>NC_044306.2:126576844-127184880 GCF_007474595.2 Lynx canadensis
CACCTTGTTGAGAGATATCCTGGGCTTATCTGACAAGATAAGGATCAGGTTTTGTGATCCACTTTGCAAAGCTGATGGGCTAAATGGCCCTAAATAATATATCCACTCACTTAAAGTAATTGTTCCTCAACTCCGGTTGAACAAGAGCTGATGCTTGATGGTTAATTAACGTGCTAATCACCGCATTGATACCGAGTTATAAAGAGACCTCAGGAGCCCTTCTTCGTGGAATGTTGCCATCACCACCAAGCACAAGACGTGGCATGATCTGTCAAAGATGATCAGAGCCTGGGTTGGAAAGAAAACATAAGTGTCTTGATTTCCTGTTTAGGATATGACCTGTAGACATCTCGCCTCTTAAATTATCTTACTCAGAGTTGAGGTTAACAAAGTTAAACATCACATCTCCTGTCTGGGGCTGATCTAATTAAGCATGTGCTAGTTATTTAGGATGGCTCCCTGTAAACCACAGCTTCTCCAGTGGGACCCGGATACTTAAAAGACAAATGGAGAGACGGAAGGGTTTAGTGCAGAGAAAATAGATCTGTAAATCTCACCATTCAGCACACTCTCCCATTCCCAATTACAGGTACTTGAATTACTTTGCTACCAAATCGAGCCCGACTGGCGTAATCCTGGATCTCTGGGAAGCACAGAACTTCCCAGATGGAAATTTGAGCATGCTGGCGGCTGTCCTGGAAGAAATGGGAAGGCATGAGACAGTGGTGTCTTTAGCAGCGGAAGGGCAGTACTGACTCGTGCTGGGACTGGAAATGAAGGACGGCAATGCACAGGGAGTCTGTGGCCGTCCAGGGCATCACAGTTAAGAAGGAAATCCAGAATGGACCCAGACCGATCAGTTTCAAAGGCAAGACTGCAAGCGGGAGAGAGAAGGAAAACATAACACAACTGCTGATACACGTGCCCACTTTACTCGGACATCATCACAGGAGTTAAGAACAATTGTGTAAATTTGTACCTTGAATTTAGAAATCGACCTAATTTTCCTCTTAGTTGGGCTGTATGCTGTGTGGTACAGGATCTTACAGTTTCCTAGGAAACGCTTTTTATTGCTATCCAGGTATATGGATAAACTTTCTTAACAAACCCAATTTCTACAAACGTTGTTTACATCAAATTGGACAGGGATGCGGACACTGTCCATGGCTCGTTCTATTTTTGTTTAAATCATTTGAAGTTGAAGCTGTGGACGGTTTGTTGTGTCTATTTCAGATTAGTAATTTACAGAGACATCACAGACTTTTGCTACAAACTGTGTGCATCAAGTGTCTCAGATAATCCTTCCATTGGTGTTCCGTTTCTAGAACTTGTAGAACCAGTGTTACTGTTTGTATCAGGGAGGTGGAGAATCTAAGTGTAAAGGAGAAATAACTAAGACTCTTTATTCCTTGAGGGCACCCATCTGGTGCCCTCTGGGAACAAAGCTGTAGCAATGCAGGGAAGACAGTGATTCATGTTCAGCCACACAAACAAGCATTTCTTCACCACGTGTGTGTTTGTAATACGCAATTTGAGGTGTTTTTTTAAAGGCATCATTATTATTATCATTATTATTATTAATGAGTATTTACAGGTATTCTAGTAAAAGGATTTTCTTTTAGCTTCTGTTTTTGTTAGCAGTACTGTTAGTATTTAGATATTGACTAGACCTGCTTCACTCTTCTGACATAAGGTGGGCGTGGTCACCAGTTTAATTAAAAGGCTTTGCTTCCTTGACCTTTTATCTTTCTTGCATCCTTCTGCACCAGAAAGATAGTCAGTGCTCACTGGCTTTGTCAGTCTCTTCTTTCAGCTTGCTCAGGCAAGGTCTTTCTCCTCCGAGTCTTGTTGGGAGAAGCGTTCTCTATTAAAGTTCACTGAATATTGTAGTTATGTGATTACACACTGACTCCCCCAGCGTACTCTGTCTACTTTAGAGGCAGTGTGCATAGAGGAACAGCCTCCGAACTGGCAATCGGAAAACCAGTTCACATTCTGGCTTTGTCATTGTCTAGCTGTGCTACCTTGGGAAAGTCATTGAACCTCCCTGGACCTCAGTTTCCTCACGTGTCCAATGAAAGGGTGGAAGTATTAGATATTCTCAAGGTTCTAAAATGCTAGACTTCTCCTGTGATGTCTCCAGTCTCATTCATCAGTCTGAGGCCCACACTGGATGCTGACCTGGATCAATAAAGAGCCAGCTAGTCTCTTGCCCAGGCTACAGTATGCCTTCCAAATAGTTCCAGCTTTGAAGAGGATGATCCTTACCTGTAACCTGTCATGCTTCCCAGCCTTGTCTTTGTGCTGCTCACCAAGAGGTGGCATCCCTTTATTATCATTTTCTTTCCTCTTTGGGGACCACTTGCCTTCCTGACTAGTTGCAAGTTATGTTCTATTATTGTCTTAATCAAACGTTTTTAAAATTAAAAAAAAAAAAAAAACAAAAAGTAGTCAAACGACTACTTTGTGTAAACTATGGTATTTCCTGAGAATTATCACAGGCCCTTGTTTTTAACCCAGGGACTCCATTCATTCAACAGGTGGGAAATAAAGGGTCAATAGCCCAGAAGCCAAGCCACGACTGAACAACAAGCGTATGAATCAGAACCTTCAAAACATGGCCGTGGTTCACTTTTGGGCTAGAGGTATAGAGGTTACTGACTGGCATTGAACTAGAAATCATTTTAGATATTTTCCTCCTTCTTTACCCATATATTTCCTCTTCTATTTTGGTGACTTCTTAGTATGCCCAAGATTCCTCAAGGCATCCTTATCATTGAGGAACTATTGATACCTTGTTATGGAGCCTCTTCTCTCACCGTTTTTGTTTCTTATCTTCTGTTTGGGGCATATTTTCCATAACCTGTCTCTCTCAGGCCACCCCTGCACCATAGATAAAAACATGTTACACTTATCGTGAAAGGAAGGAATTGCAGTAATAAATAAGTTCAGTGGATAATGTTTGTACCAATGCGTATTTGACCAAAAGATAGTAACACTGTATGCTACATAAAAAGATTTTTAAATAGATATTTTTTTACAAAGAGGGGGACAAAAGATTGCTATTGTCCATTACTTCAGTTTGAAATAACTTCTCAAGATTGCTCATCAATACTGGTTTGGGGAGCTGTCATCTGTGGAAATCAAGAATTAGAAATCTGAAGGATGTTCAAAGGAACTTCCATGCCTAGTGGAAAGGAAAGAGTGGTTGATTCCTTGTAAGTGAGGTACTCATCTGTCATAGAACCTGTTATGTTCCCCATCAAGTGAATGGCAACTCCCTTACGTACAACACACCATTCATGTCCAATAATTTTCCCTACGAATTCTGATTTCCTTTTCCTTTGGAGTAAAATAATAGCAGTTAGGTTGCTCTCAAACTTAGAAGGTCCAGATTCAACAGTTCATTTCATAGAGAGCCACTCCATCATTCTATGTGACATGTCCTGCCTTTGATTCCTAGGGTTTCTATATAGCTTGTGAGGAAGGACACGCTTATTACTTCTTTGGGATGGGGAAAAGAAACCTATCATTTGTGCATAGTGCCATCTAGTGGTACACAACGCAATCTATCCTAGTGTCACAAAAATTCACATAAAGTTGTTTGACAAAGGGAATTAATAGCTAAACAGTCAGGATCTTTAGGACACACGTGGGCAAATTTTCACTTCAAATCTATAGTTTTCTTATTGTCACACTTATTTACTTAAATCACCCATAAAAATTCCATGTCATTATGAGGCTAGTACACCAACTCTTTCACACACTGTATGTCTCAAGTTGGTTTGGGGTAATAGGAATGATAGAAATACATAAATCTCTGTATAAAACAGTTTTTGAAGAGTTGTCATGTTTAACATTTACATTTTTTATTGAGATTTGGATGTTTTAAATCTCTTACATTTAGTTTTCTAATATTTATTTTTGGAAATGTAAGAAGAATCCGCTTACAAATAAGTTTTATATATGCAAATGACAGAACTGTGTCTAAGGAAGGGAGATTTGTGATTGGTAACCAGGACTGGAAGGAAGATTCCTTTCTGCTGAATGTGGGTGTCTAAAGGCAGAGGTCTCATCCCATTTTCATTTTATTCTCACCACATTCATTCAGATTTCCTTAGAGTGATCTGGAAGGAATAGAAACTGGATTCAGTACTGGTAACTGGACACAGGGTGATGACAAACATGTAACAGAGAACAGCCTTTTCACAAACTGTGTGGACACCAATGTGGACACTCACCTCTGCTACAAGGAAAAAAATCCCCATCCTCAGATGACTTCTTCAAAGGCAGGGCAATATTTTGGGTGAGGTGTCCAATACTCAACTGTAAAACCATTACCCATTTTCATATGTACTATTATTTTAGAGATATTACTCTCTTAACTTTTAAACAGTAGAGCCATTCTTTAGGAAGAAGTCATGGAGACTGAGTTTAGGACACTCTGGAAATTAGGTACTCTGTAATTTTTTTTAAGATATTTATTTCTCATGTAAGTTAGATACCTTCAAAGTAAGCATTCAGATGGTGGAATCAAGACTTTTTACTTCTGGAGAGAAGCAAACGAGGCTCTCGTCCTTTGTATCCCCATGTGTATGACTGTCAGGAACACAGCGGATATGCTTTCGGTCCACTTCTGTCATCCACATATGAGGAAGGGAGCCAGTAAGGTGATCACTAACTTCCTAGAATTCACAAGCCTTTGCCAGTATATGGTCTGCCCCCATGGGGTCAAGCAAATAAAAACTATATAAGGACCTGCAAGAGAGTGTAAAGAATGTAGAAGAAGTTTACATGTTGAATTTTCAGTCTTGAAGTTGAATGTGAGTTTTCTTTAGCTTTTGCTGAGCAGTTGCTCTGGACAAGTTATCTGTTTCACATAGAGACCTCAGTACAAGTCCAAGGCCAATGAGGGAAAGGATGACCATGGAAACAGCTGAAACTGGGTTTTATCCATCTTCTTTGAGAATAGAGGAGCTTTTGTGAATCAGAATGTTGTTGCTTAAAGCCAATTATTTGTAAAGATGATAGTGGTCAATGAGCATTAGATTTTATAGATCCAATAAGGAAAATATTTTTATTATTATCTCAAGGTAATAAGACATTTTTTTTACCTTCCGAGTGCCTCATAGGACCAACTATTACACTTTGGGTTTTTTGTTTTTGTGTGGTTTTTTTTACCCTTGTTGAACTAATGTTGAATGAAATCCTTACAACTTTGACTCTGTGCAATGAAGTGCTGTTTCTCTACCCTAAGAAATATATTTGTATAATCTCTGGCTGTAATGATCACTTTCAAAGATTTCCCTTGCATTCTCTAATGATTTTTTTCAATGGAATAAGTCATAAGGGGAATAAATATATTGCAACCAATGTTAATTTAAACCTGTGTCCATACAGGTCAAGTTAGCCAAATGGAGTCATAAGTATTTCCAGAATTCATGTCTAAAACCTGCTATTTTGGAAAGGCAGGGGTGGGGGGAGGGGAGAATGGCAACGTATGTCACTGGGTAGGTTTTCCCTGTGAACTAAGACTAACAACTTTCTGATCCTTCAGGCTTACTGGCCTTGTGCTTGCCCCCATTTTCAGAAATCCTACTTAAAAAAAAATCTGTCTTCAGGAGAGTTCAGGGCTCCCAGCTTTTCTGGTAGGCTTGTCCCCTCCTCCTATTGATTTGTGGTGGGATACTAATGAGCTCATTCAACCAAATGTAACATATGCTCCTCGACCGATTTTAGAATGGCTGAGGGAGGCATCACCAAGACAAACCACCAGGAACTCCACAAATGTGCTGGTACACAAACCCCAGCAACCGTAAAGAACTCACTGTTGGTAAGAGGCTGTTTCCCAGCCAACTGTACACTTAGACTCTCGGGGATTGAAGAGATCTTCCAGAATCCAAAGTTGGGAATCTCTGCAGAATGTCGCAAGAGTTGTGGCCGGTACACCAGTTGTTCAGAAGACAACGAGGAAGCTGCCCTGAGACACAGTCAGCTGCCCACCAGCCAAAGTATTTGGTACTGTATACCAGCCTCTTAACATGCCATTTGAGATTTGTGCCTCGGCAATATTGTAAATTGCTGAAGGCCATCACCCTTCAGGGCCCATTATAAATATTCTCAAATTCTATGTGTCATCCTTCAATTCCAAAGACCTGTTGGAATTGGGGCTATCAGAGCCGCTGTTGAGCCTGATGGCGCTGACCCAGGGTGCAGTAACCCTCATTTCTGGAGTTCAGAATGTGAATCATAGGCCGGTATCTCTGAGCGGTAGCCTAGGAGTTGATGAGCCATTGACCTCTGCACCTCGGCACGATGGTGAGGCAATATCCAAGAATCGTGACGTGAGCTATCTTCTCCATGCTAAAACAAACCTGTTTTAGAACAGCTTAAAAGAGCAAGAAATCTACAGCCAGTGGAAAATGCCTTTGCCTTTTTATACTCTTAAAGTCTCATATGACACCTGTAATCCTAGGGGCTTAAGTTCAAGTGCGTACCCCTCCAGGCCTTGGGAAAGAAAGAGGACAGCAATCAGAACAAGCTGAGTGGTTTGTGTTCTCCCCCTCACTCTTCCCTCGATCTGCTATTGGTACCGAATCCCTCGCCCTCCAGACAGAATGCATTCAGCCAATTGCAGGGAATATCATCACTGTGTGTGTGTTGGGTGTCAGTGTTGTACATGTTCACCGAGTTTAACGTTGAGCTGTAGCAAGTTGGTGACCTTCCGCTTCGCTCTTTCTAAAGAAGACAGGCAGTGTTTGTCAGAGAGAAATCCCCAGCAGTCTGTGTTGAAGAGCCTGTGTCATCCACCTGCTGTTCCCTTTGGAACAGTTCAACTGCAGAAGTGTCGGATTGAGATTTTGTGCTTTGTCATTTTTCTTTTGGAAACACAACACAACTTTGGCTTTTCAGATACAGAACACTTCTTTTGTTGTTGTGGAGTTCCCTCTTGCTGTATCTTCTATGCAATTCCTTTTCTAGAAAACCCCTGGTGGAGGAGTGCTCTCTGGGCATCCCGTCCACCATGCCGCTGTGTGGTGAAGGTGAGGGATGCCAGCTCTGGGTGTGCCTCTTCTCTCTCCCTGCTGCCTCTCCCCGTTTTTCCTGCAGTCCCTTGGTTTGTAAATTGCCTGCATTTATTCTGTCAGCCAACATGTACAAAATGTAAGAAAGAATTTTTAAACAGGTAATAAATTATATTTATAAGCAACAGAGTGCTACCTCCTTTGTTTCTTCATAACAAAACACTCCTGTGTGAAGGGTCACCCTGCGTTTCTTTCGGACAGAAAAGCCCTTGGAGTCTGCAAGGATGGTAATCACAGCCTCCCTTGGGGACAGGATGAAGGTTCTGGAATCAGTGTTTCTCAGGCCTCTCTGCACATTATAATCACCTGAGTAGCTTTAAAAACCACTAGTGCCTGGAGGTGCCTGGGTAGCTCAGTTGATTAAGTGCCATACTCTTGATTTCAGCTCAGGTCATGATACCACAGTCATGGGACCAAGCCCCGTGTTGGGCTCCGCGCTGAGTGTGGAGCCCGCTTAAGATTTATATTCCCTCTCTCTCGCTCTCTCCCTCTCTCTCCTCCTCCCCGTCTCCAGCTCGCTCTCAAAATAAACAAACACACCACTAGTACCTGACTCCCGACCCTAGAGGTTCTGATTTTATAGGTCTAGGGTGTGGCCTGGTTGTTGAGAGCTTTTTAATGGCTCCCAGGTGATAGTGGTGAGCAGTAAATGGGGAGAACCAGTCTTAGAGCAGCATCAGAAGGTCCTGGGGACCTTGTGGATAAAAAGAATATGGGGCTCTACCCCGAGAGACCTGATTTTAAATGAAATCAGTTGTTTGCAAACAACTACGCTAATCAGTAGGGCATGAAAGATGAGCCCGGTAACACAGGATGCCCAGAGCTATGGCAAATGCCACTGGTACAGGACACCCGGTCACCCCTTTAGAGCGAGCCAGCAGAAGGCTCCAAGCATGCGGTGGATGATGGCCATGAAACGAATGGAATCAAAGGCGGCTCCTCCCTTAGTGAGAGAACTACTTGGAGCCGTGTCCTTGGACGGACCGCAATCTGCCCACCCCTGCTCAGGTGGGATCACAGGAGTGGATGACAATTGTACCAATGCTAAGAAAACGCCCCCTCCTGAGGCCTGGGAGACAGTGACTTCAGACAGATTTAAAGCTGGGGTCACAAACTCAAATGTTTGTCGGGACTAAGGAAGTAGTGACTGTGTGTAGAACTGGAACCTCGGGAAAAGAAAAGGCAGAAGTAGGTTCTATGGCTGGACTAGAGATTTCAACTCCATCCAAAAAGATGAAAATACAGGGGCACCCGGGTGGCTCAGTCGGTTGAGCGTCTGACTTCAGCTCAGGTTCATGAGTTCGAGCCCCGCATCGGGCTCACTGCTGTCAGCGCAGAGCCCGCTTCGGATCCTCTGTTCCCCCCTCTCTGTGCCCCTCCCCTGCTTGCACTTCCTCAAAAATAAACAGACACTTAAAAAATAAAGATGAAAATACAATTAAAGAATCAAACGGTACTTCTCAAAGAAAAGCACAGGGTGGTAAGATTCCCCCATGCCGTCCACTGACCCCTACTCTGGAGTGTTGGTAGCTGGGATCCCTGTTGGGAAAGCTGAACCTACGAGAGCTACCAAATGAGTCTGTGAGGGCGCTGACATGCGACCTGGGCTGGGGACACTACGGAGCTCTCTAAGGCCAGGCCTCCCGCTGTATCTGTCCTTCTGGGCCAGCACACAGGCACCAGGCAAAGAACCTTCCTCTGTCCCAGAGGTCCTGCAGCTCAGAACCTAGGGTAGAAATTACTTTCCAGAAACAAAAGTCCTCTAAGAGTGGGGTTGTAACAAACGACTTGTGCCAAGAGAAGGTTCTGTTCTCCTGAGCTGGGATTTACTATCCATCTCCCTTCAAGTCCCACAAACGGCCATAGCATACAGAAGTGGGGCACAGAGAGGGGCGAAGAGGTGTGCCCACAGTGAATTGTGACTTCTTTAAACATCGCTAGCTTATATCCTGTTGAACTCACGTCGGTGAGGAAAAGCTTCTGCTACGTGCTGGGTGGGGCCTTCACGTACTTCACAAATTCATCTCATGTGCTTCTCATGAGACCCCTAAGCAGATGGGTATTTTTATCCCATATACAGGGGAGAAAACAGTGCTCAGATTCTATACTTCCACAGAAGTGAGAAAGTGAAAACCACGGAACGTGAGCCAAGTCGATCTGAATCCCAGTGCTGGGATGAATTCCCTTGGCACAAGTGCAGCTGGCTAAATGCAGCCAGTCACACGAACACTTTGGGGTCCCTGGTAACTAAGGGAGTATTCTTATACTGCCTGTGCCCAAACGATCCCGGGCTTCTCTCCTGACCCAGTCTCCAACGGACCCCCTCAAAACTAAACTTTCTACCCTACCTGCCGAGATTCACAATCCAAGCAGAAATAACCCAATCCTTTCCCTCTCCCTTTGCACAGGGCTTTCTCTGGTCCAAGGGGACGCCGTTTCTGGGGCAAAGGCAACAGCCTCCTTCTTCCATACCCCACGTGTCACGGCTGGGAGGAAAGATGGGGTCTTTGTCATACTGTTCTGCTGCCTCCGGACCGCAGCCCTTGCATGGAACCCACTGCTTTGTGCTTCAGCCTACCAGGCCCGACCGGCCTCTGTCCGGACTCACTGCCCTCACAGACCATCCCCCATTTTCCTGTGGCCCTGGAGAACTCGGCCTCACAGCCTTCCTTTCCTTAGACTGCTACCATCCTCAGGGGCCCCAGGATCCATGAAGACCTATCCAAAAGCCTTACTGTTGGGTTCTTCTTTCGGTACCGATAATCTGGTCCACTAGCTAAATCCCTGCACTCCTGTGATCACACCCTCCTGCCCGTCCTTAGCCTCGCTGCTCTCTCTCTGAAGCGTCAAGTGGACTGCAGCCCCTGTCACTGCTGGTACACCACCCCAACCCCGAAAGGGTTCTCTGTCCTTGGACCTAGTTTCCCTCCACCCGCCAGCCACCTCCTCTTTAATCCCTTCTCTGGGCCATGTCAGCCATCTCCCTGGATGGTGGTGATCCGCGTTTTGCATGATCCATGACTGCATGTGCCTGAAAACCTTCAACCCTGAGTGAATGTTTGTTGCAGGCCCCAGGCCTACGCTTCGGGAGCTGACAGAAACCACACAGGAAAGTGGCACCATGACTTTGTACCGCCAGCTAATATTCAGCAATGGCTGAGCGCTGACTTCATGCCGGATGCGTGGAGGGCTTCGTCTTCAGGACGGCGTCACACATTAGGTAATATTATTCTCAACTTCAAGGGACAGAAAAGGAGTCTCTGTGAGGTGCACACAGGTCTGTTGTCACACAACTGAGGGTATGAGAGGCTCCACACAGGCCGCCTGGCAATCCACAGCCCACCCTCTCGGCCGCTACGCCACACGGTCGGTCCCATCCGCGAACCGGGCCCTCAGCGCTGCCTGTAACCATCTGGCTGCAATTTTCCATGGCGCAATTTTAAACTGTCTCACTTGTCCCAAACCCCTCACTTCCCTACCTTGCCTCTCGCTCTCAACAGATGACTGTGCCTCCTAATTACAGAGAAGACAGAAGCCATCAGACCATTTATCTAGCTCTCCCGCCACCAAACACATAAGCTTACCTGCATCATTTTCTTCCCCGGCTGCCTTCCCGCCTGTTACGATGTGACATTTTCAAAGATGGAAAAAAGGCACAACTATAAGATAACAGACATGTTCTTTCCAAGGGGATAAAGAATCCATTTTATTTCAGTGGGGGGGTGGGGGGAGGGGGGAATGTTAAAACAAAGCCATATACAATTTGTAACAAATACAATTGTTTGTTCCCTAGTCCTGAATAATTACAGTATATACAAATTCAATAAGGCACTGGTTCCCCAAAAGAACACAAATGAATCTTCTTTTGAAACAGACAGACAACTAAACCCCTTATATATTGCCAACTTTTCTCCAAAAAATATGGCATTGTTCTTTGTTTTGTTTTACAAGAAGAATCATAATTGCTAAATTAAATCACTTCTGATGCCACTTCTTTCATTTCCACTGCTATGCGACCGAGTTTTCTAAAGAGATAGAACTGCAGAACTATTCAAGTTCAAAGAAAAAATTGCTTTCAGTGCCTTCCCGCTCACAAAGAAGAACCAGAACAGACCAACAGCGTAAACCTCCGTAACGTCTAATGACTATGCATGACTCTAGGAACACGAAATTCTGTCGTTATTCAGTATTTCCTGTACCTGAGTACACAACAATCGAGATGTGTCAAGGAATTCCCTGGAAACAAAATCTTGGCATGTTTTCTAAGAAGCTTTATGTTTGAAGAATAAACAGAACAGTCACTAGTGGCCTGTGAGCGGTGCTGTCTGGCAAGGCCAAGCCCTGTCTCCTCATACACGACGTTCATAGCACTGTCACTTGTGACTTAACCAACTACATGCTTTCATAAATAAATATTATGTTTCATTTAGTACTTTATCATCCATAATATTTTACTCTCTAATCCACATAATGGAGTTGTGCCAGACTCCAAACTGAACATAATATTTATATATACATATATATTTATATAATATATACACACATACATAAACTATAAACCTGAACATCTTAGCATACAAAACTCACATTAGCTAGCAACTAATATTTTAGGATTCCCTTGGAGGGGAGGGAGTGATTAGAAGAAAATCTTAGTCTTTGAAATAGTCTTGAAAGGAAACAACTGACTACAGTAATTTTCAGGTTCCCACTTATTCTATTGAAAGACAAAACAAAAAAAATAAAATTCACTTCTGAGCTACTAAAAATTTAAAAATCAAAAAGTATGATTTGGAAGTGAGTAGGTAGTCCCTTTAAGAACAATTTAGTATTCCCTAAATAAGGTGGGTTTGGGTAAGATACGAAGAAAAGTCTACTCATAAATAAATGCCTATCTCATTGAAAGACACTAACAACTAAATGGGTCTTTTTAAATATATCAAGAATAATTTTTAAATGTTCATAGTGAGTAAATCAGGTTGAGGATTAGAAAGCAAGCTATAGATTTTTCCAAAACAACTAAACAAATAATATAGAAGAAATGTGGATACTATTTTAATTTCTTCCCATTCTTCATTGGAACCAAGTCCGCCCTACAAATCTAGTTTACTTTCAAATCATCACCTCCCCACAAAGTATTTTGATTGAAGTTACCTATGTATAAAAATTTACCAAAAATAACACACATTTTTATCTAAGAGGTAAGCCCAACCTCGCTTAAATTTAGGGAAAATCAAGAAACACAACTGCGTCCCCACTCAACGGGCATCAATGTTTGCTTATTTGTTTGTAGATTATCTAATTTAGAGGCACTGAAGTTTCTCTCCAAGGCTCAGATGATTATCACACTTCATTGTACGCACACATTCCTTCCAAGCTATCACAGGGGATATAATGCGACCCAAGGGAAAGGAACCTTTGGGTTGCGATTCAGGTGATTTTAATCTCACTAAAAGCAGCCTTCTGATTACAATTCTATTTGGAAACGAGTGTTTTTAATCTGGGAGAAACAAACATTGTTCCTATTCAAGGGTTAAGAAAATCTTCGTTACACACAAAACGCGGCTCTAAAGCACTGGGAAGAGAATGCTGACTACAGAACACTCTTTCTCCTGATGTTCTCCCAAACTGTAAGCACAGCTCACAACCACTCTGTGCTCTAAGACGTTTTCAGGTTGAACAAGTCACCAGCTGCAGGCCTACTCCAGAAGTGAGGAGAATATTTTCTCATTTTTCATGCAGCTGTCACATTTTCAAACACCCTCCATCCTTCAGGCACCAACTGGTGAAAATGTGTTATAAAACACTGCCCCCTGGAGTATTCTGGAAGGAACGTCGTGTTTAAAAAGACCAAGAAGTACTTCCGCAATTCTTTACTAAACACTGCAGAATCTCTAAGAAACAAAAGAAAACCACAGTAAGGACACCTAGACGGATACAGGCGAGAGGGGTGTGCACAATTTTAAGCTTCATGTTCCTGTTGCTGAGGAATATTGGCCCTGTCAATGATCTGACTCACGTTCCTCAAAAGTTCAAACCCCACAGAGCCGAGTAGGTGAGGAGATGCTTTGCACAAGTGCCACAGAGAAGAAAAATAAATAAATTAATTAACAAGTGAACTGAACGTCATGAAAATAAAATAAACTGAGTCAGCACTCTTAAGACGTGAAATTATCATTTAGGGTGAGTATGCTCGATCCATATCTATCTTAGAATAATAAATCACAGCAGCCATAATATTTTGTGCCCTCCACTTGCTCTCTTCTGCTGTCCCCTCTGGAGGTTATATTTCTACTTTTAAATTAAAATTTAGTTAAATTAATATGACATGCTTTCTCTCCTTCCCTTCACTCAGACACAAAAGAGACAGACAATAACAAAAAGAAACTGTCATTATCTATATACAAAATAAGACAGGCATACTTTCCCTTGTGCTTCTAAGGCGGGCTTTCCTGCACAGATAAGAGACAAGCCATTTGCACCCCCAAGCCTCATCTTCTACCTTACTGACATATTTTTCTTACAAGACAGGAGCAAAATTAGCTCTATTTTAAAGAGGCTTGTTTATAACAAAACTGATGGCAATTTTATGTAATATCGATCCTTTCGTTTGAGGGATCAAAAACATGCATGGGTCAGTTCTCTGCACCTAAAAACAGCTCTGTTTGTGTTTAATGAAAAGGAAAGGATTTTACCGTGACAGAAACGCCTTAAAAGAATCAGAAACACAAAGTGGTTCTAAAGAAAAGCATCAACACTTACTACTTCTCACAGAGTCACATGAAACCTTCATTTGTTCCATATTGTCTGAAGCTACGAAGGGTCACCTGCAGGAACCCCCAAACGAGGTCCCAGACAGGTGGCATCTGTACCCAGGTGCATTCACATTGCTGTGGCGGCCCCTAAATTCAGGGCTGGCCAAAGTGGTCTGAGGAGGCAGAACCGGGGAGATTTTCAGAGGAGTTCCACTCTGTGTTCTCCAACTTCACAGACTGTCTCTTGGTTTGAAGAGTGCAACAAAATTATACTAATGGAAAAAGGTATTTTAAAACTTGCCTTCCGGCAGAATTTCTGGGAAGACCTTTTGTTGTTATTAAACTATAATAGTAAAAACCTTAAAACATCTACATTATTTGTTCTATTTTGGCAAAATTAAAGCATCTTTTGAAGAAAAAAAAAAAGGGCGATCCCAAAATACAGGGCTTTCTTAGAAAGCAACATGCGTCATATCTTGAACAAGTTACCCAAGCGGTTTCTCCCTCCTACAAACAGACACGGTAAGAACGTGTTTCTGGGAACTTCTCTTTGTCCAGGCTGCTCCCTGAGAGGTGAGGCTGAACCCACTGGGAAGCAGGATGGTGTTCAAGGCTTGTACTGTGGATGCTTCTGGAACATCTTTTGCTCTGCCCACAAACAGAAGGGTATCTACTGGCTTTCTCAAGAGGTGCTTGTTTTTTCCCCTCAAATCAGAGTTTAATGTCCTGGGACTCTGACATTTTGGCTAGTGTTTTCTTGACGCGCAGGGCGGTCAGTCGTGATGCAGGATTGTGAGCCCAGCATTCCATCATGAGCTTTCCCATCTGCCTCAGACACTGTGGGAAGGGAAAGGAAAGCTGGAGTAACACGAGACACAGGGATTATCAGCAAGGTGGCCATTTGATATCTGGCTTTTGGTCTGAGGCTTCAGAAGTTTGAATATATATTTTTTATTTTTTTTAATGTTTATTTTTGAGAAAAAGAGAGAGAGAGTGAGTGCAAGGGGGCAGGGGCAGAGAGAGAGGGAGACACAGAATCCGAGTCAGGCTCCAGGTTCTGAACTGTCGGCACAGAGCCCAACTCGGGGCTTGAACCCACGAACCGTGAGATCATGACCTGAGCCAAATTCAGGTGCTTAACCAACTGAGCCACCCAGGCACCCTGTAAATATAGTTTCAAAAGATACTCCTAAAAGCATGTAGACAAAATTCCATAAAAAATTCTTTTTTCATACAAATTCTAAATGACTAAAACACATTTTCATGTATTCCTTATGACAGTAGCAAGCAGGTGGTTTTGCTGATTGTAGAAGAGTGTCTTTGAAGTCCGTATTAAACAAATACAAAAATACCCAGGGAGTCTGTGTTCCACTCCACACTCCTACATTGTTTATAACACTCGATGAGCTTAAATCTTTTATCTAATTCCATACTATTCAAACAAACATGGTTATTCCTAAATCACAGCTGTCTGCTACAATAAGAGCATTGCACTGTACCATTTAACAAGATTAATGACCTGTGCACAGCCTCGCTAAAACTTTCTCCTGTGTTCTCCTGTGCCACATCAATTATTGGTCTTCCTGTTGAAAAGCACTATTTCACTTCATTAGAAATCTTCAGTGAAGGGATTCTGAATAATACCAATGCCTGTAACCACTTTCAAAATAACAGAACTCCAGGATCTCATAAAGTTTTCTGCATAGCTCATTGGAAAACATCTGCATTATTTAGCATTTCAGTAACGAGACACAAAAACAATGAACCAAGGATTATTTTTAAATGCATTTAACATTGAAGAATTAGTTTATATACAGTGCTCTTTCCATTTGTTGGCATTGGCTTTGGTACATGTTTGGTGGGGTGGGTTTTGGGGGGGGTTGCTTTTTTTTTCCCCCTGGGGATGCTTCAAACTCCTCTCTGCATGTTCCAGCCTGCCCGAGCACTCCAGGACTTGGTGAGTTTACAAGCTTGGAGCGTGGATGCAGAGGAAGCGGAGGAGGAGATGAGTCAGGAAATGCAAGTCCACCTAACTCGCTTCCTCCTTCTGAAGAGCTGCCTTCCAGACCTGCTCAGGTCTCATCACTGTGTCCTCAGAGCCAGGCTGAATATGGGTTTGTTCAGACTGCATCATATCATTGCCTGTTAACAAAGGTTCGTGGCACAGTTGGGCAGCTCAACTAAGTCAACTAGTATCCCTTCAGTGTAAAGAAAACTAGATTCTGCAGATGCCTATCTTTTCTCTCCTCAAGATGAGAGACTGTTGCAGGCTGGTTTGTCATGGAGAAAATCATGACGCTTTAAAGACACACACACACACACACACACACACACACACACACAGAAAGAACATCCTTTATGCAAATGTCAGGACATCACAAACAAGTGAAATAATGTGTACCCACTGTGCAGGCTAAGTGTTAACCCACTCAATATAGTTTAGAAGTAGCAAAAGCAAATTGGAAAAAAGAAACAGATAATTTAACATACTACACTTAGCTCCACATAAATGACTGCAGTGAAGCACCATTACTGTCACCATCAAAACAAAGAAGGAGGATTCCTGTAGTGAATATATGGAATTTCAGCAAAAAGAGAAGACTCTATTTAGAAGTTGGTCATAGCCACCTGTTTACCTCAAGCCTTACCTCATCACTGCTCCACCGGTTGGGGAATGAGGGACGTAGCTTCTTGATGCACACAATCTCTCTCATGTCCTCGTAAGAGGGGTCACTGGGCACCAGATCATGATAGGGAAGCTGGTATTCTTCCACTATACCTGAAAATACGAGTTGTTTTTGAACTATTATTATCGTCACTTTCTATGAGGTAGACGTAAACGGCCAACATACAAACCATTCTCAAAAAGTTCTGTCAGTACTAAAGACAAGTGTAGGCTGAAAAACTGCAAAATAAGTCTTGAAAAACTACATGTGCCCCAATGACACTTAATCTAATTAAAAACATAAATAGAAAACCTAATGAAACATATTATTACAGGTTTTTTCTAATTTCCCAAAGCTAAGTAAAACAAGCATCTCAAATTTATTTCCAATTTCATAAAGGGTCTTGTGTGCCAAATTAAAAAAAGAATCTATATTAAATCTCAATGCAAACTTGGCAGGCACCTCCCAAACTCATACCGCATAATATGGGACTGTTTCTATTATTGCAATATGAGATTATGAATCTCATAATACATTTGGCAGTGTGTCCTACTCGAACAAAACGGGAGATTTACATTTTTCTGCTTAATCATAAGAATGCACTTTTCCGCACTTAAAATTCAAAAAATTATACACACCTAAAAATACCAGCCATGATTTTTTAGGTGCAAGAACTGTCTGATTTTTAATTATTTTCTCCTTTAAATTTTCTGTGTTTCACCCAACTTTCTCTTAGAAATGCATTACTTTGAGAAAAAAAAGAGGTATTGCATAAAGGAGGGTTAAGATACAAATCTATGTCATCTTAGGAAAATGGCACTTAGTGTGAGAAATTCCGTTTCATTTTTCCTAGTATCTACTTTCTACCTTATTCCTTTTGTCCTTTAGAAAAGCAGGCTACTTATATCTTCTTTTCAGTCCTATCTGATTAACTCCTCACAATAATTACCAGCAGCCTCTGTCCTTAGAGGATACTGCTCTGAACACTCTATGTGGAGCACCTTTCCTCCCCATCCTGAATCATCTATTACAGAAGCGTAATTGCTTTTATCTGAACAAGATGATACCGCCAGGTTGGCAGGTTATCCAGTGCATCATTAAATTCGCTGGGGTTTACTCTGACAAAAGCAGGAGTCTGTGTTAGGCCCTTTCTTGCAAACTCAAACCCATATATAAACCTAAAGGACGAGAAGGTTCAGCAGTTTCCTCAGACCATTCCAGCTCACTGTCTTGTTCCTCGCTGAGAGCACAGAGCATGACTGTGTGTGTCGTCTACATTAACAGTTCCTTCCATTGTGTTTCATCTCTATAGGAGATACTAAAAGCACAGGGTCTAAAGCATAGGGGATGCTCACACTTCATTTGAGTTCTTCCTCTTTTTCTAATTCTTAAGACAATGGCTCTGGCAACACCTTGAGGGCAAGAGCACGTCTGTCTTATTCATCTCATATTTTCCTCAATGCCTAATGTTGGTGTCGTTATCAACATGGTGGTAAGCAAGTATACGTACCACAACAAACTCAGAGCCAACCACATAAAATTATGAATTAGTCAAAGTCTATCTTTGAACTATAGGCCTTCCTTCCTTCTCCTTAAATGCAATTAAGTTATCAAAACTTCCATATTAGCTGCCATTTAATGGTGTCTGAAACCTCAAAAATTCTTTTTCTTCCCAGGTTTAGTAGACCTCCATCCAGATGTATCTAGGTCACCCAATAGTCCCTAGACTAGAAAGACAAGACCAAAACTTCCACCATCTTCATAAAGGAAAGTGTTGGAGAACAGAGTTTTTTGTGTGTTTGCCTTTCTGGAAAGAGAAAACAAACTCACTTATTAGGAACCCACTAGATACCAGGCATGTAGCTAAGTATGCTGTATAACTTATTAAATTTTTATAAACATGTTTGTGAGGTAGCATTATTACCCACATTATCCAGATGAGAAAAGTTGGTTTTGAGGGATTCAGTACCTTGCCCAAGGCCATACAGTTGGTATGGGGCAGAGCTGGGACTGGAATGTCTCTGACAAACATATGTCAATCTCATAAAGAGAAAAGGCAACATTTTAGTACCTCTCAAATCTCCATAGGCAAAGACAGACCTAGTAAAGCAATTAATACCGTGCTGCTTTTATAAGGCTAACTTGTTTTTAAGCTGAGAATCATTTCTCCTGTGTTCCAGCTCACAGGCTTCCAAATACAGGTTTCCTGTGGACTTGTTTGCTTTAGATGTTCAGGAAAACGTAATTAGAGAAGTAGTCTTGTAGTCTACTTACTACTCCTTCAACTTCTACAAACCTATTGTAAGGGTAAGCATAGTATTCAAAAATAGGCTCATCTACTCTTTATACATCATGAACCAAGGCACAGTTAGTTAACTTCTATTTTGGTTTTCTCTTTTCTTCTTCGTACATAATGGGAGATTTATTCACTATCTGGTTAGGAAACATTTCCTATGTCAACTTTCCTTTTTGCAGTTCTCTCACTTTAGAGGGAACGTGTTCTATTTTAAATTAAGCTTCTAATAGGCTCGGAATTCCCAGAGTAATGAGAAGGCATTGCATCGTGATCTTTCTACCAAAATCTAAATGCCTGTTGATTAACTGTTTCTCCTCTATATTTAAATATGAATCCAAATATAAGTTAAGCCCCTACCAACCAAAATGAAAATTTTAAATAAGAGCTAACATGTATTGAAAGCTATTGATGTACCAGGAAGTTTTAATTCTCTTTAATTCACCTCCTTCTTAAGAAGAGAGAACTGGAATCAAGCTGAGTAACTTGTCAAAGGTTCACAGATAGTAAATAGCAGGTTTGAGAACGAACCCTAGCCCCAGTGAAGTGTTCTCCACACTTTCAGAAGCATGGGCAAACTCAGGGTTTCACAAAAGTGAGTTTAAATTGGCCGTGATGAGCAGCAGCACAGTCTCTTACCAAGCACAGCCATGAGAGTAACCATAAGCAGGGCACTTGATAATGAAGAGCCTAAGATTCAGCTTCTCACCTAAAAAGTGTTGGAATCTATTTAAAGACAGATGATGCAGCAGTAAGCGAGATACTACACGCAATAATAATGCCTCTGAATATTTAGTAATGTCTTGCGTTGTCTTACTAGGGAATCCTTGTTTGTAGGAAACTTATCATGACCAGTAGTAATACTCTTATGCTTTCATTTCCTTTTGATAAAAACTGATGTTTTCAAACTGCTTTATGAAGAAGAACTATAGAAAGTCAAGTGTGGGGGGGAGGTTAAGAATGGGTGTCCCACCCCACATTTCTGTCTGTACCTTACTTAACCTGCGTAGAGGAAGCCACAAGGAATGGGGTATTGGAGTTGGGGATGGGGCCCAGCAGGTTGGTGACAAGAAGCTGGAAGGAGGCAGTCCAAGATGATTCTAAGACGTCAGATATCACTTCCTGGGGGGACTGTGACCGTATCAACCGAAACAAGGTGGAAAATAAAAGGCAATCGTGGACAATATGCTAACTCCGATCTCTGATCAGAAAGGATTTGTAGTAGATCCAACAGCATCACTGTTACTTACCTCCTGATACACATCTCCTAGCAACCTCCCAGAGGATGAGTCCAAAACTGTACATGTCGGCCATAATGTAAGACTGAAAGTGATTTCTATTTAAGCTCTCATCCAACACTTCTGGGGGCATATAGCGTTTGGTGCCAACTCGGGTGTTGGGTGGTATGTCAACTTCATTGGTATCACTGAGGAAAAAGGAAAGCAAAGCCCTATCAGCACTGAGCAGGACCAACAAATGACAAGTTGAAGGGATTCCTGAACAGGGTTTTAGCGAAAGGTGGGAAGGGATAGCCTTTCACAGAATAACGTTTCCCTGAAACATATGTTTTGCCAGGAGTTGTATTATATATTCACACGTAAAAACCCAACGAAGATGGCAGAGTGAAGCTACGACATACAAGGTTGCATTGCCACTGGATCAAATATACACTCGGAATAACTGCTATATATCTATTAAAAATACCTAAAAATATCTTCTTCCCTTCATATTTTAATAGCTTTGCTCTGAAAATTGGCATGAGCACATGCCAAGGTGGTTCGTTTGAGACAGTATTTTTAAAACCAAGTGTTGCGAGGTTTTTAGAGGTGCAAACAAGTTAAAAAATGAGGGAGGAAGAGAACCAACAAAGACCTGAAAATGTTTTACTCTGATAAGCAGGATCTACAACATGTACTTCTTAATAAAAGGAGGAAAGGAATAACTGAACATAGTATCAGTAGGTGAATGAAAATTTCAGGACGCGATCCATTCATCCTGATGTCCCATAGACTGGGAGAAAATTCACGATGGGTGGACACCAATCTGTAGAATGGCACTTGGGAACCACTCCCTCAGTGCTGCGAGCTGCAGCCGGAGTTCTGAATGGAGATGTGTAAAGTAAAACTACCATTGCTCGATAGGCTGACAACTAACCAAGATGAGGTGTGTAAAATCGCGACCAGCACAGTCCGAAGCATGTATCAGAGGTTAACTAGTATTCTCTCAGCAGACACTAGTGGAGCTAGGAAGAGCAATAAACCCCAGTTTTGGTGAAGAAACTTAAACAGAAAAGACACAAAAAGTCATTGTTAAAACTGCCATTTGCCGGGGATCGTGGCTAAACCCGGCTATCTCCTAATTCCTAGGGAACGTGTGCTCCTTTTCATCACGCTCCACTGACTCTCTAGCAGCTACGTGTTATTTCTCCTCCACGAGGAAGTCACACAGAGCAAATATCACATTTATCAGGCTGGGTCACAGGCAATAACGCCAAACTTGCCCAAACACTACTGGCTTTCAGGAAGAACCTGTGGCTTTGATCTCCCTGCCTCCATCTTTATTGTCTACAACAGAAACTATGCAGTGTCACTTGGGAAAATTTAAAGGGTGGCAGATGTCTCTCTGCAGATCTCCAAACTGTTAACATTTACTAAAACGCATAAAGCTTCATCCTTAGAACCATTTTAAATTCATTTCCAGCTAAAAGCCTTAATATAAAGCTATTGCAACAGATGGGCCACCAGTATTCTCATTAGGCCCCTCAGGATCTTCTATGAGCTACTGTTCTGAGAAAGCCTGTTTGTTTTTAAAATAAAAGTTAAAGTGTAAATTTTTAAAAATGAAAATAAATAAATTTACATATACATGCATATATATATGTTATATAATATATATTAGTCTGTAATATAGACTTGGAAGAAAGTGAGCCAAGAAGCAGCTTAATGATAAAATGAAAAATATCAGATTTCAAAGATGCCACAAAAATTCCACTTTTAATTATACTGACATCTCTTCTGTGAGCACGTAGTAGGTACTTCATTAATGTGTTCTAATTTATGATTTTGAATCATTAGAGGAAGACAGTGGTGGGCTTGGGTAGAGAATTCTGGTTTCTATACAAAGAAACAAACATGGGGGCTGGCAGATGGAAAGAAACTGGTAAAGGGCCTAAATTATATTCCAGAACATGGACTGGGAGATGAAATCAAGACCAGTCTTATCATGGGCCCCACAAGAGTGTATCTGGGCCAAAGATATACTGTGACCACACTTGATAAAGATTTTAGGCAACTCCTTCCCATTCTTACTCTTAGCTTCTTGTGCTTTATTTGGATTTGCTAGGTCAGGAAGGGCTAACAGAATGTCTGACATGGAGACAATCTATTGTAAACTGAAAGGTAATAGTCACTTGATGACAGAATTAAGATTTCTGATAGGTAGACTACACAGAGTTCATCTCTACACTCTTATTCCCTCAAACACTGAACAAACATACAATCAAGGATTTGGTTGGTCCATCAGATTCCCAAAAAATGTGCAGGCTTGGCACAACTGTCCCCTCTCTTCTTTCCTTTCCCCACCCTTCGTGTTTCCTTGGTGGTTTGTGAATAGATATCCTCCCTCAGAATATCTGAATAAGTATCTGTTTTCCAACCTAAAAGTGTAAACTCCTTGAGCCCTAAATATCTACCATAATCATTTCACAGCCCTAAAGAGAATTGTCCTGATCCCTCTTCATTCACAATGGGCTGTGCACATGGTTGGTAAATAATACACTTTAACTGAAAGAAAGAAAAGGCCAGTCTACAGTAAACTTTGCTATAGATACTTTAAAGAGAAATATAAAAAATATCTGGGGCACCTGGGTGGCTCAGTCGGTTGAGCATCCGACTTAAGCTCAGGTCATGATCTCAAGGACCGTGAGTTCAAGCCCACATTGAGCTCTGTTCTGACAGCTCGGAGCCTGGAGCCTGCTTCACATTCTGGGTCTTCCTCTCTCTCTCTCTGCCCTTCCCTGCTCATGCTCTCTCTCTCTCTTTCTCTCAAAAATAAATAAACATTAAAAATATAAAAAAAAATCTCTGTTGTATATAGACAATAAAATGAGACATTACCAATATCTAAGAGGTTAAATAAAATTTTGTTAAGCAAAGTAACGTTGTAAAAGATTACTGTTAACCTAATGGCAAATGCCTTCGGCACTACACTTAAATGACAAACACGCCAATTATAAGTACTTCATATCAAACATCATAAAGGGGCAGACCCTCCAAGACATATATAGCTCCAGCCCCTCTTCGCTCAGGAGTGTTTCTATATTGGAAAGTAATTAAACTGCAGCTCTCTCTCAGGTTTTCAGTAACGTTATCTTAGCTGCTCGCAAATTAGGGAAGAGAAAAAGTAAGTTTGTTCATCTTCAAGACCAAAAATAGAAGCCAGGGATATTGACACTGGGGGACCGAGAATAAAGGAAGAAAAAGAGGCCGTAAGTAGAGATCAATGGTGCAGAGCATGTAAGAATAGGGGATAAAGTAATTGAAGGAAGGGGTCAAGGAGGAAGAAGGAAACAGGAAAGGTCAGGGCGCCTTCAGCTTTCCCTGGCTTCCTTTTCCATGAAGGGGCAGTTCATGAGAAAAGACAGATACTGTACAAGGAGGGCAGAGTCGGAGAAACGAACTCTAAATGCACAAAAGAATCCTCTGTGCTGCAGCGGCCACATGTACATGTGGTCAAATCATAAAATCACTCAGAGCAAAGATAAATACCAACTTCAGGATACTAGCTACTTCCGGGTTGGGTAAAGGGGAATAAAATAGGGAGCAGAATGCAAAGGGCTATCTTCAACACTGCATTAAAGAAAAAAAAAAAAAAAAAAAGACCAGATAAAAATAAGGCAACTTGTTAACTTTGTTAACATTATAACAATTGTTACATGAGTGCCTTATTATTTTTTATACTTTTCTGTATATATAAATATATTTTAATTAAATATATTATAAAGGAAAAGAATTCAGCAGGGTAAGGAACAAGAAAAACGTACCTTTCAAGGATTAAGGGATAGGTTGGAAACATAAGGCTCTGAAGAGCAAAAGTGGACCCAAGTAGAGAAGATGAGTTTCTACCAGGAAAAACCAAAAACATTCCATCAAAAACATGGGTGCCACGTTCACTGTAGAGGAAAACATGATCTCTCCTGCCTTCCAATGGAGAAGAGTTAGAAATATTTGCACAAAGGGCTCATAACTGAAAGATTGGGTTTAGAGAACTACAGGGGTAGATATTTTTACTTACACTTTAATAATTAATCCTTCTACTAGACCCAACATTGGCTTTCATCCCTGTTAATGTACCAGTGTGATACAGGCTTAAGTAGAATGTAAAAAAACATAAAAATATAATTTGAATGAGGCACCTGGGTGGCTCAGTGGGTTAAGCATCCTACTCTTGATTTTGGCTCAGGTCATGATCTTACAGTTCATGGGATCGAGCCCCACATCAGTCTCTGCACTGACAGCTCAGAGCCTGTTTGGGATTCTTTCTTTCTCTCCCTCTCGCTCAGCCCCTCCCCCACTTATGTGTGCACACGCTGTCTCTCTCCTTCTCTCTCTCAAAATAAATAAACTTAAAAAAATATATCTAAATATAAATAAATATATATATATATATATATATTTTTTTTTTTTTTTTTGAACAAAATAAATTAAGGGTTGTCAGGCAACTTCCTCTCCAGGAAAAGAAAATTGTTTTAGAATCTTACGTTACTGGGTATTTTTCTTTATGAACTTTAGGGACAGTGGGCTGGGACAGGATTAAATAAAAACACCTAAAATTTTCTGAATAAAAAATAAACAGTAATTTGGGAGGTTGGGGGTAAAGAGGCAAGTCAATTAGGGAGAAAAAGGGTTCTCCCCTCTGACCTAGAGTCATGACAAGATGTTAAGCTTCTGTAGAAACAAAGATCAGGAAAATGTTCTGGTGGCATGAATTTTATGACTAAATTTTACACAGTGCCCTACAACATATCTCAGCAAAGCTCTCTTCAACCTTGAGTTGATGGTGTTTGGCAAAGAAAAGAATCAGCTACTATATTACGTGGAGGTATAGCAAACATATATATAGAACATATATCAAAGATATAAGGCTGATAGGACAGAGAGGAAAACAATTCCTTAGGGTCCCCAGATGTGCTGTGAATGAAACCGAGTTCCCTACTGTATTAATAAGTAGGGAACTATCCCTAATCCCATCATTAGGGCTGATGAAGTGTAATTTTATTTGATTCTCAAAATGTAGGATGCCCTCAGCTAGGACTACATAAAGAGGCATGAAAACAAACTTCCTATTTCTGACCAAAATCATTTGGATGACAGTGGTAGGATAAAGAAAGTGGCAGCATGGTGGTGTAAGAGGTCTACAGAGGAGACCAAACCTTCCAGCATTCGTACACTCTCGGTGGCTCCTTCTCATCCAACGGGGATACAAAGTGATCGAGGGTCCTCAAGGCAACTGCTTTAGGCAGGGAGAGGGCAGCATGGCACACTGACAATGTGAGACAATGGCAGCCAGAGAAGGGAAGAGAAGGCAATGAAAGGATACAATACTAAGATTTTCCTCTTCTGAAGGTAACAAGGAGGGCTGATGAAGTAGGCACATGGCAGAAGCAATAGGACCTGCTGGGAGACAGATTTCATTACTGACATGGTTTAGAACCTTGGGCGCACGGTGACGATTTTAATCGGTTTTATTGTCTATGGACAGTGCCGCTCCCTACTGCGTATGTGGCCCCCTGGGTCTGGCCCTGGTACCCAGAGTGGCACGTGCGCACTGCAGTTCTTAAAGTAACCAGCAGAGGGAACCGTGGAGCTCCTGTGAATGCAGAGAGGCTCAAAGTGGAGCCTCCAGCAAGGAGTCAGAGAGAGCTGGAGGATGAGCCTGGGCAAAGCATGGGACTGGGGAATAGGGCACGACTTACACTGTCAGCCATGATGCACCAGAGGAAGGGCAGGCGAAAGATTTTTATTTTGGTGGCAGAGTATAATAAAGCAGATTTTTAAAAACACAGTCTTCGCCTTAACCTTGTTTTGGGTTAACTATTTTTCAGGTTCATTAACCCTCCCAATTATAAACACATAGCAAGAATTCTTGCAAGAAGTGTTGGGTAAAGGAAAAAGCCACAGGTTCGGCACAGTGCACATTCCCCCTGTACCATCGGCTGAAGGGAGAGGTGCACGAAAGACATGAAGATCCCACTGTGGCCATGAGAAACCAGCTTGGGGAATCAAGATGTTAGCTCCAACCAGGTGGCTGTGGCTCATGAAGCCTTTGGTCACACGCAGGCGGTCTTCTGCTGGGTGTTGCTGGTGTCTAAAACAGAGAGATGAAAGAAGGAGAGAGGGAGAAGGGAGATAAAAAGGTAATAGAGAGGAAGAGAAGCAAACATAGCATACCTTTAATAATCTAAAAAGGGGTTTAAAAAATAAGAATTCAGTGATCAAAAAAGAATGAAATCTTGCCATTTGCAAAACATGGATGGAACTAGAGTGTATTATGCTAAGTGAAATAAGTCAGCCAGAGAAAGATAAATACCGTAGGACTTCACTCATATGTGGAATTCAGGAAACAAAACAGATGAACAAAAGGGAAAGGAAGCAAAAGTAAGATAAAAAACAGAGAGGGAGGCAAACCATAAGAGACTCTTAAATACAGAGAACAAACTGAGGGTTGCTGGGGGGGCGGTGGGGGAAGATGGGCTAGATGGGTGATGGGCATGAAGGAGGGCACTTGTGGGGATGAGCACTGCGTGTTGCATGTAAGTGATGAATCCCCAAGGCTACTCCTGAAACCATTATTGTACTATATGTTAACTAACTTGGATCTGAATTCAAAAGAAAAAAGAAAAAGAAACTACTCCGAAACAACAAATAAACAAGAAGAACTGAACTTCCAAGAACAATGAAAGAAGGGCAGGAGGCATAAGACATATAAGGGAAGCCAATGGTTTGCTTGAGGCTTGCAAATGACATCTGAAATTAACCACACGGGAAACATAGAAGAGCCTCCAGAACCTCCTGGTAGGAAGACAGAAGCAGCCTCCCAACACATGAAAGACCCTCCTGAGCCTTCAGAGGAAGGGGCTGTGCACATCCCTGGGTGTTTCCTACAGCATCTGGTAGGTAACAGTGGTGCTGGTCGGCCACGCTGAACTCTGCCCAGTCAGATGCTAACCAATGAGGAGAGTTTTCTGCTGCACTTTCAAAAAGACTCAATGCTTCTACAATTAAATCCTGAGACATCTCAGGATTTCTGAGCAACAGAACTTTCAAGCTAAAAACCCTTCAAAAAGAGGGTGGACATGGCTGCAAAACCCTGACAGAGAGCGGGGATTTTGCCACTAATCAGCGGAGTTCTCGGACTCTGGCGAGTCATTTAGGCATGACACTTTTTAAATATACCACTAAGTACACAAACCAGAGGCAGGGTTAGTGCTAACGGCATCAGAAGGACGCAGAGGAAATGCAGTGCCCCCTGGGCTGGGTCACTCCACCTCCTTTGCATTTGGACAAGTTGACAATTATCAGTTGGGAGATACATGTTACAGACCGATCTCCATTGTAGTTTTTCTATTTAAAATTTAATAGCAGAGAAGTTCTAAACCAGGATTTTTTTTCCCCTAAGAAAATATATTATTCTGACACTGAAGGACCAGTGGGGTTGCTTGATCCTCCAAAGTAAAAAGTGAAAAGATTGATAAGTTCCTTTAAGGGATTTCACATGTCATTATTTTGTCCTCCCAAGAGAGATTTGGGGTTACGATGATGTCTGCTTCAGCATCACCTGGATTAAGTCTCTGTTGGGCAAGAAATACATCAGCACTTACGTCATTTTCAAGAGAGTGAATGAAAAAAAATGAATACAGCCTAAAAAAAAATTATACGAGCAGGAAATCTCTGAAGCATAGTCCACTCTCTCTGTGGCTCTCAACTTCCCTGGGAACCTCCCAGAAATTACTTAAAAGCCTGAGAGAACACTTACCATGTAGAGACCATGGTAAAGATTAAATTCTCACAGGAAGTTCACTTATGAAGTCTGAGAACTCCACACTGGGTTACTTTTGACCCCACTTGTAATAAGATCTCTAACGATCTCTGTGTGTGCACGTGCCCCCAAAATAGGAAAATCAGGAAAAGAGCAGAAACCAAAGAAATATATAAAGCAAGGTTTAAAAGTAAAGCTCAAAAATTGAGAAGAGCAAAGTTCCTTTGAAACACAGAAAATAAAATGTGAAAAGGACCTCTGAAATTATCAAATGCAGCCTCCATTTAATGGAAGGAAACTGAGGTCCAGAAAAGTAAACGGTCCCACAACTGCTCTAGCCATGAGATTTGTGCCTCCAACAGCCACGGTTTCACAGCTGAGCCAGTGTCCTCAAGCCTTCCTCTCTTGATGAACAAGTCAATATATGCCAAACAGAGCTCTGAATTATCCCTTAAAGCACTCCCCTCTGCTTCCTGGAATCAGGGTTCACATGAAATTTGAAAGATCATTTAGTTCATTCTCCTTAAATTAGCAGAGCTGAGTTTCAGAAATATAACACTCGCTTTTCTTGCCTATTTTAAGATCTGCAGAGAAGAAAAGCCCTCAATTACTCTGATACTGCCAAGATGTATTGCTTCAAAACAATGTTGGAATACCTACAACGAATAATTCACTATGTCATGTCAAATGGGAAATACATTAATTAATCTGGCACGGATCCTGCTCTCAAGATGCCCAGTGACAAGTAGGCAAGATGAGGCAGGTACTAATATACTTATACTATCAGGCAGACAAGGGCTGGGAAATTACCAGGGAGTAGAGAAGATGATGTCATTATTCCTAGCTAGAGGATGGGTAAAGTGACTTAAAGGCAGCTCTGAGACCATAAGGTACACGAAGAAGCAGGGGCATTTCAGACTGGAAACTATGCAAGGCACAGTAAACATGCAGTACATACGGAGAAAACAAATACATCAGTTTTGCAAAAGCACACATACAAACTGGAGGGTTTGTAGGATGTAAAACAAGGAAGGTAGGGCCACCTGGGTGGCTCATTGGGTTGAGCATCCGACTTTGGCTCAGGTTATGATCTCATGGTTCATGAGTTCAAGACCTACATCAGGCTCCATATTGATAGCACAGAGCCCATTTCAGATCCTCTACACCCCTCTCTCTCTGCCCCTCCCCCATTCTCTCTCTCTCTCAAAAATAAATAAACATTAAAAAAAAAAAAAACAACAACCAGGAAAGTAGATTTAATCCAGAGTGTGTAGGACCTCTGGAGCTAAGAACAGATGCTTTTTTTCTTCAACCTGTAGTTCACGAGGGATTGTGTATCTGTCCACTAATACAAAATTTGGGAGCAACACCTCTGTAATGGGCACCAAGGAAAGGCAGTAGGGATGTAAATTTGAGAAAAAAAAAAACATGGTATCTACCTTCATGGAGCTTAGTCTTCATTGGGAATAACAGACAAGTAGTCCATGAGTATTGCACAAGAGTATGAGAAATGTCATGACAGCGTGCACAGGTCACACAGGAGGGCAGAAGACTAACTAAAAGTCAGACTTAAAGGGAATAATAAGAGGTGTCCCAAAGAAATAAACTGCAAAGATAAGTAGTAGTTATGCAAACAGAAGAGGAGATGCTGGGCACTCAGGTAAAGATAAAAACATGTTAAAACACCTGAAGGTGTGAGAAAGAATGAAGCATTCAGAATATACACTACAGTTGAACCCAAAGCTATAGGAAACCATGAAATTATTGTGCTGTCCAAAATTATGTTTCAAGAAAATAAATCTGGCAGCAGCATGTAGGGAAAAAAAATGGAAAATAGGAAAGACAAAGACTACAAAAACTACAAAGTGCTTCACTCCAGAATCTAGAAAAATGGTAGAGGACCCAAACGGGATTCAGTCCTAGTGGGAATATCATAGAGAGAGAATCCATTCAACTGAGCAAACCAAAACCTGAAGGAACAAAGGAAATGTCAGGCACCACACATTTTAGAATGGATCAACCACAACTGAGAACTAGAAAGGAAAGCAGGTATCAGCAGGAAATCTAGCAGTGGGGAAATATGTAAGAGACAGACCACGAACAGAACCCACAGACAAAGAAAATGAACGTGGAATAAAGGCACATCAAGAAAATAGCAGGAAGAAAGGTTTGCACACTGTGGACAGTGGAATGACAATAAGAAAGGCTTCTGGTGACAAAGATCAATGGTACCCCTTAAAACAGGAGCTCAGGAGAGAAGGGAGAAGACACAGAATCACACAAGACATTGTGAATTACTGGATTCTGCAAGCAGATTACTCTATGGAACTCAAGAAATTTAACAGGGGAGGACCGAAGAGAGGCCGGTAATTTGAGAAGCATCATAGGATTGATTGATTGATTGATTGATTGATTGATTTGGTAGAGGAGACTTAAAAAAGGCTGTAGATTAGAAAAAAGAATTCAGAAGAGAGAAGGGATTTTTTTTCATGTTGTCAGGAGGTTCTTAATTTCCTCCTGCTTTGATTTTAAAGGTGAGAACTTCAATACCATCTTTTAAATGGTGGAGACCTTCCTGTATTGGGGGCCTATTATTAAGTCACACCTCAGTCTTTACAAAAATACCAATCCATTAGTCTTTGCTCATGAGTTTTATTGTCCAAACATTTCATCATCTCCATGGCTTTTCCACTGTGCCCTTCTCCATATTCTATCAAGTCTTCTTTGGGGGAAAAAAATCCATGAGAGGATCCAACGAATTAATAAAGGCTAAACCTAGATTGAGTTTTTAAAAGGGTAGTTAGTTCTATGATGACCCCTCTACGCCAGCAGTTTGCAAACTCATTCTGTTTTGCATTCAAAGCAAAGGAATCATTTCTTCTAACTAAATCATCTGCAAGATAAAAGGGGCTGCACTGATTAGGGGCAAAATAGAGCCCCACTTACTGGGTACTCTTCCTCCCCACTCTGTACAAGCTGCTGCTGTCACTCCAAGGAGCCCCAGCGGTCTGAAACCACTGTGTTATGACACATGTTGGTTTATATGTTATTCACTTTAAGTCATGGTACAGTAGTGCTGAACGCTGACCGTGCTTTGTTAGTTTCTAACATTTCTCATGGAATAGCTATGCAAACGATCTTTCTTTCATAAGATAAAAAAACACAGCCTTTATCACCACATAACATGTAGATCTTTACTAAAACCTTTTCCTACCTACAAACGTATGCAGAATGCTCACCAAATCATCCCAGACATTAGGTACTCTTTTCTAAAGAGCTTCATGACAGCTACAAACCTAATGTAAACACTGTCTAGAAGCCAGGTCACCGAGGAGCACAGAAACAACAGGACACAAATACATGTTTCTTCAAATAAATGTTTCTACTTTTTCCCTCCAAAGAAACATCAGAATTAAGAAGGTTCCTCCTCTAAATTTCCTAGCAGCACCAAATGCCAGAATGTGCAATCTATAAAAAAGGGATAGAAGAGAATCATAAAAGTTTATTCATTCACTTTAATACCAACCTAATAAATTTGACGGCCAGGCCCAGGTCAGCTATACAGCACGTTCCGTTTTTCTTCACCAGGATGTTCTTACTTTTCAGATCTCGGTGGGCGATTGCCGGTTTGCCTTGGGTACTAAAGATTTCAGTATGTAAATGACATAAGCCACTGACAGCAGAATAGGCTAACTTCAGCATTGATTTTGTATCTAGAGTGGTGGACTTCAGATAGTCATAGAGGGAACCGTTTTCATGATAGTCTGTAATTAGGTACAACTGGGTCCAAGACCCTGTCCCTTTGATATCTGCAGCAATGAACCCTAAAAGGAAGAAAGACAAAAAGGTTTGAAGCCAAGTGTTTTCTGAATACTATCAAGAATAATTCATATTCCCAAATATCATTCCTTGTCACAGAGGTGTCTTTGTTTAGTATTTCATTCAGCTTTATGGTTATGCCTATGACAGTATTAAATTATGAATACCAACCAGAGGCCATCAAAACAGTAGAGGTAGAGGAACATTAAAGGTTTGTACCTGAAAACATGAGCCCTTTCTAGTCAGTCATTGATATTTACGTTATTATATTACAGTAAATAGTATACATAAGCCACGGTTTACAAAACAGGTCTGGAGTCAGGGCTTACACTCCATATTAGCTTATACTCTTTCCAACTTGGATGGTGCAGGTACATTATTTCTAACTTGAGAAAATGTTTTAAAAATCAATTCTCAATATAAACTCTGGATACGCACGCACACACACACACACACACACACACCCTGCAGATAAAACTTCTCTAACTTTTCACAACATTTAAACATGTGCTCCTTCAAATCCCTAAGAAACCCTAAGAAATTCTGGTATTACATTTGCATTTCCTGTCCCTGAAGAAAAAATTATTGGAGAGTATTCCATTTCCAGCCCACTATGCATTCACAGAAGTGGCTTAGTCATTCCTCCTGTGAGGTCTCCCAGTAGAAACTTATGACGTTCTTGGGCTCAGGCCAAGAAGAAAATGTCTATATATTTCATCACAGGTCTAGACAGATGAGTTAATAGGCAGATGTTAACAGAAAATAGAGGAAATCTAGGAAACCCTGAATACCGCTGTACCGACTCACCCAAAATGTTTTCATGCCTCATCAACACTGTCTGATATATTTCTGTCTCTCGGAACCAGCTGGCCTCCTCCGTGGTGAAGAACACTTTCACAGCTACCTTTTCGCCACGCCACTTTCCCATCCAAACTTCCCCATAGCGACCTTTTCCAATCTGTTTCACCATCTGAATCTGCTTAGCTATAGTCCTTTGGACCTGTTAAATCCCAAAACACACTGTTAGTGTATTCGCAGCACTACAGATTTGTTTAATCTTTTTTTTTTCCTCCTCCAGAGAAGAAACAATTACTGCATGCAAAATATATTTAGCCAGTAGTTTTTCTTTACATAGACACATTATTTATATTTATTTATTATTTTATACTGTCCCCTTTTAAATGTATTTGAGATTGATTATGGATTCTGAATTTTTGAATTATTGCTTCTACATTATTAAATATTTCATTCTACCTATTATCATTCTCAAAGAGGAAAAAAACCTGAATGTTCACCGTCACTGGCAGAATAAAAACACTTTTCACTCCCACTACTGTAGCGGGATACTGGACACTCTGAAAGGACTCACCCACCATACACTTGATCTTGGATAAATTACAATGAAACACAATTGCAATGCATTGTTGGCCACAAAGAAATAAAGGAAATCTGCAAGTAAGAAGGTCAGGGTAGAGGGAGGAGGGTGGGGAGGGGGAGGGAGGGAAGAGCTGAGACCAGAGCAGGGAACAGTAACCATTAGCACATACAAAAGCCAAGCTGCTGTCTGGGTGAAGAATAACATGAGCACTGCGATCTGGAATCTAAACTCTGACCCCTTTAAAAGTAGAGAAACTGAACCTAGGGCTTTGGCATTAAGCTGGGACCACTGAGTGACACTAAATTTGCCTGAGGTTGGTAGCACCCCATGGCTCCCAACAAGAACAAACAGAAATCCTCTCCAGAGAAAATCACTTGCAGAATATTTTGCAGCCAGCTATTAGATACCTTGAAGGTACAGCCAGCTATTAGATACCTTGAAGGAACACTTGCCACCATACAACTCGATCGTGGTAAGATGTACGAAATAAAAAACTATAATGAATTATTGGCCTCGCAAAGAAATACAGGAAATTCCCAAGGCGAGGCGGGTAGGGAAGAAAGAAAATGAAGGGGGAGAAGGAAGGGAGACAGGAAAAGAAGATCCCACAGAATAAATTCCTTAAAACCAAAAGAAATAGCCACTATAAATAAGAGTCAAGAAAAACAACCCAAGTAGATTGAACCCCTTCAGATTTCAGATACAGGAATTTTCAGACGTACAATGCCACAGAACACTGTATGAAATATGTAAAGAAACAGAAGACAAATGAAAAAGAAGGAAGCAACAAATAATTGTTGAAAATTATACTCTGAAGTGGAACCGTTAATTGTCACAGTCGAAAATGTAACATGGACAGGTAGAAGAAAAAGAGGTTAGATCTGGAGAGGAAGTTAAGCTTGAAGAGAGCTCTAAAGAACTAGAGAGAGTAGTAGAAACAAAGAGAAAGAAAATATGAGAGGAAAGTGGTCTAAGGGTTAAATGTCTCTTTACATATGATCTGCGGCCCATCTGTACTCACATGAAAATATTGTAAGAACTCCATGACTGAAATGGCTAAGTATTGATGATAATTTACATAATTTGGGAGGCATATATAAAGAACCTAACACAAAATTCTCACAAGATCTGACCAGAAAACTGGAATGAATTCTTAGCAGAAATGTGCTTTGAATCAAGTAAAGTTGAAATGTTTCTTTTTACGTTTACACTTTTAAGGACCAATACAACTGAGTCCACCCAGATAATCCAGAATAATCTCATCTCAAGGTGAGCTGATTAGCAACCTTAAGTCCCTTTTCCCAGGTAAAATAACAGATCCCAGGGATTAGGACATTTTGGGGGGCATTATGCCTACCAGAGATGTCTACCAACTAGGGTCATTCTGTTTTTGCATCACGGATGATTTTATTAATTCAAGAGGTCATGCTAACCATTGCCAGAGGCATTAACAGCACCCATATCAGACTAGAAGCTTTTAGGAAAAAAGATAAAATCTGTTTTTTAATGCTGTTTTCTAAAAGAAGGATTGAAAAATTAAAGCATTGCTGACATGCAATTAAGCCACTCAGCCTGAAGTAAATTAGGAACTCTCCAGAAGAGTTCAAACATGCTATTCAAGGAAATGTTCAATGTATTTCCACTTCTAAATGGGGTAACAGCGGCACCAAGAGCACCAAGCAGCTGAGAGACAAATCCGCAAATAGTTAAATTACTGACTAGGGAGGACACTTCCCACATTTATTACAGAAATTTTGTATTCAATTTACAGATGTTACAGAGCATTGTGTATGGAAATCTACAGAACATTTTCTGACATAAACAGTTTTGCATGCACTTCTTTTCTAATGATAATATAGCTTCTCATAATTTAATGAATGTACTAATGGAATTGGCAATGCTTGAAAGAATAGGAACTTATCTCAAAGATAAAAAGTGTCACTAAATTATACTCAGAAATTTAAAATGTACTTTAGTTTTGAGATTTATTATAACTTCTAAGGAGGAAAACACTGGAAAACAAATAGGTTTCAGTTCCAAGAGCATAAACATCTGATTCATTAATACTGAAGGGGATTTTCATATTTGTACTTTTTTAAAAAATATTATAATATACAGATTTTAAAATATAAGAACCGTATCTGCTACATATTAAATTCTAACAATTAAAAAAACAGTAAATTTGATAATAAAAACCTCTACAGTAAAAAAAATATTTACATCCTAAGTAGTATCAGTTTGGTCATAATGACTACCTCACAAGTTATCTTCTTTCTGGTCTATTACCTGCAGAGGACATATTAATCAAAGAGAAAAGTGTTTCAGTTATGCAAAATAAGTAAGCCCTGGAGATCTGTTGCACAGCACAATGCCTACAATTAACAGCAGTGTATTGTATTCTTAAAAATTTGCTAAGAGCGTGCCTGGCTGGCTCAGTCAGTTAAGCATCTGACTTAGCCTCAGATCATGATCTCATGGTTTTTGGGTTCGAGCCCTGCATCGGGCTCTGTGCAGACAGCTCAGAGCCTGGAGCCTGCTTCAGATTCTGTGTGTGTCTCTCTCTCTTCTCTTCCTCTACTTGTGCTTGCACTCTTTCTTCTCAAAAATAAATAAACATTAAAAAAAAATTTAATTTGCTAAGAGAGTAGTTCTTACATTATATGTTCTTACATTTAAAAAATAACAACAAATAAACAAGACAAAATAACAAGAACAAAATAACAAGAGGGCAGGAGGAAACTTTTGGAGATGATGAATAGGCTCATGGAATAAATTAGGGTTACGGTTTCACAGATGTATACTTATCCCCAAACTCTTCAAATCGTATACATGAAATATATACTTTTATACATTAAGTATATATACCTTTTATATCTCAAAAAAGTTATAATTCTTGACTTGAGATTAAAAAAAAAAAACTTTTAGTACTACACTAAGAGGTCATGAAAACAATCAAGTAAATACGATATCCAAAGTCAGAACCAGACAATAAAGATTAGGTAAATCAATCTTAAGAGTTTGTATATATATATATATATATATATACACATATAAACTTAAGAGTTTGTGTATATATATATATATATATATATATATATATATATAAAATTGTTATTTTCTATCCCAACGATCTTTTTGCATGGTCTATAAAGGAATCAAATGTTTTCTCATTAAAACAAATGCCTTGGATTCATTGTATGTTTTCTTCAAGTTTGGCGATGTTGACTATCAGAAAATTATACCTCTCATGAATGGAAAAGCCAGGACTTCATCCTGAAACATAAGCCCTCCAGCTGAAATGCAGTCTTCTTCCCCTGGAGAAGTACTCAGATCCCAGTTCGTTGTAATACTTTTGCCTTCAAAAGCCAGGCCAAAGTTCAGTAACACTATCCTTACTGAAAGCAGAGGGAAGACGGCTCCATACTTAAATGTTTTCTAATCTGCTCCTTATCAGAATGTCTAAGGGTCTGGATTGTAACCATACACTTACACTGAAAAACAATCACCTTACCCCCAATATGTCAAAATGTTATCAGAAAGCCCTTCATCTGAGATCTGATGTCTAACTGATGGCGTAGAGCTTCTCTTTGTCCGCTACCCTATCTGTTTCAGTAAAATGAAACCCCGTACTTATTGACATTTCCTCTCAGAAGACATTTCCTTTAAATTCAGGATATGTTCTTCTCGTACCAGCAGAGGGAGGCCTGATCCACTTCCTGAGCTTTGAGACTGCTCAATTAAGTCTCTCAGGGATTCTCCAGGAGGAATGTACGTTTCGTCCTGTTCTAACCCAATGCTGTACCGAGGCCTGGTTTCTTGTCTTTTATACCTAAAGATGCACAGAGAAAGATAATTTAAGATACTGAATTGCAATGATGGGTAAAACACTGCAAACAAAACAGTCATCACAGCAGATTTCATTTTAGCACAAGAGAAGATAAATTTTAGTATTTATTATCCTTACGTGATAAATGCTAGTACTTCTTTACCAATACAAGATACATGCTTACTATTTATTACCCTTAGTTATAATTTCCAAAATATAAATCATAATTATTTTGCTAACCTACAACCATCTATAATTCTTCTTCTCCATTCAACTGCCTATTTCCCAGCAGGGGTTCAATAATATTTTTCTATGGTTCCAATACTCATTGCCTAAAATTTCTCCCCTTAAGGTCTCTAATTAAAGCTGGAAATTTGGGGTTTACAAAAGACATAACAGAAAACTACTTCATCTAAGATAATGTATAAAGCAATAATACAGACAAATGAAAGAAATTTAAACTTTAGAAACATCTTGTCAATAATTATGCCTCCAATTAGAAATGAATTTACTTGAATCAACTCCTATTTGCAGAACAGTATCATAAATGAGTGTTACAAAAAGCAAATGATAAAAATTTAAAGGTCCTTGAGATCTCACAAAGTAGAAAATAAGTTCTTAGTGAACAAAAAGTAACTCTCACTTAACTTTAATAACTAAGCTCATTTTAGCTGAATCACTAATAAAAATGTGGCTTAAAATTTTTCAGTATTAAGGGAAAATTGTTAACTTGGGAAATAAGGAATTACTAGAATAATTCTAGGTTCAACATGGCCATTTCTTCACTTACGATCAAACCTTAGTAACAAGTAGCTCCTGAATTCCCTAACTATCCTAAATTCCCTAAGGGTGAAATTTATCTGGGTGGCTTTGATGTCTGAAACAGAAATGAGAAGGTATCTATTAACAGCTTCATTAGGACAAATATTTTCAAAAGTAACTGATAGTATCAGGGAAATCTAAGATTTAATTCGGTCAAAGAAAGCTACGGCGAAAAATAACAGGTGGAACAGTCGCATGAGGATCATATTTCAAACTCAGAATTCTACATCCACATGTCAGAAACTTACCTGAAGTAACAGAATAAAATAATAAGGACCAATAGCAAACTACAGACAGTTACAGATATAAGTAAGGCCTTGTGGTGTATAGGTCCATCAACAAAATCTGAAATTAAAAAGAAAGAGAGCCATAATATGGAGAATATTTTTACTTAAAAATTAGGAAGCAACTCCTTCCTAAAAGCGTTTGCTAAGCCCCATATACAAGATATAAAAAATCCTTTTAATCTGCCAATTGATAAGAATACTGTATATTGTATAGTAAATATATATGTGTGTATTAATATATATCTGTATTTGTGTTAATATGTTTGTATATTTGTATTTATTAATATATAAATATATAATTGTATAGTAAATACATACATATATATATATTCACAGTAGTTGAACTTATTTAATTTGGAATACATATATATATATATATATATATATACATATATATATGTATTCCATATATTTAATATGTATTAAATTAGTTGAACTTATTTAATTTGGAATACATATATATATTCCAAATTAAATAAGTTCAACTACTGTGAATCATTGTTCACCTAGGCATTTATTTCAAGAGCGTGAATTTCTTCCTCTCTGGAAGGAATAGGCTTGACACAGAATAGAAGTATAGAGTATGAATGAATGTACATGGATCAATACCCCCAAAATAGAAGTAGGTAGTTCATCTTTATTTCAGATCCAGCTGATGGGTTTACAGGCTTTTCTCGTGTGATTTCTGGAGTGTTCCATATCGTGAATTTGGATAAAAAAACTGGTCTATATTCTTTGTACATGAAACACACAGTCATCTTATGATGGATACAAAGGAACAGGATTCCTCAAAAGTTGCCAAATACAGAAGATATGATGTGCACCACTTCAAACAAAGATGCCTTTCAAAACTACATTGCTAAATTTTCCATAAATTGCATCGTATTTTAAAATAATGGATATGTTCTACTCAAAGAATTATTGTGTGATCCTTTTATAGAACAAATTATTAAATATTATTCATGTTGTTTTAACTCCAGCTCTTGACAAATCAGATTTACTTACAGCATGATTTCTTAAACTTGGAAAACTTTATACAAATGCATATTTACTGACTGTAACCTCAGAGATTTTTGTTCCAAGTATTTTATTTTTTTACAATCATCCCAGATGATTTATATGCAAGTAGTCTCTGAAACATATTTGGAGAAAACTGACCTAAAACCAGGTGCACTTATGTAGTAACAGAATTAGCAGTGTTCTTACTATGGGGACCATACTCCCTTGAGAGAGTGATTACTTTTATTTAATTTTTAAGGGTATTATTGTAATTTATGACTTTGGTTGCTATGAACAAGAGGTTTTCCAACTGCACTCTATACTTTTAACTCTATGGCTACCTAAATGTTTTGCCTGGGGACCCTATCTCACCCAATGTAACATTTTTTTTTTCACTTAAAAGTATTACATAGTCCATGAATAAAAACTAAAAAGCACCAACTAATGAAATAACTAAAATTGCCATCATCTCACTACTTAGGAAAATTACTATTAGCATTTAACACATGCTTTTGCAGTATCATTTCAATGAACAGAAAAAAAAGCTTATGAGCAAACTATTTCACAAGAAGGCATTATATACACCCTTGTCTGTGGCAGCATTATTCACAATAGCTAAAATGTGGAAGAAACCCAACTGTCCATTGACAGGTGAAAAGATGAGCAAACTGTGGTATATGCTTACATACACGGAATATTATTCGACCTTACTGTGTTCCGATATATGCTACAACTTGCTGACTTGTAAGGACATTATACCAAGTGAAATAAGCCAGTAACTTAAAGACAAACATTGTGTATGATTCCACTTCTATGAGATACTTAGAGGAGTCAAAATCATAAAGAGAAAGAGTAGAATGGTGGTAGTTGCCAGGAGCTGGGGGAAGCTGATGTTTAATGTGTACAGAGTTTCAGTTTTACAAGATGAACAGAGCTATGGAGATGGATGAGGTTGATAGTTGTACAAAAATATTTAGTACCACTGGATTGTATACTGAAAAGCAGTTACAATGGTAAATTCTATGGTGTATTTTACCATAGAGAAAAATTGGAGAAAAACAAAACAAAACACTGTTGCTTCAGAACTAGATTTTCGTTAATAATACTGTGAATATTTTCAAAAACAATAAAAATTTTCTCCACATAAGTTTTAAAGACTGCATAGTATATATGCAGGCACATCCTGATTAGAAAGTCAGTCTTCTGGGGCACCTGGGTGGCTCAGTCAGTTAAGCGTCCGACTTTAGCTCAGGTCATGATCTCACAGCTCGTGGGTTCGAGCCCCGCGTCGGGCTCTGTGCTGACAGCTCAGCCAGGAGCCTGCTTCAGACTCTCTGTCTCCCTCTCTCTCTGCACCCCCCTCCCTGTTTGTGCTCTGTCTCTCTCTGTGTGTCTCAAAAATAAATAAACTTTAAAAAAATCTTAAAAGAAAAAAATTTTTTGACGAAGTCAATCTTCTGATGCTGTATATTTAGAAGACCATAAAGATTTTGCTCTAATACACCTTTGCTGAAATACACAAAACCCTGTGAACACTCTTACAAGTACATCATGACAGATGTCAATGGTGATTTCTTTAATCTAGATTCCCAGAAGTAGAGTCATTAATTCAACCAATATATATTTCAAGGCTTTCCAAACACATTGTCAAAATGTCCTTTAAAAAATATTACAAAGCTTTATATTTCACCATCAGTGTGACCATATGTTTTAATTATTTTGAAGTAATTTCAGTCTTATATAAAACCTGTAAGGACAAAGAAGTCGAATATGTCCTTCACAGAGATTTCCCATTTTTAAAATTTTACCATACCTGTTTTATAATTGTCTTGCTCTCTCAGTACGGGTGTCTGTGGGTCCATCTTTATATATATATATATATATATATATATATATATATATATATGCATATATATACATAACATGTATATATAAATATGTGTATATATTTGTATTCATATTTATGCTTATTTACTCATATGTATGTATAATGTAAAGATCATCTGAAGTTACAGACATAATGCCCTACCCATAAACACTTCAGAATGCACTTCCTAAGGACAAGGTCTTACAAAATGGTAATAAAATTGCCAAAATGAGGAAATTAACATGAATACAGAAATTGAAAATAAATCTTACTTTGAAATATTTGGATTTTTGTTATAAACTATAATCCACAGGTCTTCATACTAGGCTGATAATCTTGTCATCAGCCTAAAATACACTGAACAATTATTCATGATCTACACTACTTATAAAATATGAATGGAAGCAGTCTGCATCTGAAAAGACTAAATAAGAGACCATTAAAGAAATCCAGTTTTGTATTTACAACTTCAGAGACACTGCCAACGGTCCAGAGAATAAGATGTTCAGGAACCTGACCCACACTGCAGGACAGGTCCAAAAAGCCATTTAGGCTTTAACACCAGCAGAAATTATATAAAGTAGCACATGCACTGTCTGGCAAGTGGTGCTTAGGAAATCTTGAAAATAACTTGAGGACTCTTCAAATCAAAGAGGCAAGGTTTTTACACAATGAATTGCGTAGCAAATTTCCCTCCACCAGGTTACGGGCAAAGTCAACAATAAACCCAAGGTGAGCACAACACTACTCCAGTGAGAGCACAATTCACTGTGTTCATACATACGCAGAGGTACAAATGCCATGGTACATATACATGCAAACACTGTCCCTGGAAACTTAGTTTAAAATGTGTTTCCAATTTTACGGATAACAAGAGCAAAAAGCCTGAGCTTGCAGAAAACCAAGAGAATGCCGGATACTCAATTAAAACGAGAAGAACCAACTACTTAAGCACAATGTATTATCAGTATATGCACACAGAACACTTTTTCATTCCAGTGATTAATTGTACTGAAACTCAGCCTCGCTGCCTTTTGCTTTCCATGCAAATGCAGAGTACACTCTGAACTGTAAGAACACTGTATTTATTACCCATCTTATTAGATTTCTGATTTATGAGAGCAATGAGACTAGAAAGGATCTAAGGGATTTTTTCCTTAACCTTTCTTTCTAAGGCTAGCATTACTCCCATTTTCCTTTTCTTTGCCCCAATAACCCCATCCCCTGCAGCCTCCTGTTCTTCTGTCAGGAACAGGTGATCCTTATCAATAAACCTTTTGTTTCTGTTGGTCATGCTGGTCATGTTTTAATCTGCCATTACCTGTGCTCAGAGCATTAACAATGTAAACATTCAAGTCACTGCCAGGGTCTTGGAAAGCGAACACTTCCAGATTCCTATCAGGAAAGGAACAGAGCACACAGTTCTCTCTAGGGCAGCAGAGTTTTACCTGTGCTGTCACTTCAACTGCTCAAGGAAGTAGAACGGAGAACCCTCCAGGGAAGTCTGGTTCACTCTTAGAAGCAAGTAAAAATCACCAGTGGTTTCTTAACAAAATAGCATTCTGTCACTGCTTGTTTTTTCTCTGATAAGTAAGCAGTTTGTGACTGTTTAAAACAGCAGGACCTTTTTTTTTTTTTTTTAAGTGCAAAGGATTGTTCCTAATTGCAATAAGACATAGAAGAAAAAACCAGGTCGCTAGGAAAGATCTTGGAAATAAGACTGCCCAAAGATATCTCTGCCTGGGCTCTCAAAATTATAATCATGGATAAATTAAAGACAGCTTTTTATTCATAGAGCATAAAGCACCTGAAAAGTATATTTTTGTCAGAGGATTTTGGTCAACAAGGGATACTGCAAAAGTATCTTACTTACATCTCACATTGGGATTCTCTCTTATAGTAACATTTAGAAATAAATGGACTATAACAACAAAGATATAATTTACTAGTTATTTTCCTGAATAAAAATAGTTACATTACACTTCTTGGTAGCACAACAGGTTAAGACAGATTTTTTTAATGGTAATTTTATTATTTATTTTTTTTTTAATTTAAGTACAGTTGACATGCAATGTTCCAGCAGTTTCAGGTGTACAACATAGTGATGCAGCAGTTCTATATATTAAGCTATGCTTATGAGGACAGGTGTATTACCATGCACACCATACATTATTACAGTATTATTGACTAAATTTCCCATGCTGTACTTTTCATGCCCCTGACTTATATATTTCATAGCTGGAAGTTTGTGCCTCTTAATCTTGGTCAGCTATTCTGCCCACCCTCCCAACTCCCTCCCCCTGTAGCAACCCCCAGTTTATTCTCTGTATTTTAGATTCTGAAGACATCATTTTTATATCCAGATTACTGTGTTCAATGAGAAAGAAAAGGACTAATTATTTCTAAATTCCTTTCATCTGTCTCATATACAAAGCCACCTAGAAACAGTTAGGAGCTGAACACTTCGAGAGATGTTAGAGCTACTCCCTAGCAAGAAATTTAGCTCAGACTCATGCATTGGATCATACTGCCATGGGCATAATATATGTATTAGAAGGAAAATTCTGGAACTCATCTTTGCATTCTTGACACTATTATATATTCAATCTATCTGTGATGTGGAGAACAAAGGAGATGTTCCATTGGTTAAATATCTGTTACCTACAGACTTTGATTTGTAATTGGCAGTATCTAACCTATGCAATAGCTTTTTTTTTAAGTTTTTTTTCAATGTTTATTTATTTTTGAGAGAGAGAGAGGGGGGGAGACAGAGTATAAGTAGAGGAGGACAGAGAGAGAGGAAGACACAGAATCTGAAGCAGGTTCCAGGTTCTGAGCTGTCAGCACAGAGCCTGATGCAGGACCCAGGAACCATGAGATCATGACTTAAGTTGAAGCTGACACTTAACAAACTGAGCCACCCAGGTGCCCCAGCAATAGCATTTTAAAACAAATCTGTAAACTTCTCAGAATATATTTGTTAACTAAGAAAAGAAATACGATAAATTTTAACTCTGAAAATTGTGTAGTATAATTTGACTTAAACTACATTGAGATTACCATATGTCAAAACAGAATGTTATTTCTGAGACATTTTCTATGAAGTATACATGTAGTATATATGAGGAATTACTATATTTAGACACATGAACATATCTATTTCAAAAAATTATATAACTTTGATTTTATAGAAGCAAAATTAAAGGATCCCATTTAAAAAAGGAACAGCTTCTGCTCATTTCAACACCATTCACTTCTTTAAGTGCTCATTTAAAGGAATTAAAACATAAGTAACTATAGTAAGTAATTTGGAGTAAGGGTAAAAACCTCATCAATTTCTCCTGCCTTCACACAATTGCAAGAGAGCATTTTACTCCCAATATCTTGGTCAAACCATCTGATGCTGTGAGTCTGGACACACATCATTCCTCTCAGCATCCTGGTGCCCTGCTCACCAATTCTGCAGACAGGGAGCCAGACAGCAGGGCACCACGACCTCTCCCTTTAAGCCTCTCCATCAAAACAGACATCTCTTCCTACCCTTAGCACCAGCTGCAGTGTTACTGGGCTTCCCAGATCATATTTTAGTGTTTATGATACAGGTGCTGCATTTGATCTAGTTACTTCCCGTATTTCCTCCTTCCAGAGAAAGAATGTTATCCTGGGGTGTTCTGCTTTTCTGGGGCTGAAAGGGAATAAACAAAGCAAAAGGAAACCCAGCATTCATTAAAGAATTTAGCTGTATTCTGGCTGTCCTTCATCTTCCTTTTTGAAAGAGAAGATGACAAATAAAATTTCGAGGACATAAATAAACATTGATAAATATTATTGCATGGGATTGTGTATCTCTAATATCCTGCTGAATGTATCTAAGTTTAAAAAAAAAGAGCCTGAGGGGCGCCTGGGTGGCGCAGTCGGTTAAGCGTCCGACTTCAGCCAGGTCACGATCTCGCGGTCCGTGAGTTCGAGCCCCGCGTCGGGCTCTGGGCTGATGGCTCAGAGCCTGGAGCCTGTTTCCAATGCTGTGTCTCCCTCTCTCTCTGCCCCTCCCCCGTTCATGCTCTGTATCTCTCTGTCCCAAAAATAAATAAACGTTGAAAAAAAAAAATTAAAAATAAAAAAAAAGAGCCTGAGAAACCTCTGGATAGGTAGAAAAGATTTTCTTGTTTGTTTTTAATAAGGACAATTTATTTGTAGGTTTTTACCCCTATGCTCAGTACTTCTCTAATCTCTAATAACAAAACCTTGCCTAAGCTTATTACGTAGCACCCAGTAATACAGGTCTTTTGCGATGAGGTTAATCATTTAACTTTTTTGGAAGAGCAGTTATATAAGAAGCAAGAACAACAACGAAAATGGTCAGCTCGATATTTTAGCCTTCTAGTCTTTTGATAACATAGCCTCTGCTTTCTAGCAATTTGACATAAAGATTTATAATAAATCTACTATATATGGATTCAGTAGTTATGTATATGTAAAGTACTTAGAAAAGAGCCAAAGTAAGTGTTCCATTCTCATTAGCAAATATCACAATCATGAGGATGATTTCCATGGCTCTTAGGCCAGAAAATCAGCCTGGGCTCTGAGCTTTCAAGGGTCCTACTCTGGCTCCCTCCAACCATGACCCTTCCCATTAAGCAATGAGTCTCCAGGACCCGGGGGATGTGTCCACTCAGAACCTGTCCCATCCCACTCTTCTTTTAAACCACTGGCCATGGCCAGTGTATGGTGGAGGTTAAAAAAAAAAAAAAAAGGCAGCAGCTCTATGGCATAGCTATGTTACAAATGCTAGTGCTCTCAGACCACTACCTATAGTGACTTTTACTAGACCCCAAAATGACTGCACCAGAAGGGTAAGATGGAATCTGCCCAGAACTCACCTAGGTACTACCGGGGATCCTCAAATTTCAAAGCAATAAACTCCACACAAGCCTATCACTTTACATAATTTTCAGTATTATGCACCAACCATTCCTGAATCCTCTTTCCCATTCTGCTCTAAAACAAGGATTTGTCGGGGCGCCTGGGTGGCGCAGTCGGTTAAGCGTCCGACCTCAGCCAGGTCACGATCTCGCGGTCCGGGAGTTCGAGCCCCGCGTCAGGCTCTGGGCTGATGGCTCAGAGCCTGGAGCCTGTTTCCAATGCTGTGTCTCCCTCTCTCTCTGCCCCTCCCCCGTTCATGCTCTGTCTCGCTCTGTCCCAAAAATAAATAAAAAACGTTGAAAAAAAAAATTAAAAAAAATAAATAAATAAATAAAAATAAAACAAGGATTTGTCTTCTCAGTGCTGCTGCCTTTCTACTCAAAGCCGTTTCACTCAGTTCTCTCGAGATTTATTCCACTATTTTTAAAAGTCTCAGCCTCCTCAGAGAAAATTCCCTCATCTGCCTAGTGCTAACTAGAATCTGGCTCCATCTACAGGACGATACATGCACTGCAGCCCTTTCAGCAATAGAAGGGTTGGAATTTTCCTAAACCTATTGCAAGTTCTAAGACACATTGCTTCCACTTGCATGTGAAAAGCCTTTTCTCCTTGGGGGAAGAGATTCTAAAATCTAGCACCACTGCCTTCATTTCCAGCCATTTCTCACCCTCCTCCCTCCCTTGTCCCCAGTACATAAGCCTCTATACCAGGGCTATTCAAAATGTTGTCTATAGACTGCCAACTTTCTGCAACTGGTTCACAAGGAAATAGCTACAAAAACCAGAAAGCAAACATTTAGAACTTGACCACAATTTGATATCAGCAGACTTCTCTTTGAAGGTGTTGTCAAAGGCATGCTGAGACACAAGCGGTGCTTTTTCTACCAAAAGTATTACCCAAAGTTTAATGTGCATACAAATCATTTGAGGAATATTGTTAAAAAATACATTTTGTAGTCTGGGGTGGGGTCAGAGATTCCACACGCATAATGAGTTCTGACTGACACTTATGAGCTGATCTACAGACCTATTTTCAATAACAAAGCTTTAGAAAACTTAATTATGAGATTTTCTCCAACCAACCACATTGTTTGCTATGCCTGCATTTTGCAAATGCTTCTCAAGCATTACAAACCAAAACAGTGTGTTTACTACTGCCTCTATTTAGTCACTGCTCCTAACAGGCGGTGCAACCTTGGGAAAGTTAGGTGACCCCTCTGTGCTGCAATGTCCTTATCTTTACACAAGGAGTAAGTCTAAGTACCTCATAGGATTGTTGTGGGACTCAACTGGGTTAAATAATGTGATACTGAACATGCCTGGCCCATGTTAGCCATTATAATATTTTTTAAATTTTTATTCCTGTCTTATCCATCCAGTGATCTCCTATTCATCCTTACAGTCTTGTTCAAGTGTCACTTCTATGAAGGTCTTTTGACAACCTCCCACCCCACAGTAAACCACTCACTTGTTTGTGTCCTTAATACACTTTACAATCTGACTCCACTAAAACATTCCTGACTGAATACAATTTAATTATTTACATATTTCTCTCTCACAGGCCAGTGTGCACGTCTTGAGAGCAAGAATTTTCTTCATCCATTTCTGTATCCCTAACACCTAGCATGTTGACTGGCAATCTATATAAAAAATCTGTCTGTGAATGTTTTATGTGAATGATTATGAATAATCCTTTAAAGCTTTCTAGGCTTTAGCAGAAACAAGCGTTATAAAATGTTATCATCAAAGCCATGAAATGTCAGTATATTTTGTTAGGAAGATTTTCTCAAGAAGTAAAATCAATCATGAGAAATCATTTTAAACCACTGATATAAGACTTGGGCTTTAGGACACGGTGACAATTCCAATTATCTATTTTGCGGTGAGAGTAAAGAGGAGAAAGGAAACATGGGAGCAGTTTTTAACAAAAAGCCCTTCCAGTTTCAGTATTTGTCTTTTGCAACGAGCGACACTTAAATGTAGAAGTTTTGAAATTAAATTTTCTAGATATCTCCTCCATTCTATCAATATATTGATATATGATTTGGCTAAAAACTAGCTGCTCTAGTACAGATAAAAGGAAATTATCCAGCAAATAATCCAATTCAATCTTTTATTTTTTTTAATGCATGTTAGCCTAATGGCAGTTTTCGAGTGAAGTATAACTTCTGATTAACACTTCAAGGTAAGCATAAAACCCTGTCTCCCTCCTCTATGCTTCTAAAACACACTGCAAGCTCTGGAACCCCTAGATTTCACAGGGAAGTGGGGACAAGTGAAAGAAACGAGATTCTCAAGCATGAAGCCCCATACGACTACTTTTCCAAGAACTACTTGCCCATGTCTTTGAATTACGTCATCTTGCCTTGGTCCCCTGCCCCAGCAGTGGAAAATGATCAGGTACCTTAATTTAGGAAAGGCAGAGTAATTCTCGTCTTTATTTCCTTTGTGGCTAAAGCTCTTCCAGCCCCAAAGCTTTCTTCTCCTTACCTCTACTCTTCAGTGGAGGCAGCGTAGGGTGCAGGTCTTTGTTACACTCGTTCCGCTCTGTGCAGCACTCAATGGATCTTCTCTGATGAGGAATGGGGGTGTCCTAAAGTTGAGCCCAAACAGCTATGAGTGGGGTTCCCCTAAATTTCAAAGTCACATAATCTAAAATTTTTTTTAGCTTATTTATTTATTTTGAGAGAAAGAGAGACAGACAGACAGAGACAGATAGCTCGAGCAGGGGAGGGGCAGAGAGAGAGGAAGACAGAGAATACCAAGCAGGCTCCACACTGTCAGCACAGAGCCTGAAACAGGGCTCGAACCCACAAACTGTGAGATCGTGACCTGAGCCGAAATCAAGAGTCAGACGCTTAACTTAACCAACTGAGCCACCCAGGCACCCCCTCAAAGTCACATAATCTAAAACTTGAGATACTAACACCATTCAGGGAATTCACTTAAAATTCTGATAATTTTCCTGAAACATTCTGAAAATGTTTTTTTATATTAGAAAATTTCTCTCAAATTTCCAAATATTATCTTACTGCGGCTTTTGCATTTCAACAAAACTACTACTACATTTGTAATAACCAGGGTGCATAGTTATAAACTGAGGAAGATGGCTTGCATTAATGCAGTTAACTAAACTGGAATCTGAGCGGGATGATCTAAAGAGTCATTAAGCAAGAAGCTAACAGCAAAAATAAAAATAATACTTGCTTCTGCAACGAAAGGAGGATTGGCCCAATGAGACAATTTTCAGATTATTTTCCAACTTACTAAAAACAGGGTGGGCAAGAAAAACAATTCTTTTATATAGCTTGAAACCTAACTGTTTGAAAGCTAGCAATGAAAGTTACAAGGCAGAAGCATGTGATCTTCCTTACCCGGCACTGAAAATCTGAGCCTTCTAGTCCTAGGCATCCAGAAGTGACCACAGGCATCCCAGAATCATCTTCTTCTATCATTGTGAAACAATATCCATCTGTGCTGAAGACCAAACAGGCAAAGTAAGTGTGTGTGTGTGTGTGTGTGTGTGTGTGTGTGTGTGTGTGTATGTGTGTGTGTCTAGGGGAAAAGGAAAGGAACATGTTAATCATTTGTTTTACTACACACAAGGAGAAAGTCAAAGATCATTACAAGTTACAACCTGTTAAGAAAATTCCAAAACTTTCTTTTATGAAACTGGATTTAATAGTCATAAAAAATTAGGTAATATCTTCTCTGTCTAGAAACTTGTGAGAAAGAAGGAAATAAACTTGCCATATAACATATACTATTAGTAACCATATACCCCAATTACTACACACTCATTTTGGTCCTCCATCGCCTCCACAAATCCAAAAACACAACTATTTTTCTCACCTTCTATATGAAGGAATTGAGGCTCAGAGAGCTTGAGCAATTTCTCAAAGGCCTTACAGACAGTGAGAGGCAAGGCAGAGGTTTGACCCCATGCAGGTGAACATTTATGCTCGTTCTATTTGCTCCAAATGAAACAAACTTGTCTCTCACTAAGGCACCAAAAGAAAGACAGGTAGAAGCTAGGATCAGCACAACATAACCAAGGTGATTAAGACTGTGCCACTGGGTCCCTCTGCTTTGGGACTGATCTGTCATGAGAAACATCAGGCTTTGTTGTAAACAGGTGGGGCTTACATCGGGGGTACGGTGAAGGTGGACAACAGAAAGAAGGGCTGTTAACAAGACCATGGAAAGCAAAGAAACAAAAACTAAATTTCTGTGTGGTTTTCTACATTAAAGAGAACGTTCACTTATTCTACCTCATGCAATCCTCTCAACAACAATGGAAAATAATACTATTTCTATTTACAGACGAGGAAATTAAAGGTAGAGAGTTTAATAAACTTGTACAAGGTTGCAGAACAAACAGTAACAGAATCAGGCCTTGCATCAAGGACCTCTTGCTTTATCCCCACACGTTTTCCACTATCCTCTCCTGGGACCAAATCTGAAAAACAAGAACTATTATACACAGAACTATTTACAAACAGACCTTACTGTCTTCACAAGTTAGGGTGACTCCTAATATATGTCATCAACCACTATTGCGTGTGTTTAGAAATTAAGTACTAAAGTATATCTCCATCTTTTTCTCATACATATGCTTGCTCAGCGCCCAAGACAGATATAGCAGTGTAGTCCTGAAAGGTCACAGGAAGAATGCTCTGAGCACAGCATTAGCCATGATTTGTGGATTTGTCTATTCTATATTAGTGGTAGCAGCATTCTGCCATACATTAGCCCTTCAGTTATCATCAACACCCTTAGAACTGTTTACTTGGTTTATAACCCTCGTGATCCAAAATACTTCAGTTTATAAGAACTAGAACAGCAAAGTTCAAATATACTAATGAATGGCTAGGAAGGGCCGATGGTAAATCTCTTTGTTAGACTAAGGTCAAATGCATGAAAATTATTGTGGAATACAGACTCTGCCTCTGAACAACCCTTGCTCTCAATTCTTTGGGGCTTTTTAGCCAATTTGCTGAAATTGCTATGAAAATCTAAAGCATGTAATCACTGAAGGCAATAAATAAAAGAGCTGTCCCTTAGAAATGTAAGCAATATGAGCAAACAATACCCAGATGATTTTTTTATTCCTTTCCTTCCCATTTAGACCATATGTGTGACTTAGTTTTCTCATCACAAGTAAAATTCAGGAATTATCAGAAATAAAGTCATCTTAATTTTCTGACATTAGGAATTCACAGGGCTAGAAAGAGTGATACAATATGTTAAATCTAAACCAAAAAAAAACTCTCCTTATTTATGACTTCCCCTTACTCAAAATCTGAATATATGGAAAGGCACTCATCAGAATAAAAAAAAAAAGAATAAGAAATGCTGGTTAAGCTGTGGCAAGTTATTCTTACAATGTCCTGGGAAATGTAAAGAAACATCAGGGAGAGTAAATTCAAGCTTTAAAAATATACTCCCTTGTCTGCAAGAGAGTAGAACTAAAAATATAAACAGGGTGTGGAGAAGGAGAGAAACCCTGGAGAAAAGTCAGTGTCCCCTAAGTCATAAATTCAGACAGAAATCAAATATTTAGTTGGAAGACAAGCAAAAAGGTTAGAGAACCATTTCAAGTGCATAATTATCTGCAACAAAGCAAAATTTATAAGCTTCCCATTGACATTACCAGCTAGTTAGGAACACTAACTGGAAATGAGCAGTACAATTACAGAAACTTCAGAATCACTTGAGAACTTTCAATTCTTGAGCAAACACAAACGTAAACAAAGCTATGTTCCAAAGTCAAAGCTGTTCAACTCCCTCTGCTGAGAGAGGGCTGCAGAATGTCACAAAAGGCAATTAAGTCCTCCCACGGGCTTACTTGAACATTCTGCTGTCTGGCTGCCATGTTTAGGCTTAGTTTTTAAAGGTTGTATACTGATTATTATTATCTCATCACTCCCACAGTGTTTAAGAAGAAATGAAGACTCATGAAGAAAACAAAAGTAGGAATAATTTTAAACAAAACTGAAAGTACTGAGATGTATACAGGGATATAGGATGAATCATTTAGTTACAGTAATGATTATGAATTTAACAAAAAGGCTCCTGGGTGGCTCAGTCAGCTGAGCTTCCGACTTCGGCTCAGTTCATGATCGTGTGGTCCATGGGTTTGAGCCTTACATTAGGCTCTGTGCTGACAGCTCAGAGCCTGGAGCCTGCTTCAGATTCTGTGTCTCCCTGTTTCTCTGCCCCTCCCCCGCTCACATTCTATCCCTCTCAAAAATAAATAAACATTAAAGAAAATTTTTAAAAAAGACCATTGATGTAATATTTTAAAAATGCTGCCCCTGTGTTATAGGTAAAGACGAGCAATGAACAAAATAGAACAGCTGCGTACAAAGGCGATCAGTTGTCAATACTGACTGCTTCTCCATATTTATGCCATTTTTTTTTAATTTGAGGGAGAGAGAGAGAGCACGAGTGGGAGAGATAGGCAGAGGGAGAGTGAAAGAGAGAGAGAGATATGAGTGGAAGAGAGGGACAGGGGGAGGAAAAGAGGGAGGAAGGGAGGGAGGGAGGGAGGGAGGGAGGCAGGGAGAGAGAGAGAGAGAGAGAGAGAGAGAGAGAGAGAGAATCTTAAACAGGCTCCACACTCAGCATGGAGCTCAATGTGGGACTCGATTCCATGACCCTGGGGATCATGACCTGAGCCGAAATCAAGAGTTGGGATGCTCAACTGACTGAGCCATGCAGGTGCTCCAATATTTATGCCAATTTTATGTCAGTATGGGATAAATACTAGAATTCCTAAATTTCTTTTAAGTTTCAGTTAGAATTGATTAGAAAGACTGTTGGTTTTAGTCCATTTTAAATCAGTCCTTGAGAACATTCCATCTTCTAAAATACCTATTTCACATTCATGAGAATAAAGAGAAGTTTTCAAAGTTTTCTGTCACAGATAAACTCAAAGATACATACAAATTTTAGAGCGGCTATTTAAATCATGCAAATTTTAGTTAATTAGAACAGCTGAAAGCTGCTTACAACTTTGTTAACAGTAGTGCACTTGACAAACATTTATTGAGCGTACGATGATCCAGGCAGAGTTAGATGTCCAGAACTCAGGGTGAGGAAGATGTAGCCTTTGCTTTGAAGGAGCTCATAGTCTATGAATGCCACAATCCTAGGTGAAGCCAAGTGATTCAAATTCTAGCAGTAAAGACAGAAATCAAAAGCTAGAAGTGTTTCCTACTGAATTGGGAAAAAAAGCAAAGAAGGATGTTGAACGGTGGTAATTATCAAAGTAATGGAATCCTAAAGTTTATATGTTTTTTCCTTACCACCTTAGACAGATGGATTCCCATAGTAGTAAGGGATAAAGAGTAAAATATATATGGCTACTACTGGTCCCCTGCTATGATTTTTCCTCTGAGATGTCACTGAACTGGAGAAAGGTGAAGTTACATTAATGATAAAGTTGCAATGTGAGAAATGACTTTTACTTTATCTTCAGAAATGGGTAACTATCGGGGCACCTGTGTGGCTCAGTCCATTAGTGTTCGACTCAGTTTCAGCTCAGGTCATGATCTCACAGTTCTTGAGTTCAAGCCCCGCATCAAGCTCTGTGCTGACTATGCACAGCCTGCTTGGGATTCTCTCTCTCCTTTTCTCTCTGCCCCTTCCCTGCTCGCTCGTACATGCACTCTTTCTCCCTCCCTCTCAAAATAAATAAACTTAAAAAATTTTTAAAAACAAAAGGATGTGTAACGATCTTACATCCTTCTCTAGCAGCCATAACGAGTGATTTGGCATTTTGTTTATTTTCTTCTAGGAGGTACAAGATCTTCTGAATTTGCCTCTATTTTTGTATGAATCGAGCATTTGTATATTCTCACCTGTGCAGATGCTCTTTGTCTCTCACTTAGATTTGTCTGATTGCCTTCCAGCAGGCCTGCCCATCCCCTCCCTCTGGACTCTAAACAATTCTGTACAGCACTTCCTGATAAATCTTACATTTTCCTTCTCTGCTTTAAAATCATCAACAGTTCTCTACTATGTAGAAATTTAAAGAGCTCTGAGCTATTCACTTTCCATTAACTCCAACAACAAATGGGCCCATTTAACAGTCTCATTTATGACTAAGAAGCACAAAAGCAGAGTTATTCCTTATAAAAATCTTCATAAGTGCATCTGAAATCATTGCCTTTTCCAACTAAATTATAAATTCTAAGGAAGAACGTATTCTCATAAGTGTGATGGTTTTAACTCACATCTTCTACTGAAAATTTTTTTAAAGATCATAAAACTCAATATTCAGATGGTCTGAGCAATGGTGGAATAAACTGGATGCAATGGAAGATGTATAAACAAACGAGAACAACTTGCACTTTAAACACTCTGAGATCTTAGGTCAGGGGCGCCTGTCAGAAAACTCACACCATCACATTCAGCAAGAGGTCTGAAAGTCCTGGTTGATGCAAACTTTATAAAAAGGCTCACATGCCCCTAACCTTTCCCTTCTTCCCCTTGTGACTCCTCAAGGCACGGTTGGGTCTTATCTAATTCCTCATTTAGGCAGCCTGGTGTCATTTGCACATCCTTTGTGCAAACATCCAATTACTTACTACACCTGTAAACCCTGAAAACTGTCCAGGCAGAATTCTCGGTCAAACCTAATAAGTAGTATTTAACTATGGTGAAGTCTTTAAAATCATCTCTGAAAAAGAGTGAAAAATAACTTTTACAAATGGATACACTTGTGTGAACACCTGGATGAACTTGAGAGAGGTGGTAAGTAGTAACAAAAATGACTATCAGAGGCAAAGACAGGTAAAACAAGAAAGGATGTGTAAAGCAGGATCAGATTATATAGAGAAAAAAACAGACAAACAAGGCTGCAAAATGATACAAAACTTTTGCAGGGTGAAAGTCATGTAAAAAAGAGTTATTCCAGGAGACTTTGAAGCATTCAAGGCATACAGTGATTATCTAAGATCCCGGGAATAAATCTGGAAATGGAATGAGAAGGATTAACAATGTACCATAACAGCTGGAAAGATATTTAGAAGATAGGTATTATCTTGAGGGAGATAAAATAACAGCTTCACTTCTTGAGTTATGGATATAAAAAAAGGTTCTAATACTTTATTTAGCTTATTTGCACAACATCCTCTAACATGTATGCTGTGAAGCAATGGAAAGGGCATGGATTTTGGAAGTAGACACACCCACACAGGATGGGAATCAAGGCCAAGAATGACTCTGGCCTTAGTGTTTGGCGGGTAACGTGATTGATGCTACTCACAGAGAGATTAAAAACCCTCTAAACTTAACACATATTTTCTGAATTATTAGGTGGGATTTCCAAATCTCTTTTAAGTATGATATACTTCTGATCCGGGCCACTTTTTAGATTATTCTGTCCAGGAATATGGGAGTGGTAATGAGCAGGAAACCTCCCTAGGATACCCAAATTGACTAAGAACTGCCTACAAGACCTCAGGCCAGACAGTTTTGACAAGCCTTTATCTAAGCTCAAGAAAGCATATCCTTGTCTTTAGAACTCCTTTACCTAGGAGTGCAAGATTTAATGCAATATTACCCCAAGTATGTTCCCTTCCAGGTCAGCAAACTGCTTGCTACTGGTCTGTGAGGAGGTTAATACGGAAATGGAAACTTGCAGAGTAATACATTAGCTCTCTTGAATCCAAATAACAGAAAAATAGGAAAAAATTGAGCATGCAATATTTTTGTATTTATTTTTCTAGTAATTCATTTTTATTGTACTCTAGAAAAATACCAGTGCAACTTATGGGGTTGGGTGGGGAGCATCTTTCACCAGAGGTAGTGTGAGAAGTACTGATTTGGAAGTCAAAGAGTAGATAGTGGGCTTATAGGAATGGAGGCCCGAATTTATTCTAGGTCTTAGGACTCAGGAATAAAAGCAGCCCCTGTGATTCACATGATTGATCTCAGTTCACAGGAGACTCAACTGGAGTTAACATCCTGTTAGCAAAAAGGATGTGCATTTTGCCCAAAAGTGAATATTCGCTCCTCTGCGATCCAGTTCAGGGGTTGGCTGCTGGTCAAGAATTCAGGACTTTGGAATGAGTATTTCTAAACTGCAGTTATCAAGGTCAATAAATCTGACCTCCATGTTTTAGTTCTTACCCTCTTGACCTCTGACAGCTTCTAACATGGCTGACCTTACTTCCTCCCTCGGTAAACTTGGCTTCAATGACACCATACTCACTGTTTCATGTTCATTCTGGATCTTGTGGGAAGAGCCTCCTTGACCCAACCATTAAACATCTCAAGGCTCAGTCCTACTCTGTTTGATCAGATTGTTTTACTACCGTACTCAATTCTTCATGCTCCACTCTACCCATAGCTTCTCTCTGACATTGAGCTTGACTGTGTCACTTGATTTGGTAAATGGAATGTTAGAGGACAAGAAGAAGTTTTAAGAGGTTGCTCCCTCACAGTCAAGTGAAAAAGAATATGCTCTGGTTAGCTTCTGGTCCAAGAAGGATGAACAAACATGTACAGCAGGCAGGAACTGAAGCAGCAGCCCAATGCCAAGTCCACCTAACCCAGCAGGTCCCAGCACAGCTGCAGCCCATTTGTAGACCCAGGAATGAAAAGACAAATGTCTTTAGTTGTAAGTTACTATGATTCTGAGCTCACTTATTTCACAGCAAAAACTGCCTCACATTCTACTCACTCACTCTAGACTCTCCCCAAACCCTATCTTCACTCCAAATCCATATCCCATGGCCTACTTTCTGATGTCTCCATTTTGTAGCTATCAAAAACCTTAAACTCAGCATGTCCAGATTAGAACTTGATTATTTCCCTCTGTCCTCTTTCATTACAAGCCTACACCGTGTATATAAATGTACATCCAGACTGGTGAAGCCTCTCTGGGCCCCTTCCTAGATCCAATCCATCAACATAAAACTTTCCTTCTAAATATTTCCCCAACACATGTACCTCATTCTTGCACCAGCACCAACCTAGTCCAAGATCATTCTCTCTCACATGAACTGCCCTTCCTAAATCCACATCAATACCCACTGCCACACCTGCTTAAACAAATCCCCCTCAATGGCTTCCCAATGCTTCCAGGAATAAGACGAACATCCTTAATAGACCCGACCAGGCCATGGGTAATCTCTCCAGGGTCCACACTCAACTACTGCCACACCTCCTTCTGCTCCCTGCACTTTAGGAAAACCAGTCTTCTTCGAACATGCCAAGTTGCTCCTTCCCACACAGAGAATCTGGAAGAAATCTTCCAAATGAACTTTCTTCCAGATCAACTTAGGACACTTCATTGATGTATAAGGAAAATAGGACAAAATATTTAAAGTTGGGATAATTGTGGAAAGCCTGCCCATATAATCACCAGAACTATATCTCCAATGACACACACAGATTTACTCTTAATTACTACAGACCCAGGCAAAATAGTAAAGTATCCCCCTAATATGTTTTCTCCTAATAATTTTCTTTTCTTCAGAAAACTCTGACATTTTCCTGATACTTTTTCCACTTACTACAAAGAGGTAGTGTTTCCCAGGAAATACTGTCTGAGCTCTGGAATCATTTTATCATGGCACAAGACTCGGTAATCCAAGTTTGTTCTATCGTGTAAGAGCCAAGTTAACAGACCTCCCTGGGTCCTGAATTCTTTATACCTAATGGTAAGAAATAAGCATCCCCTACCATGCTGAGTTGTTCTGATAATTAAAGAGATATATATTTATGAGCATACCCAACTTTCCTCTCTGTCATTCAGTTAGTAGATACTTCTTGAGCTGCATATCTCAGGATACACTTTCTTCCTCAGGAAGAAAAAAAAAAAGCATCCAGCTCATCTTCATGTTCTTTCCTGGGTAATGAGGCCCCAAATGATTACTTAGATATTCTGCCTGGACTTCAAACCTAGAAGTCCATTTTCCCATTTGGTCCATTACCCTTCTCAAGGGATATTCTGCTTCTCTGACATTTTAACTCTTGAGATCGGTACTTGTCTGGTTACTCTGCCACATCTCCCTGGGCATACTGGCCTCATTAGGCTATGCCTCTCCACCCACTGTTGTCCTCACGAGGGGTGTAAATGCAGGCTATGGTGTCTGGAAAAATGGATGTGGCTGCATAAGGATGCGTAAGAAAGACAAAGCTAGAGTCCAGTTCCAAATAAGGTTTTGTTACAAACATGATTATCCACTAAGGAGTTTAGTTCTCCAATACTCTGACAATGTCTTTCCTGACATCTGGTAGACTCATGTAAGCTCTATCACTATACTGCTTCCCAGAGTCCGTGAATATTCCTAATGACGCAGGTGTGCTTTCCATAAGACCAACCACCACTGACATGATGAATGGTTAAAAAAAATCATCAGACAGTTGACACTCTCTGCTATTGAATTTATTTGGGGGACAAGGTCTTTTGAAGGCAAACAATTGGCTTTTGCTGCTTGACACTTGTCCCAAGCCTGGGATCTATGCTCTATGTTTATGTGCATATGTGATGTTTGCAGCAAGGGAGAAGAATCCCAGAACACCATTTCGGGTCAAGATGCAATTTAGTATTTTTTTCTAAACACAGGCACTGCCCTGTAAGTTAATGGAGTCAGGCACTATTCCTCAAAATGTGTTCTTAGAAAACACCAGCCTACAATTCTGTAGTTTAAAAAGTATGACTCTCCATTAAAACTACATTTAAATAATTTCTATGACCAACCTGCAAATATTGTTGACTGAGTCTTCTGGACAATGGTGGTGACATTTGCAACGCAAGATCTTTGGACGAGGGGTGGGGGCTGTACTCTCACCATCCTCTTTCTTGGTGCCCACATTTAACTTTCCTGAACTTCGCAAAAGCATGTTATCAAGTAAGTTTGCTGAAAAGAAGAAAGAATAAGAGTTTAAGTATCTGTGGGATAGACCAAAGTCTGCTATCCAAAGAACAATGAGATTAAACAAAATATTCACTATTTATGATACTTACAGATTTAAACATAAAACATGTTTTAATGATTTCGACATTAGAAATCATATAATTATTACAATTATATATGTCTCATATAAAATACAGAAATTCTCATAACCCTTTCAAGATAGCATCCTACACATTAAATTAGAATAGTCGTCTTTGAGTGCAAGGAGCTCAATGAGACACTAGCATATATATTATCTCTACTCCGTATGGTAACAGTATGGGTAAATATTATCACTCCCATCTGCAGAGGAGAAAATTAAGACTTTAAGTGATCTGAACACACCTAATAAATCATCAAGTAAGCATTTAAACCCAGACTGTCTGGTCCCTAAAACTGCCTTCCTACCCATCTCTTTACTTTAGGTATATCATGTATTTTTTAAAGAAATTATTAGAAATATTTAACATTCAAAATTGGGTAGGATGGTGAAAACTTAGTTATCTCTAATATATATCAAATGATACCTCTTCCCTATCAGCTTTTACATGGAAAGTGTCTTCCTATTAGAGTAGCAATGGTTGTACATCTTTGATGGAAGACATAATAGTAGACATGATCTCTAGAGACAGATTTTCTGAGGTCAAAATTAGGCTTTACTATTTACCAGTTGGTTGACCTTGGATAACTTTATACATAATCTCGTTGTGCTCCACTTATCATTAAAGTGGAGGTTATTACAACCACCTACCTCATGTCAACAGCTTAGAGTGTATATGTCACGTAGTAACATATTACTGTTAGCTAATATTATTGGAAGGATCTATTTTTTTTTTTACTTTTTAAATAGTAAGACGGTTCATTAATACAGGGTGACCTATGACTAAGATGGTTTTCATATTTTTCCTCTTTACCACCACTTTTGAAAAGTAATGAAGCTCCAAAAGGAGACACGCATTAACTGATACCTATGATATTTCAGCCATTGTGGCAGGAGCTCTCATACATGCTACGTCACTGCATAAATTGTCAACCTGAGCAATGTTTGATTTAAAATCTCTCTCACAACAAATTGAGCTTGCTTATAATTAAAACAAATCAAATTGGAACAAATTATCTAAAAGATGCTGGGTTAAAACACTGAAATTCTAGGCCAAAGATGCAATATACTCAATAGCATACTATTGCTATTCTGTTTAGCAATAATACACATGCATACATATGCAAGTGTTAATTTCTTAAAAAAACAAACTAATGCCTCTAGCCACTGGTTCCATCAGAAAATGAGAGTTTTAAAAGAAGATGGGAAAATTTTTGCATGGTAAGCTAATTAGTTGAATTCTTAGTGAAAATTGAAAGGGAAAGCAATAAAGTATGTTAAATCAATTTACCAGCATTTCCTCCAATCATTAATTCTAAATTCATTAGATTCTTCAAATTTATATAAAAGGTACACCCAACTTTCTCCAACAGTTTCTTATATTTTAGCCTAGAGAAGACCTGTAGATGGCCATGTGTATATGAGGAGTTTGTTACATACCAAATCCTCATTCCATAGGTCTCAGGTGAGCCAAGGGAAGTGAATATTCAAGATCCCATGTGATTCTGAGACAGATCATGTGCAGACTCCACTCTGAGAAACCCAGGATTAGATTAAGCAAATAATATTTACTTAATCCAACCATATAATTTATCGCAAGAGATGTATAACTTTCTCTATACAATAGGACGCTTATCTTTAAATTCTAAAATAAATCAAACATATTGTATGTTAGTATCTTATATTTAAAGTCCTTTGTTACAAGTTCGCCTGCATAAATGCCTCAGCACTGCTTGCAATCCAGGTGCACTGGGTGCAGATAAGCCTATATATATCACCCTGCCACGCTGGCTTCCTTCTTTTTAAACCTGGCTCTCAATCTTCCTACTTTATGACCTGAGCAACCGCAAAGTAACTCAAAGTGATGAACATAAGATATTTAAAACTTATTACACCCTGCTGCCTTCATACCAGACCTCGTCTCCTTGAAGTTATAAAACAAAATAATTAAAATTAATTTATTATGCATATGTCTAATTAGCAAGTATGTATCAGGTGCCTTTCCTGATCCAGGCACAGACTGAGAATACAGGGTGAATTAAACATAGGCAGGATTTCCCATTTGGTGGCAAAAGTGGCTAAATGGAATCTTTACACTGAATGGTCTTCATCAGAAAAGGAGACATCTTCATACTACCGGCCATAAGATGTCATTTAGTAAGAAACATTTCAAGAAAGGATTCAGAATTTCCTCACATTTTAAATTTATTTAAAGACTGATATGAATTTTAGCTAGAAGGAGGTTCTTTGCAATATTGTTTATAACAGCCCATATTTACAACAGGGGATAAGATAGATCTCTAAAAAGAGAGTCACTAAAATGTTGATGTGGAGTATATTTATCAGCAAGAAAAATATTAAAATGTTATCTTTTGTTGGAAAGGGCAGATTACACAGAGTATTTTATTTAAAAAAAATTGAACATTTATTTATATTTGAGACAGAGAGAGACAGAGAATGCACGGGGGTTGGGTCAGAGAGAGAGGGAGACACAGAATCTGAAACAGGCTCCAGGCTCTGAGCTGTCAGCACAGACCCCGACGCGGGCCTTGAACTCATGGACCGTGAGATCATGACCTGAGCTGAAGTCGGATGCTTAACCAACTGAGCCACCCAGGAGCCCCACACAGAGTATTTTAATTATGACATCCCACTAGAATAACAGGAAAAAAGGCTAAAAAATTGAACCTACAATATAAAAGAGACCAGTACAAGTCTGGTAAGCAGAAGGAAAGCAGTAACTGATCTGACAAAGCCAAAAATGCTGATTCCTAAGCCTAAGGTGGAGAAAAACCAAGAAGCAAAACAATTTTACCACTTAAGCTCAAAAAGGCTCAAGAGTGGTACCACCAGTTGCTTTTAGAGGTAGAGTTCAGCTGGGGCACCTGGGTGGCTCAGTTGGTTGAGCGTCCGACTTTGGCTCAGGTCATGATCTCACAGTCCATGAGTTCGAGTCCCGCATCAGGCTCTCTGCTGACAGCTCAGAGCCTGGAGCCTGTTTCAGATTCTGTGTATCCCTCTCTCTCTGCCCCTTCCCTGCTCTTACTGTGTGTCTTTCTCTCTCTCTCTCTCTCTCAAAAATAAATAAAAATTCAAAAAGAAAGAAAGAAAGAAGTAGAGTTCAGTTACCCTCTCTAATTCCCAAACGCTGGTAACAACATCTCCACCCATCCCACCCCCACATCCCCAACAAAGACTGGAAGAGTAAATCTATTATGCATATCACTGAGATGCCTTATTTTTGTGTTTTATCATCAAGGTGAGGAACTGTAAGTATGAAAGAGCCCATATGTTCACCATATATATATATATATATATATATATACACACACACACACACACACACATATATGTATACATATATGTATATATATATATATGTATATATGATGGAGTGTTTCATATATATATATATATGTATATATATATATATGACGGAGTGTTACTCAGCAATCAAAAAGAATGAAATCTTGCCATTTGCAATGTGGATGGAACTAGAGGGTATATGCTAAGCAAAATTAGTCAGAGAAAGACAAATATATGACTTCACTCATGTGGATTTTAAGATACAAAAGAGAAGAACATAGGGGAAGGGAAGCAAAAATAATTTTAAAAAAACAGGGAAGGGAACAAAACATAAGAGACTCTTGGGGCGCCTGGGTGGCTCAGTCGGTTAAGTGTCCGACTTCAGCTCAGGTCACGATCTCACGGTACGTGAGTTCGAGCCCCGCGTCGGGCTCTGGGCTGATGGCCCAGAGCCTGGAGCCTGCTTCCGGTTCTGTGTCTCGCTCTCTCTCTGCCCCTCCCCCATTCATGCTCTGACTCTCTCTGTCTCAAAAATTTTTTTTTAAAAAAGAGACTCTTAAATACAGAGAACAAACAGGGTTGCTGGAGGGGTTGTGGGTGGGGGGATGGGCTAAATGGGCAAAGAGCATTAAGGAGAACACTTGTTGGGATGAGCACTGGGTGTTATACATAGAGGATGAATCACTCACTGGATTCTACTCTTGAAATCATTATTGCACTATACGTTAACTAACTTGGATGTAAATTAAAAAACTAGAAAATTTAAAACCAAAAAAAATTTGTAAAGGTGAGGGACTGTAGAAGACTAAGCACAGGGGAGGGGAGGGGTGCCACTTTACTGCAAACATTCAGTGAACATTTACACTGGCTATGGACTCCTCCCGTCCTTTCCCTCTACATGGCTTCCAGAACATGATGCAGCCTGGCTTATCTCTTCTTTACTCAGGAATTTGGCCAGGTCAAAAACAAGAAAATACCTAAAGACAGGGATATTAGAAGTTTCTCAGCGAAACAGCCCTGCAATATTGTCTTATGGTGAGGCCCACTGGTGACAAAATCTACCCAACGAACAGAGTTGGCAGTCAGCATTTATAGTGATCCATTCTCATATGCATATGCCACTAATTCAGGGTCACCAGATATATGAAGAAAACCTCAAACATCAAAAATTGAAAACACACACACAGAAGAAAGCCACTTGCAAGAAACATACAGTGGAAGAAAAAAACTTTAAAAACCTATCATTAATACTATCATCTTTATAAAAAAAATACATTGCATCAGTGAAACAAGAATGTGTTGCTACAAAAAGGAAGTAACAAACAAGGAACTCTAAAAATATGATTGCCTAAATAAAAATCTCAGTCGGTGAGCTGAGATAAAGATCAGGAAATTTCCCGCAATATAAGGCAAAATACAGAGATGGAAGAGCTCCCTAAATTAAAGCATCGATCCAGGAGATTCAAAACCTGAATATATCTAGAAAGAGAGGCTTGAGAAAATAGAGGGGAGGAAATCATCAAATAAATAAGTCAGGTACAGTTCCCATTAACTGAAAATCATGATTTTCTAGTTTGAAAGGAACCATAGAGCATACATATAGACCTACACCAAGGTATGTTATCATAAAATTTTATAACGCCAGAGACAAAGGGAGGGTGTGTATATCACATATTGTATATATACAAAAGGTAAAAATAAAAGCAATGAAAAATAAGTGTGGCATTGAACTTTCTACAGCAAAACTGGAAACTAGGGTAAAAAATAGGGTGATGTCTTCAAAATTCTGAGGGAAAAGTGTTTCAAATCCAGAAATCAATACCTGGGAAAATTATAAATCAAATATGAGTAAAGGAAAATGGCATCGGAAGATTTTTCAAGGTCTCAAAGATGCCACCTCTCATCCACCTTTCTCAAGAAGCTATTGGAGGAGATGCTCTGCCCAAATTAAAGTGTGAAACAAGAAAACAGAAAAAAAGGAATTTCTGCTATAGGAGACGATCCCACCCAAGAGAACAGAGAAGCATACTCTCAAAATAAAGGTAAAGGTGGAGAGTAAAAGAAAAGATCGATGACTGGACAGAAGGAACAACCAGGTCTGACTAAACTCGGGTCAAAAAATTCTGGGAGACAGAGATCCAAAAAGTTAAAATTAACAGAGTAACTCAGGTATTTTAAATTTAAACTGAGAATTTGGAAATGAATTTGTGATGGAAACACAGGAATATAAAGAAACAACTAACGTTTAACCCCTATATATATATATATATATATATATATATATATATATATATAGCATAGGGGATGGAAATATATATGTAATGGGGGACAGAGTGGTAAAGCTTCCAAAGTGGAAAGTCAAAGGTAATGCCTAAAATTGAATAATCAAGAGGTAGTAGTACAATGATTTATTTAGAGATATGAGAAAAATACCAAAAGAAAAAAAATGTAAAAAGGAATAGGTGTAGTCCCTACTAAACAGGAGAAGTTGGGAGGATGCTTCAAGAAAAAAGAAGGCAGTCTCTTTATGTTAAAAGAAAAAAAACAGCAGGTTTTGAAATAACGTATCTCATATGAGTCAGACACTTAACCGACTGAACCACCCAGGCGCCCCAGTAGTTGGAGCTATTTAAAAGCATTTGCAATTTGCTTCTCAGTTCAAAATAGGGAAGTAATTAGTCTTCTCTCCTGATGTGGAATAAAGAAATCAGTGAACAAGGAAAAAACAAAAAATCAAAACCAAAAAAAAAATCCACTAACAAGAAATATCCCTAGAAAAATTTCATTAATGGCTATACCACTGGACCTATGAACACTGGCTTGGTAGTAACACTAAATCCACTATGGTTTACCGTATTTTATGTGTTTGTATACACATGTGCCTCATTCTCTATTGCAAGCTATCAACAATCCATTTTGAGGTATTTTGTAGAACATTCTAAGTTAACTACTTCAGTTATGAATATGGAAGGATACCTGAATCACTAGCTCCAAGCAAGTTTCATAGTCAAATCCTGGCTCTCAAACACTGGACAAATCAGTTAAGAAACACACTTTCTATAAAAATTGTGAAAATGAAATAGTGCTGCATAATCTTTCTAAAATATTTAACACTAACATGCAGTCAGAATATATGCCATTTTACCAGAAACACATTCCACAAGAACAAAAAAAAAAAAAAAAAAAGGAGAAAAGAAGTATTGATAGTTCACAATAAAGTTAACCATTTCTATAAAGTGAGTTAACAGGGGTGCCTGGGTGGCTCAGTTGGTTAAGCAGCAAACTCTTGATTTCGGCTCAGGTCATGATCTCACTGTTCATGAGTTTGAACCCCGCATAGGGCTCTGCCCTGACAGTGCAGAGCCTGTTTGGGATCTCTCTCTCACCCTCTCTCTCTGCCCCTCCTGCATTCTCTCTCTCTCTCTCTCTCTCTCTCAAATGGATTTTTTTTAAAGTGAGTTAATAGATAAGATCCTGAATAAGCATGTATGGTTGCATTCATACAATGTAACCTGAACAAGTAAAAATGGTAAGATGATAAAATGATTTCTTTAATTAGCATTATTAAATAAATTAATAGTTAAATGCAAATGAGACAAGTGGAGAGTTCTTCACTTACTTTTGCCAAAATAATCAAATCAAGGGAGGAATTTATGTAAAAGTATGCAAGTGCTATGTAGGAGTCAATTAATCTATATGTGTTTAACTCCCTGTGAAATGAAATTCATTATCACACAATTAACAATATTTCCAATTGTGAGATAAAATTAAAATAATTGAGTGATAATTTGCAGGTTAATAGGAGACAAGGGGGTAGAGAAGCAGCAGCAGCAGCAGAATGATCAAATCTGATTAGACTCATTTTAAAATCTAAGAACATTGTTAAAAAGAACAATCATAAGATCTTTTTCTTGAGGTAAAATTGACATTCAACATTATATAAGTTCCAGGTGTACAACCTAATGATTCGATATTTGTATATATTGCAAAAAGATCATCACAGTAAGTCAAATTAACATCTGTCACCATACATTTGTTAGTTTGTTTTTCTTGTGATGAAAACGTTTAGGATCTCCTCTCTTGGCAATTTTCAAATATTAACTACCGTTGCCATGCCGCACATTAAATCCCCAGGACTTATTTATTTTATAACTGGAAGTTTGTGCCTTTCGACTCCCCTCACCCATTTTGCCCACCCCCACCCCCTGCCTCTAGCAACCACCATTCTGTTATCAGTGAGTCTGGGTGTATTTTGTATTGTTTTATAAGCTTTTACATATAAGTGAGATCATCTGTTATTTGTCTTTCTCTGTCTTAGTGCACTTAATATAATGGCCTCACTCAATATAATGGACCCATAAAAATCCATCCATGCTGCCACAAATGGCAAGATTTCCTTTTTTTTATGGCTGAATACTGTTCCAGTGTGTATTTATCTACCACATATTCTTTATCCATTCATCTATCGATGGACACTTAGGTTGTTTCCATATCTGGGCTATTGTAAATAATGCTGCTATCAACATGGGGGTGCAGATATCTTCCAAGTTAAGTATTTTCATTTTCTTTGGGTAAATACCCAGAAGTGAAATTGCAGGGTCATATGGTAGTTCTTTATTACATTTTTTGAGGGGGCTCCATACTGTTTTCCATAGTGGCTATACCAATTTACATTCCTAACAACAGGCACAAGGGTTCCCTTTCCCCCACATCCTCGCCAGCATTTATCTGTTTGTTTCATAACAACCAGTCTAACAGGTGTGAGGTTAAATCTCATTTCGAGTTGCATTTCCCTGATGACTAATAATGTTGAACATCTTTTCATGTACCTGTTGGGCACCTATATGTCTTCTTTGGAAAAGTATCTATTCAGATCTTCTGCTCATTTTCAAGTCAGATTTTTGTTTTTTACTATTGAGTTGTATGAGTTCATTATGTTTTGAATATTAACACCTTATCAGATATATGATTTGCAAATATTTTCTCCCACTCAGCAAGTTGCCTTTTTTTAATGTTCATTTATTCACTGAGGGAGGGTGGGCAGAGAGGAAAATCCTAAGCAGGCTCTGCACTGTCAGCACAGAGCCCAATGCTGGGCTTGAATTCACAAACCATGAGATCATGACCTGAACCTAAATCAAGAGTCTGAAGCTTAACTGACCGAGCCAACAGTCAGGTGCCCCAATATGTTTCCTTTTTTTATTTTGTCAATGATTTCCTTTTGTGTGCAGGAGCTTTTCAGTTTGATATAGTCCCACTTGTTTATTTTTGGCTTTAGCTGCCTTTGCTTTTGGGGTCAGATCCAAAAAATCATTGCCAAGACTAAAGTCAAGGAGCCTATGCCTAGGTTTTCTTCTAGGAGTTTTATGGCTATAGGTCTTAAGTTAAAGGTTTCAACCCATTTTGAGTTAATTTTTGCATATGATATAAGACGATGGTCCATTTTCATTCTTCTGCATGTGGCTGTACAGTTTCCCCAACAGCATTAATTGAAATCATCTTTCCCAATTGTATATTCTTGGTTCCTTTGTCATAAGTTAATTGACCATGTATGCATGCATGCGTTTATTTCTAGGCTCTCTATTCTGTTCTGTTGATCTATGTGTCTGTTTTTATGCCCAGTACCATACTGTTTTGATTACTATAATTTGTGATATACAGTTGGCCCTTGAACAACATTAGTGTGAACTGTGCAGATTTTACATGTAGATTTTTTCAATACTGTACAGTATTATAAATGTATTTTCTCTTATTTATGATTTTAATAATATTTTCTTTTCTCTAGCTTACTTTATTATAAGAATATAGTATATAATACATATAAAATACAGATACGTGTTAATCAACTGTTTATGTTATCACTAAGGCTTCTAATCAACAGTAGGCTATTAGTTTGGGTGGAGTAAAAAGTTATACATGAATTTTTTGCTCTATCGGGGGGGTAGGTGGGGAGAGGGTCAGCACCCCTAAGCCCCACATTGTGCAAGGACCAACTGTAGTTTGAAATCAGGGAGCATGATACCTCCAGCTTTGTTCTTCTTTCTCAAGACTGCTTTGGCTATTTCGAGTCTTTCATGGTTCCATAAATACTTTAGAATTGTATGTTCTATTTCTATGAAACATGCCATTGGAATTTTAATGAGGATTGCAATGAATCTGTAAATTGATTTGGGTAGCATGAACATTTTTACAATATCAATTCTTCCAATCCATGAACATGAAATATCTTTCCATTTGTTTGTGTCTTCAATTCTTCCATCCAATGTCTTACAGTTTTTAGTATATAGATCTTTCACCTCTTCGGTTAAATTTATTCCTAGTTATTTTACTCCTTTTGATGAAATTGTAAATGAGACTGTTTTCTTTTCTTTCTGGTATTTCATTACTAATGTATAGAAATACACCACATTTCTGTATATTGAATTTATATCCTGCAACTTTACTGGAATTCATTTATTAGTTCTAATGTTTTTTAATTGAGCTCTTCGAGTGTTCTACATACAATATCATCTGCAAATTGTGGCGTCTTTACTTCTTTCTTTCCAATTTGGATGTCTTTTATTTCTTTTTCTTGTCTAACCACTCTGGCTAGGAGTTCCAATACTATGTTGAATAGAAGAGGTGAGAGTGGGCATCCTTGTCTCATTCCTGATCTTAGAAGAACTATCAGCTTTTCAATTACTGAATATAATTTTAGCTATGGGCTTCTTGTATATGGTCCTTATTATTTGAGGTAAGTTCTCTCTATACCTTCTTTACCAAGAGGTTTTTTATTGATGCATTTGTTGATGCAATCAACAAATGGATGTTGATTTTTGTCAAGTGCTTTTCCTGCATCTATTGAGTTGATCATATGATCTTTATTCCTCCTTTTGTTAATGTGGTGTACCACACTGATTGACTTGTGGACGCTGAGCCATCTTTGTATCCCTGAAATAAATTCCACTCAATCACGGTGAATTATCCTTTTAATGTATTGTTGTATTTAGTTTGTAAGTATTTTGTTGAGGATTTTGCATCTGTGTTCATCAGGGATATTGGTTCATAATTTTCTTTTCTGGTGGTGTCCTTGTCTGGTTTTAGTATCAGGGTACTGCTGGCCTCATAAAATTAGTTTGAAAGTGTTCCGTCCTCTTCTGTTTTTTTGGAAGAATTTGAGAAGAATTGATAATAATTCTTCTTTAATTGTCTGATAGAATTCACTAATGAAGTCATCTAGTCTTGGACTTTTGTATGTTGGGAGGTTTTTATTTACTGATTAAGATCTTCTTAATAGCAAGTTCCCATTTGAGAAAAAGGGATAGTAAGAAACTGGACTGTTTTATCTACTGTTTTCATTATGAAAAAAATTATTTAAAAAATCACTTTCATATAAAGCCATTCTGAATTTGCTCAAAATCAAACCAGCCTCACAAACATAAGCCAGACATTTTCAAACATCTGAAGCAGCAACTAAGGCATAAAAAGCACAATTATATGTATATAAAGAATGATTTTATAAAACCATGAATTTAGCCAGATAATAATAATGCTAAAATAAGAATTAGAAGAAAACACAAAGATGTGTGTGTGTGTGTGTGTACACACACACACACACACACACACACACACATATATATATATGATAAATGTGAGCATTTAGATGAACAAAGGAATAGCAATAATGGAGATTTATCCCAAATATTAGATGTCTGATTAAGACAATTGTCAAATTTTATTTTACATATTTTATTATATTTATTATATTTTTAGTATCTCTCCACTTAAAAAAGGAGAAAGGCAGACTTTAAGAGACAACAGTGTTTGATTTAGTCAGCTAATTCAAATAATGTAAGATCTTTATTAATTAGGTCCTCATTTTACTTGATTATGTGTTAAATTTTACATAAAAGATAATCAATGAAAACAACTGAAAGATTATCATTAAAGAAACATTAAGTACAATTTAGTACATCATATTTTCTTTTTTTTTTTTTAATTTTTTTTTTCAACGTTTATTTATTTTTGGGACAGAGAGATACAGAGCATGAACGGGGGAGGGGCAGAGAGAGAGGGAGACACAGAATCGGAAACAGGCTCCAGGCTCTGAGTGGTCAGCCCAGAGCCCGACGCGGGGCTCGAACTCCCGGACCGCGAGATCGTGACCTGGCTGAAGTCGGACGCTTAACCGACTGCGCCACCCAGGCGCCCCATATTTTCTAAATCAACAGGTGAAACCATTAAAATTTTTTTTCTACTAAGGAAAGCTAAATAGTGAATGACTTCTACTTACGTTGAATAAAATTTCAACAAAAGTGATTATTTCTTCTCAGTAGATTTCCAGTCAATTATGGCTTTCATAGTTAGTAACAGAATTACAAATAAACCTGACAGAAAAATGTAGGCGTAGGGGGGCAAATGGAAAAGCCTGACTTCTAGAAATTTCTTAGAAGTAAATACCTCACTGAATAAATTACTCTTTAGAAGCTCATTCCATTTTTCACTTTCCTTCCTCCCTCCTACCCTCCCCTCTCCTCTGTGTCTGTCTCTCTAATACCAATCTTTGCCCTAACAGTATGAATCCAGACACTTCAGATGTTGTCTGCTTGACATAGCTGGTTACATTACAGTTAATAAGGTAGTTAACTATCCAAATTATGATGGTAATAAAAAGTAGGGCTGTAAAAACCAATCTAAAATTAGTTCTCATTTTTTCAGAGGACCACGAGATCTTTAGAGAGCAAATGAACCACAAGATCAGTTCAAGACATGTTTGTGTGTGTGTTCTTAATGAATTACAACTAAATTATATTTATAATCCTTACGATTTTCATACCTAAGAGAGATTTATTCCTTGCAAATTAATGCCTTGCAAATTAATCAAACTTCATGAAGTAACCTAATGATCATCATATAATAATGTGACTTCCACTGAATTACAAAGTTTAAATAGGAAGTTATTTTTCTTGAGTATCTTGATATATATACATATATAATATGTATATAACATATTACAGTTATATATATATGTTTTCAGCTACTTTATAGATTTATATATAGCTATATACAAGTTTTCTGTGGTATCTCTTCTTGTATAAGTTTGGAAATAAGGCAGTGTTATAAAGAGTTTCTTTAAGGTACTTATTTGGAATCAGTGGACAATTAGTTTGTAGCTTGGTATAAACACCATAAAATAACTCATTTTTGATGTATGTGCTTAAATCAATTATTTAAAAATATTTCTATATTATTTTATATTATTGTGTACTCTTCCACATGATTTTTATAGAAAAATGAAACAAGATTTTCACAAAAACTCAGAAAACACAGAAAAATAAAAGTAAATGTAAAAAATGAATGTACAATAGAACTTTCCAAGAGATAAATTTTAACTTCCATATTCGTCCATTATATTTTGAAGTATATTTTATTATATTAATTTTTTTCTTAGTAACATTCTTATCACCTCAAAATTATCATAAATAAAACCGTTTTAAGTTTGTGATCTAAAAGATGGTTTCATACGTCATAGTGAAGAGAATATCAGAATCCACTGTCACATTAAACCATAGAACAATCTTTATGAACAACATAGATAATTAAGGACACTTAAGTTGCAAAACACAAGGCACTGAGAATTGGATTAGATTCTTCAAAATTCACTGTCAGATGACATCGGATTATTTTGTGCCACAGAATCTACTAGTAATTTGTTTTTCTTTCTTCATTTCTTTTTCTTTTTTAGCTCTCTGCATATCTCAAAAATTAACAAAATTCTAAGTGTCTTCACTGTTATACCCCATCTTCACCAGAGGGCAGGCAGGAGCAAGAAGAGAAACTGAAATTCCTATCAAACAAGTTTACACTTCAAGTATCTTGGGTGAAAAGATTAGTGAAGAAACATTTGAAAGCACTGAACTGGCCAGTGTTGCTTTGGGAATGATCTATTCTATTCCTTTCATGTTGTTATGATAATGAATAATGTGAACTAATGTCCATTCCCTTTCTCAAACAAAAATACATTGGTTAAAAACAAAAGCTTATGATAAGCAGGGATAAAATTTGAATCAGAGCTTACAAATAATATTAATCTTTAAAATAACTTTAGTGATCTCAAATAATAGGTTTAAATAGATAACTAATTTTTATTAATTTTTATTGTCTTCATTTAAACCTTGAATCCTTTAACTCAGTTCAGTGACTTAATTTACTGTCTAATAAGCTAATTCAGTTCAAAGGCCCGACCTCAATATTCATTGCCAAAACCTCTTTTATTGTACGAAGCCATTTTCAAATAAATTTTCTATGTTGTCTGCAACAAAGACTTAGGAAAAATATATAGGAACAAAACGAAACCCAGTCACCAATAAAAGGGATATGTGCCTAAACTCTTAAAAGTAATCAAATACAAATACAATTCTGATTCAAAAATACCAAAGCAAAATCATATATTTTAAGGGAAGAGTAGACTTTCTCTTATTAGCTGTAATGTTATCTGCACATGGAAGCCTTTCTCCTTCAAGAGTCTCAGAAGTCAGAGGAGAGAGGGACAAGGTAAGATTCCGTGGTGAGTTCCTGAGAATACTATAGAGGGGGATGAAATGTCAGATGAGAAATCGGTATCAGGTATGGTCACCAGGCAGCGGGCCCAGCCTTGACCAAGACAGAGGATGAAACAGTCAAAACAGTTCAAACCCAGATCCGCTATTCCCCCGCTCTCTGCCCTTTGCTAGTCACTTCGCCTTCATGGAGGAGCAGCGGCACTCACTGGTTTGCCATAAAGACTGGATGAGATATTCCCAGGAAAGACCTGCCATAGTTCCTTGCAAGTAGAAAGAGCGAATAATAGTACATCACTGTCATTTGCTGTGCTGCGTAAGCTTATTTTTCAATTTTTATGTTCATTCTTCACCTTCTTCTTTCTCTACCTCAATTCTTTTGTTCCTTTTCCCCACTCCTTCATCTCCTACATTTTTATTTTCTATTTTTCTTTCTTTTTCTTCTCTCCCCATCTTCTTTATCTCATCCTGCATTTCCCTTTCTCCTCAATTCTCCTCTCTTTTGCTTCATCTTACTTACTTTTAGTTTCCCTTTCTTTTTAGACTCATCCCTGTGAGCAAAAAGTCTTTAAAATACAGAGTTTTGGGTTCAAGAAACATCGAGAATTTGTGCAAAGCCAACTACTATATTATTAATTTTCCTTTTTCCTGTTGTGCATTAATTATTTAGCAAATAATCATTAAATCCATTCCATCATAACACAATGGCCCAGAACCCTTGAAAAGCCCCCAACAAAATGACAATCTTGCTGCTGAGACAAATCGACTACATGTGGAACATGGTGAGACAAATCAACTACATATGGAAAACCATAAAACAGTATATGAAAACAATCAAATAGATGTCATAATGCCACATATAATTGTCAAATATAAGTAAGTCCTAGGTAGGAGTGCATAGGAGGGAAGATTACTATGGGTGGCAGTAATGAACCAATATCTCTTACAGAAAACATAAGCACAAAAACCAGGGATACTGACAGGTTTTCGTTTCAGTGGTTTATTGTTGACACTGCTGAGTAGGTTAAGAAAACATATTAGTTTAAAAACGTTAGCGATGTGCTGGTTCTCTACAGGAACTAGGGCTTTTATCACAAAATATTTCTACATGTTTCCATTTACTGGCAATTGTTTCTGTTTTCACCATACTCACACATTCACATTACCACATCACTCAGGTTCTGTAGGATAATCATGTTTTCAACATTTTACATCATAAAAGCCCTACCAAGAAATCCCAAAACATCTGGATAAAAAGTGAAAGCGTCAATCACATAAGTATTTTATTTTATGGGATGCTAGATTATGATTTGAGCAACTCACGAAAAGATTAAATATTACATAAATGTGAACAGACAACATACATATTTATATTTATGTGTTTTGTAGGTAACTAATGCAGAGTTATGAGCCTGAGTAAACACAATAATTGATTGTAACAGAATATACCTCTTTGGACGTCACATGTATACTTTTTGAACAACAGTTAACCTTTCCCTCAGTTTTTAGTATGTTTTTGAATTTAGAGGCACTCAACCAAATGTTCACATAAATTAAAAATCTTTGAAAATAGTCAAAAATACAACATGGTTATAGGTATCTTAATAAAAGTATTAATGTAAGAAATAACGAACTTGACAAGCAAGTGACCAGTGTTTACAAATTAAACGTCAATCTATATCCGTAAAATAGCATAATCACTGCTGATGGGATGAGGTAAAAATTAAAAGCGTCTCTGTATTTTATCTCTGTTCAAAACCAGATTGTTGGAAAAGAAACCGAACCACAGCCCCCGTGACAACAATGTCAAAGAATCAACGTGGACTTGGCAGATTTCCACACCAGGCGTTACAGTTTTATTCAGTGACTCCTCTCCGTGCTCTGCTATAGCAAATGCTGAAGCTTATCAAAGTAGATGTTCAACTTGCCACCCCACCAACACTTATTCTGCAGCCTCATCAAGGCCAAGACTGCTTGATGTATAAAACTACTCTGAACAGACTCCTATAAAGGAGACAAGTGACAGAGTAAGTTTTAAAGTTTTAAAGGCAGACAGATCAGAAACCAAAGCACCATGTTCATGCTATTCTTTTTCCCCAAAGGAAAAAACCTGGAAAGCATTTAGGATCTCCTTGTTTCCAATCATTTCTATAACCTCTAATTGGATAACTGCTAAGGATACCTTAATTAAGGTTCATATTGACCTAAAAATACAAATATATTGCTATTTCAAATGTTTAAATATTTGAGGCATGAAACATAGAGACTATACATATACATTTTTTTAATGTTAACTTAAAATTCACTATTATCAACTACTATTATCACCAATAACTTTAAAGGTTTCTCTCTGGTGAAACAATATGGAATAATGGTAACCAACAACAGAATGTATTAAGACAAAATCTGAGCACTATAAAGCCATCATAGTTTTCAGACAAAAACTGTAAGGAAACAATTGTTCAAAATCTACAGTGCTATCTACATGACTTTGTTCACATGTATGTGTTACGCTGCATAAAAAGGTTTTCTAAGATAGATACCAAAACTGACATGAATATTAAAACATATTTGCCCTCATTTCTGAGTGCGTATTTACCTCGCTAAAATAATTCATAACCTACTTGATCAAAAGGAAGTGATTTAGTAACTACAGTTTCGAAACATTCATTTGTTTTAATACTTAAATCATACTTTTAACACAGTTTTGCGTTTTCTAAAAACCCAACTTGGAAGAAAGCAACCTTGACCTTTATAATCTATGAATTTAGAGTTACATGTCGGAGCAAACAGAAGAACTCCCGATGTCGCAACTACGAACAATTAAATTACACCACAAGGTGTAACACAGCCACAACACTGGATTTTAACCATGACAGTGTTGGAAAGTGTGGAAGGATAAACACACACCCCCACTGCAACACATAAACTGCACAAAATATTTGTAAAAATTTTAGGAGTTTAAAAGTATCCTAAATTATATACACTGCTGGGACGGCTAAGCCAAACCGCATTTTCTTGACATGTGATTTTTGTGCATAAAATTTTTGAACCCCTTGAACTGCTCTATTCCACCGTCTATGCCAAGAAAGATTAAGTCCTATCATTTTTTTAATTTTTTTGTGTGTGCCGGCATTGGCTTAACTGGTCTTGCTAACACTTTTTGGAGGGCAAAAACAGGCTCTGCAAGATATAAAGCTTCTCCCACTACTCACTTTTGATTTCTGTACGCTTGATAGATCGTTGCCAGGTTCCCTGGGATGAGACATGAGGAGGAGGCACAGAATTGCTAGGGGTTTCCACTAAAAAGACCAGCACCGTAGGCAGCACTAATCCTGCACCTGTGATGTGTTATTCAGCAGTTAAGAAATGCAGTCCAGACTGTGGCTGCCTAATACAGCTCAGCTGTTTTTTCAGTCCTCCCTTTGATTATAAGCTGGCAAGACAGATTATTCCAGTCAGGCATTGAGCTATGTTCAGGATACATGGCATATGACAGTGGAAAGGTAAAAGAGAAAGGAAACCTTAGAATCAAAAAAATAAATAAAAAGAAAAGAAAAAAAAAAAGCCACTGACCACAGTGTATTATATATCATTTCCAGATGGTTAAAAGCTGCCTCTGATTATAAGCAAGGCAGAAAAATATAGGACATTTAAATATCTAGAAATCTATTTTTGATACTACCCTTCTGACACTCAGAATGGTACCTAAATGTGCAACCCTTAAATTTATTTTAAAATAAGCACAGCTTCACAGATTCATCAGCTATGTAAACATTTTTAAGTCTTTCTTTAAAGAGGTTTATCAATCCTAGAAGTCAAATTCCTCTTATAATTTGGAACCTTTCAAAATGTTGGGAAAACTGAAATCCAAATGCATGCCCTTAAGTTTTTCTTTTTATTAAACCCACCATATCATTTGGCTTATTAAAATTTTTGATATAAAATCTGCATTTGAGACACAACTGTCTTATTCATCGTCTATGGCTAAATGAGCATAAAATATTTATTTTAACCAGCATGAAATTACTAGTAAGTCCAAATTGATTTAAGAGACATGTATTGTCTGCAAGGCACTTTGATTTCACCGAGATGAAGAAAAACATGGCCGCTATGCTCAGGAGCCATAAAATCTAGTAGCAAACAGTGGAATGGAAGTTACTTTCTGTTGTTGTTCTGGTGCTTTAGTCATAAAAGGGCTGCTGACCATTCACTCACACCAACGCTCACACTCCATTTCCTTTTACACTTTATATAAACACAAAACCATCTGGCCCCCAGGCTACTATCTGTGCCATTTTAAATAAATAATCTAAAAACCTTATCCAAAAAAACAGATACCCTTTCCTAATAGCAGATGGTTAAAAAATAAAAACAAAAAATTCATTTATATACACGAGAAGAGATGAAATGAAGAAAATATATCAATTTTAAAATGTAAATGAAATTTAAATATATGCATTAAAGAAAATGTTTAATATTTTATTTTTTTTCATTGATTAAATACTTACTACCTGCTAAGCCAAGCAGTTTACAAAAAAAAATATTTCAAACTCTCTACGATATATATTAGGAACAGCAGAGTAAAAAAAAAATTCATGTGTCCATAAAAACATTCCCTCTAATCGTAATTTGACAAGTCATAGAACTTATATTCAGAGTGTGGTGTTAGAGATACTAGTGCATTTAGAGTTCCAAGTAACACTCTGAGGCCAGCTGAAGGAGGACCAAAATTTAGGAGGTATGCCACAACATGTTCTATTAACCTCCTCCTAAACTATTCCCATAATCCAGTTTGTGCATCCAAAATAAAATAAGATGGTTCAATTGGGTCCTGGGTATGTACATGACTAGCAACATACAGATGATATTTTAAGGTGGAAAATTTTTTTTTCTGAAATTACACTTAATTGGCCATTAAAATAATGCTGAGATTTTGAACCACCATCCACTTTGCTTTGATTTATAGGAATACGGTTGCCAAAGGACAATCTTGTTGACTTTTGGGCAGAAACACTGAGGAAAGATCTGAACTGAGGCTATGTTATTACAATGATTGTGTTATCTTAAATCTGAGTATGGCACACATTGGAACATTCTGGCCTGATACTGCTCAAGCTGTCCTTCTTTTGATAAACAAATGGCTTAAGTTTTCAAAACATTCTCCAAAAGCGATTTTATTACTTTTATTTTTTAATTGTATAAAGCCTAGTAGACTCAGTGGCCCAGACTTTGAAAACACTTACTGATCTCACCTTTAAATTTTCTTCCTTTGCCCTTCTTTATCCAATTTGTATCTCCTCATTTATGCTAATAATGTATGTACCCACATATTATATTCTAAGTCCACAATGTTTCCTTCCTCCTCTTTAAAATAGTTATCAGTATGAGATCTTATGATACACAACCAAAAAAAAAAAAAGAACAAAAAATCTGAATACACAGATGCTAGATGAAATATAATTACCTCTCATAAACTCTTTCTTCAGATGTTTCTGTATTATAAATTACATCAACAACAAGGGAGACATATCTATGTGTGTTATATTTTTTTGCTCTGAAATATTCTGATAAATTGGGTATATGATCTTAAAGTTCAGAATCAGACTAAGGAGGTAAGAAATATATACTTACTCATGTTCTATTTAAACTACCAAAGTGCTCCCAGAGACTAGTGATACTAGTATGGAAGCAAAGGACAGTGGCCCTCTCTTAGTTTAGTTAGAAAGTTGTCCACATTCACAAAGAACATATGAGATCAAACAAAATATTTCGCCAAAATGTAAGAGTTGGTATTTCAGCTATTACGGAACCATTCTCAAATGTTTACCTATGCAATGCCCTATTCTCTAACTAAAAACCCAGAAAATAAGTCAGTATGGAAGTTCTAGCAAGAATTATTATTGTTTAATGAATTAGAAATTGGTAAAATTTATCAACTTGAACTAGTATGGCCAGCAGGCCTGTTGACCCTCACTAGGAGCAAAGTCTCATAGAAGTTCTTTGTTTTGTTTTGTTCTCTTCCCTAAGGAAAGAGCGTGATGTTCTTCCAGAATGAATAGGCTGCATTTATGATAAATGATTACTTAATAATTAAAGTTATTTATTTTCTTTCCATCTTTCTTGGCAGACAAAAAAATATTTGCTTTAATCATTAAAACCACAGTAGCTACTTGGTAGTAATATGAAAATTTGCTGATGACTCCCATTCTCTATCATGTCAAACAGCCTGACCAGAATAGGATTCAACTTGTGCTAATTATTAATTAGATAGATGATCTGGAATAAAACAAATCCCTCTAACAGATACTTCTGAAATATTTTCACCCCAGTCTTTAGAACACAGCACTTTGTGACAGCTCTCATGCATGCTAAAATTGTGGTCAAGGTAACATAGTTCTCTTCCAATTTCATACCAATAAGACCAATAGGCTTATCCAATAGGCACCATCCCAAACAATCCCCCCACCCCCCAGCTCTGCCAGGCTCTTGCCTTTGTTGAGTTCAGTGTCTCCTCACTAGCAAGAAAGTCTAAGCAGACAGATCATTAGTTATGACATGTAGACGCTAGCAGATAATGTTGACTCACTTCAGGAACTATTAAACTATAAACAGTGTGCTGAAAGCCATTTATCTGCATTTTAGGATAAACAGCAGAAGCTACTTAATTAAATGGATTTCAAGGAATAAGCTGCCAATGCCAAACCAAGTGACCTTAATTTTGAAAAGAAAAAGCTGTGAACTTTAAGAAAAATCAATCTAGGGTCCCAGGGACACTGACATAAAAAACATTAAACATTTTATTTTATACCTTGAATAGTAAAGATATATATCATAATGTATTGTAAAATGCCAACTGCTTCAGTTACCAAAGTTATCACAGTGTGGTTCAAGTTCAAAGTAAATTTACTGATAAATTGATCTTTTCCCTTAAGTGACATTTATAGTAATATTAATGTTGAATAAATGTATGTTTATCAAGGGGAGCTTTACCCATCACTATATAAAGGGTAAAGTTGAATTAGATGAGTTTTCTTCGTCAGCACTATTCCTACTCACAAACAATTTAACTATTTGGAGAGATAATTTCTAAATGATTCCTTCTGAGAAAAAGGAATACAACCTGGGTGCTATTTTACATTTATTTACAGTTATGTAAATATATATATATACACACACATATATCTACCTCCAGCACATTAAAATGCTTTAAGAAAAAAATCCATCACAGAACCTTGGAGGTTTTATTCTTCAGTTGTCTAGAAGGACAGAAGATAAATCAAGGCCCTCACTGCAAGTACCATACACAGGTAAAACACTACACTTAGAACTTACTTTTCCTACTTGCCAGAAAACAAATAAAAATCTGCTCTTTTTCACACTCCCAGATGTCAGAAGCTTTTCAAAACAGTTCTGAGGTCAGGGAAGAGAACACACAGGTGTGCATTATGTCAACTACTGAAAGCAACCGAAGGTTAGCCTGGAATCTGATCCCTCCACCAACACATTCTTGTGGGCATTACAAATGCTCCCTGCAGGAATATTACACTAATGCTGACTAATTTTTAAAAACATCCCAAATCTCATTAGATCGATTCCTTAGCAGTATTGTTCACAAGCTTCTCTGCTAGTAACAGCAAACTCACCACCGCCTCTTCGTAAACCTTTAATGTTTTCTCCAATATCGCTTCTTCTGTTCCACTCTCACTGACCATAAAACAGGTTCAACAACAATAAAATGTTCAATATCAATAGACGTAAGTTCATGTCATATCATGATAACTATGACAACCCACAAAAAACTTAATTGAATGTTAGGATATCGGTGACAAATGCTTACGAATAACTGGTTCACATTAATGGCCATTTTTGCATTGGGAAAACCATTCTATATTTTGACTGTGGATGTAACAAGACGGAAAGAGAAAGATGGCAGTAGTGTTTCAGATCTGAAATTACCAGTGCTTATGCTAAAAAAAAACGTGTGCCTGGCGGTTCACAACCTCTATTAAAGACAAACAGCAACTTAAACATGACACATTCTTAATTTCTTACAAAAAGAAGTGGCCAGAAGGATATTGTTGCCATTAAATGACTAGGTTCCAATCAAGGTTGGAAAAATTCTACCTCCCAGTAAAATGACCTAACAGCCACAGATTTCTGATTATGTTTATTAACGACCCAGAAAAATCACATCAATTTTGACTTAAAAATTCACTGTCAGTCATATTAACAGTCACTCAAAAGATCCAGTATTTATATAACCCTTCGTCTTCCCTCTCTCTCACACACACAACCCACACGTGTCCATAGTGAGTATCCACAAGTAACAAATTATTGCCACAAAACCTGTCTCTTCCTGCCAAATGTTCCTGGAATTTTCCAAACCTCAAAAATGTCTCACTACTGAATAAAGTCCCCCAGCTAAGGATCAAAAAACCAAAACATTTAAAACATTTTTTTTCTTTTTCCCCTTCTCAAGACCATCATCAAATGCCTAAATGCTGATGCCCCAAACGAGAGCTAATACTCAGAGCAGGATGCTCCATGGCACCCCCAACTTCTGCCACAGTGTTGACAGCGGTTGATATACTTACTTAGAAATGTCATGTCTACACACGTCAAGTTTCTCGGCTTGACTTTTCTTCTTAACAGCAGCAAACTCAGAGGCCTTCATGAACAATATTCTACAATGCATGGGGAAACCAGGAGCAGGGCTCTCTCTACTCGAGTGTACGTGCAGAATATGCTTTTTTTTTTTCCTTTTCAAATTCACTTACAGTACAACGTACTGCAATACTGGTTTCAGAAGTAGAATCCACTGATTCATCACTTGCATATAACACCTGTGCGCATCATAACCAGAATATGCTTTTTGATCTGAGATCCTTTTCTGTTTTCCTTTCTCAATTTTTTTTGGTCTCCCAACCCCCAATGGCTTCTCAAAAACTTCAACATTCGTAAAGACCCAGATGTCTCCTTTCTTCCTTCCCACTCTCACTGTGAGATAAAAAACACCAGGTGTAAAATGTCCCTGTTTGTCCCCCTCCACTCAACACACGCCCCTCCCTGCTTGTGAGCTTTCATCCTTGCTTGTCATCCCAGGGGAGCCACCCCAGCATGTCTGTTGGGTCCTCACCTCTTCTCACAGCCCCAGATGCACAGCCAGGATGACAGTCTCTCTCACGGAGGATGGTTTGCCATCATACGTGCCTGCCTGGGTTATAAGCAAAGAGTAATTTGCTCAGTCTAGATCAGCCCAGCTGAAGAAAGGTCTTGGGACAAAGAGAAAACGAGTGTACGAAAGAAAGGGCAAAAAACCCTGAAAGGAAAACTTGACGTGCTTATCTTGTGCCTTTAAATCAAAATGTAGTAACTTATATACAAAACACGTAACCAAGCACCAATTCTTACAATAGGCGAAGTCACACGTGTAACAGGATAACTAGACTCCAAGAACAGGTGTAAGAATCATGAGTTCTAGCCCGGGCTATGCTACTGACTTGGAAATCTCCAGAATGTCCAAAGAGGTTTATTTAAAACACCAGCACAGTGATGATTCACCAAGAAGGCGTCGGCAGTAAACACAGGTTCTCAGGACATGTTTGTGTAAGGAAGACCGATGAATGAACTAGATCGCTAGCAAAGACTCAGCCAAACATACCTGTCTAGATTAGAAATTTAGTGTGAAGGAAATGACCCTGAGTCAACACCATAATATGGTAGTGCCACTCACTGACTGCTTTTCCCATAATTGCATTCCCCGGATGAGTAACAAAGAGTGATAACAGGTGTTTCTAAAGAAAAGAATCATATGCAGCAAGAAGCAGTGGTTGCTCTGGTAACCAAAATATCGCAGACCCTATAACAGGTCTCACTACTTCCACCTCTATCCCGACCTAATAAAGAATTTGGGAAAAGGACATATAACCTCCCATTGCCTAAGATCGTAACTAGTCATGGACATGAAGAGTAAAAATGAATCCAAGTTGCCCGGCTACAAACACAGGAAACCATTCACACACACACACACACACACACACACACACACAATCGGGGTATGGATGTAAATAGGAATATTCCTGACTTCACCCACCTGATTTCAGGCAGATTTTAAGGATGACATTTACTTTTACATATTGAGAGAATATTACATACATATAAAGTTATTTATGCTTGTGAGTCTGCAAAAAGTGAGTTTACTGACACAGGGATCTGAAGAGACTGACAGGAGGCTATGCTGTATTAGAGACAGTGGGAGTGGGGGCGGAATGACGGGACAAACAGCCAACAATGAAGAGCGGTCGTGAATTTCCAAAATTAAACTAACAGAGTAGTCTGGAAACAACTTCCATTTCTCTTGAGCTTATTTTACACAAACTCTGTTTAAATAAACGTTGAATTTTATTCTGACACAGCCTATTAACTCAATCGATTAAGTTTGTTTTAAATTCTACTTAGGAATAATAAAACGGGGGCTGTAAAGCAAGGCAAAAAGGAATACACATAACAGAGTGATGGTACCAAACCTTAATTCCATCCTCCGTAAGGTATCTTTGGGTTGTAGGTGAAAAGCAGAAGCGTCAGCATGCACAGTACAATACCATACACCCCACCCTCCTCTCCACGAATCACCAAAACCAGGAGTGTTATCCTGAAATCTTATTAGTCTGCTCTGAGGAGATGGGTTGTCTGGTCTTGATCATAAGCACTTTCCTGTTTCAAACACCTTCAGTTCTTTTTGCTTTAACACAGTATCAGGTCTGCCCTCATATACCCATTTTAAATCACTTCTGCTAAATTTCTAATATGTACAGAGTTCCTCCAGCCTGAAAAAAAAAATGTATTGGTAATTTTGTTGCAACAGAAGTAATGAGTATTAGCCAGTGTCATAGAGGGTTATGGTCATTTACCATAAGCTGTCTTTCTCATCTGTTTTTGTTTTTGTTTTCATTAGCATCTATGTGACATGGGTAAGCATAATTCTTGCCAAAGATACTTGAGTTCTTTGGGTCTGGCCAAACAAAGAAGAATAAAAAAAGACTAAGTAAGAACAACAATAATTATGTTAAAATGCTGCCAGGATCAAAGCAATTTCGGGGTCCCAACACTGTACTTGATACACCCTGAATTACTTTACCAGGAAAATAAGATGGTAAGAAGAGGGGTACCTGGATGGCTCAATCAGTAGAGCATGCAACCTCTTGATCTCAGGGTTGTGAGTTCGAGCCCCACACTGGTTGTAGAGATCACTCAATAAAATCTTTAAAAAAAAAAAAAAAAGACGGTAGGATGATACTTTCTCTAACCTCCCTTCTTCTTCGAGCACATTCTAGTTCTACGTAACTTCTACTTTGCTTCATTCTTTCTTCATATCTACAGCATGAAAAGAAGGTACTAAATATCATATTAATAAAATATAAGAATTCCTGTTCCACCATGTATTAGTTATGCCCTTAGGCAAATTCTTAAATTTCTTTTGGTCTCAAATACTTCATAATAATAATATTTACACTTCAAGGAGGTTTTGAGAGGATCAAATAAGATGTAATCATTTATCTATACCCCATTATTTACAAATCTCATACAATGTATTCTTCAAAATGCTCATTTTATGAGTAAGAGACCTGGAGATGGGAGAGGTGATCTGCCTGAAAACAAACAAGTGAGAAACAGGCCAATGTGAGAGAGAAGCTCTGGTCTCCAAGAGTAAGAAGGACTCCTCCAAATGGCAGTTCTCAAATGTCTTGTTATCAGGACCCCTTTCATTATTAAAAATTATTGAAGACACCAAATTTTTTGTTCATGTAATTATAGTTTTCAATATTTACCATATTAGAAATTAAAACTGAATAGTTTTTAAATATATGTAATTCATTTTAAAATAATTAACTCATTTTATTTTACAACAGTCAAGATGCTTACAACCTAAGTGTCCATCAATTGATGAATGGATTAAAAAGATACATGATGGAATATTACTCAGCCATAGAAAAGGATGAGTACTTCTTATTTGTGACATGGATGGACCTAGATGGTATTTTGCTAAGTAACAGAAGTCAGACAGAGAGAGACAAATATCACATGATTCCACTTATAAGTAGAATCTAAAACATAAATGCACAAGTTTTAAAAAAGTAGAAGACAGAACTACAAATATGGAGAACACACTTACGGTTGCAAGAGAGGAAGGGTGTGAGGAGACGGGGAAATCGGGTGAAGGGGAGTGGGAGACATAGGCTTCCAGTTATGGGATGAGTAAGTCACAGCATATGGATGAAAGGCACAGCACAGGGAATATAGTCAATGGTATTGTAATAGCGTCGTATGATGACAGATGGTAGCTACACTTGTGGTAAGCACAGCATAACATATGGGGCTGTCGAATCACTATGTTGTACACCTGAAACTAGTGTAACATTGTGTGTCAACTGCAATTAAAGAAATTGTTTTAATAATGAATCTGTTTTAACATTTTTGAGAGAGAGAGAGAGAGAGAGAGAGAGAGAGAGAGAGAGGGAGAACGAACAAGGGAGAGGGGTGGAAGGAGCAAAAGAATCTTAAGCGGGCTCCATGCTCAGCGCAGAGCCCAACATGACCCTGGGATCATGACCTGAGCTAGTATCAACCAACTAAGCCACCCAGGCACCCCTTAACATGTATATATATTTTTTAAATAGTGACAAAAAGTGGCACTGTTTTCCAGTTTTTCAAATCTCTTGAATGTTTAACTTAATAGAAGAAGTTGGATATCTGCCTTCTGCATTCAATCAGTCACAATATGTTGTTGTGGCGGAAATATATGAAGACTATATAGCCAGAAACACATAGCTGGAAAAGGAGGGATATTTTAATAGCCTTTTTGCATAATAGTGGTTATTCTTTGATACTACATAAAAAGTGGACAAGTAGGAGTCTTCTAAAAGTTAGATGCAATGTGGAATCTGAAACCTTATGAATGAAATTTTCATATTCTGATAAAGTCTACTTTCTATTGTGCACTTTGAATGGATTTTTTACACATGTATGAATATAAAACATGGACACTGATGGAGAAAAATCCTGGTTCACTCAGCTAGGCAGATCAGTTCTGCAGATACAAGCTTTCCAAAGTCTTTTTTTTTTTTTTGAAAGTTTGAGTTTTAGCATTAGGAATAAATACTGTTCATTGTTTTCCTTGAAGTAACAGCCTTATTTCCCTTCATTTCTCAGACTATGTCTGTAAATACTCATAACTAAATAACCACAGTTTGTCATTCTTTCTAGTAAAAATTGTGTTTCATGAAAAAAGTCTCAAAGTCACCATTAATGTTCGGTATGCTGAAACATTTCATTATGTATACCTCACATTTGGTCACACAGAATATAAAAAGACATTTACTCAGAGGTTGGAATTTAATAAAATTAATAATTTTTATGACTTAATTCAGGATATTATTAGATGAAGCTAGCGTTTTCTGTTTGGTGTTTGGTTGGTTGGGTAGCTGTTTATTTGGTTGGCTGATTTGGTGTTTCATTGGCTGGACAGTTTGGTGGCTTGTTTTTACTGTGAGTACATGGCAGTGAAGAATATAAAATACAGTTTGGTGCCCTGTCTTGATTTGTGCTAAGATTCTACCAGCAGCTCTGCCCAGCATTTCTTTTGTATCATCATTGCAAATGTTAATAATACACATTATTATTATGCTTGAAAATCATACTTTGATAACTGCCACACTGGATGAGCAACTACTGGTCATCAGAATTAGATGTAAAATTATATATACCTTAAGATAAGTTAGATTTTAAGGATGGTGGAAGAGAAGGGGGTATAAGATGATTTTTAAAAGAAAAACAATTACGAAAACATGGATAAACACTGGACTCTTTTGAGATCGAAACAGAGATGTTTACTTGGAAACACTAGATTGCTCACAAAAAGTATTATGTACATCAAATACCCGTGAAAGAAATTATTACTGTCAATTTATGCTTTAATGCTCTTCACTGGTCTCTAAATGGCACAGAGTACAGAACCTTAACTGACCTAGCACCACTGACATGCTTCTAGTTATGAAACGCTGACAAACTCTTCTGAAGAAATGATTCATTAATATGAGTGTAAAACAAACACATACAGAAAGTTCACATCCTCAGGAAAGTAATGAAAAAGAGAAAACGAGTGTTCCAAATGTGGCACTAATCAGTCCTGGTTTATTTTTGTGTGTTTGCTTTGATTTGGGGTTGTAAGCCGTCACAGGCAGTATTTTTCTGTTTCTGCCGTGTGTGTTATTTGTCTTTTTCATAGGTGAACACTGAAAGGTTGACTACAGGAAGACCAGCTTTTCTCTAATTTTCACTACATCTGTTTGTGTGTTGATTTGAACTCAGTTTAAGTCTGATTTCCAAACATAGATCAGTTTTCCTTTACTTCTGCAGAAAACAACCAATTCTGAATTAACAAAAGTCAGATTTTATATCATATAAAGGTTTTAAAGAAGGGATACACTTAGCACAACTTTTTCCCCCTTGCCTACAAATACTATATGGAGACGGTCTCAAAGTATGTTTTCAGTACGAGGTCTGAAATGTGCTATTGTTTCCCAGTCAGGTGAAATATTTAGAATGTTCCATCCAGAATATAAACTGCGTAAGAGTAGGAGTTATATCTCATTGGTTAACCACAATATCCTCACCGTCTAGTATAGAGTGTGGCTCCTCCCAGACATGCAATAAATTCTGTTGGCTGGGTCTGGAGAAAAACTACTCTATCACAGAAGTTTGAAGGATCACCTAATATGAGAGAACATACAAACACAATTATCTCATATATATTTATAATTATGATGTTATCTCAGGTGTGTGTGTGTGTGTGTGTGTGTGTGTGTGCGCGTGCTACTGTGATTGCTATTTGGTAAAATCGGAAACAAAATGTAAAAATTCGGCTGAATTTTTGACACTCCTTCTGCTCCCTATCCATAAAATTTTAAAACTCAAATACACACTTTGACAGAGCCAATTCAACTACATTATATTTTGGGTGAATGAGGAGTATAACATTGGAACTTGGGTTTGAGAGGAAGATTCTGAACACTGTCTCTAATTCCAGTGTAACCTGGGGGGCATTTGCGGAAGGGAACACATGGCTTGAGACCACGCCCAGCTCAACTAAGTAGCTCTATGTCTGTGGGAAAATACATTAGTTCCTCTAGACCTTCATGTCTCCATCTTAAAAACAGAAGTAATAATGTGTACTTCTCACATGACTGTTGGTCAGATTAAATGAAGTACTCTATAAAGCACTTAGCACAAAAAGCCAGTGACTGAGACAAAGTAAATGCCCAATAAGTGTTAGTTCACTTCATTTTATTGAAATCCAGGCTTGAAACATGACAGAAAAGACTGCGACGTTTGTAATACAGAAAAGGATACATCTTTCACTCCGATTACATAAGGTATAAAGCCACTACCAAAACCCACCACCAATTTAAAGGTATATACTAGTTAAGAAATAGTCTTAAATAAAACACCTACGTCTGTTTTCCAGAGCATGATCAATGAGCTACTGGTATTCGTTACTGGTAATAACTACTGGTACTAATTCATACTTCCAATTTGGAGTCAATTTTAGCCACTCTCTAATTGTTTTATAAAAGGATTTCACTGTTTAAAAGGAAAGACATGTGGAAATTGCACTACCATGGCATGGCTCCTGCTGGTGCTGATAAACATGGCACCGTTCAAAGGAACGGCCCTACAGAAAAGTATGCGTCGCATGAAGAATACCAATATTACTTCTCATAGTTGGGGTTGTTCAGTATGTCAGACCAACTTTGCCTCAGAGAACTTTCCATAAACGTCTCTTTAAAACAGCCTGGCTCATATGCCACATTCAGTTCACTTTACATGTTGTTACTAACTGCTAAGTAACAATAGCTACTACTTTCTAACGATATTTCCTATCTTCGTAACATCTTCAACTTGGCCAGACGCTCACATGAGCATATGTGTGTGTTAAACAGATCCAGAAATTACACACCTATGCATTCAGTGACATCCACGTAAAGGGTTAATGAAGTTTTACAACTGGCCCACATTTAATCTAGCCCTTCCACTGATAGAGAATCATGCAAAGCTGGTTACATAACTTCACTGGACTCTAAGTTCCTCTTTTGTAATAGGAATAGAGTTAAAAGAATATACATGTAATATGGACACTCACTTTAAAATGTATGAAGACAATCTGAAAACTGTAGAAAATGGCTTATCAATTAACCCTTTCCTGTCTGCAAAGGCAATAATGTACTTTGTATGCTTCACGCAAATAAATAATGGCTGAGATAATTAACGAATGAAAGAAATACAACTATTCTTTACAGAGTACTTACCAGAGGTGAAACAACGTTCCAAGAGCTTTCACCTGTTTTCATACAATTCTTACCACAGCCCAGCAAGGCAGGTACAGTTATTCCCATGTTTATAAATGCCTAAGGCTTGGAATTAAGGTCTTCGGGTGGAGCTGAGATTTTTCACTACTCCTCATAACTGCTTAAACCAAATCACTCAATAATAATGATACTACTCAATAATAATGAGGAGGAGGAGTAGAAGGATCAGTCATCATCACCCTCAGCACCTGTGTGTAGCTTTGGTTTCTTTTCCCCCCATAGCAAGGACAGGTTTTCCTATTTCTGCCATGTTCCCTTATGGCAAAATATGAGCTATTGGCTGGAGTCCCTCCTTTCTATCCTCTTTATCCCTGTCCCTAATCAGTACTACTGCAGCACTCTCTGATCTCTCTCCCACTTCTATGATCCGTTATTTGCACTGCTGCCTTCTAAAAATAACAACATACATGCATGAACTTGCAAAACCAAAAAGCTAAGCAAAAAACTCTAATGGTTCTAAAGTTCTTAAGAAGGCATTCAAGGTTCTTCATGAATTGATTCAACCTATCTTCCCAGCTTTCTCTCCTCCCATGGTCTGTTCCCTGTCCATACCTTACTCTTATTATGTTCACCGTGTTATTCATAATCCCATGCCTTTGTTCATAATAATCTTCCAGCCTGTAACAGCATCCCTCTTCTTCACCATCTATGTTATATTGCCCAAACAGAAATATGAGTCGCTGTGTAACCTCACAATATACCTCCAAGAATCTCCATTTGCTCATCAGTAAAATGAGGATAACAACAGTATTTGCTTATTCATCTACATAAAATGGTTACAACAGTTCCTTGAGCAGAGTTTGCCCCATATAAGTGTGAACAATTTCTAGATTATTATTAGCTGAAATTTGTGACCAAGAATTTCATTATCTGGGGCACCTGGTTGGCTCAGTCGGTTGGGTGTCTGACTTTGGCTCGGGTCATGATCTCACTGTTTCCAAGTTCGAGCCCCACATTGGGCTCTGTTCTGACAGCTCAGAGCCCGGAGCCTGTTTCAAATTCTGTGTCTCCCTCTGTTTCCCTGCCCACCCCCCGCTGGTGTTCTGTCTCTCTCTGTGTCTCTCCAAAATAAATAAAACATTAAAAAATTTTTTTAAAAAAGAATTTCATTATTTGATCCAAACTGGCTCATATATTCATCCAACTCTGATTTCAGCTTTTGTGAATCTTTGAAGGAAAGTTTTCAAGTATAAAATCATATTTAAAAAAACAAACAAAAAACTAGGGGCACCTGGGTGGCTCAGTCAGTTAAGCATCTGACTTCGGCTTAGGTCATGATTTCCCAGTTTGTGAGTTTGAGCCCTGCATCGGGCTCTGTGCTGACAGCTCAGAGCCTGGAGCCTGCTTTGGACTCTGTGTCTCCCTCTCTCTCTGCCCCTTCCCCGCTCATGCTCTGCCTCTCACTCTCTCTCAAAAGTGAATAAACATTAAAATTTTTTTTAACTAGATTACTTTATAACTTTTCAAAGTAGTTTATACGAGCAAATATAACCATTATAATAATGGACTAAAAGGCAAGCTAACTGTAAGACCTTCTTGAGTACACTACTAATGAAGTCAAACTGGATTCCTGCAAAGCACAAAATAAGCTAGTCCCTCCATGCAAAGCACCAGTTCATCCCAAAATTTTACTACATATACAATGAAATGAGTGTTATAAATTAAGGTAGGACTCTTGGGAAGAGACAAGCCCATTCGCTGAACATTTTCATTTCTTCATACAACTTAGGAAACCTTTCTGCATGCTCTCTGAACATTCTGCTACTCACACACACACACACACACACACGCACACAAATTAAGCCTGTTTTACAGTCACAGGACATTCACAGTTCAGCATCTGTGTCTGCTCTTCATTCTCTCTTTGCATTAGCCAACTTAACAACTTGGACGCTGTGGCTCTTGCTGTCTTCAACTGGAAAGCAAATGGACATCGGGGTTCTGACAGCAGCTGGGAGAAGCACCTATGGACTACACTGAGCCGGGAGACAGAAGCCTTATTATGGCATATACCAAGAAGCAGACTCATCAGTACCCATGCGCTGAGTGCCTACCTGGAAAATACAGAAATAATGAGTCGTGCTCTCTAAGCTAAAGACTTTGCACTCCCAAATGAGGACAGGATTGCTAAGAACTGTAAAGGCAAATTTAACATCAATCAAAACTAGGGGTAAATACCCAATGTATACAACAGCCATTAAATGGTAAAAGGATTATAATATAATATCAGGGTCGTTACTAATACTGTATCACGTGCACATAACAAGTGAAAATAAAGCCTCCCTATGATGCATCTGAAACACTGAAGAATAAGTCACAGAAGATTCATCAGCATCTTCTCAAAAATCATAAATCTACCAATCACTTCTCCAACAGAGAATAATTATTAGAAGTGAAAGTTTACGCAGTTGCTGTGAAACAGATCTAACGCCTTGCATACACTGAGAGAAGAGCAGTAAAAATTCCAGTGGAAATAATGACTAATTATTATTAAATGTGTGACGCTTGTTTTAAAGATAAGTTTTGGACTTAAACAACAGCAACTCAGTACTTCACAAAGACAAGTGTAATCTTATGACCGACCCATAGTGAGTAAAGTAGGATGCTAAATTACTTAAGAATAAGTGGGGATATTCTTTAGAGGAATATATTTATCAACAGAACTACCAAGGTTTGGTTTCCAGGTCAGTGCTTATATCTGCCAAGTGTTAAGCCCACAGAAAGAGAAATACACAAATTGATGCTTTAGTACTTCTCTGCTCATCACAACACATACTTCTATTTCAGACCAGATCTGGCATGTTCAGGGTCACATACTTCTATTTCATATTTAAAATAATGATTAGGGGTGCCTGGGTGGCTCGGTTGGCTAGCGTCCGACTTCGGCTCAGGTCATGATCTTGCAGTTTGTGAGTTTGAGCCCTGCATCGGGCTCTGTGCTGACAGCTCAGAGCCTGGAGCCTACTTCGGATTCTGTTTCCCTCTCTCTCTCTGCCCCTCTCCTGCTCGCTCTCTCTCTCTCTCTCTCTCTCAAAAATAAACATTAAAAAACAATTTTAAAAACAATGATGAACAGGCATGTCTAGGCCACTATTTGATTCTATGCCCACATATTTATTTCCATTACCAAATAACAATGATTTATATGGAGTAACAGCAAAAGTGGTATAATTGCTCTTGCTTCAAAAAGCTCGACTTTAGCAATTTCTCATTCATAAAAGCCTATGTTTTTGAAAGTGATCGAAGGCATTCTTATATTCTGTGGGTCATCTTTGGACCAAGAGAACAACTGCAGCCCAAGGAACCCGGAAGTGGCAGGACACAGGGGCTTGCGGTGCTGGGAATAAAGAATGGAGAAAAATTGAAAAAAAAAAAAAAAGGGAAACTAAAACACTACCCATCAGACGTGAAGATTCATTCACAAACTATTCTTTTGCACCACCTCAGCCAGGGGGAAACAAAGACCTTTCCGAAGGGCTAAAGAAGTGTAAAGTGAAAGGAAAAAATTCTCAAGGCCAAGAAAGCCAGTGTGTCAGGCACAATCCTAAGTGTTTTTCATGTATTAACTCAGGTGATTTGTCTAACGAGCTTATGAGTCATGTAGCACCATTTCCCCCTAAATTACAATGCAGAAACTGAGGCACTGAGAACTTGCTCAAGGTCATAAAGCTAGAAAGAGTTGAAACTGAAATTTAAACACAAAAAATCTGACTCGGGGAACGCCTGGGTGGCTCAGTCGGTTAAATGCCCAACTTTGGCTCCTGTCATGATCTCAAGGTCCATGAATTCCAGTCCTGCATTGGGTTCTGTGCTGACAGCTCGGAGCCTGGAACCTGCTTCAGATTCTGTGTCTCCCACTCTCTCTTCCCCTCCCCTGCTCATGCTCTCTCTCTCTCAAAAGTAAACATTAAAACAATAAATAAAAATAAAATAAAATAAAATAAAATAAAATAAAATAAAATAAATCTGACTCTGAAATCTGATCTACACATTAGGTGACATATAAAAGCAGGGTTTCCTAGTATTTTCAGAAAACAAAACAACACTCACCAAGACAATAGTCCATACAAAAGTAAAGTCATCATGTAAAAAATCAAACATGTCTATTATATTCAAACTACTATCTAGATTCATTTTTTAAAGACCAAATCTCAGTCGATTTGCAGAGCATTTCTGACTTGACAGTTCACAAAAATGAAACAGAAATGTGAGTTTCTACTTGCCACAATATTCTGCTTTGGCCTTAGAAGTGTTCTTAACTCTTTTCCTTTAAAATGAATGTTAATGAGTCCTTAATAGTCAAAGGACTTCATAAATATTCATTAAACATCAAGAGAAGTTGTGTTTCCTTTCCCTAAAAGCTCAAAAAGAAAACAGTTAAGACTCCATAATGGAATAAGCATGAAGAAAGATTAAGTGGAACTGTAAGTATTCAGTTTTGTGTTAGACGTTTATCGGAATGGTTCACATCATTAGAAAACTTAAAAAAAAATTCTTAGTGTGGAGATACTTTTATTTTTGCTCTTATAAGAGGTTCTCCATAGTATCACCTCGGTTGGAGATATTTCCATTTTTATCCTTCATCCAATTCTGAATGATTCAAAGCATTTCACCAACTCTTCACGATGCCTTCTGCACCACTGAACAGTAAAATGGCTATGATGATGTGAGGAAATGATTTTGATCTAAATCAACAGGGCAGGTCCAGCTATTATGAAAGTGCCATAAACCTTCTTTATTTAAAAAAAAAAAGTTTCACACTGGATTTGAGTCTTCAAAGAATGCATTCGCCAAACTGTTATATTTTACATCAATCCTATACAGCAGTCAGGGAATATTATCACACAGACAGATTTCTCCTGATGAAACCATAGCCTTAAATGTTTCCTAGGTGCCAAAGCAGGGAGATGGCCATAAGACACCATGGCAATGCCAGTGTCCCCAGGGTCATCTTAGGAAATACAAATGGCCTGGCAAGTCCAGTATTAACTCACTGAGAACAAATCTCTCCAAAACCCACCACAGCTGATTCACTGAATCAGGCTAAAAAATGCACCTAGAAAAGAGGAAAAAATGTATTTGCTACTTGCAGATATACAGCAACAATTTTTCCCCTTTTCTCTTAGTATTTTTATGTCTTCAACTAAAAAAGATAAACATACAGTTTTCTATAAAGGTATCCCCACAAAGTCTAGGAATTATGAAAGTAACTACCTTGCCATTATCAGGCAACCATAAATAAGAGACACATCAGTCATATTTGGAGAAGGTAGGACATAAATATTAAGTTGAGAAAATCGGTATGCTTTTTAATAGGATCCCTAGTCTATAATTTCCAATATGAGCCAAATTCAGAATTATTAAATCATTTAAATGATTTTTAATAAATAATCAGATAATTTTCATGGTTTTTTTTTAAGTTTATTTCTCTATCTTGAGACAGACAGAGGCAGCACAAGTGGGGAAGGGGCAGAGAGAGAGGAGAGAGAGAGAGAATCCCAAGCAGGCTCAGCACTACCAGCACAAAGCCTGAGGCAGGGCTCAAACCCATGAAGCTGCGAGATCATGATCTAAGCTGAAACCAAGAGTCAGATGTTTAACTGACTGAGCCACCCAGGCACTCCAGATAATTTTTGTTTTGTACTTGACTCTAAAATGTCAAAATAATCCAAATTACACTTTTAAATTCTTAAAATCATTTCCCCAATTGCCTTGTACTTCTCACTTGCTGAAATGTGCGTGGGACTGGGTATAGGTGGGATAAAGAGAGTCCTTACATGCTTGTAAGGACTATTTAATAGGCTACACTTTGTGGCCAAATAATTGTGTTTATAAGGACACTCGTGCTTTTTCAAATAAAAACTGAAACCAAAATTTTGCTTACCTACCATGCCCAATAAACAAAAACATTTTACATTGCTGGAATTCAGAAACACATAGCACAAAACAGTGGCTTACAATTATGATAGAAGAATAAAATAATGCAACTCAGAGGCAAAAAATGCTAAAGATTTTTTTGTGATTATCTACCAGATAATGACTGTTTTAAAGATTAAGTTTATACTGGTTCATGACTTTACGATTATTATACTACCACCTTCATGATGAATATACATTGTGAAATAAATTTTAAAAAGGAAAGAAAAATAAAAAGAAAGCATATGCTTCTCTTAATTTCTGCTTACTAATTTAAAGTTCAGAATAAGAAACTCAATTTTAGTCTCACATAGTTTGCTTCACTATACATGAGAAATGTCTTTGTGGACGTTAACATCAAAAAAGCTTGGCTTTTTTTTCTTGATTTGATAATACTTTATTTTGGTCTTATTAGGGGTTATCTGCCTCCTATCTTCTATTTTAGATACCCAAGATGTCTTACCTTATGCTGAATCCACAAAGCATGTTTAAAATGTTTACTGATTAAATGAATTTGAACAGATTTAAAATAAATTCTTGCGATGGTTAATTTCATGTACCACCATGACACATGGTTAATTTCATGTACAGGGTACCCAGATATTTGGTCAAACATTATTCTGGTATTTCCATGGGTGGGGGTGTTTTGTGATGAGCTTAACATTTACACTGATAGACTGTGTAAAGCAGATTGCCCTATCTAATACAAATGGGCCTCACCGGATCAGCTGAAGACCTCAATAGGACAAAAAACCCTGACTCTTCCCCAGATAACAGAGAATTCTCCCTGCCTTAAAGCTGAGACATCAGGTTTTTCCTGCATGCAAACTCAAGTGAAACATCAGCTCTTTCCAGGTCTCAAGCCTGCCCAGTTGCTCAGATGGGAACTACACCACTGGCTCTACTGGGTCTCCAACTTGCCGAATACAGATCTTGGGGCTTGGCTCTCTTTCTACAGAGAACCCTAATACAGCTATTTCTAGTTTTCAAAGCTTCCTTAAATACCCAGGCTTCTTTTAAGTAAATATAAAGTGTTTTTTTAAAGTTTATTTATCTTTGAAAGGGAGGGAGTGAGGTAGAGAGAGAGAGAGAGAGAGAGAGAGAAAGCAGGGGAAGGGCAGAGAAACAGAGAATCCCAAGCAGGCTCTGTGCTGAGAGTAGATTAGAGCTCCACCTGGGGCTTGAACTCACAAACTGAGATCATGACCTGGTGTGAAAGCAAGAGTCAGACATTTAACCAAATGACTGAGTCATCCAGGTGCCCCAAATGTTCTTTTAATTAAATACCAAGTGTCTTGGGCCCCTGAATTGTGGTTCTCAGAATTTCCTCCAGCTAATGAAGAATCATAATTTCACTGTCAGCGATAGATCTCATGCATGTAGTGAGAACCCATGCTCTATTGACAGTTACAGGCGGTGTAGCCCATAATGTCTCGGCACCCTGGTGAGTATCCAATGCAAGCTAGGACTATGAGATCATTAACATCTTATTAGTGTAATGCAAAGTGTCAACATGAGATTAAATACCAAGGATTAAATTCAAATAACAAGATTTCCTCCAAAGCTAAGGTGCACTCACCAACTATGAGAAGATCTTAGATCAGACAACATGATTTTGTTTGCATTTCTATAAATTTCCTTGGGCAGTATCTTTCCCCTCTCTTATCCTCTACTGGCCTAGAGATTTGTATATAGTAATCTTTTCCAACAGTGTTGGCCCCTTGGGAAATCAAATTGTTTAATAAATTTCTAGGTTGAAGACCAGTTCAAAACACTCAACTCTCTACTAAATAAGGTAATAAAAATCACCAGAGGTATAAAAGCTATTGGCAAAAATCTAAGCTTCAAAATACATGAAAAAATGTTGGTGACGAGCACAACCACTTAAAATTTATATTACTAAACAGATAAATATATGCCAGAAATCTTACTTGAAACATTTAGACATTTTTTTTATTACATGCATTCTGGATGTTTTACTAAAGAACTTACTCATTTCCGGTGAATAAAGAGGGGAAAAAAGTACTTCAACATGTTTTCAATAAAAGAAGATGGCTGTGAAAGTAAAACACAGAGTCTGAGGCTGGCCAGAAGAAGCTAAAGGTAAATTCTTTGTACTCCAGAGGTACTCAGACACTTCATCCTAAGATAAATGCCTTTTTCATTCTTTCAAAATGTGCCAACAAAAATGAATCAAGGATATATTTTTTTTCTTTTTGTTTTTTTCAAGGTTTTCTCTTCCTAAGTCTTTCTAAAATAGTCAAGGAAAGAAATAGTGACAACAGTTAAGAACTCCTATGCTCGTACAGCAACACAGAGTAATATATGGTTTTTCCTGGTTTGATTTTTGTGACGTCACTATCTCAAGGCACAACTGCCTTACAAGGCACTAGTGATCCCCAAGTACCCTTTTCTGAGCTGTAGTCCTGCACAGTCAATGGACTCCTGGATCTCTCTCATTTCCTGCTAAGCGGTCTTGCCGATACACCAAACTAAACATATTTAAATCCTAAGTCCTTCCTCCTTCCTGAAGTTTCTCCACCGTATCGCCTTCCCATCTACACCTGTTCCATCTTTGGCATCTCTCTGACAAATATAACCATGAAATCCCAGCTGCCAAAGCCAAAATCCTGAGACTCTGCTTACAGGTCTCCCTCTCTCTGATCCATCATACCCAATCCATCAACAACACAATCATTTTACTCTCCTACAGCTTCTGTAATCCTTCCTCAACTCTCCACTGATGCTGTTAAAAGATGACAAATGTGGCCTTCTTCATTTTTTACCTGGTTGCCTACACTAAGCTCCTAATTTCTGTTCTCTAGCCCCACCTTCCTTCAACCACCTTTACACTACAGCCAGAATTACATTTTCTAAAATACACATTTGTTCACTTGCTTAACTCAGCAGTTATTTACTGGGCACCTACCAGGTATCAAGGCTCTGTGGGCCCAGCGATGGAAGAGTGGAGAGAAACAGACACAATTCTCTGCCCTGGCAAAGTTTATAGCTACTGGAGTAAAGGAGAGAGAATCAAAATAAACCTGAAAGCATATTAATTATGCTAGGTGCTATGGAGAGAAATGCAGCAGGGAAGGGGGAGAGAATATGCTAGGGGTGGTTGTTATTTGAAAATGGATGGTCAGAAATACCTCAGTGCAGAAGTAATTTTTGAGAAGGGAAAGGTGAAGAGAGTGACCTATGGAGAGGAAGAGTGCTCCAAACAGAGCAAAGAACAAGCAAGAGCCCTGAGGTGAAAGTGCCCCTGGAGTCCTTGAGGAACAGAGAGTACCAGCTTATCCAACACCAGGAACAGTAGTAGGAAGTGAAGGTGGGGTCAGATCCTAGAGCCTCTTGTTGGATGAAACTTTAACTCCACTTGCTATCCCACGATCAGACTACATAGGGCACAAATAAAAGTAGTGAGCCAGAGGCACCTGGGTGGCTCAGTCGGCTAAGCATCCAACATCTGCTCAGGTCATGATCTCATGGTTCATGAGTTCGAGCCCTGCATCAGGCTCTGTGCTGACAGCTCAGAGCCTGGATGGAGCGTGCTTCAGATTCTGTGTCTCCCTTTGTCTCTGCCTCTCCCCTGCTTATGCTCTGTCTGTCTGTCTGTCTCTCTCTCAAAAATAAATCAACATTGAAAAAAAAGTAGCAAACCAGTTAGAAAATTGCTGTGGTAATTAAGGCAGGCATTGATGGAGGTTTGATGGCTGGTAGTAGTAGAGGTGATGGGAAGTGGTCCAACTGAAGATATATTTTGAAGATACTGTCACAACCTTAGGTTCCCAGGAAGGTAAAGCCTAAGACAACTGCGTGCATAGAAGTAGTTTATTTGGGAAGGTCATCCCAGGAAGCAGGAGTGCAGTACCAAGGCTATGAAACAGGGAAGGGGAAAATGGCAATCTGAGGATGAGTTATCTAGTTCGCTCCCACTAAAGGTATTATGACATGAGTTTCAGTGTATCCGTCCTGAGGAACAAAGAAGTGCTCATCTCTCAGTTCCTATCCCCCCCACCGGTCACGTCTGGCCCATGGTAGCTAGCTGCCCCTTCCTTGAAAGCTGTGCAGAATGGCTCCTGCCAGAGTCTCCCATGCTACATCAGAGAAGCTGCAAGGCAAGAGGCTGAGAGGTAAGACAGTATCAAAATCCACCATCAGAAAGCAGGGCCACGCCTCCATGGAACTGGTTGCTACAACTGTGGCAGTGGTAAGGGGTGGTTCCAAGAGGATTCTGAAGTGGTACCCAGGGGTGCACAGTATAGACAGTGTGAAAATAATTCTCCAAATGGACTGTATGTTTTATGTGAGAGATAAAGAAAAGCTAAGAATAATACCACAGGTTTTATCCTAATCAACTACAAGGATGGAACCGCAATTAACTGAAAGGGAAGACCACAGGAAATAGGATTATGTTACTTCCTCCTTAAAAGCCAGTCATGGAGCCATATGATCCACTGGAAGAGTATGTGCTTCCTAGCTTGGGTCCACACACACCTTCAGCTTCCATCCCCTGCTTACAACCTCCAATTAGCCACACACTACCTCTAGTCTCCAACCCAGCAGTTATGCTCAACTTGGCAATCCTCTGGCCGCACCACACTCTCTCAGGTGTCTCTGGGATTTTGGTCATGTTAGTTCCTCCGTCTACAATCTGTTTACTTCTTTTCTTTTCCCAGATAACTTTTTAGTTGCCAACTCAGCTGATCCCTCCTTTTAAGTCAGATACATATCTATCTGTTCCCAAAGTATTCTTTGTATTTTTCTGCCTCCCCTCCAGAATGCGACCAGGGAATATTTTCCTTGAGTTCACAGGGCACATTACAACATTGGAAGACACTAGGTGTGTAATAGAAGTATGATAAATGAAGGAATAAATTAATGGCTTCTCCAAGTCACTATATGTTTATTTTAGAGATAAAATATCCATGCCCCAAACCATCTTTCCATACTATTTCAATATTTTAATACACCACCTCATCCTCTGACACACTGAAAGTTACGTGTAAAGTCACATCAGTATTTAGTAGCAGGCCAACAATTAAAACTTAATTTTTCTGATTCCTATCAGAAAAGGCTACTGCTTTTTCCCAGATAGCTAACTCCTGGACAATAAGCCTAATAAGTTCTAGGATACATTATAGGATTAGGTTGCTAAAGAGTAAAAATTCCTGTGGCATTTTAATACCAATTTTCCATTTAAACTTACAAATAAGACCATCTAGACGTAAAAGAAAATTGTCCTTGAGAATTTTAAATCTTAATGACTCTTAAGGAGAGGTATAATATAATCTGATTTTATGTAGTTGGTCCCATCCCATCTCAGACATACAGGTAAAAGATCTTTTTCAACATGTCTATTACCTACAAAACTAAATGACGTATTTAGTTAATGCTATTGATACAGGGAAGAGACCAGTAAACTTCTCATAGTACTTTCTTGGCTTCATTTCATTTGACTTCTGATGGAAAATATGAGCACATTAGGTTTAGATTCCATATAGGTCTCTGTCGGGTAAACTTCTTGGCCGACTGGATTTTCTAAACCTAGTCCTTTTCACTTGGAACAAATGTGTTATTCCAGAAGATGCCAATACATCATGTGTTACTGATACATAACAAGATTAAGGGGAAAAATGAAAACACTTAAAATGCAAAACATAGTTGGGAAAAGAATTACACAGTAAAGTGACCAGGGGAATGCCCTCAGCCATTTTCTACAATTATGTGGATAATATCTTCAGGATTTAAGAGTACACCTAGGTCCTATTAAATCTGCAAAATGTTGTAAGTTTAGGGATTAAAATGGCATACAAAAGAAAGCATCATTTTATAATTTTCAGTGAATAAAAACCACTTGTTTGAAACTTCCAAAGTCCTATTAAATGATTAAACGACTCTCATGTTTAGTCACAAGAAAGTACAAACTAATATACTCTTCTGACGTGTGGAGCAAATCAGATCACCAGACACTGGCATTTTTATACTTTCCTGACCTAAAATTCCTTTACTAGAAAAGTAAGGCAGAAGATTCTGCTATCTAACTAAAACACTCATCATTCCAGAACTCTGCTCACAAATCTTCCATGAATTCCCACTGCATATGGGATAAAGTTCAAGTTTACTCACCTGGCATTGCAAAAGCAACATAATTCAGTCCAGTGGTTCTCAAACTTCAGCCCCACGTCAGTATAACCTGGAGGGCTTGTCAGAACACAGATTTCTGGACCGATCCCCTGAGGTTTTTGTTCAGTAAATCTGGGGTAGGACACCAAAATTTACTTTCAATAGGTTCCCATGTAATGCTGATACAGGTCCACAGTGTGAAAACCACTGCCCAGTCACAATCTAGTTTTTGGATGCTAATTTCCATTCCCCCACACAAACTTCCCATCCTTTGATTTTGTTTAAACTATTCCTGTTGCTCTTATATCTATGGGCTCTCAAGTTAAAAGACAGAACTTTTAGTTAACCTGTACTCTCCAGGGCAACTGTATTTCAACTGTATTTGAATGCTGTCCCAACTATAGTCCAGCTTTAGCATCACTTGTTATTAATACTCTGATGTACAAACCTCAAGGCCCTGAGGTCGTTTTCCCGCCTTAACAATGGTCATGGCCCTGAGTGGGAGAAGCATGAAACAATATTCTGGGAAAATGTTTTTGTTATGACTATGAGTTCCTCCTATCTGAGAAGGGCTTGTCACTGCGGGCAATTTCCCAACCACTCTAACCCCATGACAGGAAAGGCGATTCTGCTACATTAACAAGTAGAAAAGTAATGGGCACCTCTGATTCAGACATGAGCCCTCCTGGATCATAGACATGCTCTCTTTCCCCCAAGACAATCTTGTAATCTGCGCAGGGAAAGTTCATGATAAAAGTTCAGAAGCAAATCAGCAGATTCCCAGAAGGCCCAGACTCAGGATTATGAACAGCAGCTGTCCCAAGAAGATAGCTTTTCCCCCTTAATTGAGCAAGCAAGGTTGCAGGTGGACTACCCTGCAAAGTTTTTAGTAAAGGAAAAATGATCTGATTTCAACCAGAATGAATGGTACCTCTTAATCACAAAGAATTTTCTCATAAACCAACTAATAAAATGACTAAACTGCCTCACTAAAATTTGGATTTCAGAGAGAATATATGATTATAATTGATACCAGAAAAAGCAAACAATAATCAGTATGGGAGCCCTAATTCAATATTTCATTTGTAAAGAGTCTTTTCTGGAGCCAAAGGCTTTAATTATTAGGGAAAAAGGAAAACCCATTATGCTTTCTAGCTACAAGGGGATGGAGTGGATATGTACTTAATTTTGTTTCTGGTTATCTCTTTTGTTATATAAAATTCCACAAATATACAAAAAAAGTTAGAGAATACTATGTTCTTACAACTGATTTTTATAAAATCTTAAAGATTTTATCACTAAAGAATAAAATATTATGGAAAAAAGCCACATAAGTATCAATCCCTTTTTTCCCTTATTCCCCGTTATCCTAATTTTGCTACTTCTCACTTCTAGGAATACTTTGGAGCTTTATAGAAATATAATCCACATGCCAAAAAATTCACCCATGCAACATCTTCAATTCAATACTTTTTAGTGTAGGTACAAAGTTGTGCAACCATATCACAAGCTGGTATTAGAACACTTTCATTACCCCCAAAATAAGCACCATACCCATTAACAATCACTCCCCATTCCTGTCCCCAGCCCCCACCCCAGACAAATTATGGCTACCAACCTGCTTTCCATCTGTATAGCTTTACCTATTCTGGACTTTTCATATAAATAAAACAATATATATATATATATATATATATGGTCTTTGCTTCTGGCTTCTTTCATTTAGCATAATGTTTTCAAAGTTTATTCATACTATAGCACATAGCGTGTATCAATTCTTCATTTGGTTTTACTGCTGAGTAATAATATTCTATTATACAGATAAACAACACTCTATCTACTCACCAGCTGATGGACAGTTGGGTTGTTTTCACTTTCCGTCTATTATTAATGATACTATTATGAACATCTACATACAAGTTTTTTTGTGGACACTAGGTTCTCATTTTGTTTAAGATATATACCTAGGAGTGAAACTTCTGGGTCTCAGGGTAACTAAATGTTTAACCCTTTGAGGAAATGCCAGACTGTTTTCCAAAATGGCTGTACCATTTTACATCCCAGAAGTAGTATATGAGGGTTCCAATTTCTCCACAGCCTCACCAACACTTGTTATTATCTTTTGCTTAGAGCCATCTGAGTGGAAGCACAACCCCCTGTGGTTTTGATTTGAGTTTCACTGATAACTAGTTGTATTTAGCATCATTTAATAGGATTATTGGTCATTTGTATATATTCTTGTGTGTGTGTGTGTGTGTGTGTGTGTGTGTGTGTGTGTGTATGAAATATCTGTCCAGATCCTGGCCCATTTTTAAGTGCAGCTAATGATCTTTTTACCATTAATTTGTAAGAGTTTTTATATAATCTGGACTCAAGTCCATTATCAGATACATAATTTGCAAATGTATTCTCCCATTCTGTGGGCTCTTTTTTCACTTTGTTGATGATATACTTGGAAGCACGAAATTTAATTGATGAGATGAATTTTATTATCTTTTTATTGTTGCTTATGCTCTTGATGTCACATCTTAAACTATTGCTTAATCTTATTAATATGTCTATATAATTACTACCTAGATCATTAAGTGACATTTCAATCTTCAATATTATTAAAACTATGTTCCAACATAGTGATAAGGGTTCCCGTTTCTCCACATCTTTGCCAAAGGTTGATAATGTCAACGTATCAATTCTTTTGCCGGTTGACTATAACCTGGCATACTATTTTAACTTGAATTTCTCCATTTACTTAGCTTCTTTTCTTATGTTTCCATCTTCTTCTTTGTGGATGGCCTGTTCATGTCTTCTGCCACTTTTTTTGTATTTTTCTCATTTTTGAAGACATTCTTTACATAAAATTGACAGTAAGTATTTCTCAGTGACACATCTTGCAACATGCTTCCCCAGTGTATGGGAGATCCTTTTGCTTGTTGGTGATTTGCTTTGTTGAACTACAATCTTTTTTTTTCCTTTAAATCATACAAACATTTTCTTCTAAGAGATGTGGCATTATACAGCTGCTAATGGAAACGGACACAAAAAAACCAGGCTGTCTTGACTTGAATCTAGACTCCCCCATGCATGAACTTTGTAATCTGAAACAAAATATTTCACTTCTCTGAACCTGCTTCCTTCTTTATAGAATGAGGATAATGACAGTATCTATCTCCCATTGTGTGGACTTCAAATGAGTTAATATATGTGAAGTGTTTCAAACAATACTTGGAACAGCTATTCTTATTTTCTTCCACACATTTTCCATTTTTGAATTTTCCATTTAGCTTTCTGACACACTTAGGATGATTTTTATAGGTGGTACAGGTGAGGTTTTCATACCTTTCCCCACTGGTTTCCCACGTGCCCCTTTACCTACATCATTTCCTTATATGTACGTCTTTCTATTATGCTGCATCAGCTATGCCGACCCTAGGCCATAACCACACTGTAATGACTATAGCCCTAAAACTGTAAAACCTTAGTAAGTTTTCATATCTAGAAGAACAAGTATCTCTATCTTGCTCTTTGCTTAACATCTACAGAAGGAGACATTCGCAAGTTAAAACATAAGAGTGCTGACATTTGTATTCTTGGATTTGTGAATTATAAAATCACAAATGAAATATGTTAGTGATTGTCTATTAGATGATTAGTATTTAAGGTAACTACAACTATGCCACTCTCTTCTTTAGCCCTAAACACTTTAATTTTGTAGATAAGCCACAGGAATAAGAAACAAAGAATCCAGACTAAGAAGCAAACATTACAGAACTTTTGAAGAGTAATTTTGCTCAAGTATCTTGGAAATACAAAAGGTGATATGAAATCCTCAGCAGATCTTTAAAATCCCTTAAGAAGCAAATACAAGAATCAAACCAAAGCCACAGGACAAATGATCAGACATTCCCATTCAGTTTGCAAAAACCCAGTCTGGATTCACAATTACTGGAGAAACAGCCAATGGAGAGGTAGAAAAATTAGGATAAACGCTACAGAAATTTTACCTGGTAAAGACAGTTCATCAATTATTCTAAAACATTCTATAGCAACTGCCCAAAACCATAAAACCAAATGTGTAAATCTAAAGGATCCCAGTACAAATGACATCCTACAATGGAAAGGAACAATAACCTTGTAATTTTAGCTTTAAGAAATAAATCTGTTGAGGTGTTAGCACTCACTCTCAGGGTGTAAAGCTGGAGATCACATTTCTTGTTTGCAGTAATAGCAACTCAGGATATTTTACAAGTAATCTCTAGCTTAACATTTGCAGGAAATCTCAGGAAGAAGGGGAAAAAAGATGCTCCATTCTTCAATGCAGGATGCAAATTTTTTCTAAAAGCTAACACAAATATATTCCTAACTTTGTCTTCTTCTCACCTCAGATGGTAAGGTACCGTGGCTCAGAACCGAGTAAAATTTGCATTTTCATAAGCACTAAATTGGGACAGCCTAAATGTGGTTGAATACAGAGTACCTCTCACATACTAGCATTCCTATTAGAATAAATAGGAAAACCAAAGCAGAAGTTATCAGTTCTGAGTTTCATTCATACACTGAAATATTTATTCATGGTGATGGTGGTGTGTGTTTTCATAACCTGTTTCTTAAATAAAATGTTCATGTGGCAAAGACTGTGTTTCAACTTTCTAAACATTCAGCCTAAATAGCAATCCTAACGTCAGATTTAAATGACATTCCTAAAAGAACACAAACTAAAACTGGAATCCTAAATTCTGGTTCCGGCTCTAGAAGTCACAGTGAGACTTTAGCTAAGTCGTCTCACAACCATGCACCTCATTTTCCTCACTTGCAAAAACGAGAAAACACAAGTAGATCATTAAAATTAACTGGGTCTTTTTAAAATGTAGGTGCCTGCATCACATATTTCTGCTGGGTTTACTTTAGGTTGTATAGATGTTTGTTTATATAACGGCACTTTATTTTCTGTTAAAGGAAACCTTCAGCTCCATCATCCCACACACAAACTACTTCCGTTCTTACTTGAAAGGAAATTCCTTTTCAAGGTTCACAGTACATTAGAGACAGCTGCATTACTGAGCTTCCTGCAGAAACTTTAAAACGCTGCAGATGTAGCCCATGCATGACAGGGATCATGGAATGAGACGATCTGAAGCATTTGGATTGCCCCTTCTCTTACCCTCTTTTAATGTTGTATTTGCTAGGGTGTTGCTTGCCTACCTCAAGTGGGAGTGTGTGTGTGTGTGTGTGTGTGTGTGTGTGTGTGTGTGTGTTTATTTTAAATCAAGTCCCTGAGACAAGGCAGAGCTCTCTAAAGTGACTATCTTGAGTGCTAATTTCCAAAGCAAGATAAGGTAAAAAGTACATTTCCAGTTAACGACATTTTAACAACAGACCGTCACTACCTATTAACTTCCAAAGAGGCAATCCTCCCATCAACCATACATTCCCTGGCTATGTTTCCATATTAACCTGGAACTCACAAGTGTTTGTCTGGAAAACTCAATTCTGAACTAATAACCAGCAAAACAAGAATACTGAACTATGGTCGTAAGAGTGCTGGCAGAGAACTTTTTTTTAGCAGAAGGAAAGAAGAGGGTAATGACTTAGTTTATGTTCAGAATAAACAGTCTCCCAAACCACTATATGGGCCACAAAGACAAACTATTTTCATTGGGAATAACATAGTGAATGTAACTGGAGGCGGGTATAGGCTCCAAGAGCATCCAAACAACAATATGGTGGTTTCTGAGGGGAGTTCACAGAACCAAACTCAAAAGATTTCTGGGAAATTATCAGGTGTCCAGTGACTTTTTGGAGACAGAGATTAATTAACATATCTGAGAAAGAAATAGGAAATTTGGGATTCTCGTGTCTGCTTCACTCTCCCAGAAATCCTTCAGTTCATACTTGCATTGTTCCAAGTAAATCAAGTCTTGCTGGCCCTTCTTCATCATTAGGGGCAATATTTTAATAGTGCTAGAATAACTGTTTTATTAAGCAATAGGTCACAGTAATACAGCATTTCATGAAAGAACGTCTAAACTGGGTATGTGGTTAAGCCACTTTTGAAACAAATTCTGATAATGCCTTTTAAATGGACATTAATAAAAGAGTTCTTCTAATAAAATAGGTTTGTCTTTGGGTCAGAAAAGCGAATGTAGAGGTTCTACCTGAGGGTAAAGAATGAACTGAAGTTTATTAACTCCAATCCAGTCTGTTCCAAACCCCTTGGGGTAGCTCAATCAATTGCAGCTTTCTGGGCTCAGTTCTGAAATATGTGGGTTAGCAGATTTGGGATGGGGTAGAGGGAACAGCACCTTAAAAGTGACTTAGTGGTTCTGATATAGGAAATACACTGAACCATGCTGTCAAGAAAACTGCACACTCCTTGTTTCTCAAATGGATGAGTGCATATCGCTCACCCACTGATTCAACAGCCACTGAGCAAGCCTTCAGCCAGCGCTCCCTGAAACACCTGCATAAACCCTCAAGTCTCGCCAGTTAAGCCAGAAAGAGGCAGAATATCACCTGATCCTGAATTCGGGTCTCTTCTACCATACTGCACCAAGCTGCCACAAAGAAAACACACTGGCCAACTGCTCTATTATTGTTGGCAAGCACCAAAATTTGCTCAAAACCTTTACAAATGAAACCCAGCTGCTTAAGCTCAATACCAGATGTCTTCTACAATGTGTGGCTTTGATAGATTAAATTGAGCATAAGAAAGAGATGAAATATATGAAAATCTAATTTGCAAGATGTTTGTCATTAAGTCCGTGGAACAATAAAAGACAGAAAATTATATTTTTCAATGGAAGAGGTTAAGTAGGGTAGATTAATAATATTCATAATAGCTACTAAAATGCATGTTATGAATAAACTGTTAGTATTATGTTCATAAAATCCACGCCAAAAACAATCTCCAGAAATGCCTACTGGAAGAATGTCATGTGTCTGTGAAATCACATGATTTAGCACAAGGGTCCTTTTCCTTTAGACCCACTACTCCCCAGTTTGAACACGTTTTCACTCAGGGCATAGGAAATTAAGTAGGAAATATTTAGTGATATTCTCTGATTTCAATAAACTGTAATAATCCTATGAAAACATACATATAAGAAACATATGTGTGTGCGTGTGTGTGTGTGTGTGTGTGTGTGTGGAAGTAAAAAGGCAATTTGTTGAGCAGCCTCAATTAAGTGGCACCCACCCTTCCTCTGTTACCATGTCACACGGAACTCTTTGTTGTTCTTGTTTTCCAGGCCACTGCACAGGTCTCAATAGCTTCGGCTGATGTCAGAGCTGAAGTTAAACTCAGAGAGCCGCTCAAATATTCCTCCAATGAGCTGCTGCACATGCCCTCACTCAAATGGGCTAATGGTTCAAGGGTAAATACAGCATATTACTTTTACAACATTAACCTTTTTTTCTCTTTCAAAATAGAAACATAAAAAAGACTTTGCAAACGGAATGTGAAAACAATACTCAATTGAGCTTATTAACTCTAACCAAGACAAACATGCTGTGGGGATTTAGCTCCATAAGAAAATGCATGATTGTTAAAATGATACGCAGTTACAATTGGCAAGTCATTATTTTTTCATAGTTGAGAAAAATATTGTCTTAGTTTTCTTTAGAGAGAAAGCAAAATAAAGCTAAACACTTCAGCAAAGACATAGTTCGATGATGAATATTTCTACAAACATAGTAACAGAAGGATAATTTCATGCCGAGTTTGCAAAACAAACTTGGCCCCAGATTTTCTGAAGCTCCATTGCTATTGGCCTTGGCATAGCTTATATTTGAAGGAATGAAGGAACGTAAGATGCCTTGTTATATTAAATTGTCTCCCACTCAACTGGTATCTCATCAATAAAGTTCCCACATCACAGAAGATCCGTAGATGATAACAAGTGACGTAAGTCACTGTTTCCTTATATGTAAAACCCCCGTTAAAATTGTGAAGATACCAACATAAATATAGGACATTATGTACTACAGGATACTATGAACCAAAAATCTATGAACCAAAGTCAGTTTTCTTCATGTACTTGTGAGGTTTAGAAAAACCTCATGAATTAGATATGTATGTCAATTTTCCTTTAGACACCAGATGGGATCAAAAGCATAATTTCAGACACTAAATTCTCAGAATCTGAACAAAAAAAAAATGTATACCACTAGCCTACAACTTGTGGTCTGTTTAGGGATCATTATGCAAAATTTACAAGAGATTCTTTGTGAGACATAAGGTTTACCAAGTACCTTTTTCAATAAAGGAGTGAAAATTATATATAACAATCTGACAGAACTAGTCTTCCAAGTGATTACACTACTTGTTTTATGTATTATTTTTGCCACCACCTGTATCTTAAATTTTCTATGGCATCTTTTTTTTAAAGAGCAAAAATAAAAATGTTATACCCCTTCATTTACTGTTAAAATATTTCTGTAAAAACTACAGAAATATATGATCATTATTTTTGGTAGTACCATTTCCTGGATACCAAAGTTCATATGAAAATATTAAGGTGTTTCTTTTTTTTAATATGCTTTTTTTTAATATTCATTTATTTTTGAGAGAGAGATAGAGTATGAGTGGGGGAGGAGGAGGGAGAGAGGGAGACACAGAATCCGAAGCAGGCTCCAGGCTCCCAGCTATCAGCACAGAGCCCGACACGGGACTTGAACTCACCAATGGTGAGACTGTGACCTGAGCTGAAGTCAGACACTTACCCAACTGAGCCACCCAGGCGCCCCACTATACAGTGTTTCTCATAATTTTTCTAAACATACAGCTAATTCATTTAGTAGCCAACAGGAATTCCTTATAAGCGAAAAAGCACTATTCTATTAAAAATGACAGTAGCAGCTATATTAACTGTTTTTGATTGTCAAACTAATCTAAAACTTCTTCTAGAAAAACTTCTCCTGCTCTGTTGGAAGCAGGGTCTGGGTCTGGGTCTGTTGTCTGGTGCCCATCTTGGTATTGCTACACACACCCCAGCTGGGTTACATTTGATTACTGCAAGGATCAGCTGCCAATCAAATTGTCTCTCCAAAAAGAAACTGGAAATAAGAGACAGTGAAACATTGATCAGCTAGTTAACGCTACAGAACTCAACAACAACAAAAAGGCCTTGGAATATCAAGGACACCATTTAGGGTCATGTGCAAAACAATGAGTATACCTAGGACAGCGGTACCCTTTATGTGCTAAGCATTGTGCTATGCACTGGAAACACAGCAACAAATAAAATGGGCATAGCTTTTTCCTCCCAGAAATGGAGCTTCCAGCAGGAGAGTGACATGTAATAAGTCATGATATGTACTGTAAAGGAAAAATAAAACTTACAATGAGGGGTTGTATCAAGGAGCTCTCATCTATTTTGGATTGCTAAGGGAAACTTCATGGCATTTAAGAGAATGGATAAGCAGAGCAGAGAAGCAAAGAACTTTCCAGGTTGTGGAAAAACTCGATGTGAAACACCTGCAAAGATAAAAGGTTTGGATGATTTGGGACAGTGTAAGATGGTGGTCAATGACTAGGGAGATGAGCTGGGAGTCAGGGGCCCACTGATACCAAGTCTTGCCAGCTATGTGAAGATCTGTTCTTCACCCTAAACGCAAGACATCACCATGGAAGAATTCTAAACAGAAAGAAGGAAAGAGACACACAGAGGAAAGAAGAAGGTAAATGTCCGTGAGACCACCTCAGTCACAGATGAATAGAGGCTCAGACCCTCATGGACTCTGGGTCCCACGAGGCCTGTGTTTGCCTTAGCTTTTCTCTGTATCTCCACTCAACTTCTCTACTTAAATTTCCATTCTTTGTGACCCAAATATCAATGCTAATAACATGATTTTATATGAAAAATTAACTAATTACTGAAGGAATGTGACAGAGATGACATAAAGCAGAGAAATTAGTTAATCCAAAAGCCACAGCTTCTGTAATATTAGAAGAAAAATGGCAGGATCTAAAAACAAGACTAAGGTTATCCTGAGTGCACAGTCACAAAATTTCCTTTAGGTATTTTAATGTTAACATTTCCACAAAAAATCCACCAAAATGGGAAAATTAACTACTTTACAAATGGAAAAAAGTATAATAATCAAGACCCTAAGAGTTCGTCTGAACCTAAAATGTTGCAAAAGAAAGCTTGATAGGCAATTTAACTGATAAGGATAATTTTCCTATAATTCAATTGTCAATATACTTTCTCTTATTTAAGGATTTGCCCAATGTCCTGCATGGATTGTAAAATTAGATCTGCATTTGTAAAATTAGGGGACAAAAAACACATTCATGGGACACCTGAATGGCTCAATTGGTTAAGTGTCTGACTCTTGATTTCCACTCAGGTCATCATCTCAGGGTTCATGGGATTAAGCCCCATGTCAAACTCTGCTCTGACAGGAAGGAGCCTGCTTGGGATTCTCTCTCTTCCTCTCTGCCCCTCCCCTACTTGCGCATGCTCTCTCACCCTCTCTCAAAATAAATAAACTTAAAAATATATATCTATATATTTTATATATCCCATATATATTATACATATCCCATATATATATTATATATCCCATATATATGTTATATATATCCCATTATATATATGTCATATATATATTATATATATCCCATATATATATATACTATATATCCCATATATGTTATATATATCCCATTATATATATGTCATATATATGTCATATTATATATGTGTATATATATATATATACATATATATGTGTATATATATATGTGTACATATATATATACATATATATATATCCTGGCAGTTCTAAGACAATAAAAGATTTGTAAACTGTTATTTCAGAAAAAAAAAGTGTCATTTCAGAGTCAACTGGCTTATAGAGACAAAAAAACAAAACAAAAAAAACCCACCTAATTTGAGTTACTCTGATCTCTGATCTAATACTATTATTCTTCCAGAAGCCTTCATGTATTTGCAAGTTAAAAATTAAAATTATATACACACACCCAAGACTTACTTATGCATATGGTTGCCACCACTGGTGAGCATAAATTCCCATAACAAAGGTAAAGCCAAAGGATTTGAGTTTACACTCAATAGCTGTGTGAATATCTATTATCCAATATACTCTGCAGAATTTCAGTTGAGAACTATAGTTTAGCCACTTTCCTCCAGGTAAGTTACAGAGATCAAATTTCTTACATCTGTGATGCTCACCACTTGCAGTTACTGCCGATTAATAGCCTGAGATTAATTGTTGGACGTGCTGCATAATAGCTGTAGTAGAAAACATTTTAAACACAGACCCACATTGATGCATTTAACAGCTGTGTTGGTCTAACAGTTCAGATTTTCACTGTATTTTGCCATATGGTAACAAGGATCATTTTTCACTTAAAAACATTACCAAAAATTGATGCCCTACAGTAATATTACCATTCTAATTTTTAAACCGCATATTCACAGCCATGTTTGTTAGCCTCCCATTACTGTATTCTCTACGTGCCTTAAGTTTGGTTAAAATACTTAATAACATAATTTTTTTTTTATTTTAAGTTAATGCCAACCAGATCAAATGTAAATATTATAATAGGAAACCTATGGAAAATGACCTGGCAATGAAAAGGCAGAATGTAAAATCTGGTTATATAAAGCCATAGGAGCCGTGAAGACTGGGACTTATTTCTGTGCACTAGGTTTGGGGGTTTTCCCGTATTCAAAACCAACTGATTACTACCTTCCTATCTCACCTTTTTTTCCTGTAACTCATTATTGATGTAGAATTACTCCTAAAGACAAAAAGTTGGCTGCCAATTTTGATTTTAACCTAACTGCTATAATAATCTATTACCGTGATTTTATGAAGGGGGGAGGGGGACACGTAGAAATGTTCACATATATAACAGGAAGCTAAATAAAAATCTCACCTTTTTTAATGCCAGAACATGAGACCCATCCACATCAGGAAAGGCACACTGTTGCCACCAATGTGTTAGAACAATAAACAGAAAGAGTCCTTTAGTTTTTAGGTCAATTTATCACGTTTATAACCTCACTAAATTCCTTTGGCAGAACTTAAAAAGAGTAGTAGTGACCAAAATGACACATTGCACTGCGTTCATTACAATTGCCTGTGATTTTCTCCTGTGTTTTGAAAATAAAGGGGCAGGTTGGCATAGACAGTGCAATCCTCAAAATAAAACATTTCAACCAGAAGTGAACACTGCTGATTTTTACCACTACAGGTGATAACTGCACTTTTAGAAAAAAGACAATTCCACATTTCATGATCCTAGCTTTAAAAAATCCATTCCTAAAGCAATCACAACATGCCAATATAAAAAACACAAAGTTCAAAACTTCTACCAAGATGTACTTTTGTTTCCCTTTTTCTCAAGCCTGTGTCTCCTCAAGTTAAAACATTCAGATAAGATTTAAGCAATGATAAGATTTCGGTTGATGAGTTACACTAGCTACTCTGGTCCAGTAAGAAGAATTCGCCTTTCCGCCTACTGTGACTCTACAGAGCTTTGTTCCATTTATGGTAGAACTGGAGTACTGTACATATTCCTTCCATAAAAAACTTCCACGTTTCCATATGTTTAATTAACAAAATGTTTTTAGTAGCCAGTAGCTCACATTCTCCAAACGTCTCAAGTTGTCATTTTGAAATACATTTACTTTTAACAAGGATTTAAGGTCTCGGAACAGTAACTTTGGCTTTGTCATTCATTTAAGAATCATGACCACTTCATTTGTCTGTATTTCGTGTTTACCAATTTTGTGATCATCATTCCCACTGAAGGATATGCACAATTAATGATCATAAGGCATTACAAGCCATCAATGAATATTTAATTTGGATAGTCAAAGTTGCTTACTCTTGATTGAACTAATAGTCCCTGTCCGTAGCACATTCTTTCTTCATTGGAGCAAAATCATAAAAAACCATGAAGCTTATTGTTTGTAAAACTGTTATCAAATGTTACGGGTAGAGAAATTCCTTTTAAAAAAATTAAAAGTTCATTGGTGACAAAGGCAGGAATACAAATTGGGGTTTAGTATGTTAATTATACTAAGATGGGTTATCAGATTCTTTTTAGATCATGTCTCAATTTACATTTCCAGCTTGGTTGTCCCCTATTCCTACATAAACTATTATTATAATATGAATAATAACAGATACTCCCAAAATATTAGGTATTACAGACACTGTTCTAAGTGCTTTACATGTACTTACTCATTTAGTAACCAAATCAACCCTATGGTAAGTATTACTCTTATCCCCATTTTACAGTTGAGAAAACTGAGGTACTAATAAGATACCTCATTTGAGTGGCAGAGCTAAGATACAAACACAGACATTCTGGGTCCAGAGTTAATATTCTTAACCACTGTGCTGTAGAAGAAATCAGTAGAAGCGCACACACACACACACACACACACACACACACAAAAGAGCTGTGCATAGAGAATTTAAAAGACTCTGTTACCTAGAGGAAGGCAAGGAATGTCCCTGGGCTTCAATCTCCTCACAAGAAAAGTAAGACAGTTATACAGTATTATTTTAAGATGTATTCTAAGCCTAGTATTTATGATTCAAAAATTCACACTGTAGCATATGGCCTCTGCTTTTTATTGACATAAGCCAATAATGCATTAAGGTATTCACATTTTTCAAGGAAAATGCAAAAAGATAGTGAAAAATTACCCTCAGGCAATCAAGAGATAGTAGTAGATTGAATAAAGGAATAAGAATTTCACCTCACAAGTATCATACCTTGAGCTTCCTGGAACATTCTTAAGAAACAGTGTCCCTGGGGCTTTTCTATTCCTTTCTGGAAGGTGCCATATTATAACAATTTTCAGAAAATAAATTAACAAATCTGGCAAGTGAACTACCTACTGTTCCTTCACAGCAATACATAAAACTCCTTTGGATTACATTTATCCAGAAATTAAAAGCTTTTTTTCATAGAGCCGACACAGCATATAATATTTTCATAGTGCCATGGAATATTTGAGATCATGAAAACACCAGTCGTATAAACGCCAATCAAAAGCACATGCCAATTGATAATACATACTTCTCCAATAAATAGTATTGCCAAACTGGCTCCATAAAATGCATTCACAAGGACGTGAGGTTGAACTGTAAATGCATTTCCATCTCATACATATTCCCTTTGTCGCCTGGCTTCATATCCGATAGCCACTTTCTCCTCATTTCCCACCTCATGACTCCCTCATTGCAAATCACTATCACAGACAGTTGTTTCATTACGTTACCTTTCCTCTGTCTTGAAAACAGTTCATCTACTTTTATAACCACTCTTTTGTTTCAATTCTTTTAAGTAACATTTAAAAATTGCCATCCTTTGGTCAACTTCATACAGGAATAATTCTGCACAAAATAATCACTGAGCAAGCCCCTGTTCTTCAATGTGGATAAACATCTGACATAGTCACAATTTATAACTATTGCTATTATAAACCCAGAGATTTACTCAATGCTTCTACATAAAAGTTGTAATGAACTTCAAAGTTAATTAGCTAAACCTATAAAAATCTAACAGCATCCAAATTAAAATGAACAAAACAAAGTTTACTGGAATCATTTTCTTAAATTCTTCACATATAAACTGCCTCAGGATGTTGACAATCAACTTCATATTCAAAGTTCCAAACTGGACTGGATTTCATTCTTAATTACTAGAGAAAACAGAAACTTTGAATGCCTTTAAAAGCCTCCTAATACACTATCTAGAGAGCTTTTGCCCAGACAGAAAGAGTAGTAAAATTACAGAGCAGTTGGAGGATGTGGACTGGGAATGTTTAGCCACTTCTGCCCTAAACTTTCCCTTCTGTGATAAAAGCCACAAAACCTGACATTAACGCAGCCCCCTGTCTGCACTGTACCGTGGGGCACTGATCTTCTTACCCCTCATGTGCATAGACAGAAGAATGAGCAAGCAAATGTGAAGCTGCCAGTTTGGTTCTTCCAGCCAACCCACTGCAGCAGGAGAGCGGTAAATGTGACCCGCCTGTTTCAGCCTCCTGTTTCTTGCCTTCGCTCCTTTCACGGAGGCTTCTCTGCTGCCACTCTTGTCAGAGCTTCGGCAAGCCTGCCAGCAAGCCTGAGACAGGACCGTGAAAGACAAGCCTGTTACAAACTGGTTCTGTCACCACAGAGACTTCAACTGATCACCTCGTGGGGAGGACAACAAAGGGCGGTGAGGGACCCTGAGCTGGATTGTTTTCTTAAGAAAGGAGCCCCACCCGGCTGCCCGCACATGCGGGGGATCTGCTCTGCGCTGGCCGCACCAGAGCCCCCCAGGTCTCGCAGGCAGTTAGGACGGGACTGCAAAGCAACACACATCTAGACTTTGCTGTCATGAAATAGCGTATTTCTTGTGTAAAGGCTGTTTGTCTTGCTTACAATGTTAACTGGGAATTGCAGAAACACGTGGAAAAATGTTTTCTTTGGTGAAATGATACAGATATTGCAACACACGTATAGCAGTTTGCTCACCTGGCTGTTTAAAGGATGAAGCAGATGGCTTTGAATCAAGGGCACAGGTACGAAAAAAGGGTCCCATGTGAAGAGTATCTTTAATGAATACTTCAAGTTAAAATACTTCAGTTAAGCTACTCATTAATCAGCTACGTTTAAATGACTATAGTTTGACATTTCCTATGTAGGAAAAAAGTACTGTGAACCTAACCGATCTTATTAACATGAGTTATTTGTTTCAAGAATTTAACTATAATTGCGTCTCATCATCAACTATGAACAGTTTGTAAAATTTCACCTTCGATGACACTTTGAGTGACCTTTTTAACACTAAAACTGTTTTAAAGGCCATTTTGCTTTCTCTGACTCTGGAAACTGTCAACACTGAAAGAACAGCAAGAAATACAAATAGAATGGACAGTATGTGCAGAAAATACAATGTCACCATAGATACAAACAGAAGTAGTTATTAAATCCCATTTATCCCATTACATGGTAAAGAATTTATGATTATGAAAACAGACACATTTCTTTTTTTATTTTTTTAATGTTTACTTATTTTTGAGAGAGACAGAGACAAAGACAGAGTGTGAGCGGGGGAGGGGCAGAAAGAGAGAGGGAGACGCAGAATCTGGAGCAGGCTCCAGGCTCTGAGCTGGCAGCACAGAGCCCGATGCAGGGCTTGAACTCACGAACCATGAGATCATGACCCAACCTGAAGTCGGAAGCTTAACGGACTGAGCCACCCAGGCACCCCAACAGAGACATATTTCAATGCTTATATCTCAGATATCATCAGAATGTGTTTACTTGGTATTTTAAGAATTATTTTCTCAGAAAAAAATCTCTGCCATCTTCTCATTTTTAAGAGACACCCCAGCCCTCTACACACAGGAGCATCTCCCAGCACTAGCTTTCTAGGTACCATTCAAATCTGTTCTCTAGTTCGGAAAACCAACAACTGCTCTTTTATGAATTTACAAATACTACTATCAATCCAACACCTTCAATGCACACTTTCGAGAAATAAAACATAACAGAAATATAGTACTTTTAACCACATATGTAACCTTGGGATATCCTAAATTTAAGAAACTACACATTCTGCATTTCACAGAAACTATGCAACTTACGTGTCAGGAAACTGTAAGTCGAGGGTAGTAGTCTTTCAGTATCATTTATCCACATCCCTTGGAGCGAAGAAGGGAGACTGAGGCATACTAAAATGAACAGGAGTGATCAGGAGCAGAGAGTAATATGTGGGAAAAGAAGACAAAAATCAAGCAACAGAATCTCTTGTTCAAACCTTTGCTATTCGGCTCAAAGCCACATCACGACATGGTTCCACCGCCAACTTGGAACCCAGCCTTGAGCTTTGGGAGGACGGGCGAATGGCTGAAATGTGGGACAGCTCCCACTGCCACTCCATTTCCCCAATATGAGTGGCCAAAAATGGTTCCAAGCCTAAAGAGAGAGCTCTCACCTTAGAATCCGAATTCAGTTCAAACAATTCATATCAGCGACCATTTCTTACTCTATGGTACGTGCTCGCTGAAATAAACATACTCAGGAAGTTTACAATGCCACAAAAAAAAAGCAACCTATATAATAGAGAACGGTAAAAAAGGTAGCATATTTTAAGAAGTGTCCTCAAATGGAATAAAGATGGAAAATCAGGGTAAGGCATGGATTAGACTGGGCCAAAAACTGAAGGGAGAGCTGGACGCTGAAATAAGAATTGAATTTATATAGCAACAGAGGAGACGGAAAGGAAGAAATTATATGAGCAAGGATTAGAGGTAGGATTAAATATTTCATTTGTGTAATAGCATGAGAAGAAAAACCCTACTGGCGCAGACAGTTCCTATTAGCAAATGGCTGGAGAGAAACCTAGACAGAGTGGAACCGGACTGTGCAGGACTCTGAACGTAGATTATGGAGTTTAGACTATATATTACATAAATAACTAAAGCCTTTTTGAACACTGACTGGCTTGATGAAGTAAAAAAAAAAAAAAAAAGCGTAAAATTTCAGCCTATAGGATGAGTCTCCGAACCTGAATTTCCAACTTTGTGAGAAGTGAAAATGAGAAGTGTGAGGAGAGGTTTCTATTTAGTTAAACCTTGTGGAAATATAGATTTCTTCCTTCCATTGATAATATTAAGAAATTCAAAATGTATCCCTCTTAATTCCCTCCAGTTTGCCTTTATTGTTTAATATACGCTGGCTGCATGTTTTATAAAATGCATAATTAGGTTCCAGGCAACCCGGCTCAAAAGATCTAATGAAACTCTTATAACGTAGATCAGAAATCTGGTTTAGGGAAACCACCCAGACTTGCATATGACTTAACCCACTCACATACAGTATACACCCAAGGAGGTTTCAAAGAAAGCTCTCTGAGAGAATGCTAAAAGAAAGGTATCAATTTGAAGATCTATACCCCAGAGAAGACCAAGGAAAGAGAAAAGGAGGACTACCCACATGAGTACAATTTGCACTGCTATCAACTGTAGAATTCTTTTGTTTAAGTTTATTTATTTATTTTTGAGAGAGTGAGTGAGCAGGGGAGAGGCAGAGAGAGAGGGAAAGAGAGAATCCTAAGCAGGCTGTGTACTATCAGCACAGGGCCCAACACGGGGCACAAATGTGAGATCGTGACCTGAGCCGAAATCGAGAGTTGGACGCTTAACTGAGCCACCCAGATGCCCCTCAACTGTACAATTCTTAAACAGACCCACCCATTCTAGATTCATGTGATGTAGATAGCCTAGTTGTGCAATCTGTATAACCGTGGCCAAATCATGCAAACTCTCTTCTACAGTTTGGTCATTACCTGACTTAAGACTGTTATATAAATTACACAAGTAAATGAATATTAGTTACTGAATACGGTGCCCAGAACATAAGAGGATATCAGAAAGTGGTCAATTTCCAAAAAACTCACTAATCACTCCCCTGCCTCCTGACAAAAAAAAATCCCTGTTAACAACGTTATTTAATGTAACATTTTGCCAAACTGTTCTCATCATAAACACTGTTCTCCCTTAAAACAAAAATACAAAATATGTCTTATGTCAAATCTGGTTTTAAAAATTCAAATTATATCTCCAAAGGCAAGTTTTTAGTCAATTTACTTTTACTTAATTCATTGAATATTCATATAATTGCAGCAGAGGTATATGAATTCATTTTAAATTTTGAGATTACTGTTCTAACAGTTTCAATTTGTGACTTATTTTTACATAGAAACTACCCAAACCTCCTGATTTTTATGTATATAAACAGTTTTGAACTGAATTTGGGGAATTGGATCTAGTAAATGGGATATAAGAACATTTCTTAAAAGACAGTACCTGCCTTCAGGACACAACTGACCCTGTAGGTTGAGGACAAACATACAATTAAATAATGACAATGCAGTACAGTAACCGCCTGGGGAACTGCAGGAACACGGAAAGTACAGTGGACAAAGATGAATTCTGACCAGGGGTGGGGACTGAACTTGTGGGGGAGAGGCATTCGAACGAGGTCTTCAAAGAGAAGTAGGAATTCACTGAGTGAAGGGAGGGCAAAGGAATCCTAAGCAAAGAGAAAGGGCAGGACAGAGACTCACGAGTAAGAAAAAGAGCAGTGTTTGCAGAGAACGTGGGAACCTGGAAATGCCTGGAGAACAGAGACGTTAGGATGGAAAAGTAGATGGCGGAGGTGGGAAGGGCCTCATATCTCATATTGTGATTTCTGTCCTGTATACACGGGAAGCCATGCCTTCATTTCTGGAGGAGGTATCTTCACAGTTTATTTTTCCATTATGTGTACTGGCTACAACTGCTTCTCGCGGCTGATTACATTTCCAAAGAAAAGAGTAAAGATTTCAATGATACGATGAAAATACATTCCTTTGTATCTAAGAAAATGTAACAATATCCTCATTATTCCTGATGAGAACAATAAGGTGAGTGTTATTTTCTTTATTATTTGAATATCCCTGCTAATACTGTTTGGAAGGACATTAACTTTTTAATTAAACTTCTGTTCAAACACACAGGCACGTAAAAACAAGCTATTTCCTTCTTCCTTTTGTAAGCTGTAGCAATTTAGGTCCCTACCATTCCAGTGAGTTTTGCCTGAAAACATGTTTTAAACTTTTGTACTAGTTGTACCCAAATGAGAAAAGTACACTCAGAACTGTACTGGCTAAAGCATCTTACTACTCTGATTTTCAGCACATTCGCACATTGTGTGATACATTCACACAATGGTATAAAAAGTGACTCCATTATGGGGGAAAACGTGGACAATAGAACCCAAGTGTACAAAAACATTTCTCCTGACTCCGGGGTTTATAAAGACCACAACTTCAGCCGCTTTCAGGCTGCCTGCCTCCCCACCCTGTTCTCCTGTGCACATTCCACATCACTGGTCATCAACAACCCGAAGCTCCCTTCAGCTGCACAGTGAAAGACCAGCACATCATTACAAATAAACAATCCCTTCCTCCCTCCAACAAGTGACACATTATTCTGAGCACGTCTTCTCTCTGCTTTCATTGCTCTGCCAAGGTCCCCCGTGAGTGGGAAGGGGTAAAAAGAGAGAGAAAATATCCCACAACTTGTCTAAAGCATGTAGAGGATGATTTGTGTTCTTACTTACGGGATATGACTGTCACTGTTGATCTGCTTTCAGGCCTAGATTACATGTGATAAGGGCTGACCTTCTTTAAGTATTCACACATTATGCACTCATGGAGAGCAGGCAGGACACAAAAGTCCTTCAGATGTTCTGGACATCAATCAAGTGCACAGCATGGAGCCTGCCAAACTTTTCTTCCATTTACTCAGGGAGAGGAAGGGGATTGCAAGACAGACTTAATAAAGTTTAAAGCTATGCCACAGTATATTTGGGGAGACCATTGTTATTAAAAGGGTGCTGTTCGAAAAAAAATTCTCTAGAGTTACCACTAGCAACAAAAAAATTCACACACAAGTATAAGGAGACAACTAGATCTCCCTCCAGCTTTAAAATTTCAAAACTTTTGTTATAATCCAGGTTTCAATGGCTTTAGCAAGCTGCTATTTTTTTTTTCCTGAAATAATTGTTCATTAAGGATATATTTCAAAAATTAAAAATATAACTTTTTATGACAATCATATATAAAAGGTACCTTTTTGAGGCATTTATAAAGGTAGTAGAGGAAACACATAGCTACAAAATACTCTGAACATATCTTAATATAATTTAAGCACTAATCAACAACACAAACCATTTTTCACCTAATACAAATATGACTATTAACAGGCTAGAGCCCCAATATTACATGATAGACATGACAATATCTTCTGATACAAGCTTTCAGTTGATGGTCTTTTATTCTTGCCACTCCCAACAGCTCATTAAGGGGATTTGAGACGGCTTTTGAAAAAGAACAACTAAGTCCCCAACTGGATTCTCCTAAAACACTGTTACACTGTGTACTTGAAGGGTATAATTTGACCATCAGTACAACCAAATCCATCAAAGCAAAATGCTTTGTGGAATTTTAGAATAGAATGATATCTTAAATCTATGACAATATCATTTAGTGATTGCAGAGTTCTTTTTAAAAGCTCATGTCAGACCATGAATATAATGAGGATATGCACAGCCTGCATACAAAATAAGAAGACTAGATACAAAAAGCAATTAACATTTTTTTCATATGAAATTTATTGTCAAAATGGATTCCATACAACCCCCAGTGCTCATCCCAACAGGTGCCCTCCTTAAGGCCCCTCACCCACTTTCCCCTCCCTCCCACCCCCATCAACCCTCAGTTTGTTCTCAGTTTTTAAGTCTCTTATGGTTTGCCTCCCTCCCTTTTTTTTCCCTTCCCCTCCCCCATGGTCTTCTGTTAAGTTTCTCAGGATCCACATAAGAGTGAAAACATATGCTATCTGTCTTTCTCTGTACGATTTATTTCACTTAGCATGACACTCTCCAGTTCCATCCACGTTGCTACAAAAGGCCATATTTCATTCCTTCTCATTGCCAAGTAGTATTCCATTGTGTATATAAACCACAATTTCAAAAAACAATTAACATTAAAGAATAAGAAGAGAACTAAAGGCAACTTCCATGATTAAAGTACCAATGAAAACTAACACAGTGAATTTGCTAACTTCTACAGTTAAAATAAAAACAAAATGAAACAAACTTCCAGACCACCCCAGGACTCCAAAACCCCATATATGCATAACTCTGTCCAGTTTATTATCTGGTTTCAGTATTATTCAACTAAAGGCTAATAAGGTCAAAATTGTACCCTGGTATTAAGGAATCAGGTGATACATAGAATATGAGGTTATTCTTTACATGAATCACTACAGAGTAATTCATCACCTGATCAAATATGATTATCTCAGACAAGGAACTAAAATTGAACAGGAGGAAACTGTCTTGGCAGGAGCTGGCATTCAAGAAACTCAGGGAAGACAAATATAGTTATTTTTGGAGGGAATATGGAATGATGATGATAATACATACCACTTGGTGAGCTTTTACAGTTTGTTAGACACTACACTATGTGCCTAACATACATTACCTCATTTAATCCTCACTACCTTCCTGCGTGGTAGGCGATATTGTTCCCATTTACAGATAAATATATACTGCATGTGCCTGAGCCAAAAAGGTCTGAAACTCGCTAAGTCTTGATAGGATCAGACACCAGTACTTCACTAGCTAGCACCCATATGTTTTTGCTCTGAAAGAAATGACTAGGGCAGAAATAATCCATTCAGTAGATGGAGGCCTCAGAGGCTCGGGGGGGCCGGGGGTGGCTGATGAGATTCACTCAGGGAACATAACTGCCAGAAATTCTGAGCACTGGAGCAAAAAGAAGGATCAGATACCCTGAATCCCAAACCCATGGGTTCAGAGGAAGGAACACCAGACAGTCTGGAAGCCACAGCAACGTATTTAGTGGTCAGCAGTTTCAGATCCAATGAGATGGACCTCTCCTTTAGAACATGTATATTCTTTATTGATAAGAATAATGATAATCATAAGTAAAACAAATATATTATCGTCAATTTAAAGCACTGTCTTGTAGGCATTCTTTTTAACTCTTGCAGCAGCCCTTCAACGCATGTATTATCAACCGTATCTTACAAGTGATGTTACGAAGATGACTTGAGGTGCCTTGGGACTAAGGAAGGACGTTTTATTTCCCTTGAGCTCCCTGTGCCTCAGGAGATAAGAGTGAGGCAACTCTGCAGCCTCAGAAAGAAAAAGTCGATGTGTGAAGTCACCAGAACCACATGATGTGGTCCTCTCCTTGTCAGATGAGTCTGAGTCTGTTTCCACAAAAGAGGCTATTTTCTTCACACCATGAGAAGGCAGTTCCAGAAGATCTACTCTGCCCCATTTATAAGCAACTATGTGAGAAAGGAGTTTTGTTGTCTGTTTAAATAACTACAGATACACCCTAGTAATGTAATTATTAAGACTGTGACCGTGAACTCCTCAGAATTAGAGTCACACACTATGAAAATCATGAACCACAGAAGCTACCAACCTGACTTACCCAAGGGTCTATCCCAAAGGTGTTTGAAGGATATTTTCTTCTTTATCAAACTAGAGCTAACGCATTCCTGAGCGGAAAATCAAAATCTCTAATAACTATTTGAAATTCATACTAGCCACTATAAAAAATCAATTTCTTAAAAAGGATTACTATTACTCTTATTTCATCCTAAAGTCAACTATACCCTAAATTCATCCAAATCCAACTTGAAGTGATATTAAATAAGTAAATGGAAAATAAATTTCAAATAGAAATGATAACATCAATAATTTTTTGTGTGTATGTTTCCTCATAACTCCCTCTGAATATACTTTAGAAATGAGGAAGGTACACATTAGTATACACCTAAAAGAAATATAAAAAGAGTTAAAGTATAGCTCTTATTTAAACACTTGAATAGTCTATGCTTAAGTGAATACATCATATGAAGATAGCTCTTAGAAAATCTATTTTCCACTCTTTGGAAAATACTTAACTATGTATAGGAGGAATCAAATGAGAAAAAGTTTCTTAAAGTAAAAGAGAAGACATTCATAACAGAAAAACAGTTTGCTTTTACTTAGCATATACTAGCTTTTCCATAGAAAACCTCAACAATAGTGTTGCCAGTATAGGATTTACATACTGAGTAGACTTTGCTCTTGATTTTTAAAAAGTTGATGCTAGGAAAACTACAAAGATTACAGAAAGCCAATTTCTTACTTAATGTGACATTTAAAATCTATGTGCATGTGAAAGTATTTTTAATAAAAGAAAAAATAATGCCATGATATTCAGTTTAGATTCATGACATGTTAAACCTTTCCTCTCTTCTACCAGCCAGAAGTCAACTGTGTATATTGAAATATTTTCCTAATGACAGATGGTTGATACCAAAAGGATGCCTGAAACATACTGTGTTTATAGTGTGTGTGTGTGTGTATTTCCCTTCTCTTCCTTCACCTGTCCCCAGATATAAAGCACAGCTGCTTAGTGTTTTAATTTTTTTATGAGAAGCAGCAGTTTTTGATAATCACAGGAAGCCCTTTATAACAGACTTCATACATGGAGAATTTTCACAAGACAAAGGGTTGGTGTGACTGTTCACACAACTAGTTTGTAAAAATAAATAAATACAATGAAACTCCATGTATAGACACTGTTTTATCAGCAAATGTCACAGTACAGTGAAATCAGACTGTACTCTTACTGAAACCCTTTCCTTCTGTGTGCTCTATCTAGAGTATTACAGCAAAGTCAGAGGATACTAAATGTGCATGGCATGACAGAAGATGCTTAAATTATGGAAGTAAAGAGGATGAGCTTTAGTGATCACAGAAGATAAAACCAATGACATATTTAGACAGAGAAACAATTCTCTACTAGTCCAACGGAAATATATGAAATTGTAACACCTCTCTTCCTGTGTAACATAAAAAGCCTTAGTTACAGAGGCATTCTTTCATCTGATCATCTCATTCTACATGTCTTATTATAGTCACCCCTTATTATAGTGGTTAGGTCTGCAACTACCAAATACCCTGAAAAGTGAAAAATTTGAGCAAATTGTGAGTTACCTTAAGGATTATGCCAAATGAAACATTCAAATTCAACCTTAACCAAAATTACAAAACTTATGCTTATCCAGATGACTTAAAGCTCATTAAGAGGACCAGTCAGCAGGGGCACCTGGGTGGCCCAGTTGGTTGAGCAGCCGACTTCGGCTCAGGTCACGATCTCACTGTTCCTGAGTTCGAGCCCCATGTCAGGCTCTGTGCTGACAGCTCAGAGCCTGGAGCCTGTTTCAGATTCTACATCTCCCTCTCTGTCTCTGCCCGTCCCCCATTCATGCTCGCTCGCACTCTCTCTCTCAAATAATTTTTTTTTAATTTTAATAAAAAAAAACAGGACCAATCGGATTCAAAGAGTCACCATCATTTTTACCCTGAGGTCTCCCAAAAGTTTATAGTGGAAGCACTTCAAAGTCCTCAATACATCTCATGAGCACCTCTACCAAAGATGTGTAGGAAAAAGGAAGAGAGAGGAACTTCAAAAGAAGTAGGTACTCTTTTAGAAAATATTTTCAATTTTTAAAAAAATATTTTCAATTTTTTGTTAAAATGGTGTATATATATATATATATAATCAGAAATTGGCAACACCAAATGTTTACATCACTCTAGGAATTTAGGCAAAAAAAAGTTATAAAATTATTCATGATACTTTACCTTCTGCCCCTTGAATAAAAAAAAATCCTGCTTCACCTTACACTGGTTATAGAACATTATCCCTTTTTGTGAGTTTCTACGTTATCTCTTTCTGAAGTTGATACAAATAGCAATAGCTTGTGCAAAGTAAGCTTGAAGTTTTTCTGAACTGTGTAAGAACCTGTAGATTACCTCATTTTAGTAATCTATAGAAAATATCAAAGAGCTATCAATCCTAGAGTAGGTGCTTATGATGTCCTTACAAAGTCCTTACAGTAGTTTATAATTCTTAGTGTTCCTTTAAGAACTGGTTTCTAATTATCTCATTGGGCTGTTCTCCTACTATTCTTCCGTGTCCTCATCCTGTTCCTCAACCATGCCTCACGTGTTCCAGGTCAGAGCTTTGTATCTCCTATTCATCTGCCTAAAATATTCTTCCCTTACATATCCTCCTTCATCTCCTTTTAGACCTGTCTCAAGTCTCAGCTCAGTGAAGCCTACCCTGCTGCTCTATTTACCACCACAACCACCCTACCTGACCCGACTGGACATCCATTTCCCACCATTCTAATGAGCTGTTTCTTGCGAAGTTTAATAAATCCAGTCAATTTTTCTTACTCTGCTTTTTCCCCCCACAGCACTTATCACCTTCTAACTACTTATAATTAACTTATTTACTATGTTCATTAACAACCTGGTGCCCCTCCTCCCTGAAGAACATAAAGATCCCAAGGGCACTGACCTTTGTCCATTTTGCTGACTTCCATACTCCAAGCATTTAAAACAGTTACTATGTAGTAGGTGTTCAATAAATCTTTTTTTGAAAGTAGTTCCTTTCACAAGTCCTATCTTTCTCTTCCGAAAGCAACTGACCCTTGATGTCACCAATTATTGTCATCCCAGTTACATCTTCCTTGTAAATCTCTAGCTGCCCTCTGGATTCTACCCCCAGCATTCTAATAAAATTCTTCTTTCAAAGGTCAACAAATTCAAAGAAATGTTCTTAGCCTTCATTCATTCCATCCTAAGCAACACTGAGCACTGAAGCCACTCCCTTCTTAAGGGCCTCATTCAGTTAGAAGTAAACTGAATAAATACAATTTACTAGGAACTCACTGGAAGCTTTTCTTTTGGTTTTCATGATGAGGGCCTATACATCCAAGTTTCTTCCTCTTGTGTTCCCACAAATATAGGTGATGATTCTTCCCCAAAGATCTCTTCTTCAAACATGTTCCCTTATAATGTCAGGGCTTCAGCTAATACCACTTTGACTACCAAGCTAAATCTTTTTCTGAACCTCCACCCCATATTTCCAACTGCCACTGCCTGTTTAACTATTACTATGTCCTACAGCAGTGCAAATCTTGCCTCTCTCAACTCTGCAGATATTACAATACTTTGCAGCCAACTAGCCTTAACCCCTTCTCACTTCCTGTATATTGGCACTTCCCATTTGTTTGAGGCAGAATTCTCCAAAACAGAAGTTTAAAAACTCAGATTTTCACTTTCTTTGCCCATCCTGTAGCAAGGACACGGGTATGTGATTGAAGCCCTCCCAATAGCTATACCTGTCCCAGACTTTACATGGAGCAAAGGACCTCAGGGCATTCACTGTGACCAGTGATGGGAGCAGGGGCAGCCACACGGCCAGTACTAGTGGCAACATCCAGATCCAGCATTGATGGGAACAGCCTAAGTCAGCAACTACCCTAAAGTGTGGTGGCAATGGTGTCCTTATTACAGGATAAATCCTAAGGTGAAATTTTAATTATTGTTCTGGGCTGTGTCTCTTCAAGACCTGGTTCCCATATCTTCCCGGAGCGATATTTGCTATGAACTAGCAAATAGCCCCTTAATAACTGTGTTTTCTATGTAAATGAATCACAATTGGTTTCTGTTGCTTTCAAATGAGAAATCTGGATGACTATGCCCAGCAAGACCCAACTGGTCCTCTCAGAAGAAATAACTATTTTCTCCTCTAAATGTCCACAGCATTTTATCAGTATTACTTCTATGACATTTATTCTTTCCCCTGTATTTGAATTATTTATGCATGCTATCATCCCCACTACATGTTACATTTCCTTGAGGTAAGGTGCCTGTCATTTATCTTTGTCCATGCTTTTAACACTTGCCTTCTTGTCCGTTTCAGCTATCCTTCAAAAACAAACAAAAATATTGCAGGCATGTTCTTTCTGGCTGAGGGATGTGCGTGAAATTCCTCTTTCTTTGCTCTTAATCTGACAGTGTCCCACCATTCTATTCCTCCATGACTTTTAGAAGGTCTCTAGTGTCTCCCCAAGATTCTTTTAGGTCATTCCCTCATCTCTATGTGGAAAGGTCACCCTTTTTCTTTGCTTCAGCAGCACTATAGATCATCACCGAGGTTAACAAGACCATTCAATGGGGAAAGGACGGTATTTCAACAAATGGTGTTAAGAAAACCGGGTATCCACATTTTTAAAAAAAATGGACCCTTACTTTATAATATATACAACAATGAACTCAAAATGGATAAAAAACCTAAATGTAAGAACTAAAACCATAAAACTCTTACAAACAAACAAACACACATAGAAAAGAAGCTTTATGTTATTGCATTTAGTAGTGATTTATTGGATATGACACCAAAAGTACAGGCAATAAATCAAGGAGATAAATTGGGCCATATCAAAATTTAAAACTTGTATGCAAAGGATTCAACCAACAACATGAAAAGGCAATCTCTGAAATGAGAGAAAATTTGCAAATCATAAACCTAATAAGGGATGATCCAGAATATATAAAGAATAGCTTTAACTAGACAACTACAAAAACAAACAACCCAATTAAGAAATAGACAAAGGACATAAACAGACCTTTCTTCAAAGAACATATACAAAAGGCCAATAAGACATGAAAAGACACTCAAAATCAACTATCCACTAGGGAAATACAAATCAAAATCACGAGACATCATCTCACACCCAATTGGATGACTACTACCAAAACAACAACAACAACATCAAGTATTGGCAAGGTTGTGGAGAAATTGAAACTTTGTGCACCGTTGGTGGGAAGGTAAAAGGATACAGCTGCTATGGAAAACAGTAGGAAGTCTACTCAAAAGATTAAAAATAGAATTACCATGTAATCTAGCAATTCTACTTCTGGGTATATGTCCAAATGAATTGAAAGCACGGTTTTGAAAAAATATTTACACTCTCATGTGCACAGCAACATTATTCACAATAGCCAACAGCTGGGAGCAACTCAAATGTTCTTCAAAAGATGAAAGGATAAACAAAATGTGGTATATGCATACAATGAAATATTAGTCAGCCTTGAATAGGAAGGAAATTCTGATACATACTATAAAATGGATGAATCTTAAAGACATTATGCTAAATGAATTAAGTCAGTAACAAAAAAATAAGTATTGTTGTGATATTCTTATGTTGAAGCCATAACCCCCAATGTGATGACATTTGGAAGTGGGGCCTTTGGAAGATAATTAGGTTTAGATGAAGTCATGAGGCCATAAAGTGCTGTCTCCAAAATGGGATTAGTGGCCTCACAAGAAGAGAAAAAGAGGAGAAGAGTGAGCTCTCTTATGTTCTCTTTTTCATCTGCCATGTAAGGATAGTAAGAAGGCAGCTGTCTACCAGTTAGGAAGAGAGCCCTCACCAGAAACTAAATCTTCCTGCACCCAGATCTTGGACTTTCTGGTCTCCTGAACTCTGTAAAATAAATGGCCATTATTGAAGCCATTCAGTCTACTGTATTATTATAGCTGCCTCAGCAGACTATGAGTTTCAAATTGCAAAGACGAAGAGGTCTAGAGATTGACTGGCCAACAATGTGAATGTACTTAAAACTACTGAACTGTAACACTTAAAAATGATTAAGACAATTAAGTTTTGTGTTGTGTATAGTTTCTCACAATTAAAGTTTCTTGTAAGAATTGTGTTTTGCTTAAAAAACAATAAGACCTTTGTGCAAACCAGGCTTCAAGGATACCATATCCCAGCATGGACAAATCAGAGTTGGTTTCTTATTCCTGCCCCATTCCCATCCACTCCCATGCTCTCAGTGTGATTAGCTGCTCAAAATCCTGCAAGTGCCCCATAACATCCTCTGTGTATGATCCAAGCACCTGGGAACAGAAGCATCTTCCCCACCTAATTTTCGAATTCCATCTCTTGCCACCATTCTCCATGCATTCCATGTTCCAGACATAACTCTCCACTTCCAACTACAACCCTCTTATATGCCATCTTTTGTCTCAGCTCTCTTCAGTTCAATAAAACCTCATTGAACAAGACCCAGGTGCTGAGTACTATGAGACAAGATACATTAAGAAAATGCTTCTATTATCAAGAACGTAAAAGTCTAGGGGAAGGACACTCATAAAGAGAGTGTTATATACTTTAGCACTGACACATAGTTAAATGTTGATAAATGTATATATGTATGAATGTTGATAAATATATATATGTATACTTTACATGCATACTTCTTCAATTCTGCTTCTTAAATTTCTTTCATATTTTCAAAAGTTTTCAAATCAATGCACAATGCTTGGATATTTTTAACTTCGTATTAATAAATTCAGTTTTTCTTAATATTTGGTCTATAAATGGATTTCCTAAAGTAGAAATAATGGAAGCACAGATTTACTACCAAGCAGTATGTCTTCAAAATTTTTTTAAAGGTTAGGATTATGATGAGTTTCCTTGAGAGTACAGATAACATTTTTACAGCAAAGGGGAAAAACTGCAGGTACATTTCTTAATAGCCCATTTACCATTTTAAAACTTAGGTAATTTTGCTTCTTTTATGGTTTCATAATTAAAGTTTCTCCTGCCATTTAGAGTAAACACAATTCCAGCCATGGGAGACAAGAATGACCAGTTCAAGTTCAAGGGTTCACTGCACATGAATATCCATAAATGCCCTTGACAGTCTTGGTGGTATAATGAACCTTGCAATTACTCAGCAGGCCATCACCACAATACATGAACATAATGCCTCCAACGTCAAACGACAAAACATTATACAAATAATACCAACCAACTGTTATAGTTCACATAGGGCTTTTGGAAACTAATTAAACTGCAACAGTTCCTCTTAAATCTTTTTCAGTTTGCAGGGAGTTTTGGTTTACTGAGCTATGTTTATGGCAAATAATTAATAGAAAAAGGTGTTGGCATTATATACAATTGGGAGATGCCAATTAGCAAAACCCTCCTTCAAAATGACACCAGTTAATTCCAGCATGAGCCCTCAGAGGGAAATAGCCTTTCTCTTAAACAAATGCTAGTGCCTCATTGTCTTTGGGAATGTCTCCAATCATCCTATATATAACCTCCTGGGGTAAATGCTTCTGGCCCTGCTTTCCTATTGCCTCTGCAGTGAAGAAATGATCTTCATTAAGTTAGTTCATTTGAATAATAGTGTGCTTTCCTTTCCTCTGGTGGCTCTCCAACTGTGGAAAGTTTGTCTCTGCAAGACAATCTCTGACACAGTAAAAAGTACCATGAAGTAAAAAGTAATACACAGATAAAAGATCATTAATTATTAGCACCCCTAATAAAAAGCATAGAACATACTAGACAATATATGTGTATGTGCACATAAAGCAGGCATCTCATTACCAATTTAATTATATGAGCAGTCTGGGAATGAAAGTACAAGACAAAGTGAAAATATGTACATTCTATTTATGGTAATTATTTTAACTCAGGTTTTCCCAATATATAAGCTGATGACCGCTGATGTTAAAGTACACTGGAATATAGATAAGTAAGTTCATGATGTTTAACTTGGTAAATAGCTACCCTGTGCTGGTTTCATCACAAAGGGTTTATTGTTATTCCAGACATCTTCAGAATGGGCTTGACATGATGGTTCAGCATTTATCATTCAGTTCAAAGGAAATATGAATACTAAAGCAAGCTGGGTTTCCCCCTCAGAATCACATACTGAGGAAAAAGCAGGTAAGATTTGGTCATGAGAAATGGAGAAATTTTGTGTTTTTTTTTTTTCCTCCTCTGTTTTTAATCCGATAACTTCAGATAAGTAAATTAGCATTTAGGACTCCAATAAATTAACCCATGAATCAAATGGTATTTCTACTTCTAACTTTATTTTTGATTTTTTAACAAAGCAAAACATAAAAAAGTAAGTTAACCGGAAAACAGATTTTTCTGGCCTTAGAAACAAATATTTCTTTTTATGTTTTACAAACAAATCAAGCTGATCTTCTGACCTTAAAAAAGTCCTGCTCTTTTTTTAATTGGCCACAGAAAAAGAAGCAGGAACCTGAACTACTGGAAAACTTTAAGTATTAAGAAAAATCTGACATCCATATTTAAAAAGTACAGACTTTTTTTAGATCTATAACTATGGTACACTGTACTAGATTTTAGACAAATGAGATTCAGAATAATTCTGATAATTACCATTTTTCTTTAACATAATACAGACATTCTGGGGAAAACTCCTAATGTTATCTAACAGTTATATGAACATTAAAGGGAAATTTTTTCAAGAAAACAAAAAATCCTCATAACGATACTGAGAACATCAGACATAAAATACCTAGAATAAAAGATGGTGAGAAATCATGCTTAAAGCAGACAGTCAGTATGAACAGAAAATTACTTTGTAACTTGATAAAGGTACAGTTTCACAACTGTGTTCTGAAGTCCATACTTTTCTGTAATATTAGGATTGTTCCTAATATTATAATTTAGGTCTGAATTTCTGATTAAAATTACAGAATCAAATAGGTCATCTATATGATGAAAATGTTACACAAGATTCATATATTTACCTGCATATAATACATAAAGTTATGTTCTATAAAATGAGCTAAGATATACCATACATAATGACTATACAAGGCACATAAAAATGCAATCATAAATCTGTGCTGGTTATAATAAAACCTAAACAAATATTTAACAATTGTGTCTGCTATCTTAAAACAGGTTATTAAGACTGCTTCAAATTCACAGCACAAATTTGAGCAGTTTCCTTTCTCTTGATAAACCATGGTAAACCAAGATACTAAAAGACCATTCCAGTGAGCTGAGATTTTGATTATAGTTCTACGACAGATATTTAAAAAGTGATTCCTAATGAAGATGGCATTTCTGAACATCACTTTGAAATTTAAAAATCCACTCCGAAATTCATCCCACTTCCTCTCCTCTGATTAAGTGGATTTGAACCCACTGAAGAAGCAACTTCTGGAAACAATTAATATGCATAATGCAGAGCGTATCAGGATACCTCACACTTGCACAAAAATGAATGAATGAATCAATGAAAGAAAGCAACCAAGCCAGTCAGTAAGGCAAGCAATTAACCATTTTTAATCCTTACAAGAAATATTTTCTGTTCCCAAATCATTAAGCCTTTCTTAATTCCTCTCTCTCTCTCTCTCTCAGGTCTCATATCCATTTCATTATATCATGACCTGGAAGTACCATATCCAAAATATATCCCAAATAGAACCACTCTCACCACTACCATTGCAAAAACTCTAGACCCAGTTGCCATCACGTATCTTGCAGAAAGCTGTGTAACAGTTTCCTCTTTAACTCATTGATTCCACTATGTCCTACCACAAACTGAGCTCTCCAATCAGCAACCAAAGTGACATCTACAGAGGTGAAAATCACATATTACTTCTCTGCTTAAAACTTCCAGTTATAAACAAAACCATACTCATTACTATGGCTTTCATAATTTGGCCTCTGCCTCTTCTTTGACCTCACTTCCTTATCTTTTTCCCCTTTTTCCAAAATGTGCCCTGAATGCTGGTTTTCTGTCTATCCCTCAAACACACCACTAATTTCCTTTCACAGTCCTTATACCTGTTCCTCTATCTTATTCCCATTATTTAGATTTCAGTTCCATGACTATTCTAAGAAAAGTAACCACCAACTTTTCTAACTCATTTTTTCTTCAGATCATTTCTTTCTATCTAATTGGATAATCTTTCTCTACATATTGATGTATTTATTGTCTACCTCCTCTTGAATGTGGATACTTTGAAAGCAGATATTTTGTTATGCTCAGTTGCACTGTCCAAAGCATCTATAACTATGCCTAGAACACATGAGGCACAGTCGACATTTATGGAATGAACAAAAGAAGCTGGATTATCTGTGTTCATACTGTATTCACAGATACAATAAACCCTTGTGTTCTGGAATGGCTTGGACCACAGACTGAGTAACCAGGCAGGCAACCTTCATAGCAGCAGAAACAGTGGGTTACAGAGGAAGGAGGCCGATGGGATACCCCTCTCCCATTACCATGAGGCTTCTTAAGCATTTCCTCATACTGACCTGAGAAAGAGATGGTTGGTAGAATCCTAGGAGTGGGAGAAACCTCAAAAGGCTGAGACACTCACCCAGCAGATAAAATTTTCATCTGAAATGTATAAAATATTTTTAATTGTCAAGATCAATCATCTCTCATCATCAAAAAGAAAAAGAAAGTTTTCTAAAAACAAGATGGATAAGTTGGACCCTGAATAGCCAAAGCAATCTTGAAAAAGAAAACCAAAGCAGGAGGCATCACAATCCCAGACATCAAGCTATACTACAAAGCTGTAATCATCAAGACAGTATGGTATTGGCACAGGAACAGACACTCAGGTCAGTGGAACAGAATAGAGAACCCAGAAATGGACCTACAAACGTATGGCCAACTAACCTTTGACAAGCACAAACGTATGGCCAACTAATCTTTGACAAAGCACAAAAGAATATCCAACGGAATAAAGACAGTCTCTTCAACAAGTGGTGCTGGGAAAACTGGACAGCGACATGAAGAAGAATGAACCTGGACCACTTTCTTACACCATACATAAAAATAAACTCAAAATGGATGAAAGACCTCAGTGTAAGACAGAAAGCCATCAATATCCTTGAGGAGAAAGCAGGCAAAAACCTCTTTGATCTTGCCCGCAGCAACTTCTTACTCAACATGTCTCCGGAGGCAAGGGAAACAAAAGCAAAAATGAACTACTGGGACCTCATCAAAATAAAAAGCTTCTGCACAGTGAAGAAAACAATCAGCAAAACTAAAAGGCAACCGACAGAATGGGAGAAGATATTTGCAAATGACATATCAGATAAAGGATTAGTATCCTGAATCCATAAGAACTTATCAAAATCAACCCCCAAAAAACAAATAATCCAGTGAGGAAATGGGCAAAAGACATGAATAGACGATTCTCCAAAGAAGACATCCAGATGGTCAACCGACACATGAAAAAATGCTCAACATCACTCATCACCAGGGAAATACAAATCAAAACCACCATGAGATACCACCTCAGACCTGTCAGAATGGCTAACATTAACAACTCAGGCAACAACAGATGTTGGCGAGGATGTGGAGAGAGAGGATCTCTTTGCATTGTTGGTGGGAATGCAAGCTGGTGCAGCCACTCTGGAAAGCAGTATGGAGGTTCCCCAAAAAACTGAAAATAGAACTACCTAAGACCCAGCAATTGCACTACTAGGCATTTATCCAAGGGATACAGGTGTGCTGTTTCGAAGGGACACATGCACCCCCATGTAATAAACATAGCAGCACTAGCCACAATAGCCAAAGCATGGAAAGAGCCCACATGTACATCGATGGATGAATGGATAAAGAAGATGTGATACACACACACACACACACACACACACACACACACACACACACAATGGAGTATTACTTGGCAATCAAAAAGAATGAAATCTTGCCATTTACAACTACATGGATGGAACTGGAGGGTATTATGCTGAGTGAAATTAGTCAGAGAAAGACAAAAATCATATGACTTCACTCATATGAGGACTTTAAGAGACAAAATAGATGAACATAAGGGAAGGGAAACAAAAATAATATAAAAACAGGGAGAGGGACAAAACAGAAGAGACTCATAAATACGGAGAACAAACTGAGGGTTCCTGGAGGGGTTGTGGGAGGGGGGATAGGCTAAATGGGTAAGGGGCATTAAGGAATCTACTCCTGAAATCATTGTTTCACTATATGCTAACTAATTTGGATGTAAATTTTAAAAAATAAAAAATAAAATTTTAAAAAGGATGGATACGTTGTTACATATTCCTTAATTACACAAAAAAATATGCAGTATGCAAACACGGACTCTAAAGTATTAGCTACTAAGAATTATTATTATTCAAGTAGCTAAGAGTGTTGGCCCCGTGGGCTAAATTATAGACAGTTTCAGCAATTCTGAATTCAACAGTACTATTAATAAGTTGTGTCATTTTGCTGGATGTTAAAATAGAATTTTTAGTATGGTCTGAGGGAAAGTGCCTCAGATTAAGGGTCACAGATCTCCCCCCTCCTGCAATTAACCCTGCTTAGCATTGGTTCTTGCCATAAAATGGAAATCCCCTTATGCCACACAATATCGTCCCACTGAATAAATGACATATCACATGTGAAAGATACTGCACAAAATTAAAATCCTTACATTACAACCTGTTGTAAATATAGTTCTCATTCATGTGTATAAACATGCATCTATTACATTTTGTGTGAAAGGTCTGTTTCACTTATGGCATATGTTTCAAAGCCAGGGAACCCAAAAATGTATTACACAAATGCATATAAACACATTTTAAAAGAAGTAAGTGTTGAAGGTTGCCATCACTGCTTCTAGAACTGAAGTTAAGTTCAAGGGTCTCTGACATAAGAGCTGGAAAGAACATATAAATTTAAAACATTTTACCATACTAGAAGTTTTGCTGGCAGTTATATGCTGTGTAGGAGAAGGCAGAGGTCTCTTAGGAGAGAGAAGAAAGAGTATGGAGGAAAGTTTTGGGTGTGTGTGTGTGTATTTAAACGGAAACATGGTAGGTTTCATTTATTTTGAGCCCTATGGGCTTTTCATTGGAAATGGGAAATACTCTCACATTAAGGAGAATGAAGTTAGTGGCAATTTTACTATAAAGATACACTGTGCTCATGGAAGGAAAGAAAGCATTTCAAGTTTTCCTCAATTATAACCTCAGAGTATGACCAGTTAACAGGGTAGTTTCCACTCACTATATATATATATATATATATATATATATATATATATATATATATAATTTAACCTGAGCTCCAAGACATTATTGGTGATCCAGAACCCAGTCCTTCCTGGAATAAATCAGGTTGTTTTCTTTCCCTCTATCATACTGAAAACAGACTTTGTATTACATCTTTGTAATTCATTTAAACTAACAGTGGTAGTTGTATGACATATACTATTTTAGTATCGGTTTCATAAAGTCACATTTAGAATTAATTCTCAAAGTATTTTTATAAACTCAGATTTCAGAAATTGCATTGCTGCCTCAGAAATGGACTATATAGGGGCACGTGCTTATAAACATCACAGAAATAAACATATTTTCCTGTCAGAGAATAGAACATTAAAACTCTGGACTGGGCATATCACGTGATTTTTTTAAAGACTAAATAAAAGTTCATCTGGAACTTTAGTACAGTTTTCTTCAATTTCATATTTTGTTTCAAATATTAAACATCTGCCAAAATTCAGAGGAAAAAAAACCCTGCTCAATGATTATATATGATTGCTACTATCATTCAGAAAAAAGAAAAAAAAAAGTACACTGTAACAGAATCTGAGAAATGTCAATTAAGGTAGTTTTTTAATCAATGTGGTTAGAAAACACATCTGTTTTGAAATACTTACCTACTACTAACAGTGCACAAAAAGACATTTTCTAACACTCACTACTAAGACTTGCTTCCAAATGGGGAGTTTTCATATTTTCTTTCCAATAAAACAAAGTGGCCCTTTAACAACCATATGGCCCTGTGCTCTAAAAGAAGTTTCATTCAGCATCTATTTTTAGACATAGGTTTCCTTATAAAATATACTGCAGTCACCAAGCTGAATGAGCCCTCATGTTTCTGTCGACAAAGCCTCCTGCCATCCAACAAGTTCCCTACAGCACTGCGGGCCTCAGCGCTGGTCCCATTTCTCCTCTCCCAGGGAATAAGACATTTAAAAAAATTACTAAATTATGTGCCAAACAAGTTACTTTTCATTTCTTTAGAAAGCTATTTTGGGGGAATATATAGGTTAACCGAAATCTTTCTCACTTCTCACGTATTTAGTATATATTAATTTTCTGTTGAGCTCTTTAAATACAATATGCTTTGCCAATAATACCTAAGAACAGATCAGCTCAAAATGCCAACATGTCTATTTCAGCCAATGTTCAAACAGCACTAACAATGTTAATGTTAAATTTCTTAGGTACAGTGGTGAGTTCAGAAACATTTTTACACGCCATCATTTACATATGCTTTACATATATTACATAAAGTATTATATAACTTTAAATTTTTTACATTGTATATCTTCCCTATGATATAAGGAAGTCAACAAGAACTGATTTAGCAACTTTTGAACAGCAGAACACCAAAAAAGGACACTTGGTATATACTACTCAGCATATATTTAGTTGCATTCTTATCTTAAAGAAAAATAATAATGAGCCAATAAAATTTAAACTGTTTAATTTGGAATCAAGCTCTTGTTTTGATAATAAATAAATGCCTGGTTTAAATCTTTCTCTACTTATCACAGGTTGACAAAAATCACATAGGAATAAAAGAAGAGGAAAAACTTTTCAAGTCAGATGAACTGAGGCCTGAATTTAGCTGCTAGGTTAAAATCTTTCTGAAAATTTCTAGGGGCACCTGGGTGGCTCAGTCAGTTGAGCATGTGACTCTTGGTTTCGGCTCAGGTCTTGATCTCGGGGTTTGCAAGTTTGAGTCCTGCATCGGTCTCCACACTGACAGTGCAAAGCCCACCTGGGATTCTCTCTCTCTCTCTGCCTCTCCCCTCCTTGTGCTCTCTCTCTCTCTCTCTCTCTCTCTCTCTCTCTCTCTCTCTCTGTGAAGAAAAAGGAGAAGGAGGAGGAGGAGGAGGGGAAGAAGGAAAAAGAAGAGGAGGAGGAGGAGGAGGAGGAGGAGGAGGAGGAGGAGGAGGAGGAGGAGGAAGTCATCTAACAAACAGCTATTCCACACCAAGGAAGTTGCAGGCTTTATAAGCACAGCAGCATGCGATCTGGCATATATCATTCCTGGCCACACTGCATTCCTTTCAGGCCAAGTAAGCACTGCGCTTTCTTCTATCTTGAATATATATAGTCAATACTGAGAGAAAAACCTACAACACATGTGTAACTGCTCTTTCCCCTGAGATTTCAGATTATTTCCCCCATGTGACACTTTTGTTCCCCGTTTCACTGAGCTATAATTGATACGGCACTGTACTAGTTTAAGGTGTACAACATAACACTTCTGATATATGTACATATTGCAAAATGATTACCATGATTTTGTTAACCGTTTAGTTTACTAACCATCGCTCCTCATAGTGAATCACTTATTGCAGGACAAAAATTTGTCATTTGAAAGGGAGAGAACAAAATAAAATTAGGAAGGTGTTATATATTAGTTAATCCCATACGACCCAATACTTACATACCTACATATGATTGTTTCCTTCAATGTAGCATTTCTTCAGGTAATTTCCAGTATCTTCACAATCCACAGATTACAAATCAGTAGTGTTTCATCAGTAGAAAGCATCATTTAGGTAGGGCAGGTTTCTCAATCCCAGCAATATTAATATTTTGGGCCAGATAATTCTTTTTGTGGGGGGCTGTCCTGTGCATTTTAGGATGTTTAACAGCATCCATCATTTTCTCTCATTAAATGCCAGTAGCACCTCCTCCCAGTCGTAAAAATCAAACACGTCTCCAGACATGGATATATGTCCCTGGGTGGGGAGAGGGAAGAAATCTGCCTCTAGGTGGAGAACCACCTATTTAGGTGAAGACCACAGATTTGGATTTTAATTTTAACTGTAAATTTACATTAAGTCAAGATTCTCTGATTAGACACAAAAATATTATATACCAAAACACTGTTATCATTATTAAACTGTAAGTATATAATTAACATCCAAGTTCATAAAAATTTACACTTTGAAATAGTACATGAAATTTTATCAAGGTACCAATAGCGAAATAACGATTTCTGATTTTCCAAAAATATCACCCAATTAAAATGTTTCCCTATACCATTTGAGGAAGATTTATTTTGGTTTTGGTCTGGCCCATAATGGGTAGGAGTAAGTACAGGAAGTTTTATCTGAAAAATGAACATGGACCAAGTCTTATAAATTGGCCCTGGTGCTATTTCCCATCATAGCTCCTGTTTGTTTACATTGGAGTTCGTATAAATTGGGTGTTATTTCCTTTCCACTAAGTTTCAAGGTATTAACAGCCAAGGAGGTGTTTTTTGACTTCTTCCTCCCTCCTTTTCTCCCACTTCCCCCAAATAAATAATGCATTGCTTGGAACACAATTTTAAGACTTGTCCCCAAACTTCAAAACTACTCTGAATTTATTTTTACCTAAACCCATCTTTATACCTGAAAGCAAGAACAGTCTCTTTAAAATGGAAATGAGCAAAATATGCATTTTCTAACAGCTATCCACTCTCCAAGAGAATCATTTATCTGGTCATTTCACAGCTAAAACTTGCAAATTCTTAAGTAAATCAGTTCCATTTATTTTGACTTCCTGCCTCAGCTCTTCCTTCCAGAGAAAACATTACTCTAATATTTTTATCCATTAAGTACTCTTAAAATTAAATGTCCCTATTTAAACAAAATTTCTTACCCTCGCTCCAAACACACACACACACACACACACACACACACACACACACACACACAATTAAAAGAAGCACAGATTTCTTTAATTTCTCTGGCTAGAGTTATTCCCGTCTAGTTTTTTTTTTTTTTTTTTTTAATTTTTTTTTTCAACGTTTATTTATTTTTCGGACAGAGAGAGACAGAGCATGAACGGGGGAGGGGCAGAGAGAGAGGGAGACACAGAATCGGAAACAGGCTCCAGGCTCCGAGCCATCAGCCCAGAGCCTGACGCGGGGCTCGAACTCCCGGACCGCGAGATCGTGACCTGGCTGAAGTCGGACGCTTAACCGACTGCGCCACCCAGGCGCCCCCCCGTCTAGTTTTTAAAAAGCACACAGCACCTCCATTTAGTGACTGCCACTTGTGTGAATTAACAACTAAAAAGCTAAAACAAGTGTCTTTGTTTGCAATACGTAGTAGCATCTGACAGTTGCAAAACTGTCCTTGACCAGTGAACTTCCAGTGAAAAAAAGCTGTTAAAAGTTCACACACCCCAAATGCACATTCATTATAATTAAACAAGAAGATTACGTGGACATTGATGACAAGGATTATCAAAATAAAATGGCGCCACCTGCCCCATGCTCTCCCATTAATTAGTAGGGAGTCTGAGGCGCCAATTAACAAGAAGCAGAAAAGGATCAGCACACACAGCTCAAGCTGAATTTAAAGATTAACTCTTCTAGTCCGGGCCCCATTTCTTCACCACACTATGTCAATTTGTTTATGCAAGCCAAAACTGAATCCTAGGCTATTCCTTTTTAGAAAAGAAACAGTATCATTAGGAAGACATTTCAGTTGTATGAAATAATTCCCAAAATAGCTGCCCAAAAAGTTCATACGATTCCAGGAACAAGCGGCCATTCAGTATTTCACAGAGATGCAAAATACTAAATAATCCAGGTAATCCCAGGGACTAAACTGCTTTCACATTATAAATTACAAATCTGCAGTAGTTAATATTAACTGTGGGAAACAACTAGAGTACTGTATGGTTAGCAGTAACTAGCTCCACCCTCTCACCCCTGCTACTAAATAGCACTTTCTAGGCGTGAGACCACAATTTTTTTTAAGTTAGTAAATGACTTCATTATTGGTTTCACAGGACTATTATTAGTTACTTCTAAATTTGACCATTCACTCCTTTTAAACAATACTTTCCAAAAACAATATAGGTGTTTTTATACAATTCCCAACTTGATCCATAACTTCCCTGTAGACAGTATTATTATTTTTTGAGAGAGAGAGAGCACACATACCCAAGCTGGGGAGGGGCAAAAGGAGACAGGGAGAGAGAGTTGGAGAGAGGGAGCGAGAGAGAGAAAGAGAGAAAGAGAAAGAGAGAGAGAAAGAGTCTTAAACAGGCTTCCTGCCCAGCGTGGAGCCTGACACAGAGCTCCATCCCATGACCCTGGAATCATGACCTGAGCCTAAATCAAGAGTGGATGCTCAACCTACTAAGCCACTCAGGCACCTCTGTAGACAATATTGTTATTCTAGAAACCGAAAATTATTTTTTGAAAAAGCACTGCAAATGCAAATTATCAACAACACTATAATGCACATGTGATGATATTGTTACATGCACACAAAGTTACTAACATGCATTTTTAGTAACTACTTTATAAGTCATCATTAAATATTCAGGTTTAACTTGCATAATAAAATTCATTCTGCTTAATGTGAATTCATTTTATTAAAAAGATAGTATTTTCTTCAAAATTCAGAAGGGATTTCCCCTCCTAGGCCTTCAATATTCGCCTAACATTTCACAAAAAGTATTTTCCTTTTTGATGTAGACATAAGTATATTTAATCCATAACATTATTAATTGCACATACTGGTGAAAAATACGTAGGAACTTGGCATTAGAGAAGGAATATCCTAAGGCCATTTCGAGATTCAAATTCCCCAATGGCATTACAGAATACATTCTGAAGCATGGGAATAAAAACCTCAAAGAGTTGCTAAGAGAATTAAATTAGATCAAATGTTTGGAAAGACATTTTTAACAGCCACAATGAAATACTGATGCTAAGCAGAAACTCATATGTCTGCCCCAAAAAATCCCTCAAAACATAACCTATGTCTATTGACGCTCATAACACCTACCTTTGCGCCGTATTGCTCTCTATTCATTCAGGTCTGGGATGGGGTCTACAAAATTGCATTTTTAAGAAGCACTGCTGGAGATTCTAATATAAGTAATATATGGCCCATACCAGCCTTGCCCTTAGACATGGACAAACAAGGTCCTAGTCTTGAGGTATGCACTTTAAAGGTATCCCCTCCAATCCCTTTTTGGCTGCATGCCTCACCACTACAAGGAATCCAATGTAACAAAGGACAGGCCTCTCTGGACCTTACCATCCCTCCTTTCACGTGACCATGACCTCAGAACTCTTTTCCCAAAGAACCAGAGTGTGCAATCCTAGGTCCAAAGGATGGCCAAGAGCAATTAGCAAATAGCATATGTGCCTAATTTAGAACTTTTAAATAGATTACATATGCTGTGCAGTTGTCTGTACTCTTGCCTTGCCCCTACAAAAGTGAGGGATAGATCTGGAAAACACTCTACAGACACCTTGTTAAAGACTTTCATCTCTCTCTCTTACCCATGCCCTTCTTGTCTCTCATCCCTACCATTTGTGTAAAATTGCGGAAAGGTATTTACCTCTTCCATGATTTCAAACATACTAGAAAGAAAGGGAAGTGGATAAATGGTGTACTTGTTTAAATATTAGCCAAATTCTGTCCTAGTAACAAATGGCAAAAACATGAAAACAAATACCAAGCCACATTTCCATATCTATAAAGTTGAAAAGAGGAAAGAGAAAACCAATATTAAATAACTTTACCGTAATTAGGGAAATAAAAAGAACTATAGCACTCAGACCTGGCTTTAGAGAAGCTTAAAAATAAGCAGGGGACAGAATCTTTTCTTGAAATAATTCCCATGACCTAATAGGACAGAAGGTACACAGTAATTATGTGTTGAATATATCAACAAATGAAAAAATGAAATGGTAACAACTGTACTGAGACAATACTAATATATTAAGGAATATCACTCTATAGGTAGAGAGGCACCTGTTCTAATCTACAGTTGAGAGAAGTGTCATTAAACATTTTGGTCTCAGCATTCCTTTACATTCTTAAAAAATATTAAGGACCCAAAAGAACTTTTGTTTATTTTTGTTAACATCTATTTTGTTATTTACCTTATTAAAATTAAAATGAGGGACACCTGCGATGTTCAGTCAGTTAAGTGTCCGACTCATGATTTCTGCTCAGGTCATGAACTCACTATGGTGAGATCAAGCCCACATCAGGCTCTGTGCTGTGTGTGGAGTCTCCTTAGGATTCTCCCTCTCCTTCCCCCTCTCAGTCTGCCCCTCCCCACCTGAGCACAAGCGTGCTCTCTCAAAAAAAAATTTTAAATGAGATGTATATTCATTTAAAAATAATATTAATAAATCCACTATATGTTACTGTAACACAAAAATAGCTTTCATGAAAATGTTTCTTCAAATAAAAATAATTTGGTGGTAAGTATCTAGCTTAAAGGAAAATAAGATTCTCAACTTTGCCTCTGCATTCAATATATTATGATATGTTATTTCGTTTGAAGTATGTGAAGGCATTCCTGTCTCCCACAGATAAAGAGAAAGGAAAAGGGGGAAATACTTTAATAGCCTTTTCAGATAATGTGGATATAAGTCTTCCTTAGTACTACACCAAAACTCAACATGTAGTAGGTTTTTTTTAAGAGTGCACCCATGGGCGCACATGGGGGAGGGGCAGAGAGAGAGGGAGGCAAATGATTGGATAAGGGCTCTGGGCTGACAGCAGAGATCCCCATGTGGGGCTCTAACCCACAAAACACAAGATCTTGACTTGAACCAAAGTTGGACACTTAACTGACTGAGCCACGCAGGCGCCCCAACATGTAGTAGTTTCTTAAGTTTCGCTGCAATGTAGAATCTGAACCATAACAATGAAATATTTGTATTCTGTTACATTAAAATACATTTTACTACCTTTTACTTTGACTAGATCTTTTATCCATATATAATTGTATAAAATCATGCATTAATCATTTGGAAAATATAAATATCAGCTCATGGACCCCCACAGAGTTTGTCATTTCCTTACGAAATGACAAAAAAAAAAAATCACATCTGCTAATATCCACACCAGTGTCATGAAAAAAGCTTTTCAATAGTTGGATACTCTCAAGGCTCATGGCAGCAATCACAAGGTTTCCAAAATTTAAGTTTTTATTTGAATTTTTACTTAAAAGTTCATATTTTATCAGCAGCTCAAATACTGTCCATTATTGTCCTCAACAGGCTCACTTTCTTTTCAAAAAAATTTTCCACCAAATGTCCAAATCTGAATTGTCGTAGTTTGTTGGTCACTCTTTCAATTAAAGATGCTGATCCATCAAGAAGGAACTCATTTAGCAACAACTCCTGAGTAAAACCACTGCCCTTCAGTGCGCGATGGCAGGCACAGAGCATACTTCCATTTCATCACACAGAATATTGAAAAGGCACGTACACAAGGGTTGAGATTTAATAAATGGATTTTTTTACCTTTTTATCAAGCACATTTTTAAGTTAAATGTTCACTTTTCTTTTTTACTTCAAGGATGTGACAATGGAGAACGCAATGGTAAAATGCCTGTTGCCACCACCTTTGGTTGGTGCTAAGGTACCAGCCGTTCTCCCTACTATTGTCTTTTGAACCACTAAAGCAAATGTCAGCACAGCACAGCAAAAAAGACAAATAATGTCTTAGTATTATTATAAAACAGTTTTGAATGTGCAAATGTCCAATAGTTTCTTAGAGACCTCCCAAGGGTCCTTGGGGCATACTTTGAGGACCACGATTCTCCCTGCTCCTTCGCCTCATGCATCAAGAAGCCCATTGGGTCAAACCAACATCCTCCCACTCCCACCCCACCCCATGCCCTTCTGGATGATACTCCATGTAGTACAGAATCATTTTGTTCTTGGCAGAGTCTCTTCTTTCACTAACATTGAGGGGGAAAATCATTGGGAAATACTAACATTTCAAAAAGGCATCAGTATGAAACCAGGAGATCTGAATATTGATTAAACCTGGCAGTAAAAATCTACAATTCTATCACTTACTTTCCAGGAATCCGTTTTATATGAAAGATTGAGTTTAAAGAGGCATAAAATCCCTTTTAGAATTTCGATGTCATCATGATAAAATCAGATAATCAGATAAATGGTCCAGTATGATCTTACCCTTACCATAAAACAGAATTCAATCGTCCCCACACCTATTCCAGAGCCAGGTTAATTAACTTTCACTCTATATAAACTGAAATATAAATTGAAGAGGAACGCCACTCAATTAACTAATTGAATATTAATAGGAGTTTAGCATAATATTAAACTTTACACAGACTTGTCAAGTTAATATAGGTGAGGTTTTTTTCATTGTTTCTTAAATCAGGGTAGTTGAACCCCTATTTTTATTAAGTTAATTATTATTAACAGGTTTGACTGTACATCTCTTGCATAGATTCTACAATTATAAGATAGTGCAGCTTCTGAATTTAGATTCCGATATAATATCTGCTAAATTTACAAATATTAATACTAATCACAGATTAGAATTAGAAGAGATTTGAGTTAATTTAGTAACAGAATAGCAAATACACTTCCATTCTTACTTGCTCTCTCAAGTATTGCAGAATGATTTACTCATTCACTGAAAAAATATTTATTTAGTACTCCCAACCTGTCAAGCACCATTCTAAGCTCCAGATATATAGCAATATATAAAACAGAGACCCCGGCCTAATTTATCACTCTAGTTTTTCTTCTCCTGACACAGACACAGCCTCATAATCCTCAAAACACTGCATGAAGGAACCACTACTTATCAGACTTGCCACTCATATCCAGTTAAATATCTTCAGGCTTACAGTGTCTCACATGATGCCAGATGCTATAGGAGAGTCCAAAAGAGTAAAGGATAGTAGTTTCCATAAAAACAAACAAACAAAAAAAAAAAAACAACAACAACTATAATCTCATTAGGAAAGAGAATACATACATACATAAAGCAAATATATAAACAGCACAATAAAATGCTAGTTTTAGACAATCAAATAACAGGTAAAACAGATGAGATAACTTCACACAATGTTTTTTGTAGTTCATCACTTCTTTACCCTCACTACTTTCTTTTCTCCTCATGTGTCAGCAGTACTGTTCCAGAAGTCTACATTTTTAAAAATTTTCTTCGTCTTTCAGAACACTGTTCGCTCCCATGTATATTATAGGGGAAACCAATCTGTAAATCCTAAGGAGCAGAGGAGTCTCCATACCTGTTTTCCCAGTCAGCCTCTTCCAGAACACAAATACTAGCCTGGGAGGCATCTCTGCATGGGGCGGCTGTCTTACTTGTGAAGCCTATTCACGTGGGTCCTTTAGTACCCTCCCCCCCCCCCAACCCCCGGACCTGTAAGTCAGCCAAGGAAGCAAATATCCATATTTTCTCAAAGGAAAATCAGATAAAAATAATTTTATCCAAAATTAAATCAGTTGGAGGAAATACATGAGGAACTAGCCTTGCAGGGCTCAAACTAAAGAATTAACTATAAAAACACTACGACTTTTACATAATCAAATTGGAGAGATACAGAGTTTGGTGGAGAGATACTGTTTGGTGGGAAAAATAACTTTTGAAAGTCATAGATTTACTAAATCTGTTTCTCTATTTTGTACATCCTCTTAATTTACCTTAAAGACCACACAGTGTTTTCCCAGTTAAAGAACTTGTTATTTAATGAAAATGTTGCATCATTTTTAAATCAAGACAAAGGCACTTAAAAACAACATAAATCTCCCCCTTAAAAAAACTAATTTCAACATTTTTGATATTATGATAAAGTTTAACCTTCCAGGAGGTCTTTTAAAAATGCTTTCTTACTTATTTCTGATGGGCTCCCCTTTGTTTTTGTGGGAGACAGACACCATTAACAAACCCAAACTGTGCTAATTTTTAAACTCTTTTCTCAGAAATTTGCTCCTGCTTCCAAGCACTATTATGCTATGGTGTCTTTGCGTAAATACTTATAATTTGGCGTGTGTTATAAAAGTTTATATTTAAGATATAGTAAATGAAGGACAGATGTTTAAGACATTGGGTCCACAATGAAGTTGTAAATACTGCCAGCACAGTAAATTCTGTGATTAAATTTAGTCTGTTTATGCAATAAGGGTATTTACACAGCTGGAAAAGCACCAAAAATAACTGTCCTGGGATAATATTAATTCAAAATCAATACTAATTAGAAGCAGCATAGGTACAGTCATATCAAAGTACCTAGAAGGTCTGTCAAATAGTTATGCTTAAGACTAGGAATGACTCAAATATATCAAGAATCCATTTCCTTTGAATTAATAATACTGTAAATTATTGAAATAATTCAGGTTATTCACTTGTGACCTTAGACAAATTACTGCCTCACTTTCTCCTTTTGTCTAAAATATACCTTTCCTCTGACAGACCTAATGTTCTAGATATATTTGTACATCCAGACACAGACTTCTTTAGTCAAATCCGTAAGTTCCTCAATTGTCTAACATATTCCTGGGAGTAATTATTAAACTTCTCATGAAGCCATGCATCTTAATTTATTATGAGAATAACAAAATGGCAGGGTTTTTGTTTTTGTTTTCATTTTTAAATGGTTAGAAAACATTAAAGGTCTCCATCAGGGCCATTCAGAGTGGGGTAACTGCACCGAAAAATCTTTGACTAAAGAGTAATGTTCATTGTTCTACTTATTTATGAAATACTTCGATCAGTTTCTTAACATCTTATGTAGTACATGAGGCAAAGAAGGCTAGTCATCACCCATTATCCAATCTTCCCTTCTTGTGGCAACAGAATCCTGGTTTCTCAGGGCAGCAATATATCCAGCTAAAAAACCATGATGTGGTCATCTGATTAAAAGCTAGTCGTGAAATGTAACCAGAGATGAGATACCGTGAATTGCTACTTACAAGAAGGTACCTGACTAGGAGATTTGTCCATATGATCTGTCCCTTTCTCCTGCTGCCTAGAAATTGGACGTGACAGCTAGAACAATACTAGCCACCAAAAACCATGACTTTGAAGTCTTTGAGGTCACAATGTAGGTTAGTGGGGCAGAAAATCAAAAAGAGACTAGAACCCTGATGTCTATGGAACTGCTATGCCCTCCCTGGATTGCCTACCTCTGCACTTCTTTATATGAAAAAAATACATACACTTCTCTTTTTCTGCCATTAATTCTAGTTTCTGTTACTTGCATCCAAATGTAATTCCTAAAAGACAGAAAGCATATATCCAGAATATGAGAAACTGAACATACATACTATGTCCTGATGCCTGATGGGGGTGACTCTAGCACTTCTATCACATAATATGTAATAAACCTAACATGGCTTTGATCTATGTGGGCACCAAAGCTCATCTGGAATAAATCTTCCTTAAGCTATCACTGAACATTGAGTGGTTTTCTTACCATAAGACATTTAAGGTAAAGGTACACCACTGCTCTGAATTAAATGGTTCTAGAACTCTTGGTTGCTTAATTAGATTATCCCAATTTCCTGGAGATTAGAGCTGGTCTAAGAAAGGAGTCAAAAGACTATTCACATGACCAAGCAGTTTCTGTGGAGCTGAGACCCCCGAGCCCATTCTCTTTGAAATTCAAGATATTGGATTTGTTTTACATAAACTGGGATGATTCTGAGAGCAAAGGACACCAAGACACTAAAAAGAAAGGGGAAAATCATCAAAATCAGGTCCTAGCTGATGGAGTTAGTTGTTAAACAGAACTGGTTTCAATATATTGGATACTGAGGATGGAACAGAATGGGTACCACTTCAGGGCAAGCAAGGACCTACTCCAGCAGGAGCAGAAAAAACACCAATGAACAAACATCCACTGGAATGTATGTCAACAGTTTTCAGTAGTGATGGATCCGGAGAGACAGCTACAGAGCAGTAGCTCTAAGAAAGTTGAGGAGTTTAGAAAAAAAAAAAAAAAAAAAAAAAGGAAAAAGGGACGCCTAGGTGGTTCAGTCGGTTAAGCATCCGACTTCAGCTAAGGTGATGATCTTATTGGTTCGGGGGTTCAAGCCCACGCTGAATTCTCTGTGCTAACAGCTCAGAGCCTGGAGCCTGCTTCAGATTCTGTGTCTCCCTCTCTCTCTGCCCTCCTCAGCTCATGCTGTGTCTCTCTCAAAAATAAATAAATGTTAAAAAAAATTTTTTTTAAAGAAAAAAGAAAGTTGAGAATTTCTTGGTCTGACATGACTACACTTATGCATGGAGATGTAACATACCCATCCTTCCTCTAAAGCGGTCTTCCTACATTTTCTATTTTGATAAACTGTTCCAGTATCCATCCATTTGGCCAGGTAAGCCAACATGAAAATAGCTATCACCATTCCTTCTCTCTGCCCCTCAAACCTGTTTGATTTACATTTTTTAAGTCTTAAAAAGTTGCCCCCATTTCCCAGCCCTGTGCCTCTGTCTTAAGTTCATTAGGTCTCAATCCTCATTAGATCTCAGTCAGCTATATTACACCTTCCCTGTGACTAGGCTGCTCAGCTCTAGTTCACCCATTCTCCATACTGAGAGAGGGACTCCTCACAAGTGAAAAATCCCACTTGAAAAATGAGGAAATTGAAGACCCAGAAGGTTAACAAATTTGTTACAGTTCATGCAGTTCCTTGGAGGTGAAGACAGGCTCAGAGCTCAGGCTCTCTAACTTCAGAGCCCATCGTTATCAAACTACTAAACCTCCCTCATTAAATTATCTAAGTACAGAACAGGATTCTCCTGGAAACTGATGCTTGAACCGGCCACATACTCTATGAATGCTTCTTAAGTATCATATTTTTTTCAATTCCATGAAGTCAACTTCAATCTACTATACGCTTTCCTTTGGGAAGAAGAAACTCTACCTCATTAAACATACGTATATGCTTTATAAAATAAACAGTAATATGTGAAAGAAAATTCACCTTAAAATGAAAGAAAATGCAGTTGTCAACAATAGCAACTAAAACTACAAGTATAACAATGTGTTCTTGTACAAAAGCTGGACTGTTTGGGAATATTCAAGTAATTAGGTCACAGAGGAAAAATCTGACACATAACTAAATACATACTTCACTAAAACAGCAGTCTAGACAGCTTTCAATCAAATAGTATGCTAGCTGACAAATGATTTTTTTAAAAACCCATACTAACTTAATGAAGACGAGCAAAATGAGCTTGGTCCCACTGTGATATGAAGGTTTGTTGCAAATTCAAGTTTTATTGGGTAGGTAGCAATTGTTTCAGCAAGAGTTTGGGAAAAGATAATTTATTCTCTATTAATTTATATTCATACACATATGTAATATTAATGCATTACATCTACTGGAATCTTAAAATGCATATATATCATTGTAATGCATATATGTATTTTTTATATAGTAGAATTTCTCCTTCTCCTTCTCCTTCTCCTTCACCTTCTCCAAAAAGCTAATAATACACTGACGTTGGCTTCAGGGAACTGAGAAAATATGACATTTCAGAAGCCATTTGTGGAGTATGCAGCAGCATAATGGAGTATAATAGAAAGGGAAAAGCACGTGACCCACATTTTTTCTCTTCTTCCTACTTTTTTCTTCTATTACATTTTTTTCACAAAATAAAAAAATAGAGTTATTTTTAAAAAACTAAGTGCCCCATCAACACCTTTTCTGAGGAGCACATTGATTTCTCTGTACTATCCCAAAGTCAAAATTTTACTTTCTCAGGTTTTTATGATTAAATATTTCAGTAATGCCAAAAGGACAGAGAACATGTAATGAGCACCACATAGATATCATCAAGATTGAGGAAGCAAACATTATTGATACAACTCCCATGCATCCAATCCCAACAGAATTGCCCTGCTCCTACTTTTATAGATGATCACTACCCCGAATGTGCTATTTATCACTGTCAGGTATACTTTAATGTGTGTGTGTGTGTGTGTGTGTGTGTGTGTGTGTGTCCCCACAAGCCACATATACCATTTTATAGAATTTTTACACATTTTCTATAAATATTGTATATTTGTGTGTCCATCACTAACTTGTGTTCAATGTTTTAACGATTAACCCATGTTGATAAACCCAGCTCAAGTTCATTGAATAAACTCATTTCACTGCATAACTATTCAGTTATTTATGTATATAGTTATTTATTCTACTGTGGATAAACATCCAGGTGATTTCTTTTTTTTTCTATTACAATGTGACAATAAAGATTCATCTTTCTTCTCATAGAATCCTGAAGTCTCATTATTCTCCAAATCAATCTACAAAACAATCCACACTCAAAAACTAAAACTACTTATTATCCAGAAGCATACCCAACTTACAATTCAGGGGGAGAAATTATGGAAATATTGCACTTAATCACAATATTTCACAAAAGCCTACCACTCTTCTTGATGAGAAAGTAATTCAACGTTAACTAAAGAGATTTTACTGGTCAGGGAAAGACTACAGCCTCAGCCTCTGAGGATTCCAGTTTAGCAGACAATATATCCAATTTCTACAGGATGGATTCTCAGGTATATAGTACTATCAAACTCAGTAGAGTATCATCAAATTAAACATTTCTCGGGGTGCCTGGGTGGCTTAGTCAGTTAAGCATCCGACTTCGGCTCAGGTCATGATCTTGCGGTCCATGAGTTCAAGCCCCGCGTCGGGCTCTGTGCTGACAGCTCAGAGCCTGGAGCCTGTTTCACATTCTGTGTCTCCCTCTCTCTCTGACCCTCCCCCATTCATGCTCTGTCTCTCTCTGTCTCAAAAATAAATAAACATTAACAAAATTTTTTTAAAAATTGAACATTTCTCATTAAAATAAATTACACCACAAAGCCATTATTTTCAACCAATTATATTTTTGCAAAAAAATACATAATTATGTCAGTGATATATTCAGAATAAGAAGCTGTTTCTGAAATCACATTTTATTTTATTTTTTTTTTAATTTTTTTTTTTCAACGTTTATTTATTTTTGGGACAGAGAGAGACAGAGCATGAACGGGGGAGGGGCAGAGAGAGAGGGAGACACAGAATCGGAAGCAGGCTCCAGGCTCTGAGCCATCAGCCCAGAGCCCGACGCGGGGCTCGAACTCACGGACCGCGAGATCGTGACCTGGCTGAAGTCGGACGCTTAACCGACTGCGCCACCCAGGCGCCCCTGAAATCACATTTTAAAGAAGGTAGTGAAATTAATCTGTGTTATGAAACATTCTATCTAATTTAGTGATAAGAGCACAGGCTTTCAAATCAGGTGGCCCTATTTTGTGGCAGAGCTCTACTTGTTGCCATCTATGTGTATTTTGGTTATTTATCCAATCTGAGCCTCAGTTTCATCACCCATACAATGGAGATGCAAAACCTACCTCATAGATTTTAATGAAATTTAAATTCAATAATGTATACATTGTACTTACCCTTACTGAGGCTTTCTGCAGTTACTGTTGCTATTTAATAAGATCCAGGCTGGGTTCAGTTTAGATGCTGACACATGTGGGTACACATATGTTAGGGCCACCGATTCTCTCCAGCTATACAGTACACCAGCAGACTTTCCTGGGGCCTGAAGAACCACCTCAGAAATAGTGCAAACCCAATCCACACAAAGAGTCCTGTTATGTGTAAGCGTGTCTGAATGCCTGCGAATCTACAGTTGTATGATATCTGTGTATGAGAAAGAGAAGGGGGGATGGGAAGAAGGAAAGATGAGAATAATTGATTGGTTGATCTCAGGGCTGAAGCTAAAACAGAACTGCAGAATTTTTAAAAGCAAATTTTCAGGACCTTTAAGAGAGAATGGATTGGTAGGGAAAGAATGAGGTGGCAAGTTAGACTTGGCAAGAAGACCAGAGATTCGGAGGAGAACTGGTTATAACTGGATGCATGGGAATGCAACCCCTAGTAATCCATGGGCACGCCACTAGCATAGAGGGAAAACCAGAAAACATGATTCCTTAAGACCTGTAATACCTTAGGGCCCAAGCAGACATGCTGTATGTCCTCAGAACAAGAGCAATTAACAATTAACAGCAGGAAGGCAGTTATCCCTCTTCTCGATTTGCAGAAGAGTGTAGTACACTGTCAGGGACCCAGCAGTAATGAGGACTGGTGGGTCTAGAACAAGCAGACAATCAGTCTGGAGAGGAGGAAATACCAGAGGTCAGGGACAGATCACCTTTATGAATGAACAAAAATATCTGGAGCATAGTGATAAACAGCAATGATTGGGAGTAACACCTTCCAACTGAAGGGGCCTATGTCAGCTGGGAGTGGGAAGGCGCTAAAGATAATGGTGGTCCCAGAGAATGGCAGCCTGGATTCAGAAAAGGCAGCCATGGAGAAAGCCGGAGTGTTGGCTCACAGAGGCAGCCTGTTCTGTGTGTAAACAAATGTGGGAACCCCTGTGGAATTCCAGTAATACTATGGGAAGAAAGAAACCTGAGAGGGGGATTCAAAGTCCTGTCACTGATATGTCTCCTCAGGCAAGGGAGACAAAAGCAAAAATAAACTATGGGGACTACACCAAAATAAAAACCTTTTTCACAGTGAAGGAAACCATCAACAAAACAAAAAGGCAAACTACTGAATGGGAGACGATATTTGCAAAAAATATATCTAAAAATGGGTTAACAGCCACAACACGTAAGAACTTGTACAACTCAACACATACATACATACCCCAAACAATCTGACTAAAAACTGGGCAGAGGACCTGAACAGACATTTTTCTAAAGAAGACATACATATAGCCAAAAGACACATGAAAAGATATTCAACATCACTAAACATCAGGGAAATGCATATCAAAACCAGGAGCTATCACCTCACATCTGTCAGAATGGCTAGAATCAAAAAGACAAGAAATAGCAAGTGTTGGCAAGGATGTGAAGAAAAAAGAACCTTCGTGCACTGTCGGTGGGAATGTAAATTGGTACAGCCACTATGAAAACCGTATGGAGGTTCCTCAAAAAATTAAAAACCACACTACCTACCATATAATAAAATATACAGAAATGCCACTACTGAGTGTTTACTCAAACAAAATGAAAATACTAATTCAAAACTATATATATGCACTCCTATGCTTATTGCAGCATTATTTACAATAACCAAGATATGAAAGCAACACGTGTCCAGAGATAGATGAACAGATAAAGAACATGTGATATATATATACATATATATATACATATATATATATATATACACATATATGTACATACACACACACACACACACACACACAATGGAACATTATTCAGCCATAAAAAAGAAAGAGAACTTGCCATTTGCAACAATACAAATGGACCTAGAAGGTATTATTTAAATGTAATAAGAGAAAGACAAATACCATATGACTTCACTTATATGTGGAATCTGAAAAACAGAACAAATAGCAGAAACAGAACCATAAACACAGAGAACTGACAGTTTCCAGAGGGGAGGGGAGCTGGGGATGGGCAAATTGGTGAAGGGGAGTGGGAAAGACAGGCTTCCACTCATAGAATGAGTAAGTCACAGGGATAGAAGGTACAGCATATGCAATGAAAAATAATAATATACATAATTGTTAATAATGATACTTTTAATATTTTTAATGATCATCCATTTATCCACTTACATATCACCCGAGCTCTCTGGGCTCCTTCCTGAACCCAACTCCTTCCCTCCAACTAGAAACACTCAACATCCTCAATTTTGTTTTAATCTTCCGCCTTGGTATTCATTCTCTCTCTCCCTCTCTCCCTCTCCCCCTCTCTCTCTCCCTCACACGTGCTCACTCTCACTCTTGCTCTTTCAAAGTAAATAAACTTAAAAAAAATATTTCTCCTTGGTTTTCCTACAGCTTGATCACATAAATAAGGATTCCACAAAAATATATTAGTTTTGCCTCTGATCAAAGTTTACATAATTGAAATCATGCTCTTTGCAATTTGTGACTTGCTTTTTTTTTCGTTCAACATTATGATTTGGGGATTCAGGCAGGTAGGGTGAGATGCACTCATTTTCATTATTACGGTAACTCTACTATATACAAATAATGCCTAAATTATGCAGTCTGCTCTCTGTTGGGTTGTTTCCAGATTTGTTTCTATGTTTTTGCTATTATGCTATTTGTTTTCTCTACAAGGCTACAGTACGAAGTCTTATACCTATTTCCCGAGGCATACAAGCAAGACTTTGTCTAGGGCATACTTGTAGGTACTGAGCAAAAGAGTGTACTTGGTTCAATTCCAACTTCCCAATTTACTGTACCAACTCACATTCCCATTACAATGTATGAGCATTCCTGTTGCTTCATATCCACACTGTTTAGGATATTTCAGACTTCTATATTTTTAACAACACGGTGGCCATAAAATATTACTCTAGCTTTAACTTATATTTCCCTAATTATTAAGGAGGCTCAGAAAATTTTCATATTTATTTGGATTTTAACTCCTGTTCATGTTTATACTGGCTGATTTTACTTCTCTTATTGATTCGCAGGATCTTTAATATATTCTATGCACTAAACCAATTTTCAGCCTTTCTTACTCTTTTACAGTGTCCTTTGATTAACACGTCTTCTTTTGAGTTTAATGCTGTTGAATTTATTAATCTTCTCTATGGTTTGCTCTGTTTATACCAAGTCAAAGAAATTCCCGTCTTACTGTAAGATAAAAAACATATGCATTTCCAAATATTTTAAAGTATTGTTTTTCACAGTTGAGTCTTTCTTCCACACAGAATTTGTTTCTGTTTATGAAATGAGGGGAGTAGGGATCAATTTTAATTTTCCATATGGACAGCTTATTGCAGATTATGTTGGCAGCTAGGATTCATGGCTCACTGAGACTCAAAGGAAGAGAGGATCGAGGGCTGGTGGTGTGTGTCATGTATGGAGGCATTAAGAAGCTGAAGCCTACAGTCTATCATTACAGATGATGAGAGATGGAAGAAACAGAGAGAGTCCAGGGAAAATAAAACCGATTTGATCAATTCACTCCACTCAAATTTTTATGACTTTCTCATAGTTTACATAACTCTCTATAGTCATGCTGTCATCACTTTACCCCATACGGTGTGAGACAACATTCAGTAGTTTATTTAAACTGGTCTGTGTTCCTTATAAACCCTTTATTGACATACCAACACAGCTTATGAAAACCTTTAGGAAAATATTACTATTACACTCTATACTGATTGAGAACTTTTTTGTGTGATAATTCAGTGGTTCTCAACTAGATTCCCACGTAACACCACAAGCTCACTACAGGTGCTCTGCCACTAAAATCATATTAAATTCTTTTCTCAATATCGGCAACAACTAAATTAACTTCATAACATTTTCTCAGTATTAACACTCTCATAATTTTTTTTTTTCCTTAAATGACCTGCACCTGCTCCTCATTGATGTCTGGGATGGGTTATCACATAATATTATGTTTATTTCTTCACATTTTCATATGCTATAAGTTAATCAAGTTTAATAACTACTCTGATAAGGTCAAAATACTCGCCTTTTCAGTCTGGGTCTTCAAATCACCCTCACATATTATTAATGTCTCCATTCATAAAATGCATATACTTGCTTCAAAGCATCTGAGGGAGCAAACGTCAAAAGAAAGACTGGGTGTGGAAATGTTTTTAATATGTAAGACATTTTACAAACATGAATTAAAATTTATTATAACCTTAAATTATATCTTACAAATATGGGGCTAAGAGAGTCACGGAAAAAATCAACAGATAATTCCCAAAGGTCAGTTTGATCCGCAGTTTTTATTTCTTCCATTTCTTCTTTACAAAAAAAAACCAGAATCCTTAACTTGACTAAAAATAAAATGTATTTGTTTAAGTGCCATTTCCTGCCTCACATAGTTTCTAAGAAAGCTCCTGAGAAGCAAGCAGGCAAGACAAAGGTAAGAAGTTACTCTACAAGTAACTCATCTCCAAACAATACGAAAATATCTATTTTTTTAAGAGTGTGATCTAAAACTTCATGCCATCCCAATGTGATTTATAACTAATGAGGAAGTCTGTTAGAGTCAAACTGAAATCAAAGAGTGTATAGATTACAGCTGAAGATGTAACCAGCCTCAAAAACATTTTGGAGCACAACATGGATTTATTTGGAAGAACGTATTTTCCTAAGTATTTGTTTTGTTGTTTGGTTGACTCTTTGCAGAAAGAAACTTTGATAGAATTACGAAAGTAAGAGACGTGAAGGAAATGAGAGTAATATATTAAAATTAAGATTTAATCTTTTGGTTTGTAAATATCAACAGAGCCTTGCCTGGTCTGGACTGCTGTCACATTGGAGAACAGCTTGCACTGCTGTGCTACTTCTCCAACTTCTAGAAAACTGTAGGAGTAGAAAACCGAAGTTACCTATTTTGACAGAGAGAGAATGAGAGCATGCGCACAGAGGAGGGGCAGAGAGAGAGGAAGAGAGAGAATCCCAAGCTAACTCCATGCTCAGTGCAGAGCCTGATGGTGGGACTCCATCCCACAAACTATGAGATCATGACCTGAGCTGAAATCAAGAATCAGACACTTAATTGACGAAGTCACCTAGGCGCCCCAGAAATTACCTATTTTAAAAGAAAGTCATACACTATATCATAAGATGTTCAGAGTCAGAAAGAGCTGGGTTCCAGTCACACATCTCCTACTTTCCAAGCTGTGTAATCTTAGGCATGCTTATTTAACTTCTCTCAATTTCCATTTCCTCATCGTTAAAACAAGGATAATAAAAACCATCTCACAGAGTTATGGTTAAATAAGATTTAATAACAAGGTTAAATAAGACTGTTATCATATGTACAACTATCCAACGTATAATATTGACCAAGTTACCATTAGTTATAAAATGAGAGAATAAATGACTTTACAGAAATTGTGAAACATACTGACTGCACTTTGACATTTTATGATGGAAGTTTCTCTTACTTCCCAGCATTTAATATTGCTGTTAAGACTAGAAAATATTTCCTTGAAATTACACCAAAAAAGGGGAGTTTTCTGACATAATTGAGTGACAGATGAAAGACCACAGATTAAGAAACTGTTGAAGTTTAAAGAAAAACCAGTAACATCTTGGTATAGATAGATGGCTAACTGGCTAAGATGCAATAGACACTTATGAACAAGATAAAAAATAACAAGGAAACAAAGGAAGAGGAGAGGGGAGAAAAAGGAGTGGGAAAATGGTAACAAGGGGTGAGGGTGGAGGGTTGGGTGGAGGGACAAGGAGGGAAGCAGAGAAGGGACTGATTGCATGATTCACTCCTGGCTGTATGATGATTCTGTGCTGGCCACCAGGTCATCCCAGGTCAGCCTGTTTGAACTGCCCCCCATGTAGAAATGAGCAACCTTTCAGAAAGTATGGGATAGAGGCACAAAGGACGATTGGCCATCTATGCGTTCCACATGCCTTATAGGGTTTGTAGACAAATGTTTGATGGTATATTCTATGTCTCTAAAAGCATTAATTAATGCCACTGATAATATATAGTTAATAAACAGAAACATATACCATATGTTAACATATAAACATATTTGGTTATTAAATATTTGGTTATTAAAATGTAACCAAAATTATAAAAATTGATTTTCAACCTCTGGACAGATCATATGCACTTTGGACTATTAAGAAACTGAAATCATATTAGTATAAATATCAAATTTATTTTATACTAGAGGGACCATATAGTATAAGGACAGCTTCAAAATGATCACAAAACCAGCTCCCTTACTTAAGAATACACGGTTTCAGCAGACTTATTTTAAGCTCACATTGTGCTTTGGAAGCCGTACTAGTCTGCTTTAGACTACAACAGTACAAAAAAAAATCATTCTAAATAATTGTCTATTTCCACCAATAATAATTTTAAAAGATTACATGTAGAGTATTAATGAGTAACTCAAAAGGCTATATGCATTGTATGTTGGCTAGTTTAAAACAAATAAAAAAAAATTGACACATTCAAAGAACCGTAGATCATTTCAGTAGAACAGTGTGTCCTAGGTCATCATGCTTTCCTTCTCTATTATTGTTGAGTTCGATTTGCCAACAAGCCTCTGACAATAAACACAGAAATAAATTTCAAGGTTAGTAAGCTAAACTACCACTGTGAATGATGACAAATTTACTGGTGAAGTTGAAACTGGCATAGAGAGTAATGTAAAAGAGAGACTCCTAGTGAAGTCAATTTTACATACAAAAAGAGCAAATATTTATCTGGGGAATTAACGTATGAAATTATATATGGAATTATGTTCCAACTATACAATGTGCAGTTCTAACCATCTTTATAGTAAAGGCAGAAAAATTATTGAAAAAAGGAGGGATAATATGAATGACCTATTTAAATTTTTTAACACTATTCGTTAATACAAATACTAACTCATGCATAATTTTCCAAGTAATAATACAATTAATTTACTTTCAACTGTTCCCAGACAGGGCTGTAAACAGAATCCCAATGAAGTTTAGTGTATATCTGACCACAGACATACCAATGTATCAACAAAAGGACAGAGTAATCCAAGGCAAAAAAAAAAAAAAAATCCTATATCATTGTTAGGCAAAATTGCTTGCCTTGGGTTAAAGAGGAAAACAAAACAAACTACTTCATGGTTGCCAAATGTATAATAAACAATTAAGATTTCAAATGATGTCTTTATATAAACTTTTATGTATGGATTGACATACACAAACATCTATAAACACAAACCATATGTATGAGGTATGTCCATCCATAGTAAAGTAAGCTATACTCTTACATCAATCCAGGTAATCATTTAGTATACAAGCACAAAGTTCTAATGAGGCCAAAATATCTAGAATTTCCTTTCCTGCTTTAAATACCAAAGCTTTAGGGGCGCCTGGGTGGCGCAGTCGGTTAAGCGTCCGACTTCAGCCAGGTCACGATCTCGCGGTCCGTGAGTTCGAGCCCCGCGTCGGGCTCTGGGCTGATGGCTCAGAGCCTGGAGCCTGTTTCCGATTCTGTGTCTCCCTCTCTCTCTGCCCCTCCCTCCCCCGTTCATGCTGTGTCTCTCTCTGTCCCAAAAATAAATAAACGTTGAAAAAAAAAAATAAAAAAAATAAATAAATAAATACCAAAGCTTTATACCACAGCAACAACTGTGAGTCTCTTAACTGAGCAACTTAAAATAGAGATGATAGCAAAGGATGCCAGTTAGGTAGACTCATTTCTCCCCTGAATGAAGCTTATAGTTAAGGAAACAGGAACCCAGATGGAACAGTCGCTTCCTGCTGAACTGGTGGCTCCTTGCCATTTTGCCTGCTAAGGTCATGAGCAGGTATGTGAGGGAGGGAATAGTGCTATGTCTTCAGCATATGATGGACAGCTGAAGTATAAATTGGGTTGCAATGGAATAAAATAATAAAACCATTAGAAATACTAACATTTGAAGAAGTTAAAAGACTTTTTTAGCTGCTTCCAAACTGATTTAAAACTATAAGATTATTTCTGTCTATCCTACAACTTTGGTATCCTCAATGCTAATCCCAAATAATAAAAGGCTCCTCATATCACTGATTTCATTGACTTATCTCTATACTTTGAAAATCACTGTTCCTAAGCTCATTTTTCAAAAAATGGATGCAAGTTGGGAAGGTTCTTGCTATCTGACCCCTATAGATTCACATCTATTACCATATATGGCAAAAAGCATAATTTCTCTATTTGAGAATGCTTTCTTGAAAGGTGGACTTTGGCCAGATCTGACCAAAGTCAGATTGTGGCCCTATCAGTTATTAGCTAGGTGAGTATCAAGCTACTTTACACTTTGGGGTCTCAGTTTCTTTACCCCGAAAAGGAGATGAGAATGTGTCATTCAAAGGTGTGTTAAAAGGATTAAATGAAATCATATTAGTTAAAATTCTTGGTAGAATGCCAGATATATATCAAGAAACCACTTGGTAGGGGCGCCTGGGTGGCGCAGTCGGTTAAGCGTCCGACTTCAGCCAGGTCACGATCTCGCGGTCCGTGAGTTCGAGCCCCGCGTCGGGCTCTGGGCTGATGGCTCAGAGCCTAGAGCCTGTTTCCGATTCTGTGTCTCCCTCTCTCTCTGCCCCTCCCCCGTTCATGCTCTGTCTCTCTCTGTCCCAAAAATAAATTAAAAAAAAAAAAAAAAAAAAAAACAAAGAAACCACTTGGTAAATGGTAAATATTATTAATGCATAATTTCTCCTCACATAGAATCATAACTTATTAGATATACTTTAATATAAGTAATATATTTAAAGCTTCTTTTCTACAATGATTTCAGGGAGCATGCAACTTAAATCCGACAACATTCTGACATCTTCTAATGCTTAAATCACATTTAACAAAAGGAGCCTTCATGCACTGTTGGTGGGAATATACGTTGGTGCAGCCACTGTGGAAAACAGTATGGAGGTTCCTCAAAAAATTAAAACTAGAAATATCAAATGACCCAATAATTCCAATACTACATATTTACCCAAAGAACACAAAAACACTAATTTGAAAAGATAACATGCTTCTGTACATTTACTGCAGCATTATTTACAATAGCTAAATTATGAAAGTAACACAAGTGTCCATAGACAGATGAACACACACATATGCACATATGTACATATGATGGGATATTAGCCATAAAAAAGAATGAAATCTTGCCATTCGTGATAACATGGATAGATCTAGAGAGTATAATGCTAAACAAAATAAATCAGAGAAAGACAAATACCGTATAACTTCACTCATGTATGGAATTTAAGAAACAAAACAAGTAAACAAAGAAAAAAAAGAGACAAACTAAAAAACAGATTGTTAACTATCAAGAACAAACTCATGGTTATCAGAGGGAAGGTTGATTGGGGGGGCAGGGGAGGTGGGAATGAGTGAAATAGGTGAAGAGGATTAAGAGTACACTTATCTTGATGAGCAATGAGCAATATATAGAATTGCTGAATCACTATATTGTATACCTGAAACTAATATAACACTGTATGCTAACTATACTAAAATAAAAATAAAAATCTAAATTTAAAATAAATAAATAAAATAGCCAAGATATGGAAATAACCTACATGTTCATTGATAGATGAATGCTTAAGGAAAATGTCTGTCTACAGAAAATATATGTCTACACACACACACACACACACACACACACACACACACACATGAATATTACACGGCCATGAGATCTAGGTGCACCTGGATGGCTCAGTCAGTTAAGCATCCGACTTCAGCTCAGGTTTATGGGTTTGAGCCCTGTGGCAGGCTCTGTGCTGACAGCTCAGAGCCTGGAAGCTGCATCAGATTCTGTGTCTCCCTCTCTCTCTGCCCCTTCCCTGCTCACGCTCTGTCTCTGTGTGTCTCAAAAAATAAACATTAAAAAAAATTTTTTTTAAAGGATGTAATCTTGTCATTTACAACAACATAGATGGACCTAGAGGGTATTATGCTGAGATATATCAGACTGAGAAACACAAAATCATGTGATTTTACTCATCTGTGGAATGTAAAAAACAAAATGAACAAACAAACAAAAAGCAGAATCAGACCTATAGATACAGAGAACAAACTGTCGGCTGCCAGAGGGAAAGTGTTTAAGGGATGGGCAAAATGGGTGAAGGGGAGTGGAGGACACAGGCTCCCAGTTATCGAATGAAGAAGTCACAGGAATAAAAGATAAAAGGCACAGCGTAGGGAACAATAGTCAATGATACTGTAAGAGTGTTAATGGTGACAAATCGTAACTACACTTGTGATGAGCACAGCATAAAGCATAGAGAAGTTTAATCCTTACGTTATACATCTGAAATGTAATGTAACACTATGTGTCAACTATACTCAAAAATTAAAAAAAAACATGAACTTTTATTCAATATAAATTAAGAGGTAATACAAAGATTTAAATGTGAACCACAAAAGTGTAAGATAAAGGTGACTTCACAAAAAGTGGTAAAGGGGAATAACGAGTCAACAAAAATACTGAAGTACTTGTTTAGTAAATTCCTCGTGAATCACAGTATTAACAGTTAAACAAATTAAACCAAAATATCTAGAAAAATACTTTTCCTACTTCTAGATAAAAAAGAGTTTTCTAAGTTTCAAAGGAGATGGAAAAATACTCATTAGATTGAATATATATTTCAAAACATAAGAAAATCAAAAGGTAATCAAACGCTTGTGAAAACAGTAACAACTAACAACTTTAAAAGAGCAAGACCCTTTGATTTAAAAAAAACAAAAACAAAAACAAAAACAAAACCAAACAAAAAAAACCCTCTTCTAAACCAGTAAGAGAAATACAGCCTCTGAAAAAAAGAATAAGTATATAAATGGGTTAATGATAAAGAATAAAATGTTAATAACTAATGATTCCTTCAGCTTCAAGTTCACTAGTAATTAAAAATATAAAGTATTGCTTTTTCATTTTAGAAAAGACTTAAAAATTATAATCTCTTAGCAAGCAAGAGTTTGAAAAGAGAGATAATATTGATTTTGCCATGAAGGAGGTAGAAAGAGAAACCACAGGCTGAGGATGGGAACAGCCTTTAGGTATTTGCCCCCAAACTCTTTCATCTTAAAATATACTAGTGATTTTTTCCCAGGAACTTAATATGAATAAGAAGGAAAGGACCCAAAAAGCCCCAACTTCTCTGCAAGTGCAGGGGACAGAACAGAGGAGCAAGTCTTACTGCAAGACGACAGGTACAACACAGCCTATTTGCCCGTCCCTTTAATAGGGTTTACATTGCTAAGAGAGTCCCAGATAAAAGTCAATGTAATGTGGAAAATCACACCTGGTTCTTTTGTTTTAATCAAGATTTTTCCATCTTTAAATTAGAATAAGCAACTTAAAAACAAAGTTATAAAACAAAATATAGCCATATATTCCCTATTAGAAACCTTTTAGATACAATCAAAGTATAAAAATTTGTTTTTGCAGTTTCTGTCTTTTGTCTCAGAATTGTCTGCCATGTTGTACTGAAAAGGAGAAGAGTTATGGAGCTTAAATCTAGTGGCACAACCAAAGAGAATAGGGAAAATCAGGAAAACTAGAAAGGACACCTACATGCTATGGTTATGAGTGGAAAAGTACTACATCCCACCAATAGTTACTAGCTTTAACTTTAAGGACTTATGCAATAATTCAAAGGAGTCTAACACAATACAATACAAAACAAAACACAGAGACATGACAACTTGGGCTTTAGATGCAATGTACAAATAAAAATAGAGCAATTATAAGCAGATTGGAAGGCCACAGTGACAAAATACTGGCCTTATAAGTGTGCATTTCTTTTTTCTTTTTATAAAATATTTATTTATTTATTTATTTTGAGAGAGAGAGAGAGAGAGAGAGACAGAGAGGAGAGAGAGAGCATGCCTGTGCCAGTAGGGGAGGGTCAGAGAGAGAGGGAGAGAAAGAATCCCAAGCAGCCTCCACACTTAGTGCAGAGCCCAACACAGCGTTCGATCTCACAAACTGATCTTATGAACCGTGAGATCATGACCTGGGCCAAAATCAAGAGTCAGACGTTTAACCGACTGAGCCACCCAGGTGCCGTTCCTTTTTTTCTTTTTAATAAAAATCTTAACTAGCCACTTTAAAAGGTGATGTTTGACAAATCACATGACTTCTTTGTACCACAACTGCCCATATCTATAAAATGAAATAGGTGAAGTAGAAGAACTTTAAGGTTCAGCTTCCATGATTAATCTATTCTTCTGCTCTCACGCTCTATGGATCCTATGCCATGTGTACCTACAGAAAAACTCCGATTGGAAAATAAAGCTGCTAATAATAATACAGTAAGACTTTAACATACTGGCAAAATCCGTTATGCCTCACTCCACCCTCAAAGTTGTTCAATCTCTTAGAGGGGTGGGAGTATTTTCTGCTTCTATTGGTTTGTTTTGCCATAATCTTATAATACTGAGACAAGCTTGGGTTTCTCTCATCACTGTCTGATGGGCACTAAATATATTTCTATGTCTATGACCAAAAAAACAAAACAAAACAAAACAAGAAAATAAAAAACAATCCCACCCTTCCAGTGTTACAATATGAAGATCACTTGATATACCAGTGAGACGTATAACTTACAACCATTAGTCCCAAGACACCTCCTCTACCGATTTAACTACTCTATACATGTGTGGGCAAAATACATCTGACAAGAAATTCCACATTGAATTACGGTCCATTTCAAGCAAATTAAAAGGCTTCCAAACTTTCCTATGAAAATATCAATCTTATTTTCATTCCTGAGACAGATACAATTCAAGGTTAAACAAACAAAAGAGTCCCGTGTGATGTGTGGAAGAGGTTTGTGAGATTTCAACACAGTGAAAACTTAAAACTGCCTGTTGAGTATACTAAGAAGTGAAAATCAAAATAAGAAAAGTTGTGAATTACTCTAAATTGTGCATAAAACTCTGTATTTGTTTCGATAATACAAAATATTTCACACACAAAGTAAGTTTTCTATCTATGGTGGAGAAGTAAAATACAAAGACAAAATAAATTCTATTTCTGTTGAGTATCGAAAGTAAAAGAAACAGCTGCTATTTCTCTACTGCTTTTTTAAACATTGACATCCTTTTCTTTCAACATTTCTATTTTGAGGAGCAAATTCTTCTGTCTGAAATGGAATATCACCCTTCAGTTTTGAAACTTTTTAAGCCACTATTTTCTGTTATTTCCTTAAATCCCTAACTATCTCTACAACAGAAGATAAAAGTAGGGAAGTATACCTTTATCAGTCATACTGGGAGCCATTCCACTCTGTAATTTTCCAGGGTCCATGAGGATGGACCCAACCTCTCCAAATATTCTCTCTGGGCCTTTTGGAAGGAATAACACTGCCTTCAGTTTGCTAGGGCATAATTTAACTTATCATGCATGTAAGAGCAGCAATTAGCTGATTTTGTTGACAGATTTCATCAAATTCAACAGTATCTTTGAGCTATATATCCTGAATTTGTATGTGCTAACCAATATGATTTTGAACTTTATTATTCAAATATAACTCTATGGGTCCAACAGGTATCTACTTGCTGGATAAACACACATACACACATTATTGTGATGGTGCACTTAGAGAAAAAAAATAACCTTTTAACACATTGTTATTCTTTAAAAAGCATTTATCATTTACTTGAGGGGTTTTTCTTCAATGCTGTCCACCAAAGTTGTGAAATACATTAAAATAAGAAGTCTATAAAGAAAAGTGGGCTTAAAATAAATACAATAAAGGTTTTATTTGGTTCAAGTTCTTGAGTGTCTATTGAATGCTATGTCTTAGAGGAACACGAAAGAATAAAGTTTAAAACTTGGCTATGAGTAGCTTACAACTTCATGTGCAAAAAAGAAGCACAAAACGTTCTATAAGGCTTTGTGAAGTTCTGTGACAGAGGTCTATATAAGAGGCCAAACCAAAGAAGCTGACAGTGGACCACCAGCAAGGTGCCTGGAGCTGAAAGGCAAAGACCAGGAAGAAGGTTTTCAAGATAGAAACAACATAAACAGCTCCAGAAAGGAGTAAAATAGTACAGATTGTTTTGAGAAATACACAATGTTCAATATTGCTGGAGCATGAAACAGAGGGAAGGGGAAGACTCATGGGTGAGCAAGAGAGTCCGAAAAACAACCCAGAAAGAATAGCAGAAGATCAAGACAGAACAAAAGTAGCAGGTAGATCAAGAAGAGAGTCTTTGTGCCAAGAAGACTGTATTGAGCAATAGACAGCCAAGGATGGAAGGGCTTTAGTAGGAAGTAAAGTGTTCACTGGGGTGGGAGATTGATCCTTCTAAGGGTAATGTAGCAGATAGACTGGTAGTAAAGGAGGTTAATAGTAATCTTTCAAATAAATTCACTAATCTTACTTCAACAGACAGTTAACACATGATATGAAAGGTCTTACAGTCTTTCTTTATAATATGCCTATATTTAAAATGTTGTTTACAAATATGATAAATAACCAGTATCAGGATTGACATGAAAGCCAAAATTAATATTGAGAAGGTATTTCAAGTCTTAAAGTACTCAATTAGGCTTCAACCAAAATATATTCCATTTTAGACACTGTCAACCAATGTCACAATTTTTCTATTTGCTTTCTTGGTTAAAAGGACGATTTTCTTTGGTTTCTTTTTATTGTGCTAATTTTATTTGGCTTGTTTTCTGCCCAAAGTTTCTACAGGGTACTTCAGAACAAAATACTAAAAGGAATTAAAATAAAACCAGTAAAAAAAATACTGTAAGAAAGTAATATCATGTATTTACACAATATATAAAGTGAAAAAATAAAAGATATTGAATAAAGAACTGAAATTATAATCTTGAACATAAGATACTGCCCAAAGGCAGTAGCAAAGAAAATTTTAATTGAGAAATGCCCACTCTAGATCAACAGTGGTTGCATTTTCAAAATAAACATACTGTTGTCCAAACCGAAATCAAACCCATTAATCAAACCCATCAAGGCAGAACTTGAAAAGGACATAGGAAAAGCTTGATTCAGAGGCTAAAACAAGCATTAAATGAATGTTATAATACAGTTTAAATTTAGATATGAGATTACCCTTAAAATATTTCTGAATTCAGAGAACTGATTTTGAAACATTCTGCATTACTTTGGAAATTATAGGAGATTCAATAAAAGTAATATTCCACAACGACTGGCCTCATCTTAAAAGAGATTTACTTTACATTTAGACCTTTTCCACCTGCTGTTCTGGATGTGGTTTATTCTATGTTAAAATTAGCTGGTTCCTGAATATTAGCCCTAACACGAAATCTGTGCCAGAGTTATTAGTTTGTCCTTCTATCTCGTTTGGCCTATAGTTTCAGCCCTGCAAGAAAATTTAGTTTTATCTTTGTTTTGAACTTAAATATGTAACACAGAAAACCCTTTGGAGCTATAATCAGCATCTATAACCTAACCTAAAAATTTTAAATATCACGCTAATGCTTATAGTCCCATAATTTAAAAACCAATGACAGGGAAGCTTTCCCTAGGTCAGTAGATAAGCTTCCCCTAGTTAATGCCATACTTCCAGTGAAGCAACATATTTGTTTTCCATGCCCTGTGTAGTAGACATAAAACATACAAGTTTATAAATTGCATGGGTGTTCTAAATCAGAAAATAATAGAAAACAATTTATTTCTGTCCTCTTGAGCACCACTGCCCTTAATGTTAATCTGGGATACACAACACAATGACAAATAAATGAACATCCCACGGCACTCTGAACACACGGAGAAACGTGTCAAGGTGCTAAACATGCTGAAAGGAAAACAAACTACCAGTGTGTAGCAAAACATGTTAATTTAATGACTTTAATAGGGAATCACTGGGCGCCTGGGTGGCGCAGTCGGTTAAGCGTCCGACTTCAGCCAGGTCACGATCTCGCGGTCCGTGAGTTCGAGCCCCGCTTCAGGCTCTGGGCTGATGGCTCAGAGCCTGGAGCCTGTTTCGATTCTGTGTCTCCCTCTCTCTCTGCCCCTCCCCCGTTCATGCTCTGTCTCTCTCTGTCCCAAAAATAAATAAACGTTGAAAAAAAAATAGGGAATCACTTTTTTGTAAGGAACCAACTAATAAGTCGACTGGACAGATAAACCCCGCCAAACACGGAGTCTTTTGCATCTTGGATTAAGAAGGCTGTTCTCAACTTTTCATCATTCCCTGTTCTCTCTACTCCCAAAGGTGGTCCTCAATTCACTTTTGTGCACTGTCATATGGACGTGGGCGTGCTTTTAGAAAGGACCCATGTTGTTCGTTCACACTCACCGATGATACACTGACACATCTACTTCTGCACATGTTCATGTGAGTTTTTCCCCTATTCCATCTCTAGACCACTCATCACTATAAACTCACTCACAGTCCTGTTTTAATGCTGATACGAAAGCAAACAGGACTTTACCAATCAGAAGACTTCAAGTTTGGCAGAATGAGGAAACAGAAACTTGCTGATAGGACACGACATGAGATCAGTGGTGGAGAACCTTTCCCAACACCCCCGTACTTGCGTGTATTCTGATCGTCCACAGCCTCCTCAAGGGCCATACACAAAACTGCACCGCCACTGAGAACATTCTTAAGCAGCTGGCAGCCCCTCCTTACTGGCTTTAGCATACCACACAGCCCTTTGCCTACTGATGCAGGGCAGCCAACAGGGAGAGGGAGTTTACGAGTCAAAGCGAGACTGAACTGGCTAATTACTTACCTCCTCACTTATGGCAGGCTTGCTCCTTTAACTTTTTGTTTCCTCTCTTGTCATTGCTCAGCGGTGAAGGGTTGTGATTCAGCAAAAGTCTGAACCTGACAGTTAAAAAGAATCCTTTTAGGAAAAAATACTGGAAGTGAATGTCCCCCCCCCACCCACTGTAGTCTTTCTTCCCCTGCCCTCCGTGTGCGTGTTTCTCTCTCGCTTTCTCTCTCTGCAAGGCAACTACGTAGTGGTCTATAAATATTGACCCTGACACTTGCTCAGTACGCTAGCTGCTCATGGCACAGGTCTGTGTTACTGAACACCGTGGTAATACTCCGGCAAAGTTCTCAGCTGCTCAGACAAAGCTGTGGATTGGCTCACTACCCGGCAACCCTGTGCCTGCCTGGAAATACCATTTTGCTGCCAGCTTTACAGATGCTATGGGCCTTTCCTGAGGCCCAAATCAGGCACAGAAGGGCAATTATGAGGTTTGTCTGAAGAAACAGTTTTCCTCAAGCAGGTGAAGAAAGCAGGGAGGGAGAGCTGGGTGAAGTGAAAGACAAGAAAGGAAATACTGCCTTTGTTTTGGCCAAACAACATCACCTCGACCCCTTCATAAAACTTACACCTAAATGTCATTTAATCAAGCTTTATGAAACTGAATTACTACATACTATGAACGACCAAAACACAGGAAAGCATTTTTTAATTGTTTTTAATATTGCTTCTCATTGAGTAAGGCTGCTGTGATGGAGTAATTAGTCACAAAAAAAATGTTTCAACACAGGTAAGTTCACTTCCAGAATGATAAAAATGCACTGGAAACCATCATTTTAATCAGACTGAATAATATATCTGGTGAAAGAAGCGAAAATATAATCTGAAAATTATATGACTCAACGTATTATATTAACTACCCTTAAATGTTCAATCATGACAACTTGAATTATTTTACTTTATTTTTATAGATTAAGGACAAAATCGAAGCCATGACACTACATAGTTTGCAGGTGATATGAATGAGGTCAGCATTATCGATCTATATCACACATAATGTCCACAGTATGAACAATTAGAAACTAAAGTCCGTATTTTCTATTCTTCTTGCCTAGAATAATTATATGTTTGCTTTACTGCAAGTTTGTTTCTTGAGTAAATCAAGAGAAAAGAAAATTTTAGAAATAATCTGGTCACTGACTCATCTTACAGATGAGAAAACCGACCCCCCACGCTGGTTAACTTATCCATGGTCACATGACAAGTTTGCCACAGGGCCAAAACCAGAGTCCTTGTCTTACTGCTCCTAAGCTGTGCTCCTTCTATTACAAGAGTGACTGTTAAACTCATTTTTATGTTCAAAATCCTATCTTCATGTGAAGTTTTACTGAAAACCTTACCAGGAAGGGCAAATAATAAAGCCAGAAAAATAACCAGCATGAAACAAAAATGACCTTTTACAATTTGACTCCCCGCAAAAAGTTATGTGCAAGAATTAACTTTGTAACGACTGAAATCCACCTCTGTCCCATCCAATAATTACTATTTGCCCAGTAAATTAACTTATTCTCAGGAGAGGTACATAGCTAGCTGTTGGGGAGGCAAAGATAAAACACAGTTCCTACTCTCAAGGACCTTACAATCCAAGTTCAGAGAAAAACAAGCTAATGACAAAACAGTGCGTTTGTGACGATGAAGACCAGTAGAGGCGGTGAGGGGTACTGGAGCATGCGCACCTCATCCCGTGTGAAGATTGAAAATGTATTTATTTGTTTATTAAGCCGACTATGTATGCATTCAAAAACCATTCTTCCTGTGCCCAGCTGGGACCTCAGAGAGCCTTCAGTCTCCAGTCTGGGCTGGGGAATGTGGTCGGATAGATGGAGGGATGGGGGCTAGGAGAGTATAGAGAGGAGAAACAACAGTTTTGGCTGAGCAGGAGGCATTGGTTGGCGTCTCCCGGGCAGACGGAAGTCAGCTCCACGGGGGGGGGGTTCAATGGGGGATTTCTCAATCAAGGTCTCTGCATATTATAGCAGGGGTGGGAGGCAGTGAAGCAAAGACAGAACGAATAACACAATAAAGACAAGAGGCAGGAAAAAACATGATCCAGAACTTCAAGTAGTCTTTCTTGCTGGAGCACACAAGGTGAAACAGGAAATGGTTAATTTTTTTTAAAAGGATGAGAAGGATAAGAGCAATGAAAAGTTTTATACACCAGGTTTAAAACCTTGGGTTTTATACGTTGTGCTAGCAGTCTTCAACTGTTTTTGCTTACAGACCTTTAAAAGACTTTTAAACTATGGAACTACTCACACATTAGCAAGTTAACATGAACAATTTTTCATCTGTGCTGATATAGGTCCATGCAGAGAATTTAATTTCTACTCTGGTGAAATACGGACATTTTAAAGTAAAAGTTATAAGTATATTAAATGGAATATAAATCCATAGTAATTTAATGAAACCATTATCCATTTAAATAATAAATTTATAAAATCTTCTAACAGCTGAAAATTTTACATTACTGTTTCATTTTTTTTACTTTTATTTCAATTCACCACCACATAGAATTTTTATGCGATATATTTTATAATTAAAAGTCTTTTATTGTTTATCATACTTCTCTGTGAGAAAAATTTAAGGCATTAATTGAAATTTTAAAATTGTTAAGTTTTCTATGATGCCAGGGCAATGCATCACAGTAAGGGTTGGGATAGATGAAAGTGTGACTTTAAGAGAAAGACTGTTATGAAGAAACCACTGCTCTTAGCCAGATCAATATCAATAAAGAGTTTATGTACAAGCTGAAAATCTGGACAATGACTCCATCAAAACCATATATTAAAATGTTAAGTGAAGGAAACCGGTCTGAAAAGGCTATATACTGTGTGATTCCAACCATATGACACTACTCTGGACAAGGCAAAAACTACAGAGACAATAAAAAGATCAGTGGTCACCAGAAGTTTGGGGTGGGTGCAGGATGAGTCAATGAAGCACAGGAGATTTCAGGGCAGTGAAACCATTCCGGACAACATGTAACAGTAGATTCATGGCCTTATGCACTTGACAAAACCCATAAAACTGTACAACACAAAGACAAAACCCTAATAAAAACTGTGGACTTTAGTTTAAATCTCTTCCTTTGTCTTCCTGAAAGCCACGTGTTCTAGAAAAAGTACTATTATTTATTAAGCAATTACCATCAGTAGGGGGGCTTAGAAATATTAACTTTAACACTTAAAAACAACCCTAATAGATGATTATGCTTTTGCCTTTTTTTTAAGATAAAGAACATAAGTTATTAAGTGGATGGTCTGAAGTCATCTAACTAATAGACAGATCCGGGATTCAGCCCAAATCTGTCTGACCAGACTCCAGTACCACATACTGCCTTTATATCAGTCACTTGAAAACTGGGTAGACACTGCCCAGGTCAGGCAAGGAAGCGGACTAAGCAGGACCTTCAGAAAGTCAGAAAGGAATGAAAGAATTGTATGCTGCATTTCTCTCAAGGAACTGCTAGATATTGAGTACTATAGGGTAGCAAAAAGAAGAGATTAACAAAGTAATCAGTGGAAGTCAATGGAGAAAATTAAAATAACTGTTATGTGCTATTAAGAAGAACTTAAAGGGTTTTATCTTCAATTTGGTGGGTAAGGAACACATGAAGAATTAAGGATGAGAAGACTCAATACTGACAAAGTATTCTTCCCAACTTTACAGATTCAATGCAACCCCAATCAGGACATTATTTTGTAGATATGGCCAACCCAATATTAAAGTTTATATGGAGAGGCAAAAAACCCAGAATAGTCAACACCAACATTGAAGGAGAACAAAGTTGGAGGGCTGACACTACCCACTATCAAGACTTACTATAAAGCTACCGTAATCAAGACAACGTACTGTTAGAGAAAGAACAGACAAACAGATCGATGGAAAAAAATAGAAAACCCAGAAACAGACTCACACAAATATAGTCAACTGATCTTTGACAGAGGGACAAAGTCAATCAATGTGGCAAAGACACTTTTTTCTTTTCTTTTTTTTTAATATGAAATTTATTGTCAAATTGATTTCCATACAACACCCAGTGCTTATCCCAACAGGTGCCCTCCTCAATGCCCATCACCCACTTTTCCCTCCCTCCTACCCTCCATCAACCCTCAGTTTGTTCTCAGTTTTTAAGAGTCTCTTATGTTTTGGCTCCCTCCCTCTCTAACCTTTTTTTTTCCTTCCCCTCCCCCGTGGTCTTCTGTTAAGTTTCTCAGGATCCACATAAGAGTGAAAACATATGGTATCTGTCTTTCTCTGTATGACTTATTTCAACAAATAGCGCTAGAACAATTGGACATCCATGTGCCAAAAAAAAAAAAAAGAATCAAGACAAAAGCCTTATACCCACCACAAAAATTACCTCAGACCTAAATGTTAATGCAAAATTATAAAATTCATAGAACATAACATAGGAGAAAATCTAGATTACTTTGGGTATGTCAGCGACTTTTAGACATAACACCAGAAGTACAGTCCATGAAAAAAATAACCCATAAACTGGATTTCATTAAAATTAACAACTCTCTGGGGTGCCTGAGTGGCTCAGTCGGTTAAACATCTGACTCTTGGTTTCGGCCCAGGTCATGATCTCATAGTTTCATGAGTTTGGGCCTCGCATCAGGCTCTGTGTTGAGGGTGCAGAGCCTGCATGGGATTCTCCCTCTCCCTCTCTTTCTGCCCCTCCCCTGATTATGCTCTCTCTGTCTCTCTCAAAATAAATAAATAAACTAAAAAAAATTTTTCTAATAAATAAAATTGAATAAAATTAATAACTCTACAGAAGACAATGTCAAGACAAAGGAAGATAAGCCATAGGCTAGGAGAAAATATTTTCAACACACATCTGATAAAGGATTGTTAACCAAAGTTTACAAAAACTCCAAAATTCAGCAATAGGAAAATAAACACATTTTTTAAAATGGCCCAAAGACCATAACAGATACCTCACTGAAGAAGACACACAGTTTGCAAAAAAACACATAAAAAAGATGTTCCACGCTGTATGTCATCAAGGAGATGCAAATTAAAACAACAATCAGATACCACTATACATCTATTAGAATGCTGCAAGATCTGGAACACTGACAACACCAAATGCTAATGAGGATGCAGAACAAAAGGAACTTTCATTCATTGCTGGTGAGAATGCAAAATGGCAAAGCCACTTTGGCAGACAGTTTGGTGGCTTCTTATAAAACTAAACATACTCTTATCACAACACCCAGCAATCCCACTTATTGGTATTCACCCACAAGAGTTAAAAATGTCCACACAAAAATCTTCACAGGATGTTTCTGGAGATTTATAATTACCAAAACTTGGAAAAAATCAGGATGTCCTTCAGTAGACAAGTAAATAAACTGTGGTATATCCAGACAAAGGAACACTATTCAGTGATAAAGAGAAGTGACCTATCAAGCCATGTAAAGACAAAAAGGAACCTTAAAAGCGTATTACTACATATTTCCACCCATATGACATTCTGGAGAAGGCCAAACTATGGAGATAGAAAAATCTGCATGGGGCGTGGGGGAGGTGGGGTGGAGGAAGGATGAATAGGTGAAGCGCAAAGGATTTTTAGGGGAAAAAAACCTCTGTATGACTTTATACTAGTGGATACATGTCATTATACATGTGTTGTTCAAGTCCAACACCAAGACCGAACTATAAACTACAGACTTTGGTAATTATGATATGTCAATGTAGATTCATCAGTTTAACAAAGGACCAATCTGGTGGGGACTCGATAATGGGCAAAGTTATACATGCACAGAGGCAGAGGGTATATGGAAAAATCTCTGTTCCTTCCATTTTGCAATGAACCTTATTCTGCTATTAAAAAGCCAAGTCCTGAAAAAGTCAAAGGTGGCTCCTCCCTCAGGGAGTTGGGTCTTTGTCAAGGCAGAGGTTACAGAAGGAACAGGGAGCTAAGAAAAGAAGATGCATTTAGTCTTTGAACATGATGAACTGTGTTATAGCCAAGTGAATACAGTCAGTAAGCACTTAAATATATTAATCTATAATATAGGAAAGATGAAGATTGCAGCAATTCAGTAACCTTCTATTCATGTTTTCCTGCTTGAAACTTTTTTTCACCATTAACCTATTCTCAACACAGAAGCCAAAGCAGTCACTTAAAGATATCAGAGGCGCCTGGGTGGCCCAGTCAGTTGAGCATCCGACTTTGGCTCAGGTCATGATCTCGTGGTATGTGGGTTCGAGCCCTGTGTTGGGCTCTGTGCTGACAGCTCAGAGCTCAGAGCCTGGAGCCTGCTTTGGATTCTGTGTCTCCCTCTCTCTCTGCCCCTCCCCCACTCATGCCCTGTCTCTCTCTCGCTGTCAAAAATAAACATTAAAAAATTTTTTTAAAAAATCATATAATACTCGTCTTCTATTGAAAACAGAATAAAAGTCCAAGTTCTTATAATGATCCATAAATCCCTACTTGATCTGCCTCTCATTCGGTATCTGACAACACTGACTACAGTCCCCCTCGTTTTCTCAGCTCCAGCCACTTGTTCCCCTATTATTCCTTAAATGTACCTGAAAAGTTTGCCCTTGGTGTCCTCCTATTTGCTGTTCCCACCCTGGTATGTTCTTGCAAACAGCTTCATGGCGAACACCTCCTTCACATCTCTTTTCAAATGGCACCCTCTCAGTGAAGCCTACTACCACCATACTATTTAACACTGCAAACTTCCTTATTATTTGTCACTGCCTGTTTCTTCCCAATAGAATTTAAGTTCAATAACATAGATTTCATGTGCCTAAAATGAATCTCACACACAGTAAATAGGCATTATAAAAATAAATAACACATAAATCTGTGAGACATATACCAACATAAGTGGCTCCTGAAGTCAGTAATAGTAAGTAACCCCAAACCAACATTTAAAAGGCAGGTCAAGGGGTGCCTGGGCAGCTTAGTCAGTTAAGCGTCCAACTTTAGCTCAGGTCACGATCTCAAGGTTCGTGAGTTTGAGCCCCGCGTCAGGCTCTGTGCCGACAGCCCAGAGCCTGGAGCCTGCTTCTGATTCTGTGTCTTCCTCTCTCTCTGCCCCTTCCCAAGTCATGCTCTGTCTCTCAAAAATAAATAAAAACATTACCAAAAAAAATTTTTTAAATAAATAAAAGGTAGATCAAGGGAGAGAAGTCCATGACGCTTGTAAAACAATGATGAATGTAAATAGAACAATGAGAAAATGAGAAAAAGGGTGATGAGGACGAAGTAGTAGAGAGGGAGTGGCTGACAATGTCACCTGCCATGGGAAGATCAAATATGAAGGACTGAAAGAGCCTATTACACACAACATTCAGAAAGTACTCTGATACTAAAGATCTCTGAATGGTACATCCTCAAAGGGTAAATTTTATGGTGTATGAATTATATTTCAGCAAAGCAGGCATGAAAAAGAAAAGAGAGTACTAGTGGCTGAGCTATCTCCATTGGAGGCAGAAAGTAAACAAGGGAGGTGAGACATGAAATAGAAACTCTCTTTCAAAAATCTGGCCATTAAGAAAAGAAAGATGAGGGTGATGATTTAACACCACAAACAATCAAACAACTCGTTACGGCATAAAAGTGAGTGTTTTGAAGTCAAGCTGACTTGAATTTTCGTCTTTCTCAAGTTACATTGTAAGTTATGCAACTTTAGTATCCTCATTAATAAAATGAGTTTAAAATTAGTACCTGTGTGACTGGATATCAGTATTTCATTTCTCTGCCTCACAGAACAATATTTCATTGCACAGATACACATTTTACTTATCCATTCATCAGCTGGTGAACATTTGCACTGTTTCCACTTTTGAGTTATTACGAATAATGCTATGAACTTTCATGCATAAGCTTCCGCATAAACATATGTTTTCATTATCCTTGGATAAATACCTAGAAGTGAAATTTCTAAGTAATGTGGTAATTTTATATCTAACATTTTAAAGAACTGTCAAATTGTTTTCCAAAGTGGTTACACCATTTTATATCCCCAACAGGAATGGTGAGGGTTCCAATTATCTGTTTTTTTTTTTATTACAGTAATACTTGTAAATATAAAGCAGAATCTCATTGTGATTTTAATTTGTATTTCCCTAATGACTACTAATTGAGTATCTTTTCTTATGCTTATTGGCTTTTTGGATATTTACTCTTTACTTCCAGTAAATATAATTTCAGAAAACACTAGGACCAAATAAAACTTAAAACTTATTTTCAAATGCTCAGCAAAGTTGTACCTGGCACAGGCATAATAAGTAACTTATTAGCTAAAGAAATGAATATTCTAATAAACAAATGAAAGATTAGGAATTAAAAATACTTGATTTAGTGGTATATCATTTCAATTTTCAAATAACTTAGTTTGAATTCCTATACAGTCTAATAGAATTTTCAGTGAAGAAAAGAAACTTTTTAAAAAATGCAATTACAAAGCAAATGTACTAATCCTCTGTTTAGTATTATGATAAATACCTACATTAATATTTTTAGTTTGGCCATAATAATGTACTCCATCAGATCAATAATAAAGTACTCCATCAGAAACTGGACTTATAATCCAATCATATTAATGCTTTAATTTCATGCTTCTTTGAAGACAGAGGTAAAAAAGCAAAAAATTGATTAAGTAGCAAATGACTTAAAAGTATGTGTTGATAAGCTTAATCAGATATGAATACTACAAATATATCCAACACTATAAAGAATGAGACACTCCTCAGGGACAAATGTCTACAAGGAAAATATTAGTAATCCAAGCTTATTGTCATTTTTCAAAAAGACCTGTGGGAATATGTGCCTTTCAATGTAAATGACTCTGGAGAAAGGAAATTGACTCTACATTGTGCCTAGTGAGTAGCTAAGGATGGGCTGTTTTCTCTTTTATAGGCCCTACTGTGAGTCCCATCACACAGAGTCACTTACCTTTAACTCTAAGGTTCTTTGTTCCCAAGTAATAAATACTTTAGGCCCCCAGGAGCCCACAGGAAAGTCACACAACCTACTAACCTACTAACCCTACAACCAAGTCTACTAACCTTTACTGCTGCTAGTTTAAGTTCTTATCTATCATTAGTTTTGAGAAGTATTGACTGCACAATTAATAAACAGACCATTTGTTCTTTTCAACTAGAACAATGTTGTATATAAATTGCAAAGAAGCAAACTAAACAAGGAAACCACAGCAAAGAATGCATGTCCTTTTTAACTTTCATTTGGTATCACACCAACTAGTGCCCAACTAAACTAAAACATTTTATCATTTATAAATAGAAATTGTTTTGAAATTCATAGTGTATAGAATGCATATAACCAGAGTAAATAATAAAGCTCAATTATATTTCATAAAATAAGGTAATAACAAAGAGCTGAAAAGCATCAGGGATATAAACTAATTTTTATACTATCATTGTTGCTAATTGGACCTATATTAAAACTATATTAATGTTTCTTCATGCTTAATAATAATAGCTTAGCTCATAACTATGTATCAGTATTTGTTTTTCTCTTAAAACCACATGTATATTTTTTATAATACTGAGGAAAATCTCAAACGTGATTTTTAACATAATATTTGTAATATAATTTCAGTAATTTTCTACTTTTAAAATGTGTACAGTTCTTAAAACCATATCTTTAATATTTATTTTCTAAAACTAGAGAACTAATTCACAGTAATTCAAAGTCTTCTACTATCACTGCAAAATGGAAACTTAAGAATGTCAATAAGAATCTTCATGATGATGAGAATTTTTAATTCCATTAATCTCTGAATTGCTCTAATATCCAAATGACAGATATTATCCCACATCTGAAACAACGGTTTTTCTTTCATCATAAAGATGTAGATATCTCTCGATATTCATAGTTTTTTTCAAGAACAACCCGTTCAGAGACCTTTTCATTCATGCAGATACCTATAATTATCAACATGATATTAATGTAACAGAAGAACACTTATTTCTGGAAAAAATTACAGTATATTTTGTTGGGCAGTGGAAATGGAATCTCAAGAAAGCCGTAAGTGTCCTCTGCAGGGAAGGAGCAGTTATAAAGGTGGTCCTGAAATCACCCACACCAGAGGGATTTCAGTCAGCTGAAAGGAGAGAGTAGGAAAGATTGGGGTCAGGGTTCCATAAAACAAGCTAATGCCATACATTCCTTACGATAGAGAGTGAAAAACCCCAGCCAGGAAGGATTCAGAAAAAACTCACTCAATGGGAGAGGGAACCACCTGTCAACCACAATTAAGCTGACCTTTTTTATTATTCATTAATCATATGGCAATAGCCTATAAAAATACCACTGAATGATTAAATTTAACAGGCAATGAAAATAGCCAGTCACATTAAGTCTGATCATCCATAAAAGAAAAGAAAAACAATACTGGTTTATTTTATTGCTCTATGATGAATCTGCTTTCATATGGAAGATATAAACTATGAAACTAAGGAATATAATTATTCATGTTAAGGCCACATTTTTTTCTAGTCAAAATATATTTCAAAAAAGTGAGAGAAAATAAAAAGGAAACAATAAAGCAAACTAATTTTATTTTTTTATTTTTATTTTTTTTAATTGTTTAATGTTTATTTATAACTGAGAGACAGAGACAGAGCGCAAGCAGAAGAGGGGCAGAGAGAGAGGAAGACGCAGAATCCGAAGCAGGCTCCAGGCTCTGAGCTGTCAGCACAGAGCCCAATGCGGGGCTCAAACCCACAGACAGTGAGATCATGACCTGAGCCGAAGTCAGACACTTAACCGACTGAGCCACCCAGGCGCCCCGAAAGCAAACTAATTTTAAACAAGAAATGAATGAGGTATCTACTACTCTAGTGTGAGTCATATAAAATGTGCTTCCTTCTGTTGGCTATCCTGCTTGACAGGACCTGAAATTTCCTTGAAAAGTGGTATCAAAAATAACTAAGGGGAAAAAAAGACTAAAGATGAAAAAAATATTAATTTTACTTCTGAATTTGAAAGGATCTGAATATTGTCATATACATTCCTTTTTTTTTTTTAAAGTTTTTTGTGTATTTATTTATTTAGAGACAGTGTGAGTGGGAGGAGGGGCAGAGAGAGAGTGAGAAGAGAGAGAATCCCAAGCAGGCTCTGCACCATCAGCACAGAGCCTGACGTAGGGTCAAACTCATGAAACTGTGAGATCATGACCTGAGCTGAAACTGAGAGTCAGATGCTTAACCAACTGAGCCACCCAGTAGCCCCTATTTCTGAGAGAGAATTAAATCACACACTGACCTGGACTAAGGCAGTCTTTCTAGTTTTTGTCAGCTTTCATTTCATTAAACTACCGTGGAACAGGTAAATACTGTAAGGAGAACACTTTGAGGTGATTTTCCCCCTTCCTGTAATTTGCTTCCTTCTGGGTATTTGGCCTATGCTGACCTAGAACAGGGCTGGAACTGAGCTGAGGATAGGTGGATGGTAAAAGTAGGAAAGGTAAGAATAAAGAATATCCTTATAGTTTTCTTTTCATCATCCAATAAAGAGATGAAATAATGCTAACTAGTAAGACATCAATTTAATAATCAACCTGCTTACATTTTTATTTTGAAAATAATCGTACTGAACCATGGAATCAAAAAAATTGCTTTGTATAAATATTTGTGCTTAGAAAAGCATATACAAACTGCTACTAATACCTGATGCTTAAGTAACTCAGTGGAGAACATGAAGGAGAGTAAAGAACATCAAAGCATGTCCTCAGGATGAAGGGATCCCTGCTGATGAAGTAAAACCTCTTACTGTCCAACTCTTAATGGTACGTACAAAACTAACAACTCATATTTATGTAGCACTTCAGGTTTTTGTTTTTGTTTTTGTTTTTTTTACTTTTCTTTTTATTATTTTTTTGTCTTTGAGAGAGAGAGCACGTGTGCACAGACACACACATGCACGTGCAAGAGTGGAGGGTTCAGAGGGAGGGAGGAAGGGAAGGAGAGAGAGAGAGAGAGAAGGAGAGAGAGAATCTTAAGCAGGCTCCATGCCTACGATGGGGCTTGATCCCAAGACTCTGAGATCTTGACCTGAGCTGAAATCAAGAGTTGGTCATTCAACCAACTATGCCACCCTGGTGCCCAGCACTTCAGATTTTTAAAACGTGTTTTCATATGTTATCTCATTTGTTCATTAAGATGAGCCAGTTAGAAAGTATCCCTACTTTACATATAAGGAAGCTAAGTGCAAAGCAGGTAAAGGAAGAGTCCAACATGTTAAAGTTTGAAAGAAGTGTAGACAGAAACTGAATTTGGTCTTTTCACATTTAACCCTTGACCCTTACTACTGTACTTTTCAATAATACCAGAGGGGCCATATCCTAGTGGAAATTACTCTTCTGTGGAAAAAACATGAATTCCTAGAGGAAATACTGAAGTCTTCCTGTTTGGGGCATATATGTTTTTGTTTGTTTGTTTGTTTGTTTGTTTGTTTTTAACGTTTATTTATTTTTGAGACAGAGAGAGAGACAGAGCATGAACGGGGGAGGAGCAGAGAGAGAGGGAGACATAGAATGGGAAGCAGGCTCCAGGCTCTGAGCCATCAGCCCAGAGCCGGACGCGGGGCTCAAACTCACCGACCGCGAGATCGTGACCTGAGCTGAAGTCGGACGCTTAACCGACTGAGCCACCCAGGCGCCCCAGGGGCATATATGTTTTTGACGATAATGGCAAACACACACATACACAGTACATACACGGTAATAACAGTCATCCAAACTTAAAATTTCAAAATTCCACTTCTGGTCTCCCCCAATTCCGTTTAGTTACTAAAACTCAAGACTATATCTTTGTTTTTTGCTTTTTTGTTTTTCAGATTTTTATTTAAGTTCTAGTCAGTTAACATATAGTATAATATTAGTTTCAGGACTAGAACTCAGTAATTCATTACTTACATGCAACACCCAGTGCTCATCACAAGTGCCCTCTTGAATACCCATCACCCATTTAGCTCACCACCACCCCCACCCACCTCCGTCCATTAACCCTGCTTGTTCTCTGTAGTTAAGTCTCTTATGGTTTGCTTCCCTCCCTTTTTTTCCCTTCCTCTATGAAGAACCCATCTTTGAAATCTCTGTCTTTTCCCTTCCCTCTGTTCCCACCAAAATTCAGATTTAGTTTTTACATAACCTTAAATACTGAAATCTAGTCCTGTCACCACTCTCCTTTCTCCTCCAACAACCTTCTGCACTGCCACAAAAAAGAAAAAGTCAACATGCACTCTTGCCAACAACAGAGGGTTTGAACTTTTCTGCACAGAATACAGTCCTCTCTGCCATCTCGAACCGACCTTATTACCCTTTTGGTTTCATTTCTCCTTTGCCCACAACACAAATCCTGTATTACACACTCCTAATACACCAAACCATATGCTCACCCACTGGAAATGTTATGTGTGTGCTTCCATACTTCTGTGTCTTTTCTTGGGATGACCTCTAAATCTTTATCTCTAGGAAGTAACATTTAAACTGGTGAAGAACTGGATCTATTCGGGAATGCAGATTAAAAGGAAAACTGGGTGGCACCTGGGTGGCTCGGTCGGTTAAGCATCTTACTCTTGATGTCCGCTCAGGTCATGATTTCACAGTGGTTAAGATCAAACCCCGTGTCAGACTCTGTGCTGGGCACAGAGCCTGCTTAAGATTCTCTCTCTTTCAAAAAAAAAAAAAAAAAAAAACTTAATAGGAAAATTTCATTGCATGCTGTGACTCTGGTATTAACTCCTTGCTCTCCTTGCTTGTTGTGTTTCCTTCCTAGAAAGATGACAAATAGCTTGGTTTGCACTTGATAATGCTAAAACTATAAGGGAAAAGTGCACACCAGTTCCCAGGCTGCGAGCCAGTAAAGCAGTGATACGCTGCGCATTTCAGGAAGATCTGAGGGGACCTGATAAGCACTTATGTCCTGAGTATTTACTCCTCTTTCTCTGTTTTATCTCCTTTGTGACAGAAAATGAGGCAATAAATAATTCCACAATATTAACGAAAATACATTCAACTACATGACTTACCTTTTGAAAGACCTACTAATCTAGCCTTTAGGTAAACTATGCATAGTAGTTATGTAGAGATTTGAAGCAGGATACTACCTGAAACAGCAATCCTAAGGAGTATTTAAGTGCTAAAATTATGACAGTAGTATCCATGGAACTAACAGGGCCTCTACACAGAGAATTTTAAATATTTATATGCCCAAAAGGTTGCTGCCATTTTCTTTTGGGCAGAACAACAAAGTTCAAAGTACAGTAATGAAAGTTATCACTGGGCTTACTGGCAATCAATACCAATTAAAAGCTACATTTTAAAATGCATATCAGGTGTTACTGGAAAATGCATCCATCTGAATAGCAGCTATTGAAAAAAAGTTTATCAAAAAGGGTAAATAATGTATAAAAAGTCCCAAGTGAGTGATGAAAACCTTGTTCAGATGACAAGCCACATATCAGTTGGAAGCCAGTGCTCAGACTTATTGGCACCAACAATGTTTTCTTAATTTCCTAAGTGTGCATAACATCACACCACCCAGTTGGCCTAGAGTACCCTTATTTATTGCTTTATTCTATGAAAGACTACTTCAACTTACTTATATTGCTGACAAATCCATTTTATAATTTTCATTAGCAGTTCTAATGGTTCTTATGCAATATTTCATATTTATTTATGCTTTCATTCAGCAAAACAGTTGCTGAGTACCTGTTATGGGTTTGGCACTATAGACACAATCTCTATTCTCAGAAAGGCTAGAAGCTGGTGACGGTAGAGAGAAGACTAGTGAATGGCAATGACCGTGATATAAACAAGCCAAGCACAGTAAACCTAACTCTTCCTGGAGACTGAGCTCAGGGAAGGCATCTAGAGGAAGAAATTATATCTGAATTCTTAAAAGAAATTAACCAGAACATACAGGAAGATTTCAAATATATGGCACTTTGGGATGACGGTAAGACCCAAGGTATGGCCATGGAGTGAAGGCCTCAAGTGGTGTAACTATTCCTGTCCTAATACCACTGCCCTTCAGTCCTCAGTACTGGGGGCTGCTACATTGCTAGGTTTCCTTTTTCCTGCCTGATGACATTTTCAACTCATTTCATCCTATGGCTTTATTCTAATTTTTAAAATGTGACCCCATGTTTTGAGGTTTTTAAGAGAAAAAAAGATATAATTTTGTATATTCCCATAAGAATTTTTCTATCAGCACTTTCAGCCATTTATTAAAAAAATATTTATAGAGCAATAATAATTATTGAACTATATGACAGGCTTGGCTTTAAGTGCTAGGAATATGATGGTGAAGCAGGTATGCCACACATGCCCTTATAGACTTTACATTCTAGAGGCGGGGGGGTGGGGGGACCTAACAAACAAATATGGTATCATCTCATAAGAAAAAAAAGGCAATAATAAAGGTGAAACAGAATAATGTGATAATACTGGGGGGAAAAAAGTTTAGGCAAGGGGGACTAAGAAAAGCCTTGCCCGAAGCAGAATCCTTTGAGCTGAAGCCTGAATGATGAGAAGGAAACAGCCTAGAAAGATCTGAAGGAAGAGTATTCCAGGCAGAAGGAATTGCTAATGAAAAGATACTTGAATAAAAAGAATCCTTGGTATTCAACTGACCAAAAAAAAAAAAAAAAAAAAAAAAAAAAAGCCCAATAATTAGACAATGACTGGACGATGTAGTGTTTCAGATCAGTGGTTCCTAAACTGTGCTGCACACTGGAATTATCTGAGATGCTTTTAAAAATCCAGATATCCTGCAATACCCCAGACCAATTAAACCAGAATCGCTGGAGTAGGAACAGAGATCAGTATTCTTTAAAACTCTCCATGTGATTCTGATATGCAGTCCCAGTGGAGAAGCACTAATTTAGGCCATGGTGAAGAATTTAAATTTTAGTCTAATTACATAAACAGCTACTGAAAGATTAAAATTTCAACTGAAATTTGTCATGTACCTAGACTGTTTCGTTTCAACCTGGATATTTCGTTAAAAGGAGCAATACACCTTAGACGTGTTAGTTCCTGAAGCAAATTCTTTTGAACAACAAAAATGAAGGCAATTATTGAAACACTTCCCTTTAAAAATGTGGGGCGCCTGGATGGCTCAGTCAGTTGGGTATCTAAGTTTGGCTCAGGTCATGATCTCGTGGCTCACGAGTTCAAGCCCTGCGTCGGGCTCTGTGCTGACAGCTCAGAGCCTGGAGCCTGCTTTGGATCCCCCCCTCCCCCGCCTCTTCCTCACTCGTTTTCTCTCTCTCCCTCTTTTAAAAATAAGTAAACATTAAAAAATGTTAAAAAGTAAAAATTAAATAAAAATTAAATTTAGCTGAAAATTATTTTGGAAATGCCTAATGTATTCATTTTATATACCTCCCTGTAAATTCTAGAATATATTTGCTTATATTTTGTGAATGACTTATCTCTTGTGAGGAAAACAAATACACAAACCTTTGAAACAGTATCTGAATTTTGCTGACATTATTCTTTTTGATGATCTGTAAGACTGACCATGGGATTCCTCTAGTGTGGGTCACATGAGCACATGATCCACTCTGCTGTAAATGGTACATCATTTTGTGGCACGTAATTCTGTAAGACTTCACCTACTAGAGCTGAGTTAAGAAATAATCTTGGGGCGCCTGGGTGGCGCAGTCGGTTAAGCGTCCGACTTCAGCCAGGTCACGATCTCGCACTCCATGAGTTCGAGCCCCGTGTCGGGCTCTGGGCTGATGGCTCAGAGCCTGGAGCCTGTTTCCGATTCTGTGTCTCCCTCTCTCTCTGCCCCTCCCCTGCTCATGCTCTGTCTCTCTCTGTCCTGAAAATAAATAAACGTTGAAAAAAAAAATTCCTTCCAAATTTATAAAAAAAAAAAAAAAAAAAAAAGGAAATAATCTTTAAGGAGAAATGCGGTTGATTCACCAGCACTGCTGCGACCTGAGAAACTCATCACATTAAAATGTTTAGATACATTTATCAGATATAGATGACATTTCTATTGTTCAAATAAACACACCCGTATACCTTTTGTTGTACTGCACTGAGTAGAAAATAAAGCCCCTAATGGTAGTAAAACGTTTCATTTCCCAACTCTTGGGGTCAATTTAAATTCTTATTTTTTTAACAATAACTGTGCCTAAATTAAGGAACCTAAATTAAGCTGTAAGAAAAGCAAAAGCAAGGATGTCCCGGTCACATTCCAGGAGAGCAAACCAAGCAGCTAAAAACTGATTGAACTATCATGTGGTGCTACAGTCCTAAGATTTCCACTGATACAGCATCTTCTCCAGTTTCAATTAACGTATTAATTTAGGCTAACCAGCTGAAGGAGTTCTACTTAAAAATCCAACCACTCCACAGAAGGTAAACTTAGGATATTCCTTTACTTATCTACCCAAAACAAAACTTCATCAGAATTGCGTATGTAAAAAAAAAAAAAGTGCATATGTAAATATTATACTACCCCCAATTTTCCTCTAAAGGACAAATTTTCTACACAGTCTATTTGTCCTGGAATTCACAGAATGTAAGTAAAAAGGGTTGACAACTTCTACTCAAACTTTTCTTCGGAAAGTTCTATCCGATAAAGCCAGCCAAGGTAATCTCTCTATCTCAGAACAGCCTTTGCATTCTTTCTCTCCCTTTATGAAAACCCACAGCAATCCCAACTTGCATTACATACTTGTTTCCCTTTTCTTGTAGACAGTATCTGAACTGAAATCAGGAGCTATATTTTATGCATTTTTGCATATTCACACAACCTTTGTGGGGTTAAGCAAACATCTAATTAAGGAATGAATAATGAAAACTTATCAACCTCCCAAGGCTGAAGATAAGACAGAACAGCTCAGTGCTGGTATGACCTCGTGCAAATATACATCGCCACTTCCAAGCCCTGACTACCATTCTCTCCCTCCTTGGTAAACTAAAAGAGAAGTAAAAAAAATACGTGAAAATGTGAAATGAGAGGTGCCCTTATGCTCCAAACAAGAAGGGTGGATCAATGAGGAAGAGGATTTGATGATTAAAGACTGCAGACTCAAATGAAAAATCAAATAGAACCATAAATCCATTCAATCACTTGTTCCTTCCGCAAACAATTTTGAATACCTAAAATATTCCAGGCACCTGTAACATACAAAAGTAAATGAAACGCAACTCATGCCTCCAGGTAGCACACAGTTAAATGCTATAATGCACAGTAATAAAAGCAACGCAAGAGCTATGCCTAAGTGATAAAGAGATACAAGTACTTCATTCAATGGGGAAGGAAAGATGGTAGTGGAACTAAGGTTTGTTTGTTTGTTTTTTATAATGTTTATTCATTTATTTTTGACAGAGAAAGAGAGTGTGAGCGGAGAGGGACAGAGAGAGACACAGAATCCGAAGCAGGTTCCAAGCTCCGAGCTGTCAGCACAGAGCCCAACACGGGGCTCGAACCCACAAACCATGCGATCATATCTGAGCCAAAGTCAGATGCTTAACTGACTGAGCCAGCCAGGCACCCTGATAGTGGAACTAAGTCTTAATAGGGGGAGTAGAAATTATTCTAGGATAAGAGGCAAAGGGGGATCCATTCCAGAAAGAGGCAGAACAAAGGCATAAAAAGCAAATAAATAAATAGGACATTTTAAATCCTTCATAAAGTGAACGACAAGTACAACTGTCATGAATAAACACGCTAAATAAACTGTTACTACCTTTCACAGCACAATTAAAATGTGAAGTCAACTGGGATAATCTGAAAATATTTTTATCAAAATCTGGCATTCCAATTATCTACTCACCTCATGTTACTTTTGTTACTTTATGATCCAGTTTTCCAATTATTTTATCATTTGCCACTTTTATAGGTTTGCCATGTACCTATGATGAAACTTCTTTTGTTCCAAAGACAGTTCAATAGTCTTAAAATCAAGTTATAATTAAATGAACAAGCCTACTGCCAATTTCACTAGGCTGCGTGCTGGAAATCAGACTGTATTGCAGAAAAATTTCCCTGAGGGCAAACTGTTGAGGCAAAATTATGACTATGACACGGACTAAGCAACCCTATGTTGCAACTTATTATAGCTACACTTTGCAAATATTTTAAAAGATCATTCAAAGTATGGTTAATAAATCACTAAGTAACACTGCCTTCGATCTTGTGAAGACTGAATTTTCATCATCAGTGGGCCAGGCTGATGGCTAAAAAGCGATGTACTCTCCTACGTACAGTAATTGCAATCAACTGTGATGATCCATTCATTTTATATCACCTTTGACCCTTTTAAGAGGGCTGAATGGAGCCTGGTCCTCGATAGCCCTGTGAAGATACAGTCGTGTTTCACGTAGGCAGTGGTTTTCTGGTCGCTGGCTTTCACAGGCTGCCGCGTGCCTGGGTCTCCCACAAAAACCAGCTGGATAGGGTTGTTGCTGAAAGCAGAGGAGAAACCGAAGTGAAAAGATGCAGTGAACAGGGTCCAGCACAGGCAGACAAAATATCTGAAACTGTCAAAAAATTTTCCAAAGCGCACATGGCTCGCTTATCTAGTGGCACAGGACAAACTGAACTGCTGTGGCCAACAAGAAAGGAGACGCCAGCAGCTGCACACTCATCACCTTTAATGAAGCCTTCGCTCTTCACAGTTGTGAAACTCAACCATATGGTTCTTGATATTTGAAAAGATCCGTTTTAAGAATCACTGGGAAAATCTGTCAGTACTTATGCAGAGTTAGATTTTAGGAAGAGATGGGATTTCTCTGCACTTTTACAGAACATTTTTCCTCTTTTGCTACAAAAACACAAGGTTTCAATAGCTGGCCAGTTAAAACTATTACCATTCATAAATTCTGCATGTCTGAGAACTTGATATAACCTAAAACATGTACCACCCACAATCATAAGTTTGGCCTAGCCAAGAGAAAAACACCAAATTTAGAATCCCATTACATGCTATCACTGGAAATTCACTGAATGTTTAATTAGTAAAACTAGGGGCGCCTGGGTGGCTCAGTCGGTTAAGCAGCCGACTTCGGCTCAGGTCATGATCTCGTGGTCCGTGAGTTCGAGCCCCGCATCGGGCTCTGTGCTGACAGCTCAGAGCCTGGAACCTGTTTCGGATTCTGTGTCTCCCTCTCTCTGACCCTCCCCCATTCATTCTCTGTCTCTCTCTGTCCCAAAAATAAATAAACGTTAAAAAAAATTAAAAAAAAAATTAGTAAAACTAGAAGATGAACCCGAGGATGTTCAGCTCAAGTGTTTTTGTTTTGTTTTTTTTTTAACACAAAAGGTTTTATCTTCATCTCTAACAACATCTATTTCCACATTCTATAACTTTAGAATTCACCTCTAAAGGCTGGGTACAAAGGAGTGTGGTAGATTTTATTTTCCAAAAATGCCCACAACAATATCGCCCACAGCAAATGCTCTTCTTACATCCATTTGAGAGGTGAAGTCTAAACTCTTTCTCCTTAACTCTGGATAAGCTTATGACTATGCTAAAAGTGAACCTCTGTGCTTCAAGGCCAGGTGATAACATGTGATTCGAATCCCCCCTTACTCCTAAGAACACTCCTGTGTTCTTGAAGTCTTTAGTTGCCATTTTAGCAGTCTCACCATGCAGAGGCCAGACACAGTGCCGTAAAAGAGAGACCCAAGTTCCCCATAGTGGGGAAATCAGAGAGGCCTCCAGACTGAGTGAACACAGACATGCATGGACAGTTCCTAGCTGCTTCAGTCCCCCTGCTGTTCCTGCTCCAGACCCCATCTGACTGCAAAGGCATGAAACACTCTGTGCCAGAACCACCTAGTGGAGCTCTGCCCAAATGCTGACACACACATACCAGGCAAGACAGGTAAGAACACTGTCTTTTGCTATTTTAAGTTGCTAAGTTATACAGTTATAAAGCTACAGTTTTGTCAAAATGCAACACATAACTGGAACACACTTTAATATCAGGTGTGAAGTGGGATAATAAAAAATTGGATAAACCCAGAGGTGCCTGGGTAGCTCAGTGGGTTGAGAGTCTGACTCTTGGTTTTGGCTCAGGTCCCGAACTCACGATTCTGTGAGTTTGAGGTCCACAGCACAGGGCCTGCCTGGGATTCTCTGTCTCCTTCTCTCTCTGCCCCTCCCCCACTCATTCTGTCTCTCTGTCTCAACAATATATAAACAAACATTTTTAAAATTTTAAATAAACCCAAACATACGGTATTCGTCTTTGGACCAGACCGTAGATGGAACCTGAAGGAGACTATCAGTGGAAGACTGATAGGCCTCAAAGAGTTGGACTGTGAGAGTTCCAGAGAAATAAGTGTTTTGTTTTTGGAAGAGGCAGAAAAGGAGACTCTTGTTACATGGCTGCAGTACATTGAGCAATATTGTTGCCCACAGTGATGTGGAAAATAAAAAAAGCACCTAATGATATCCAAAGATCTGGCTAAGGAGATTTTCAAGCAGAATAGTGAAAGAAACACCTGTCTTCCTTTTGCTACTTAGGATGAGATGTACAGAGATGTACAGAGAATGGTGAGTTAAAAATTTGTTTGCTTTTCAGCAAAATTTGGAGGGTCTATAAAGAGACAGGATTTGCTGGGTTTCCAAAACAAAACTGTTTTTCATTCCCTATCACTTCAGAGAGCAAAAGAGTCTCAAAGTAATGGCAAGGCTCAAGGAAAGGCAAAATGCACATGTAGTCAGAAAGATCTGGTCCACAAATAAAGGTAAGTGTGTGATTAAAAGTACTCTTTTTTAACACCTCAGGAATATTAAGGTGGTGCCATTTAAGTCCTGTAAGACAGAAAAAAAGGCCATATAAGGATCTTCTAGGCATATGTAGCCAACTTTCTTTGATGAACAACTGGACACAGGGAATCTTAAGGGTGTTTATCCAACTGCAGCCTGATAGGGAAGCCCTGAAAAAGGAGAGATTATATGCAAAATTTTACGGGTGTGGCTTTTGCTAACAGTGGATTACTTTTTTTTAAGATTTTATTTAAATTACAGTTAATTAACATATAGTGTAATATTAGTTTCAGGAGTAGAATTTTGTGATTCTTCACTTACATACAACACCCAGTGCTCATCACAAGTGCCCTCCTTAATACCCATCTAGCCCATCCCCCCCCACTCACCTCCCCTCCAGAAACCCCCATTTTGTTCTCTATAGTTAAGAAGAAGCTGTTTTATGGTTTCCCTCTCTCTTTTTTTCCCATGTTCATCAGTTTCATTTCTTAAATTTCACATATGAGTGAAATCATATAGTATTTGTCTTTCTGACTTATTTCACTTAGCGTAATATACTCTAGCTCCATCTACGTCATTGCAAATGGCAAGATTTCATTCTTTTATGGCTGGATATTATTCCACTGTATGTATGTACTACTTCTTTATCCATTTACAAGTCAATGGACATTTGGGCTCTTTCCATAATTTGGCTATTGTCGGATGTGCAGGGGTGCAGGGGCTCCTGGGTGGCTCAGTCGGTTAAGCATCCAACTCTTGACTTCAGTTCAGGTCATGAGCTCACGGTTTGTGAGCTCATGGTCTGCACCATCAGAGCCTGCTTGGGATTCTTTGTCCCAGAGCCTGCTTGGGACTCTTTGTCTCCCACTCTCTGCCCCTCTCCTGCTTGTTCTCTCTCTCTCTCTCTCTCTCTCTCTCTCTCTCTCTCTCTCTCCCTCTCTCAAAATAAATAAATGTTAAATACATACATACATACATACATACATACACCGGGATGAATGTGTCCCTTTGAATCAGTATTTTTGTGTCCTTTGGGTAAATACCTAGTAGTGCAATTGCTGGATCGTAGGGTAGTTCTATTTTTAACTTTTTGAGGAACCTCCATACTGTTTTCCAGAGTGGTTGCACCAGTTGGTGGTGATTCCCACCAACAGTGTAAGAGCATTCCCCCTTCTCCTCATCCTCACCGACAGTTGTTTTTTCCTGTGTTGTTAACTTTGGCCATTCTGACAGGTGTGAGGTACTATCTCCTCATGGTTTCAATTTGTACTTCTCTGATGATGAGTGATGTTGAGCATCTTTTCATGTGTCAGCTGGCCATCTGTATGTCTTCATCAGAAAAATGTCTATTCATGTCTTCTGCCCATTTCTTAAATAGATTATCTGGTTTTGGGGTGTTGAGCTTGATACGTTTTTTATAGATTTTGGATACTAACTCTTTACCAGATTCTGTCATTTGGAAATATCTTCTCCCATTCTGTAGGCTGCCTTTTAGTTTTGTTGATTGTCTCCTTCACTGTGCAGAAGCTTTTACCTTGATGAAGTCTCCATACTTCAGTTTTGCATTTGTCTCCCTTGCCTCTGGAGGCATATCTAATAAGACGCTGCTATGGCTGACATCAAAGAGGTTGCTGCCTGTGTTCTCCTCCAGGATTTTGATGGTTTACTGTCTCACATTTAGATCTTTCATCTATTTTGAATTTGTTTTTGTGTACGGTGTAAGAAAGTGGTCCAGTTTCATTCTTTTGCATGTTTCTGTCCAGTTTTCCCAACACCATGATTTGAAAAGACTGTCTTTTTTCCATTGGATTATCTTTTCTGCTTTCTTAAAGTTGACCGTATAGTTGTGAGTTCATTTCTGGGTTTTCTATTCTGTTCCGCTGATGTCATATTGTGCTAATGCCATATTGTCTTGATCATGACAGCTTTGTAATATAACTTGGAGTCTGGAATTGTGATGCCTCCTGCTTTGCTTTTCTTTTTCAAGACTGCTTTGGCTATTTAGAGTCTTCTGTGGTTCTATACAAATTTTAGGATTGTTTGTTCTAGCTCTGTAAAATATGCTGGTATTATTTTGATAGGGATTGCATTAAATGTGCAGACTGCCTTCAGTAATATAGACATTTTAACAATATTTGTTCTTCCAATCCATGAGCCATGGGATGTTTTTCTATTTCTTTGTATCATATTCAATTTCTTTCATAAGTTCTATAGCTTTCAGCATACAGATCTTTTACATCTTTGGTTAGTTTTAATCCTAAGTATCTTATGGCTTTGATGGAATTGAAAATGGGATCAATTCCTTAATTTCTCTTTCTGCTGCTTCATAATTGGTATATAGAAATGCAACAGATCCCTGTACAATTATTTTGTATCCTGAAACTTTACTGATTTCATGTGTCACCTTGAGCAATTTTCGGGGGAGTCTTTTGGGTTTCTACATAAAGTATCGTGTCTTCTGAGAATATTGAAAGTTCAACTTCGAGGAGCACCTAGGTGGCTCAGTTGGTTGAGCACCCAACTTCACCTCAGGTCATGATCTCACAGTTCATGAGTTCAATCCCTGGGCTGGGCTCTGGGCCAACAGCTCAGAACCTGAAGCCTGGTTCAGATTCTGTCTCCCTCTCTGCCCCTCTCCCACTCATGCTTTGTCTCTCTCTCTCACTCAAAAAACGAATAAACTTAAAAATATTTTTTTATAAAGATGTTCAACTTCTTTGCTGATTTGGATGTCTTTTATTTCTTTTTGTTGTCTGATTTGCTGAGGTTAGGATTTCTAGTTCTATGTTAAAAAACAATGGTAAGAGTAGATATCCCTGACTTGTTCCTGACCATAGAGGAAAAGCTTACAGTTTTTCCCCACTGAGGATTATATTAGCTGGGGGTCTTTCATATATGGTCTTTCTGAGGTTAGGTTCCCTCTATCCCTACTTTGTTAAGGGTTTTTATCAAGAATGGGTGCTGTCCTTTGTCAAATGCTTTTTCTGCATCTGTTGAGAGGATCATATCATATGATTCTTATCATTTCTTTTCTTAATGTAGTTAGATGCTGACTGAACTGTGAATATTGAACCACCCTTGCAGCCTAGGAATAAATCTCACTTGATCGTGTGGTAAATAATTCTTTCAATGTACTCTTGGATTTGATTTGCTAGTACCTACCTGAGAATATCTACACCCATATTCATCAGGGATATTGGCCTGTAATTGTCCTTTGTAGTGCAGTCTTTGTCTGGTTTTGAAATCAAGGTTATGCTGGCCTCAGAGAATGAATTTGGAAGTTTTTCATTCCATTTCTATTCTTCAAAACAGTTTGAGAGAAACAGGTATTAACTCTTCTTTAAATGTTTGGTAGATTTCTCCCGGGAAGGCATCTGGTCTAAGACCTTTGTTTGTTGGGAGATTTTTGATAACTGATTCAATTCCTTTGCTGGTTATTGGTCTGTTCAAATTTTTTGTTCCTTCCTGATTCACTTTTAGTAGTTTATATGTTTCTAGGCATTTACCCATTTCTTCCAGATTGCCCAATTTGTTGGCGTATAATTTTTTATAATACTCTCTTAGAATTGTTTATATTTCTGTGGTGTTGGTTGGATCTCTCCTCTCTCATTCATGATTTTATTTACTTGGGTCCTTTCTCCCTCCTTTTTGATAAGTTTGGTTATCAATTGTATTAATTCTTTCAAAGAACCACTGTGGGATTTTGTTTGTTTCTATATCATTTATTTCTGCTCTAATCTTTGTTTTTAATTTTTTTAATGTTTATTTATTTTTGAGAAAGAGACAGAGAGTGCACATGCAGGTGAGCGGCAGAGAGAGAGGGAGATAGAGAATCTAAAGCAGGTTCTGCACTGTCAGTGCAAAGCCTGATGTGAGGTTCAAACCCACGAACTATGAGGTCATGACCTAAGCTGAAGTGCTCTAATCTTTATTATTTTTCTTCTGCTGCTGGCTTTAAGTTTCATTTGCTCTTCTTTTTCTAGCTCCTTTAGGTGTAAGGTTAGGTTTTGAATTTGTGATTTTTCTTGCTTCTAGAGGTACGCTTGTATTGCTATATACTGCCCTCTTATGACTGCTTTGGCTGCATCCCAAAGGTTTTGGACACGTGTTTTCATTACGATTTGTTCCATGTATTTTTTAATTTCTTCTTTAATTTCCTGGTTTGCCTTTTCATTTTTTAGTAGGATATTCTTTAAACTCCATGTATTTATGGCCTTTCCAAATTTTTTTCTTGTGGTTGACTTCAAGTTTTATAGTGTCGTGGTGAGAAAATCAGCATGGTATGATCTCAATCTTTTTGTACTCACTGAGGTCTGACTTCTGACCCAGTACGTGACCTATTCTGGAGATTGTGCTATGGGAACTCGAAAAGAACGTGTATTCTGCTGCTTTAGGATGAAATGTTCTGAATATATCTGTTAACTCCATCTGGCCTAGTGTGTCATTCAAAGCCAATGTTTCCTTGTTAATTTTCTGAGTAGATAATCTGTCTATTGCTGTAAGTGGGGTGTTAGAGCCCCCTACTATTATGGTACTATTATCAATGAGTTTCTTTATGTTTGTTATGAATTGATTTATATATTTGAATGCTTTCAAGTTGGGGGCAGAAATATTTACAACTGTTAGATCTTCTTGTCAGATCTTCTTGTTATTATGATGTAATACCCTTCTTCGTCTCTTGTTACAATCTTTGGTTTAAAATCCAGTTTGTCTAATATAAGTATGGCCACTCTGGCTTTCTTTTGACATCCATTAGCATTATAGATGGTTCTTCATTCCTTCACTTCCAATCTGCAGGTGTCTTTAGGTCTAAAATGAGTCTCTTATGGGTAGTATACAGATGGGTCTTGTTTTCTTTTGTTTTTTCCCATTCTGATAGCCTATGTCTTTTGATTGGAGCATTGAGCCCATTTTCATTCAGAATGATTACTAACAGATATGAATTTAATGCCATTGTGTTACCTGTTATTTAATTGTTTCTGGAGATTTTCTCTGTTCCTTTCTTGTCTTTGTTGCTTTTGTCTTTCCCACTTAAAAAGTCCCATTTAACATTTCTTGCAGGGCTGTTTTAGTGGTCATGAACCTGCAAGTTTTTATCTATGAAAATCTTTATCTCCCCTTTTATTCTGAATGACAGCCTTTCTGGATAGAATACTCTATCCAGAGTATTCTGCATATTTTTCCTATTTAGCATGTTGAATATATCATGCCACTCCCTTCTGTCCTGCCAAGTCTCTGTGGCAATATCTGCTGCTAACTTTGCCCTTGTAAGTTAGGGATTTCTTTTTTCTTTCTCCTATTAGTATTTTTTCTTTATCTATATATTTTGTAAATTTAACTATGATATGTTTTGGTGTTTGCCTGCTTTTGTTGATTTTGATCAACAAGTTGATCAAGTTCTCTGTGCCTCCTAGATTTGTTTTTTTTTTTCCTTCCCTAGACTAGGGAAGTTTTCAGCTATAATTTGCTCAATTAAACCTTCTGCCCCTTTTCCCCTCTCCTTCTGGTGACTCCTATGATATGACTGCTATTATGCTTTATGGAGTTGCTGGGTTCTCCAAGTCTACATTCATGATCCAATATTTTTATTTCCCTCTTCTTTCAGCTTCATTATTTTCCATAATTTTAGCTTCTATATAACTTATTCATTCCTTCACTTCTTCCATCCTTGTGCCAATTACCTCCAGTCAGTTTTGCATCTCAGTTATAGCATTTTTTTAAATTTCAGCCTGACTGGTTTTTAGGTCTTTTATCTCCATGGTGGACTCCCTGGGGTCTTCTATGTTTTTCTCAAGGGCCAGCTACTATACTAATGATTGTTGCTTTAAATTCTTGATCAAGCACATTACTTATACCTGTTTCAATGAGATCCCTGGCCATGACCTTTCCTTGTTCTTCCTTTTGAGATGAATTCCTCTAATTTGGCAGTTTGTCTACATCTCTGTCTTCTTCTGTGTGTTAGAAAAGCCTGCTATGTTTCCTGATCTTGAGAGTAATGGCTTTATAAGCAAGAGGTCATACACTGTTCAGGGCCTGGCACTTTGGGAAGTGTCTCTGGTGTATGCTCTGTGCACTCTGCTACTGTGTTTTGGATGCTCTTTCCTCCTCAGGTCAGTCCTCTGAAGAGTTTCCCCCTGTCTGCAGTGAGGAGTGTTTTGACCCTGTCCAGGGTATGGTGAGTTTTAACTAGGTGTGCTCTGCTCTTGTTAAGAGAGAACTGATGATGCTGGAGCACCTGGGTGGCTCAGTCAGTTAAGCATCCAACTCTTGACTTCAGCTCAGGTCATGATCTCATGGTTTGTGAGTTCGAGCCCCACATCAGGTTTCATGTTGACAGTGTGGAACTTGCTTGGGATTCTCTCTCTCTTCCCCCTTTTCTCTGCCCCTCCCCCGCTCTCTGTCTCTCAAATAAACTTCAAAAAAAATAAAAAAGAGATGTATACTATTTCCACTAGAACCGAAGCTTTGCAGACGCTATGCTCAGTAGATGTGGTGTATGTGGTGGGGGAGGGGGGTACTGGTCCTCTGGGGATGGGCCCACTGCTCTAGTTCTCAGGTACACTTGCCTGGGAAAAGCAGCACCTGCAGAGCACAAGGGGGGCAGGGCTTGGTGTAAGCAGTTTACATCGCCACTGTTGGCACTGTGTTGCTTACTGAGGTTAGTTTATGCTGAGGGGTCGGGGAGAGAAATGGTGCCTGCCAGCTCCTTTGTCTCTGGAAAGGCAATGCCACTTTTCAGAGTGCTCCAAGAAGGGGAACTAGCTCTTTCTGTGCAGCCCAGGATCTTCTGCCCCTTGGCTACCTGCCCTCTTCCTCCATAGCTGCACTGCAGCACCCACCAGGCTCCACACCTGCCACATCACGGACCTCTAAAACTCCAGTATTTGAGCCCTTTGGTTGTAAAAACTCACGAAAATCAACCTCTCTCACTTTCCCAGTCAACAGCTTTGGGGAAGTGTTTTCCCTGTATGATCCCCTGTGTACTCTCTCTCTCCTCTCTTGATGACCAGGGCCCCCTCCCCTCGGTGGCACTCGCAATCTACTTCCCTGAAAATAACATCTCTGCACCTCTTACCTTCCACGAGGTGACCTCTTCTCTCCCTGTAATTGTGCAGTTTGTTCTGTCAGTCCTCAGATCGATTTATTGGGTATTCAGGATGACTGGATATTTATCTAGGTGAGTTTGACGGATCAGGCAAGCCTACTACTCCACCATCTTAGCTCCTCTAATAGAATGGATTATAAACTGATACATAAGAAAACCTAAAGATTTTTAAGAATTATATCAGCTAGAGCTAAAATGTTACATGGGTTTCAGGTACACAGCACAGTGATTCTCTAAGCTTATACATTATGCTACATTCATCACAAGGTAGCTGCCATCTGCCACCATACCACACAACATCATTACAACACCATTGACTATATTCCTTATGCTGCGTCTTTCATCCCGTGACTTATTCATTCCATAACTGGAAGTCTGTACCTCCCACTCCCCTTCACCCATTCTGCTCACTCCCCTCGCTTCTGGCAACCATCGGCGTGTTCTCTGGCAGTACTCTCTTGAAGCATTCAGCCACCATGATAGCAGTGTAACTGCCTTGAAGCTACCATGCTGTGAAGAAGCCTGAATTAGCCTATGTGGACAGGCCACACAGACAGGCCCTTAAAAGCACATGAAAAGAAAGAGATGCTGGACTAGCCCCCAGGTGCTCCAGCCGCCCCCTGTCCCAACTCCAGTCCTTATCTGACTGTAAATGCATGAAAAGAGCCTGAGCCAGGAGCAAAGAACCATACCATATACAAATTCCTGACCCACAAAAACTGTGATGGATAATAGTTGTAGTTTTAAGCCACAATGGATGGGAATGATTATATGGCTAAAGGTAATAATAATGAAAACCACAAATTATTGTGTCTTATTTTGGTCATACATGGGTAGTGTCATTACAGTTGCTAAAAACAGGAATAGATACTTTGAATAAAACAAAGAATTTTTATAGACATTGTCAATCTTTAGGTGAAATCATTAAACAAAACTGAAGAGGTGAGATATTATAACCTCAAGGTATTAAATAAACAAAGGCAAATTAAAAGATGCACATATTCAGTAATCAAACTACCCAAGTCTCTAACAAAGACTTGAATCTCAGAGAACCCTTGAGGACGATTCTTGGACAACAGTAGCTCTGCACTTTTTCACAACAAAGCAATATTCTGGGTCCTATCTGCAATGTTGGCCAAGGACATATTTGACTCCTAACCTGGCTGTTTGCCAGAGCCCACATACTATGGAGACCCTGGAGCCTGCAGTACACCAACACCCTTTATAACACCTTAAAGAGCAATCTGGAAGCTTTCTCCCTGTGTAGTCTGCTGGCTTTTCAGAGTCAGTGAAGTATTTTTTCATATATATGGGATCTCTATGAACGAGAGCACAACTGAGAAAACAATGCACCAAACTCTAAAATATTTGTCCCAAACTGTTTGTAGTTCATTTATCTTAGCTCCTCTATCAATAGGTAAAAATAATTGCATATTTGGGGAAGCAGGAGGTAGAGGAAGAAGGCAATTGTCTTCAGTTCTATAAATTAGCAAGTGTTTGCTAAGTGCTTAGTGTGTTCCCTGCCTATGCTAGGAGATTTGGGGACATACAAAAGTATAAACCACAAATCCTATTCTGAAGAAAGTTTTAATGCAGCTGGGAATACTGATCTCATTAGGGAAGGAAGGAAGGGAAGGAGGGAAGGAAGGAAGGGAAGGAGGGAAGGAAGGAAGGAAGGAAGGAAGGAAGGAAGGAAGGAAGGGGAAAGAGAGAGAGATGAGGGAGTGAGGGAGGAAACAAAGAAAAGAATTTATAAAATAAAATAGCAAAACACAAAACTGTGGTATAATATTAGACATAAGAGCCTAGCTTAGGCTTCAGAGAAGAGGTACAAAACAAAAGAGACACAGCAAAGATATGATATGAACATAAATGGAATCTGCAGTGGCAGATAATGGGTCTATCTGACTGCATCAGGGATTTGGGGGCAGAGTTGAAAAAGGGAGAAGGGATTCATGAGAAGACCAGAAAATAGGGAGCCCTGAATAATAATCTAAAAAAGGCTAGATAAAGTTGGTAAAAGCTGTTGAATAAAGATTCAAATGGAAAAAAATCATTCCACCTACAGAAACTGCATGCTAAGAATTTTTAGTAAATAAAATGAAGGATAAATATTAGAATAAGAATAGTTATCTTTTTAGAAATACAATGGAGGTACCTGGGTGGCTAAGTAGGTTAAGCGTCCTACTCTTGATTCAGTTCAGGTCATGATCTCATGGTTTGTGAGATTGAGTCTCACATCAGGCTCTGCACTAACAATGCAGAGCCTGCTTAGGATTCTCTTTCCCTTTCTCTCTGACCCTCCCCAACTCATGCATGTTCTTTCAAATAAACATTAAAAGAAATATAAATATAATGAAGTTTTAATAGCCCTGATATATTTTAGAGTACACACAACTTGATTAGAAAAACACTAAATAATAGGCAAAATCACATAGAGATAACTCATAGAAGAGAACCATAACCGTGAAAATAATTGAACTTCACTGGTGATAAAACAAATGAAATTTAAAACAACACTAAGAGTTTCCAGCTAAGTCAATCAGTATAAGTTTTGATAAAATTCAATATTGGCAAGGATGTGGAGAGAAAGGCACACTTGTACACCGACATCTCTAAATATGAATTAATAAAAACATTCTAGAAAGCAACTTGGATATATGACTGCAGTTTAAAATGTCGATGCTTACTTTTTGGTAGGAATTTTTAGAAGTTGATCATAAGGAAAAGTCATAAATTCAAAGACTGAATTTAATTCAGTAAGTGAATTCTGAGTAATCTTGAAAGAGTAGTAATTATCAGTTATTACTATAACACTGATATTTATTTAGCAGTTACTATGAACTGTGTCTTATGAAAATGCTTTTACTATACTACTTATAATATTTAAATACTTCAAGGTCAGCATGATCTCCATCTTCTAAATGGTAAAACTAAATAATGTAAAGTCACAAATCCAAAAATAATTATACCTAGAATTGAAATCTGCATATGTCTAACTCCAAAATTTGGCTCCCTGTACTATGTCTTTATACTAAAAAATAATTACATTTATTATTACAAAGAAACAAAAGAAACCTAAGTGACCAGTGATGTAACATCATGCATTATTGAAAGTATATTTTCAGGGGAGCCTATGTGGCTTAGTTGGTTGAGCATCCAACTTTGGCTCAGGTCGTGATATCATGGCTCATGAGTTTGAGCCCCACGTTGGGCTCTGTGCTAACAGCTCAGAGCCTGGAGCCTGCTTCAGATTCTGTGTCTCCCTCTCTCTCCATCCCTCCCCTGTTCACATTATCTCTCTCAAAATAAATAAACATTTTTTAATAAAAAAAAGGAAAGTATATTTTCAAACAAAATTTAGTAACTTGAGACATGCTCAAGGTACATTTGAGTATTACCAAAAAGTAGGGGCGCCTGGGTGGCGCAGTTGGTTAAGCGTCCGACTTCAGCCAGGTCACGATCTCGCGGTCCGTGAGTTCGAGCCCCGCGTCGGGCTCTGGGCTGATGGCTCAGAGCCTGGAGCCTGTTTCCGATTCTGTGTCTCCCTCTCTCTCTGCCCCTCCGCCCTTCATGCTCTGTCTCTCTCTGTCCCAAAAATAAATAAACGTTGAAAAAAAAAAAATTGAGTATTACCAAAAAGCTAAGTTAATGAAAACATTTATGCAATATACTTATTATGAACATGCATGTATGTGTAACTGTAGAATAAGTAATGGAAATGGAACCAATATGTTATTCGTGGTCATGTGAGGTGATGGATAATGAATAGATCTATTTTCTTCTTTTTATTGTCTACATTTCCCAAATATTCTTACAATGTGCAGATATTATTTTTCTATTCAAAAAGATCATAATAAAGTTACCCTTTTATTTTTTTATTTTTTTAAATTTTTTTAACGTTTATTTATTTTTGAGACAGAGAGAAACAGAGCATGAACAGGGGAGGGTCAGAGAGAGGGAGACACAGAATCTGAAACAGGCTCCAGGCTCTGAGCTGTCAGCACAGAGCCCAACGCGGGGCTCGAACTCACAGACCGTGAGATCATGACCTGAGCCGAAGTTGGAAGCTCAACTGACTGAGCCACCCAGACGCCTCTAAAGTTACCTTTTTAAAGAAAAAGTAAACAAGCAACTTATCTAAAGTCACAGCAAGAGGAGAAAAGACATTAAATACAAATTATATGTTTTAAGTGGACCTAATTCTACCCAAAATATGTTGTAAAGAAGACTCAAAGTTTTCTTCAAAGACTTCACGCTATCATAACTTACTGCAGGAGAAAAAAGGCAGAATTTTAAAGAGTTAACAGAACACTGTACATACTATATTACATTTCACAGTGACAGTGTTCATTTGAATACTTCTTTTAATTTCTTAAATAATTCTGAGGATAAATTTATAATTAATGATCACCAAACTATCACTACAAATAAAATATACTGTCAAAGAAAATCAAATGATATTAAAATCATTTAGGAACCTTATTTTTTTAATTATTATTTTTAAATAAGAACATATTCTATGTCTTTTATTTATAGCACATTTGTCTAGGACATGAACTATTTTAAGCACAGAACCTACCTATATTAATTTAAAACTATAGGGTTTTAGAAGAGATTAATTGGATCCTGGCATACAATTTTATCGCAGCAAGTGCTTTTAATTAGATTATATTTTATTGCTAATAAAATTTATGTTAGTCTCATTATTAGAATTTACATAAAAAGTTATTAGAGGCCTTGAAAACTTGACTTTTGTTGGATTAAACAATCCAAAATATTCCATAACATTAAATACTGAAAGTAGTAAGTCTATTGATAAATAAGCAATAAGAGAAAAATGGTAACGAAATCTGATCTTTGTGGTGCCAGTCTCAATGAGACCAGAAAGCTCAACAGATATGAAGCTGATGCCTGCAGTTGAGGCATCTCTGAATTAAATTAGAATAGTACATGCTTATCCATCATGTTTTGTCATGTGAAACTTAACACTGCAGTTAACTGACACAGAGGATAGAGGGGAGGGCTAACTTGTTTTTCCCTAAATTGACAAGTAGAACAACAAACCACCTTGGTAAGATTTAGATTTTAGCAATGACTAATTCGGTTACATGTTGAGTTAAAACACCAATGTAATCATTCTAGTTTGACCAACACTCAAATAATTTTTTTTTCTTACATCAAACAACCTTTCTATAAAACACATCCATTCCTAAAGGGAAAAGTTATTTTTATTTACCATATTCCATGGCCCAGTTCTTTCACTTCACAAGTACTCAAACTAAGGCCCAAAGGGGTTTGGTGACTTTCCACAAAGTCAATCAGTGATCAGAAACACCAAATAGTTTCTCCAAAACCTCACAACTCTACACAGTTTCTCTGACAATGTTTTCAAGTCCCTTGCCTCCCTATCTATGGGATATATCTAGATTCCCCACAAATACTTGTTTAACATACGATTCTAACCAGCTATCAAGAACTGACTAGGCCTCCAGAGGGCACCTCCGTTTTATTTAAAAGATGATAAATGTACCATACACAGCAGGTCATGCATTAGGAAACACCTGGGTCGATGTTCAAGTCTGTCTACACTCTGAGCATCAGAGCCCCTTAATCCAGAAGCTCTTGGAGAACCAATTTCTTCAGCAATCTGCCATGTTGAGTTCTAAAACTCTGAATCTCTGCAACTAAGCTGGTTCCAATTGTCAAATTGCAAATAGAAAAATTTCTGTTACATGTGAAGTCAGCAATACCACCTTGAAATCACTGCTGGGTGATTAATCATGACATTTAATCCAATATTAAGTAATACCAAAGCCCCTCCAAAATCTTACTTTGTTAGGGTAAGTGAGTTATATGAAGTATATGAAGGAACACTATAAAGTGTTTTTATGAAGGTTTTTCAGTAGCTTTGTGGTCCAAATGGGAACAAATTACTCTAACAATTACACTTCGGTGATACTCAAAATTATCCAAAACTTCAAAACCTAACTACAATATTTCATCAAATATAAAACATCATTTATATGATGTGCAACACCATCATTCTATGTAGCACTGAGGAAAAAAAATACTGTGGTTGTCATATAATGACACTATGATATATCCCAAATTAGGTAATTCTAAAATATGTTAACATAGTATGTCTTCAGATCAATTAATGAGTTATGGTTTATTTCAACGGGTTTACAAACTGAAATAAAACAAAACAAAACACCTGAATTTAAGGGACTATAAAAAATAAAACAACATATATAACAAAAACATAATCCTGGTCTGCAAGTAACTAAAAAGTTAATCTGTAATTATAATTCTTAAGTAAATAATGAAACATTTAAAAGTATAATAAATATTTAAAAACTCATGAAAGCTTTTAAATATCACAACTCTATATATATAAACCACAAAGCAACCAGAACACGGAGACCATTAATTCCTTAGCTGACTTCTAAACTTGAAGACTTAATTATTTGACAAAGTCAGAATTTTAGTCTATGAATATTTATTGAGCATACATTGGGTGCCAGGCACTGTTTAAGACCTGCAGATACAGAGGGGAACAAAGCAGACAAAATTCCCTGCCCAGATGGCACCCACATTCTGGCAGGGAAAACAAATAATAAACAAGATTCAAAAGTGAAATATATCATATGTTAGTAATAAGTGCAAAGGAGAGAACTAAAGCAGAAAAGGAATATTTCTCCTCTGCTTATCCTGCTATTCCAGCAACAACATAGCCTCCCAACCCTAAACAGCAAATAGGATGCTTTAAAAATAATCAGGACTTTTTCAGGATAAAATAGAAAAAAAAATAGGCTTTAGGATGGGCTATGAGTTTTCTGAGAGTATCACCCAATGTTAAAACAATGGCTTTCAGGCTTTGAACAGAATGGACAGCCTAGTCTAGCAGCCTGGGAACTGTAGGCTTCTAAACAAGCTTCTCAGTGTCAGAACTTAGTCTCAAGGACTGATGGAATGTGGCCGGAGAAGGAGACCTGGGATGTACAGATGAACCATGACGGCCAGGAACAACTGCCGGAAAATCCACGAAGCAAGTAACAGAGGGAAGCTGAGAAAAAATGTAGAACATCAGGGAAATTTGGCAGCAGAAACTGGGGTACAGGGTAGAGGTGGGGCCCAAAGAATACAGCAAAGGCCTAATTACTTGGGAACACAGAACAAAGGGACAAGAACAGAATGTGCCAGAGGTAAAACTCACTAACCAGGAAAGATCTAGAATTCTCACTGACTGCACACAGGATGGATCCTAGAGCTACCTCAAACACCAGAGGCCAACCGGCCTTGTGCCTGCCCCCTGCCCAACAACATAAGTTGCCTTCAAGTTTTAGCATAAAATTTTAATATTAAAGTTGAAACTAAAAGAATATAAAGTTACATGAGGCTGCCACTCCTCAAAGATTCCCCCATGCTAGCATTTCAGTGTCTGAACAGGCAGTGCAAATTTCCTCAGTAACATTCTTCTATCTGATAAAGTAGGATACCTAATTTCTAAATAAATGTATTTTGCTCAGAACTCAATAGAGCATTTCCACTTTTTAATTTCAGTGCAACCCATAAAAAAAAAAAAAAACAGCTTTTAAAACTGACTCTTATTAATTACTCATCATATCCTAGAGCTTAGCATTAGCATTATAATGTTCTTCCTCCCGGTTGCAGAGATCTTGTCATGAGAAATAAGGGAGACGTGAGACATGAAGAGCCATCATTACTAGCAAGGTGTAATCACTCTGGTCTCTAGGTACCTCTTCCTTTCTAAACAAAGCATAATAAGCCATGCAGATATTACCAAGTAATGATGTCTGGAGAGCTGCCAGTCAAGTTCAAAGATACAAAAAGGGAAAAAAAAAAGATTCCCTAGGATGTGAAGTAACAAGCATAGCTAATACTGATAGAGCTAATGGGAAAATTTATTAAACTACTAAAATTTTATTATCGCTACCTTTACAGAGACTCTCCCCAAATAAGATGAAGAATATGGTCATTATTGCATTACATGTGATGTCACAAGTTCTCTAATAACTTCTGGATCAGATTTATTTTGAGCTCTTACACTACTACAATCAGAATTTTGAATGTTCTTATTACTTTATTAAATAGTTAAATAGTTAAACGAAAATCCCTTTGACATACATAAAACACTTGCAAATAGAAGTTATCTCTTCTAGGGGAAGAGCCAAGATTGCAGAACAGCACGGAAGTTTTTTTTTGCATCTTGTGTCCAAGACATACAGCCACACCAACACTAAACCATCTTGCACACCTAGAAAACTGATTTGAGGATTAACACAACAATCTGTACAACCTGAACCACAGAACTTGGCAGGTACGTGGCATGGAGACATAAATGGGGGAGAAAGAAGCCACGGAAGGCAGGGAGCTGTTTTTGCTTGCGGAGAAAGGGCACAGATGGGGAGAGAGTATGGGAAAAGCACCCCCCAAAAGCAGCTGGAGAGAAAGTAGAAAGTGGAAACAGCTACAGGGACTGAACTAAAAAGGGAGAAAAGAGAAAGGAAAGGGTTTAAATACCAATAAGACTCTATAAACAGCGGTAGCACAGAGTCTGAAAATCTGCAGCTCGATACCTGGCAAGTGCTCTGGTGGGAAGGGCGAATCCTCAGGAGCAGAGTAAAGTCCGGGGGGGGGGGTCCTCGGCCACGTGGGAAGAGGCGGTTCCCAGGCTGGGAGGACATTTGGTAGAGGTGGTACAGCCTCCCCACAGACAAAGTTCTCAGCAGACCTCGGAGAAGGGCCATATCCACTGGGTTGGGAGCAAGGACATTAAGGGTGAAGCCTGGCGCCAGATGTGTGTTGTGATTTGCCATAATCACCGAAACGCTGCTGCTACACGACTGCGTGAGCCTTTCTGGGGCCAGCTGGCACCCAGCCACAGTCTCTGGGCATTGGCAACAGCAAGGTCCCGCTAACATTCCTGGGTGTGGCTGGCACCCAGCCATTGTTCAGTGAGACCCTCCCATAGAGGGTCAGAACGGGTCAAAGCTGCAGTCCCTCAGAAATGAGGGGTCGGGAAAGACAGCTGCATCTGAGATAAAACTCAGGAGGGAGGTGTCGCTTAGCAACCTGATGGCTTGTTCACCGACAGTGTAAAAGCGGGGAGTGGACGGACGCCGGAGACAAAGGATGGGGGTGCAATTGCCAATCAGGGAAAACAGAGTTCCTGTACTAGAGACTGGGTAGCTGGGTGACTCCATTTTCGCTCCTCCCGTGCATGCACATACACACCTACAAGCCCCACAACAATCCACCCCAGTAAGCTAAGCAGCACCATCTAGTGGAGAATGGAGCTGTTACACTAAGCCCCGCCCAACCGAGCCAACCTCACTCTTCAGGAACACCACAGGTCTCTCGCCTACTTAGTTTATGGACTATAAAGTGCTTCATTATTTGACTTCTAGGGTAGAATGATGTAATTTCAATCCTATTTCAGTCTGTTCACTGGGACATCTATTCAAAAATTTTTTTGTTTCTTCTCTTTTTCTTGAATGCAGAAAGAGAAAAACTTTATTTTTATTTTCAATTTTTATTAAAAATATTTAATTTTTCTACTGTATTTTTTACTTTGTAAATTTTTCTTTTTTTTTCAATATATGAAGTTTATTGTCAAATTGGTTTCCATACAACACCCAGTGCTCATCCCAAAAGGTGCCCTCCTCAATACCCATCACCCACCCTCCCCTCCCTCCCACCCCCCATCTACCCTTAGTTTGTTCTCAGTAAATTTTTCAAATTCTATTTTACGTTCATCATTTTATTCTATTTCATTGCATTCATTTTTTCAAATTTTCAAATGTTTTCCTTTTTTTTTTTCTTTTTTTCCCCCTTTTTTCTTGAATCTATCAAGCTCTTTCAACACCCAGACCAAAAGACCTAGCATCTAGCATCATTTATTTCATTTTTGTGTGTGTGTTGTTTTTAATTTTTTAATTTTTTTTACCTTATTAATTCCTTTTCTTCCTTTAAAGTGATGAAATGAAGAAATTCACCCCAAAAGAAAGAGCAAGAAGAAACGACAGCCAGGGACCTAATCAAACACAGATACAAGCAAAATGTCTGAACCAGAATTTAGAATCATGATAACAAGAATACTAGCTGGAGTCAAAAATAGATTAGAACCCCTCTATGCAGAGATAAAAGAAGTAAAATCTAGTCAGGATGAAATTTTAAAAATGCTATAACTGAGCTGCAATCTCAAATGGAGGCCACGGCAGCAAGGATGGATAGGCAGAGCAGCTAATCAGTGATATAGAGGACAAACTTATGGAAAATAATGAATCAGAAAAAAAGAGGGAGACTAAAGCAAAAGAGCACAATTTAAGAATTAGAGAAATCAGTGGCTCATTAAAAAGGAACAACATCAGAATCAAAGGGGTCCCAGAAGATGAAGAGGGAGAAAAAAGGGTAGAAGGGTTATGTGAGCAAATCATAGCGGAAAACTTTCCTAACCTGGAGAAAGACACAGACATCAAAATCCCAGAAGCACAGAGGACTCCCATTAGATTCAACACACTGACCATCAACAAGGCATACCATAGTCAAATTAACAAAATACTCAGGCAAGGAAATAATCATGAAAGCAGCAAGGGAAGAAAAAAGTCTTTAACTACAAGGGAAGACAGATCAAGTTTGCAAGCAGACCTATCCACAGAAATTTGGCAAGCCAGAAAGGAGTGGCAGGACATATTCAGTGTATTGAATCAGAAAAATATGCAGCCAAAAATTCTTTATCCAGCAAGGCCGTCATTCAAAATAGTAGGAGAGATTAAAAGTTTCCCAGACAAACAAAAATTAAAGTTCATGACCACTAAACCAGCCCTGCAAGAAATTTTAAGGGGGACTCTCTGAGGGGAGAAAAGATGAAGGAAAAACAAACAAACAAAAAAAAAGACCAAAAGCAAGAAAGACTAAAACGGACCAGAGAACACCACCAGAAATTCCAACTCTATAAGAAACATAATGGCAATAAATTCATATCTTTCAGTACTCACTCTAAATGTCAATGGACTCAATGCTCCAATCAAAAGACATAGGATAACACAATGGATAAGAAAACAAGATCCATCTATATGCTGTTTACAAGAGACCCACTTTAGACCTAAAGACACCTTCAGATTGAAAGTAGGGGGATGTAGAACCATCTATCATGCTAATGGTTGCCAAAAGAAAGCCGGAGTAGCCATACTTATATCAGACAATCTAGACTTTAAAATAAAGACTGTAACAAGAGATGAAGAAGGGCATTATATCATAATTAAGGGGTCTATCTACTAAGAAGACCTAACAATTGTAAACATTTATGCTCCAAATGTGGCACACCCAAATACAGAAATCAACTGATCACAAATGTAAAGAAACTCATTGATAATAATACCATAATAGTAGGGGACTTCAACACCCCACTTACAACAATGGACAGATCATCTAAACAGAAAACCAACAAGGAAATAATGGCTTTGAATGACACACTGGACCAGATGGACTTAACAAATATATTCAGAACATTTCATCCTAAATCAGTGGAATATACATTCTTCTCCAGTGAACATGGAACATTCTCCAGAAAAGATCACATGCTAGAACACAAATCATCCCTCAACAAGTACAAAAAGATCGAGATCATACCATGAATATTTTCAGACCACAACACTATGAAACTCGAAATCAACCACAAGAAAAAATTTGGGGGGCACCTGGGTGGCACAGTCGGTTAAGCGTCCGACTTCAGCCAGGTCACGATCTCGCGGTCCGGGAGTTCGAGCCCCGCGTCAGGCTCTGGGCTGATGGCTCAGAGCCTGGAGCCTGCTTCCGATTCTGTGTCTCCCTCTCTCTCTGCCCCTCCCCCGTTCATGCTCTGTCTCTCTCTGTCCCAAAAATAAAATAAACGTTGAAAAAAAAAATTTTTTTTAATAAAAAAATAAAAAAAAAAGAAAAAATTTGGAAAGGTACAAATACTTGGAGACTAATGAACATCCTACTAAAGAATGGATGGGTAACCAAGAAGTTAAAGAAGAAATTAAAAAGTATATGGAAGCCAATGAAAATGGTAACACCACAGCCCAAAACCTCTGGGATGCAGCAAAGGCGATCATAAGAGGAAAGTATATAGAAATCCAGGCCTTCCTAAAAAAGGAAGAAAGGTCTTAGATACACAACCTAACCTTATACCTTAAAAAGCTGGAAAAACAACAGCAAATAAAACCCCAAAACAGCAGAAGACAGGAAATAATAAATATTAGAGTAGAAATAAATGCTATGAAACCAAAACCAAAACCAAAACCAAAACCAAAACCAAAACAAAAACAAAAACAAAAAAACCACAGAACAGATCAATGAAACCAGAAGCTGGTTCTTTGAAAGAATTAACAAAATTGAAAAACCACTGGCCAGTTTGATCAAAAAGAAAAAGGAAAGGACCCAAATAAATAAAATCAAGAATGAAAGAGGACAGATCTCAACCAACACAGCAGAAATAAAAACAATAATAAGAGAATATTATAAGCAATTATATGCCAATAAAATGAGCAATCTGGAAGAAATGGACAAATTCCTAGAAACATATAAACTACCAAAACTGAAACCAGGAGAAATAGAAATTTTGAACAGACCCATAACCGGTAAAGAAATTGCATTAGTAATTAAAAATCTCCCAAAAAACAAGAGTCCAGGGCCAGATGGCTTTCCGGGGGAATTCTACCAAACATTTAAGGAAGAGTTAACACCTATTCCCTTGAAGCTGTTCCAAAAAATAGAAATGGAAGGAAAACTTCCAAACTCTTTCTATGAAGCCAGCATTACCTTGATTCCAAAACCAGACAAAGACCCCACAAAAAAGAGAACTACAGACCAATTTCCCTGATGAACATGGATGCAAAAATCCTCATCAAGATATTAGCCAACTGGGGGCGCCTGGGTGGCGCAGTCGGTTAAGCGTCCGACTTCAGCCAGGTCACGATCTCGCGGTCCGGGAGTTCGAGCCCCGCGTCGGGCTCTGGGCTGATGGCTCAGAGCCTGGAGCCTGTTTCCGATTCTGTGTCTCCCTCTCTCTCTGCCCCTCGCCCGTTCATGCTCTGTCTCTCTCTGTCCCAAAAATAAATAAACGTTGAAAAAAAAAATTTAAAAGATATTAGCCAACTGGATCCAACAATACATTAAAAAAATTATTCACCATTACCAAGTGGGATTTATATCTGGGATTCAGGGTTGGTTCAATATCCACAAAACAATCAATGTAATTCATCACATCAATAAAAGAAAGGACAAGAACCACATGATCCTCTCAACAGATGCAGAGAAAGCATCTGACAAAATGCAGCATCCTTTCTTGATAAAAACCCTCAAGAAAGTAGGGATAAGAGGATCATCCTTCAAGATCATAAAAGCCATATATGAAAGACCCAACGTTAATATCATCCTCAATGGGGAAAACTGAGAGCTTTCCCCTCTAAGGTCAGGCACAAGACAGGGATGTCCACTCTTGCCACTGTTATTCAACATAGTATTGGAAGTCTTAGCCTCTGCAATAAGACAACATAAAGAAATAAATGGCATCCAAATAGCCAGGAGGAGGTCAACTTTCATTCTTTGCAGATGACATGATACTCTATATGGAAAACCCAAGACTCCACCAAAAAACTGCTAGAACTGATTCATGAATTCAGCAAAGTTGCAGGATATAAAATCAATGCACAGAAATTGGTTGCATTCCTATACGTCAACAATGAGGCAACAGAAAAAGAAATCAAGGAATCGATCCCATTTACAATTGCACCAAAAACCATAAAATACCTAGGAATAAATCTAACTCATATCAATGGAACAGAATAGAGAACCCAGAAATGGATCCACAAAAGTATGGCCAACTAATCTTGGACAAAGCAGGAAAGAATATCCAATGGAATATCCAACAATCTCTTCAGCAAGTGGTGCTAGGAGGACTGATCAGCAACATGCAGGAAGACGAACCTGGGCTACTTTCTTACAGTATACACAAAAATAAACTCAAAATGCATGAAAGATCTAAATGTATGACAGGAAGCCATCAAAATCCTTGCGGAGAAAGCAGGCAAAAACCTCTTTGATCTTGGCCACAGCAACTTCTTACTCAACATGTCTCCAGAGGCAAGGGAAGCAAAAGCAAAAATGAACCACTAGGACCTCATCAAAATAAAAAGCTTCTGCACAGCAAAGGAAACAGTCAGCAAAACTAAAAGGCAACCGACAGAATGGGAGAAGATATTTGCAAATGACATATCAGATAAAGGGTATCCAAATCTATAAAGAACTTATTAAACTCAACACCCAAAAAAACAATCCAGTGAAAAAATGGGCAAAAGACACGAATAGACACTTCTCCAAAGAAGACATCCAGATGGCCATCCAACACATGAAAAAATGCTCAACATCACTCATCATCAGGGAAATACAAATCAAAACCACAATGAGATACCACCTCACACCTGTCAGAATGGCTAACATTAACAAATCAGGCAACAACAGATGTTGGCAAGGATGCGGAGAAAGAGGATCCCTTTTGCACTGCTGGTGGGAATGCAAACTGTGCAGCCGCTCTGGAAAACAGTATGGAGATTCCTCAAAAAATTAAAAATAGAACTACCCTACGACCCATCAATTGTACTACTAGGTATTTATCCAAGGAATACAACTGTTTTGAAGTGGCACATGCACTCCAAACATGCTGTTTATAGCAGCACTATCAACAACATTCAAAGTATGGAAAGAGTCTAAATGTCTATCAATGGATGAATGGAGAAAGAAGATGTGGTATATATATACAATGGAGTATTACTTGGCAATCAAAAAGAATGAAATCTTGCCATTTGCAACTACGTGGATGGAACTAGAGGGTATTATGCTAAGCAAAATTAGTCAGAGAAAGACAAATATCATATGACTTCACTGATAGGAGGACTTTAAGATATAAAACAGATGAACATAAGGGAAGGGAAGCAAAAATAATATAAAAACAGGAAAGGGGACAAAACATAAGAAACTCTCAAATAGGGAGAACAAACAGAGGGTTACTGGAGGGGTTTTGTGGGGGGGGATGGGCTAAATGGGTAAGGGGCACTAAGGAATCTACTCCTGAAATCATTGTTGCACTATATGCTAACTAACTGGATGTAAATTTAAAAAATAAATTAAAATGGTAAAAAAAAAGTTACCTATTCTATAAAAGAAGTTAAAAAGTAAATGGAAAGCAGTTGCAGACAATTACTTTCCAGTAAATGTGATTGATGTACATAATCAGTAACAATAAGGTTGAATTTATCATGGTCCCTACTTTCTGAATGGCTCTGACTCTAGGCAGCCTTCTCAATTCAAATACCATTAACTACTGTGCCTGAGAACGATGTTAAAGGTGTTTATGTGTCTACTTAACATAGACAAAGAGTGGATGAAAGGTCTAAAAAGGTTTGGTCTCAGTCGAAAATATCAGGAAACTATCTCTTAAATCTATGGTCTTATTTTTCTGTCAACTTACAAAGCTTGAATATATCTCCACTTCCGAGACATTTTGTCACGGATTCCTATCTCCTTCCTACTTAATAGTTTCATATAAGAATATCTCATATACTTGGTTTTTCTGCCTCTATGTATCACCACCCAAGATAAATAATTGTTTCATTACAGACTGACTAACATTTCCCCAAGGGCCCTCATTCCCTTCAGGGAACTTCTGGAATTGCCTCCTTAACTTCCTCACACCATCTCTTAGGATACAGTGGTTGTATTCATGAAACCTTTCCAATATAAACCTGCCATATAAAATACTTGTCAATGATGGTATATGATATAAATTTAGGCAACAAACTTGAGGTTTTCAACTCCTGTGTGTACCTTAAGTTAAAGCTAATAAGATGGAGAACATTTCTTGGGCATGACAATTAAGTCAAACTCTCTTGAGAACATTTATGCCATATATACAGAGCCACAAAAAGGTTCTTGAATACCCAGTTACTGTGAGATTTTCCATATAGCTCAGTGAAAAGAGTTCTTCAGTTAAAGAATATCCACTATGTACTGGATTGCTCGCTGGAAAAAACTATTGTGACCACTTCAAAAGTTTACATTTTTTCTTTATAGTATATTATATTCTTTGTCCTTTGAATAGTAGACACGTGTGGTTTCTCATACAGCAAAACTCACACTAGGCTTTTCTCATGCACACTTAAGTGTTCTAAACTGAACTATTTTCATCGTAATTACTCCTGATGCTGTTTTTGTTTCTTTGCTTATATTTTTTATTCTTTTGATAATTTCTTTGAGAATAGTAATTAAATCTATATATTTAAACACCATTTTAAAATCTAAATATTTATAAGTTGGTTATATGAGAAGAGTTCACTTTTATGTAGGTAGGTTTGAAGTTAATTTTAGCTTCAACATGTGTTCTCATGCAATGTATTCCTAGAACAAGAAAAATGACCATGGCTGTAAATCAGAAACAACAGAGTACTAGCTATCCAACAAGGCTGTGTTACTGCCACTTAACATGTGGTGAGAAAGATATTGCAACATGGCATATATTAACTTTCATCCCACTTCAAATGTCAATATTTAAACTTAGGGAGTCCAAAGCCAAGACTCTGTGTTGAGAGAATCAAAATCTCTTTTCTACAGCTGTGTGGCCATGTGTCCATTCTAAGTGTTTGGCTGGCTAATGCTTTCCCCGTGTGCCAGTGAACTTACTTTTCCAACGTTTCTTTGTCTTTTCCAATTCCACAAATGTTCCCTTGTTGGATCACAAGGTTTTGTTTTAAATATTGCTTTAAATACTGTTCAGAGCTGCTGAGTGACTAAAGATGGGTTCATCATATCAATACTCCTGGGCATATATGCAAATACGAGAACGCAAACACAATTAACCCTTTCAGTATGAATCAAACTGTGTTTTCTTCGAAACATATTCACCAAGAACACTTCTTCAGTATACCACCAAATAAATTCAGAAGGAAAAAAGTCAGTCTTTAATTTGGACATTCTTTAATCAAAGTTAGTAATTCTCTATGTTTTCTCCAATTTCTTTCAGCATTTTTGAACTGGGAGAAAATTAGCCTGAAGAAGAAAAAAAAAAAAAAAAACACTTTGTAACTCCAATTTGAAATACCTTACATAACCAGGCCAGAAAATAAATGGAACTGCATGGACTCTCTTGAATACCCAGATTTTTTTCTTTGGCCATAGGGATCTTATCTCAGATTTCCCCAGTGATAAGGAATCCCATAAACAGTTAAACCTCGGTGGAGTGTCTATTCAACCAGTCTTCACAACAACCTTGAGAAAGTAAGCATTACCCCATTTGAAAGTAGGAACCTAAAGTCAGGTAGGTTTTAATTTGACTTAAGGTGGGCAAATCTCTGATTCAAATTCAGATCTGTCTGAATACAGAGCAGGTTTTCTCTTCCGTTCTGCTCTGTTACCTAGTAAGAAATGGATGGTGAAGACTTTAATGAATTCTCCCCCTTGTGTAAGTAAATACAATCTCATCTGAATTACAATGGGACCAAATAAATGTCCAAAGCACATTTTCCTCTATTTCTCTTAACTTGAGCAACTAAACAAGTATGTCATTTTCAAATGATCAATCAATAAGCAGATAGTAAGTGGTTAAGAGGTACATAGAAATGTAAGATAAGGTCCTTTAGATTAAGCAGACAAAGCTGACTGAAGTGACTGATCAATAAAAACACACTACAAGTGTTTCATTCAATAGGTAAATAACTTACATCTGGAAAGAATATGCCTTGATATTCTGAAAATATTAGTTGGTTTAAGATAAGCAAATATCTTGCCAGTCTACTAGCTAAAACATGCTTGTGCATGGAAACTCTTTACTGGGAAAATTCTGTATGTTAAGTTCTAGTTTATGTGCTGTAGACAGTGAGTGTGGCAGGTGCAGTAAGCAAGGAGTAGCCAAAGAAGTTGGCATGATCTTGAGAAATTTAGCATTAGGGACAGCCGTGCTCTAATTAGTGAATATATATCTAAGTGAGAACCAAAGGCTAGAATAAACCTGAAACTTTCAAACACACGGTGGGAAAGAAACACCAAGGACATTAGGACAAACCCTTCATTTTCGAAGAAAACCAAGTCCAGAGTAGTTAAATGGTCTGCCCAGTCACACAGCTACAGCCAGGGCTTGATTAAAAACACTGCACACCTCTTTCCATAATTTGGCTATTGTTGAGAGTGCTGCTATGAACATTGGGGTACAAGTGCCCCTATGCATCAGTACTCCTGTATCCCTTGGGTAAATTCCTAGCAGTGCTATTGCTGGGTCATAGGGTAGGTCTATTTTTAATTTTCTGAGGAACCTCCACACTGCTTTCCAGAGCGGCTGCACCAATTTGCATTCCCACCAACAGTGTAAGAGGGTTCCCGTTTCTCCACATCCTCTCCAGCATCTATAGTCTCCTGATTTGTTCATTTTGGCCACTCTGAATGGATAAAGAAATTGTGGTTTATATACACAATGGAATACTACGTGGCAATGAGAAAAAATGAAATATGGCCGTTTGTAGCAACGTGGATGGAACTGGAGAGTGTGATGCTAAGTGAAATAAGCCATACAGAGAAAGACAGATACCATATGGTTTCACTCTTATGTGGATCCTGAGAAACTTAACAGGAACCCATGGGGGAGGGGAAGGAAAAAAAAAAAAAAAAAAAAAAGGACGTTAGAGTGGGAGAGAGCCAAAGCATAAGAGACTGTTAAAAACTGAGAACAAACTGAGGGTTGATGGGGGGTGGGAGGGAGGGGAGGGTGGGTGATGGGTATTGAGGAGGGCACCTTTTGGGATGAGCACTGGGTATTGTATGGAAACCAATTTGTCAATAAATTTCATATATATATAAAAAATAAATAAATAAATAAAAGAAATCCACACTCAAAAAAAAAAAAAAAAAAAAAAAAAACACTGCACACCTGCCATGACAGCCAATGCTATCTCCACTCCAACAGTGGTTCCCCATCCATTGTCTAACAGTGAGGCAATGCCCATGGATTCTGTGGAGTTACTTCAGGAGCCCAGCGGGGAACTAGAGCAAGGGTATTTAAACATGGCAGTTCTATTTTTATCTCTTTTATATATTGGAATTCTGGTAAGATTCATTTGAAGAAAAGAGCCTTTTCTGTGTTTGAAAAAAAAAAAAACACTCTTCAAGGCTTCATTAGTGATTAGTTGACATTGTTGAGTTCTGTGCGTGACACAGACACACACATGAAAGAAAAAAAAAAAGGCTTTGCCCTCAACAAACTAATGTACTCATTCAACAATCAAGTACTGAGTGCGTGTCATATGCCAGGTACTTAGCTATACATCGAGAAATTCAATGGTGAGCAAAAAGCTGCAAGTCTGGCCTCGCGTCAGGTGGTGGTGAACTAGGACATTAATCAAACAACACAAAGGAATACAAAACACAACCATGATATCCGGCATGACAAAAAGTTGTAAGACACAAGGAGAACATATGACCAGGAAACTTCAGTCTAAGGAGTCACTGTCTAGTACAGAAGTGATGGTGTGAGCCAACAACTACTGCAAATGTAAGTGGTCAATAAAAAGCAGGCACAAGGCTCGAGGTACCACAGAAAAGGCAGTGATGAACTCCGCAGGAGGGGGCAGGAACACCTCACAGTGAAAGTGGCATGTGTGCTTCACCTAGCAAGGGTTAATAAGGACCCTTTATTGCAGGACAAGGGAGGAAAGAAGAATAAATACTTTAGACAGACACCATCTGTGCAAAAGGAATCGAAACTGGGAAGAAATTTAAAAATGGCAAGTCCTCCTGAAGGATAAAGTAAAAGGTGGCTGTCACAAAGGAAATGGGAGTTGCACCTCCATGCAAGGGCCAAACCAGGCAAGGCCCTGTATACCATGCTACAAACTGAGATTTAGCCTGCACAGCCGGCCACAGAGGCGATGGGGAGTTACTAGAAGTTGTAATCAGGAGTGTGACATGATCAGCACTGCATTCCAGAAAACTCACCCAGAAAGCAATGTGGAAGAAAGACCAGAATAGAGAAGACTAGTGGCAAAAAGACCAATCAGAAGCTGCTGCGATTTTTACAAGCAAAAGACAGCTAGAACTGTGGGTTTGTATTAGGTTTCCCAGCACATGGTGGCATTTAAAAAGTTATGCAGAATGAATTAACAAATGAATAGGAAATAATACTGGCATGATAGCATAGGGCAAGAATATAAAGAATCATAAAAGACCAGCAAAAATATTATGACCTGATGCTCCAAGAAACAGAAAGTCACTGAGAGTTTTTGATTAGAGAAGCAACATAATGTGAACTATGTTTAAGAAAGCATAATTACCATGTTACGGTGTATCTGATGGAATGGTTAAGTAACAACTTTATAATTTAAAGAAGCTTACAATAAGACAGCCAAAGTAGTTCAGGTAGGAGGTAAAAATGTGTCTAGCCTGGTAAAGGACCCATACCAATCAGTAAAGAAGAAAAATAAAAGTGGTACTTTCAAAGAAAAATAAATGCAGTCAAATGATTAATAGACTGGATAAGAGATGAGCCATTCTTTTTCTAAAAAGGGTCAGGTCATAAATACTTTAGGCTTTGTGGGCTACATGGTCTCTAATACAGCTACCCAGTCCTGTCACTGTAGCAGAAAAGCAGCCACTGCCTGTCATTGTCATAAACTGTATGTAAGTGAATGGATGTGTCTGTGTCCCAATAAAACTTAGTAACATAACAGGTAGTGGCTCTCCATGTGGCCTACATATCATAGTTTACTGACTCCAGGATACAGCTGGGGAGAGTATATCAGTCATGAGCATGTTCAGCCATGAGTGACAGCCTAAAATAACAGTAGCTTAGGGATGCCTGGGTGGCTCAGTCAGTTAAGGGTACAACTTCAGCTAGGGTCATGATCTCATGGTTTGTGGGTTCAAGCCCCGTGTTGGACTCTGTGCTGACAGCTCGGAGCCTGGAGCTTGCTTTGGAGTCTGTGTCTCCCTCTCTCTCTCTCTGCCCTCCCCTACTTGTGCTCTGTCTCTGTCTCTCTCTCTCTCTCTCTCTCTCTCTCAAAAATAAATAAAATGTAAAAAAAATTTTTTTTTAAATAACAGTAGCTTAAACAAGACAAGTTTATTTCTCTCTCACAAACAAGATCCCCAAGTAACAGAGAGGTTTGGTAGGGCAACTTCACACCCCTAAAAGACCCAGTAGCCTTCTACATCATTTTTCCGCCATCCTCCACATGTGACTTTGATTCAAGATATCTGCTAGAGTTCCAGCCATCAAATGACCAAGAGTAAAAGAGGGCATGCCCCTTCACTTTAAGGACAATTCTGTAACCCACAAAACCTTTCTAGTTGGCTAGCTCTACACTATCACATGAAAGCCAACAGAGATCACACTTGTTTCAAAGTGAATGGCTAAGTATCTTAAGTCCTTTTCATTCATTCTCCCTAAACCAGAAAATATTTTCTGTTCATCTCTTGATTGTTGGCCTGTATAAAATTTCTTATTGGCTGAAAGTTACTCAATAAACTGTTTTCCTTCTGTCTGAGGTAATAAAACTATACAACACTATAAACATTTTCCATGTTTAACTCCAAGATATTTGGTTTTCTGGACAGAAACAGTAGAGCTTTGTTTTTAAAATTAAAGCAGACCCTTAGACCTAATTTGCCTTAGAATGCCAAAGAGTTTTCTCTTGTTATGTTCTAACATTAGAACCTATTCACCTATTCCAAAAACACATGAATATAGAAGAAACTGACCCCACTTAACTCCGGTGTCCCTGCAAATGGTTCATGGACATAAAGAGTCGGAAAAACAACGTCCGAGGAAAAAGATTTCTTGAAGAGTCTAGTATATGGGACATTTATGCTGTAGAAATTATGTTCAAGGTAAGCAAGAGTCTTACTACTACTGCCATAATAAAGAGGTATTTCACTTAGAGCTGGTAATATAGGTATAATATTTCCTTTTGTTAAGATATAATTTGACTCTCCTTAGAAGATTAATATTTATGACTCAAACTGCCATCATGAACCAAAAAAGTGCATTAAGTTTCTGGCCCTTCATATTAGCAAAAAGAGATAAAAATTCAGCCTCCCAGACAATTTTAACAAGTTCAGAGGGGTTGGTCCTTAGGATCATGCAGTAAATCAACATGTGTTGACACTAACTCTCAATTTAAACAATAATTCAAGAGCTGTTAAGCTTCTACTTCAACGCTGAAAACATGCAAACAACTCAGTTAACATTTAAATCTATGAAAACTAATTTTTACATTATCTTTCATATTGATCTTTTTATTTTTTCTCTTAAGGGGATTTCAAAAACAATAAATAATGCACAAAACTTTCCAAGTTGCAAATAAAGTCATACTCTCTACCCTAGATTTTCTTTCAGATATATCTCAACTCACATAATATTTTTATTACCTGACATTTTAATCAAAGATCAAAAACTTCACTAGCCAAAGCATTTCCAAAGCTCTGTGAAGTAAATTAACTTTATGAAATGGAACCCAACTACATATTTTGTAATGAAATTTTATATTACATTCCAAGAAAGAATGCTATCCTTATAAAGATAGCCAATGTGGCTCAGACAATAATAATGGTAAAAATATTTAAAAGAAATGTGAGAAGTAAGAAATATTTTAATAATCCAAAGCACTATTCAGCTTTCAGGAGTTTCTGTAAAATGCTTATTGACTCTCTCAAGGATTACCATGAGTCCAACCTAATTGTTCTCGGAAGGGTCCTCATACCTCACAATGTTCTCACAGAGACTGGGGGAGGGGAGAGCACTTGAACACACTGTTTCGGGATGCTCCACATGCATTATGGGAAGGCTACCTGTCTTAACCACTATCGTGGACTGCTAACAAGATCATTACAAATGCTTTTACAAAGGGATCTGTTTTAAGTACATGAGTAATACATGAATATATGCTGACTTTTCACTTTAAAAATATACAGAAATTGGGACGCCTGAGTGGCTCAGTTGGTTGAGCATCCGACTTGAGCTCAGGTCATGATCTCACGGTTCATGAATTCAAGTCCAACATCGGGCTCACTGCTGTCAGCAGTGAGCCTGCTTTGGATCTTCTGTCCCCTGTCTCTCTGCCCCTCCCCCAATTATGCTCTCTCAAAAGATAAACATTAAAAAATGGTTTTTAATTTTAAAAAATACAGAAATTTATAGTGTAAAAAACTGTTTATGACGATCCTAAGTTTTTTTCATGTCACCCTTCAGTTCAATAACATTTAATATGAGTTAAAAAAAAAATCACAGCCTGGTTTTCAAGCAACTCTAAAATCTATTCTCTCCTTATCTTGCAGGCACTTAACCTCTCATGCCTTCCAAATGTGAAGCTCTTTTCCTGCCAAATCAGCTTCCTCACATATTTCCAACTATACCATGCTCATTCCAAAATCAGTATTTTAAACATTATTTAAATGTTTAAAACATCTTTTTTTTAATGTTTATTTATTTTTGAAAGAGAAAGAGAAAGAGAGAGAGAGAGAGAGAGAGGGGGGCGAGGGGGGGGGAAGGGGCAGAGGAGAGAGAGACACAGAACCCAAAGCAGGCTCCAGGCTCTGAGCTGTCAGCACAGAGCCGGACGCAGGGCCTGAACCCACAAACCGTGAGATCATGACCTGAGCCGAAGTCAGATGCTAAACTGACTGAGCCACCCAGGCGCCCCTAAAACATATTTTAAGTGACCCTTTGCTTAAACCCACACTACCATCCTCACCATCTAGTTAAAACTCTAACGTTCTCATGTGACCTATCCTAACCACGACAAACTGAGCCAAGTCCTTTTATTTCACTCCACTAGCGCGGCTCATTTGAACACCAGACACCACCTGAGAATCCTTATATAAGCAAAAAACATTTTTAATAACAATTAACATGTGGACCTGCTATAACGGTCAGAATTTCATTCCCCCACAAATTAATATGTCTAAGCCCTAAGCGCTTCAGGATGTGACTGTATTTGGAGATAAGGCCTTTAAAGAAGTAACTAAGTTTAAAGAAGGCTCTTGCCGGGTGGTCCCTAAGCCAATATGACTGCTGTTTTTACAAGAAGAGATTAGGACACCAGAGAGAGCGACATCAAGGATGCACGCCCACAGAGGGATAACCACGTGAAGAAGCGGCAAGAGGGAGGCCATCTGCGAGTGCAGGAAAAGAGGCCTCCAAGAAACCCGTCCCTGCCAGCACCGTGACCTTGGATTTTCAGCCTCCAAAACTATGAGAAAATCGATTTCTGCTTCTAAGCACCCAGTGTGTTGTTATGTTGCTATGGTGGCCCCAGCAAACTAATACCCGCCATGTGCCCAGACATGGTGTATAGGGTCTTCCTCATATTCACAATTCAATCATCAACACAGACTTATGTGGAAAGTGCGGTCATTATCTGACAAAACTGAAAGAAATGAAGTCATGAGCTCTGAGTCTCAAAGCAGACCCTAGCACAAACTTGAGCCACGGCCCATTTTCCTCCATGGCTCCTGATATTGAACACCATGTTTGACTGACCATGTGTGAATGATCCAAAGATAACATTATTACTGCTAGTCCTACTTCTTCAGTAGAATGCTGACGGATGATGAAGTGATGGACTGAGAAATAGAAAGCTTCTTTTTTTTTCTTTTTCCTTTCCTTTCATATGTATTTTAAGAACGCATGTAGTTATCAAGTTCCACAATTAATAATGGCCTATTTAAAAGAGTTGTTTCCAGAAATGCTCCAAGAATGGATTCTGGCACACATGTTTGTCTTGGCTCTATCTGTGATATGCTTCTGACTTCATATCAGATGTGAGTGATAAACCCACAGTAGCCAGGACCCAATATTTCAATGATGCAAAAACCCGTTTGTGTTTTTACATTTCAGCAACCTTGCAAAAAATGTATCTTATGATAGTAACATTTTGCCATCACTACGGGCACGTTTTCACACTTACATCTCTGAAATCAGAACAACATACCTTATATCTTAGAGTTGATGAAATTAATTCACTAACTGGAAGTTATATATCACCTCCTGAGTATAATATGATCACAAGATCATCCACGAAGCATCTCTGTGATGAGCTAAAGAAAAAGAAGAAAGGCAGACCAAAGAAAAACATTTCTCATCTGAAGTTTCAGTGCGGACAATGGAGGGGTGAGAGGGGGAGAGCAAGTGAAACAGCAAGCTTAGCAGGGCAGGTATAAGAGCTCATTTCAAACATCCTGCCATCTTGTAAGAAAAAGGAAAAAAAGAAGAGACAAAAAAGAATTCCTATACACATTCTCCCACCAACACATTGCAAAAGGAAAAAAACACCCAGCAGAGGCAGACTGTATGTGCACAGTGTGTCCATAAAGTGGAAACCAGTCTCACACTTTATAATCACACCTCATATACCGCCATGGAAGGCAGGCCTCCTACATGAGGCATCGAGTTTCACAGCCGTGCTCAAACATAGGATTGTTAACACTAATCCACAGCAAGATCTGTGAATGAGAAGGAAGAAGAAGATAGGTAAATACCCACATGAAATAGAGCCCCAATTAGAGGACTCAACAACACTTGCCCTACTGATGGCTTATCTGTTATTTTGGCAAATGAATAAGCCAAAAGTAATCATTGAATGACGTGTGCATAGACACAGTAATGCACAATTTGGAAGACTTTTTACCACAATCGAGCCCTGTTCATCTTTAAGCTATCTCTTAGATAGTTTCTATTTCTATTAGAAACTGAACAATTTTCTTTGATGTCACAAGGAATACAGCCTACACCTCACAAGAAAAAGAGCTAGCTACAAACAAGTCCAACTGCAAGAGTCCCTTTGATGAGTGAAAAAATGATAGATTCATTTAAATTATTTTTTCCCTTAAAACAACACAATAAAATCAAAGTCTATTTCCATCAAGGGCTTCCAAAAAACTACTGATGAGATCTGTCAATGATCTACCGTTTATGTTACAAAGTTTGACAAGAGCACAGTAACTCTATCAAAGTTGCTAAAAAACAAATTCTAGTAGGTTACTGGCACCCAAGTAGCTAGAAATTAAATCCAGAATTCTACCGCCATAAATATTTTGCAAATCTCAATACTCTGTTATTTTTCTCTCTGGAAATGAGGATTTTTACCAGTTGTTTTAATTAGACAAATAAGAACCATTAAAATCTGAATGTCCTGACCTAAATTATAGAATTAGTTATAAAATTACAAAATAAGCTACCCCACATTCCAAAACATAAAAGCCTTTTATCTGTTTGTGTTGTTGTTGATAATTATGTTTTTATGAGGAGGGGACTATCATAAAAAGTATCTTTTATTTAAGAAGAAAGATTATAAGCCAAGATTAAAAAAAATATGATGGAACATAACTGTAAAACATTGAATCTTGAGGAACTGTAAAAGCTTTCACTTACTGTGAAATAAAGAAAAAAAGTTGTAATCACGATCACAATTAAATAAAATCTGTTGGCACATCAAATTCTTTATTTTTAACAGGGGGATAAAAGTAGTTCCTGTCTTACAGATTCACTGTAAGAATTAAGCGTGTTAACACGTGTAGAGCACTAAGAGCAATGCCAAGCACAGCATGCTGTGTTAATGACTGCTCTTAGGATTAATATTAGTATTAGCTCTTAGTATTAACACAAGCATCAAAATTATCAGTACTGTCTGAAGGCCCAGTCCAGCCTGATGTACTCACAGACAACTCCACTGACGCTACACCCCCCACAGAAAGCCTTCTTCTTCCTGACCCAGTTCTTACAGACATGGCTCTCTTCTCAACTCCTGCTGCCTTCCAGTAGTTGGAACATATAACCTAGAATTTAATTACGTTTTCAGTTGTTCACTGTTGTCTATGCCAGCCTTATATAATCAGAGGAGAGACCATGAATCCACTAGTTCTGTTGTCCTTTCTAATTCTCAAGCCTCAAGCTCTGAGGACAGTGACTCACTTCGGGGAAAAGGGTAGACAATGGACAATCTTCAACTGACACCAGTCCCAGGCAAGGCAGAGGTGCTAAAAGCTGACAACACATTAAAGGTACAGATCAGGGTCTCAGCCCTCAAGTACCTTCCACTTAAACTAGAAAGAGAAATATACATACTATAAAGTAGCATAAAGTTCCAAGCTAAATCACATACCTAATATAATTCCTGCTGCATAAAAATCTAAAGAAGGAAAGATAAGGATGAAGGAGGTTAGGAAAGGCCTAATGGAGAAAGACCACAAGGGTGAAGAATAAGCCTTACATAATGATTAAAAACTACCAAAGAGCATCAACACCATAGTAAATAATTTTCACACAGTAAGAAAAACAGCTAACATATATTGGACGTTCACTATATGCTGGGAACTATTCTAAGTGCTTTATAAATATTAACATACTTGATCTTCAAAATATCCTTGCAAGGCAAACACTGTTGTTTCTATTTTAAAGATAAGGAAAGTGAGGCTTAGTAAAAGTTAAATGACTTTCCCAGGATCATACAGCTAATAAGTAGAAGGGCTGAATTGTAATTCCAGGAACTTAGGCTCTTGAGTCCATACTCTTTATCATTATGTTAAGCTACACTCTTTATTGTTTTTAAGTTTATGTATTTATTTTTGAAAGAGCACACAGGCATACACGTGCACATTAGCGAAGGAAGGGCAGAGACAGAGGAAGAGAGAATCACAAGCAGGCTCCACACTGTCAGCACAGAGCCTGATGCAGGGTTCAAACCCACAAACTGTGAGATCATGACCTGAGCTGAAATCAAGAGTCAGATGCCTAACCAACTGAGTCACCCAGGTGCCCCTAAACTATGCACTTTATGAGATCATATAATTCTCATAGCAGTCCTGTAAAGGAAGTCATACATTTCACATGCTGTAACGTATGTGACTACAGTTCCCGGAGTTGTGCAGAGCACAGTCTGAGCAGTGATATGTGGTAGCCATATGATCTGTACTATATGGGTAGAAAGTTTAATAACTAAGCCCAAAGTGCACAGTCTGTACAGTCAAATGTGAAATACAGTCTCTTTTCACTTACACATGGAATCAGAAAAGTCAAGATCTGGTAACGAACAAGATTTGTCCTGAGATCCGAGGAGTAAACTAGTTTGTTCTGATAAGAGAAAAAAAGAAAGAGAAAGGATGAGGGAACTTAGTTCATCTTAGCTCATTTCCCATTTAATTCCATGCTCTGGATGGGAAAAGAAGCCACTGGATATTCCTGAAAACCAGAGCATATAGAACAGTTTCAAAGAGCCAAGCCCACCAATAGTTTATTACAAGAAAAAGGGAGCCTCTTCTCCAGGAAAGAAAAATTAAAGAAGCAGCAAAGAGAAGAACAATGGAAGGTTCAACATCAGAAATGGATGGGGTCAAAACTGTATGCAGAAATGCCTAAAATAGAACTGTAATAGGATGAAATTCATTAATAGATATAAAAGTACTCTGTAAATAGAAAATCCCTTACAAACACAAAATGTTAGAGCCCATAACTATGGGGAAGCAAGGAATACGGAATAAAGGGTGGGATGAGAGTGCCTTATAGTTTTCTAGGTCACATGGAGTCCATTTTAAACAGTGTGGTTTCACTTTTGCATTTGTAATATTGTAAATTCCCTGAATAATATTTAGAAAAACAAAGGAACAATGAATTACTAAGTAAAATAAAATTGGTTGTACTAATCACTTTTACATTTGTACTATTTAAATCCCTCTCAAATAACTAGGAAAAAAAGAATCAAGAATATAAAACATTTTATAAGTAATCAAGATGTTCTTCAACAGGTAGACAGATAAATAAACTGTGATACATCCAGACAATGGAGTATTACTCACTGCTAAAAAAGAAAAGAACTCTCAAACATGAAAAGACATGGAGGAAAATTAAGTGCATATTAAGTGAAAGAAACCAATTTGAAAATGTTACAGACTATGATTTCAACTATGTGGTATCCTAGAAAAGGCAAAACTATGGAGACAGTCAAAAGATTAGTGACTGTCAGACATGGCGGGGGGGGCAGTGACAGTGAGGGGAAGGGATGAATAGGTAGAGCACAGGGGATTTTTAGGGCAGTGAAAACACTCAGTACAATACTATACGTGTCATTATACATTTGTCCCAAACCCACAGGATATGCAACATTAGGAGTTAACTGTAATGTGAACTACGAACTTTGGCGATTATACATATCAATGTAGATTCATCAGTTGTAACAAACGTACCACTCTTTTGGTAGTGGGTGTTTTGCATGTGTGGGAGCAGGTGTATATAGGACATCTCTGTATTCTTCCTTCAATTTGGCTGTGAATCTAAAACTGCTCTTAAAACAAACAAACAAACAAACAAAAACCTAGAAGAACTTTTTGGCTTCATGATAGGCACATGCTCCTATACAGAGGCTGGAAACCTTAGGGGGGAAATAACATTTATTAAGATTCAATATTTTAAGTCTGATACTTACCTATCAGAAGTCACTTTCTCCTCTGTAACTCCATCAGACAGGAATAAATACATCAATTTTCATAGATGAGAAAAGTGAGTCTTGGTTAAGAAATTTACTTACGTAAATTGTTAAGGTGAAGGTCTAGTAATCTGTAAGCCTCTTGGAGACAGGATAACAAATCCAGAACTGCTTCCCCCCCTCCCCCACTAAACCACCCTGTCTCAAGCCTGCAAATATCAATCAATTCAGTAAAAATTTCATAAATCTGAGGCTTACCCTGGTGACCTCGGATTTTTATGAAAGGCAATTAACTGAAAGTCCACAGAAGGCACTCTTTTCTATCACCTGCTAGTAAAAACTGAACTAGCTTCAGATGCCTCTACCTTACTGTAAAAATATGTTCCATAATGGGAATCCCAACTAATATTTTAGCAATGAGGAAAGGAATGTAATGGCAAATACTAAAACCACAGTCTACATGAGACTTGTTTGTTCCCCATAACAAGATTTCTGGAAAAGAAATGCACCCTATTCCAAATATTCCTACCCAGCAGGAATTGGGAGACTAGACCTAAAAACTGCAAAAGTGATATTAAGAAGTGTGTGGCACATTCTTCTGCCCTTGATAATGAAACCAAATGTTTCTCTTTCAAAAGGTTAATATAATTTTTATTTTTATAAAAATTACAGTTCTATTTCAATGCCAATATATGAGGAATGTATAAATGAGAGGCAGAGATAGTTAATGCATATTTCTTTTCTATCAATTAAAAATCCTGGGGTGCCTGGGTGGCTCAGCGGTTAAGCGTCTGACTTCGGCTCAGGTCATGATCTCGCGGTCCATGAGTTCGAGCCCCGCGTTGGGCTCTGAGCTGACAGCTCAGAGCCTGGAGCCTGTTTCAGATTCTGTGTATCCCTCTCTCTCTGCCCCTCCCCTATTCACGCTCTGTCTCTCTCTGTCTCAAAAATAAATAAACGTTTAAAAAAAATTTTTTTTAAATAAAAAATCCTAACCTAGCTAGGCTCCTTTTCCTGATTCAAAATAACCTGTTTCAATTATTCTACATAGAGGCAGCACCTCCACAAGATTAAATTATTTTCTCTGAGGAAGTAACATAATTTTTGCCTGGCACACAATTCACATTCCTGAATGAATGAACTTTCATTTGCAGACAAATGAGAAATATAAATCTATCCTTGAAAAAAAAAAAGGCTAGTCTCTTAGCTGACTTCAGCTTTTATTCTTTTCAGAATACAATTCATTCACAAATACATTTAATCTATTCCAAAAATAAAAACAGGTTTAATCACCTGTCTGACGGCATCCGTTTTGCCTACCTTTCATTCACTGTTGTCAGAGAACACTACTAAACTGCTTAAAAACTTGCACGGTATCCCTACTGACTAAAAGCAATGCCTGCAACCTTAGCAAGGTCTGCTACTGCCTACCTCCCCACACATCTCATCTCCCGATCTCTACACAAGCCTGAACAAGGACTGTGAGTTAGCAAATCTGGGCTGAAACCCAGACACCTGTAGAAGAAAGAAAAGAAAGAAGGAAGCAGAGCAAGAGATTCTATTGTGCAGCCTGGATTCTGTAACTTTCCAACTTACAAATGATGGAATTTAAGCTCTTAGTGTTCTGTAAGTTGCCCAATACTACATAGTTAGCTAAGAAAGAAGTCAGGTTATATGGACCTTTGAACTTTTAAAATAAAGGCCAGGAGCTCCTCAAGGAAAGGAAGTACAAAGCCACATCTCTTCTTTATGCTCCTCATTCTTTTCCTTTTTGTTTTTAGCTTCTAAGTGAGAAGGACCAGGTACCTCAAAAGCCCTACTTCCTCATTTAGTTTCAACAGAAAAACTGGTTTTGTGCCTAAGTACAATATTTGACTTAGAAACCTGAGAACTTCTGGGCAGAGACCGAAGGCATGGTGAATGTCCTCTTGTTTCTCTCTAGCATTGCTCTGGCCTTTCCTCCATGTTCCTCATTTCAGATCTTGTCTATGCTTCTCGACATGCATGTTTTCTAGGATCTTTCAGGGTGATTCTGGTGCTGTCACTGTGGAAATTACCACCTTACGTGGACAAAGGCACTTTAGAAGGGTTTGAACTATAGGCGCACAACTACAGTGAAGGAGCGCAAGTGCCTGGTTTGGTGGGGGAAATAAGCTATGAGCATAAAGAGGCCAAGAGCAGAAGTGTGGAATCCGAAAGCCATGGGTGAACATCGTGTCTATACTCACTTCTTCCCAAATATAAAATCTGTATAGGAGTGGGAGACTTGAATAATTTATACAGATAAAGGACTTAATACATACGGGCAGTGAATAAACTGCAGCCAGCAGTAGTAACAATTCCAACAGTAGATCTGAATTTTAAGTACTGGAAGAAGGAAGCGAAGCCTGGGAAGGGCAAGTATGTTTCAGGACAAAGGCCCTGAAGAGCCAGAGTGGCGCAGGTCGGAGGAGGCCTCTTTCCCAGGAACAGAATGAAACTGCAAGAAGGACTGAGGCTGAAGGAGCCAACAGAGGCCAGAAGATAAAGTCTTACTACACCACCTTGGCTACTTATCCAGTTGGTCCTATCACACAAAGGGAGGTGACCTAATGCCAAAACCTTGGTTGGTTGGCTAACAAGTACACTCCTTCAGTTAACACATCTGTAGTAAACACACCCAGTCTGCTCCCGATCACAGAGGGCTGCAAGTAAACAAATGCTCCAGCCCTCAAGGACCTTACAATCTAACAGGAAAAACATGAATACACATGAATGATAGCCACTAATTAGCCCAGAGAAGCAGGCATCTGGAAAGAACGGTGACTCTTTGTTAAGATGGGCCTATTCATTATCAGTACTTCTAATCTTGCACTGGCAAATCTTTCACTTTTCCAGTTAAAGCTACCTTCACTACGAGATCAGCACGTAAGTAGTATTTAGCCAATTGAGGAAGGATAACTAAAACTTTCTTAACATAAGTATATCACTTGTTAAGGGAGTTCACAAAATGGCTGTGTTTAGAATTTCTTTCCAGACTTATTCAATATACACACCATTAAATCTCTCATCTTTGAGTGATGGTAATCAATCTCAAGTTAATCATAAGTATTATGGCCCCACAACTTTCCTACTAAGTCAGTCAGGTCCTCTTGAATGTACCCTTTTGAAAATATGATGACATAAACTATGAATTCTAATTTCAAAATACAGAATTTGAAAGGGAAAGGCATATTTATTTCATGCTGGTTTTTCTGTTTGGCTGGATAAAGTAATCTAATGAATGAAGCTAAAACTATAAATTTATCAATCATCTATAATTCATAATTTTGACCTATTATTAACAGTACATACCACAGGTTCAATTCTTGCCACTGAAACTTCAATTATATGTAGCTGATTTCAAATTTGCTCTAGTGCCTTCTGTAAGAAGCTATATTAACAGGAACTTTCCTCACAGTCATTTTTTTTCCCTCTGTGTATGAGATGCCTCACCCACAAAACCCTCACTTCAAACAAAGTGATATATGAAAACAATGGCTTTGTTTTCACTAGCAATCTGAAAAAGAAAAATAAATATTTTATATAGAGAGCAAGCAGGGGAGGGGCTGGGAGAGAGGGTGACAGAATCCCAAGCAGGCTCAGCGCTGTCAGCACAGAGCCAGATGCGGGGCTCAACCTCATGAACAGTGAGATCATGACCCAAGCCAAAGTCCCGAGCTAGATGCTTAACCAACTGAGCCACCCAGGCAACCCCTCCCCACCAAAAAATAAACAGTTTATACTCTAACACTGCTGAACAAGAAGCAACTAATCCCCACTCAAAAGAAAAGTAGGCATGACAACAATATAGGAAATTAGAGTTTGCTGCTCTAAGCAAAAACTCAGATATACTCGTTAATATTCCATGGCAGCACTATGTTTAGCAAGGATTGTACATGAATATTTGTGAGACAATGTTATTCTGAGTCTAGATTTATAATGAAATAGGGAATTATAAAGTATATCCTCCTAAAAATGTCCCATCTCAGGAATTTTTATCTCACGTACTTAAAATACTCTGCAGAAATTTCAATATCCCAGGAAAAGATATTCTTTCAAGTATTAGCTATCGTTTACTGCAGAAGACAGAAACATGGAAGCACAGAGTTTGTCACTACAAATCATCATAATAAATTATTATTAAAGAAGAAAAAGTCTAACGAGGTGTATAGCATATAAAGTACTTTTTAGGTAGGCTTTAAGTAAACTTCTCTGAACTGGAAGTATTATGCTGAGTGAAAGAAGTCAGTCGGAGAAAGATATCACATGTTTTCACTCATGTGGATCCTGAGAAACTTAACAGAAGACCATGGGGGAAGGGAAGGGGAAAAAATAGTTACAAACAGAAAGGGAGGGAGACTAACCATAAGAGACTCTTAAATACAGAGAACAAACTGAGGGTTGATGGCAGTGTGGTGAGAGGGGAAATGGGTGATGGGCACTGAGGAGGACACTTGTTGGGATGAGCACTGGGTGTTCTATGGAAGCGATGAACCACGGGAATCTACTCCTAACACCAAGAGCACACTTTATACACTGTATGTTAGCCAATTTGACAATAAATTATATTAGAAAAAAAATAAGTAAACTTCTCTGCTAAAATGATTTCTGCTTTACTTAGAATGATTAGAAATAGATATAGGTATTTTTCTAAACTTAAAAAAACCATAGATGTTTAATCAAGAGATCTTTTTCCCCATCACATTACATTAGATTCTTAACTTTATGGTAAGAATAAGCATTTTTATTTTTAATCTTCAAGGACCAAGAATCCGTGCTTTTCTATTTAAAGGCTGGAAAATGGAATACTCGTATGATGGAAAATCTGATAAAGTTTCAAAATAAAATTCAACTGAAGATATGCCACATCTACTGGCACAAATTTCAATTCCGTACTGATTCTGCGCAGTTGTTACACTGAACAAGAGGTAAAGAAAAACCTTTTAGCCGATGTGCTAAATGACAGTCACCCGTTTTCCCCTGTTGTGTTATGAACGCTCCACACACGGGGCCATGTCATTACTAGATCTGTTAACAGTTTCACAGCTCAGAGTTTGGCTTCATTTGTTAGCATCAAGCAGCCCTATCACTTGTATAGAGCTGAAAAGGTTGTTATGGTTCATAATGTAAAACTCACAAAAGTGCACAGCTGCTGTTCATATTCTCAAAGAAGTCTGTTATAATAATGATGTCACGGAAAAAGGCTGGAATCTATTACATGTCCAGACAGCCAGGCCATTCAATCTCTCCAGTCAATGCAGTAATACGGGTTGCACCATAAACATTATGGTAGCGGTACGATAAGGCAAAAAGTTCATTAAAACAAAACAATCACTGAGGGTAGGTAATTAGGGGCTCTTTATAGTTCTGCCTTCAGGAAGCATCACACTACTGTAACTACAGAAAAAGCACATCCTCATCTCACTGTCTGATACTCTATTGTGAGCCACAAAGCTCTGCAAAAAATTACATATAAATTATTAGGCCCTCAAAGGAAACTACACAAGGTCATCTAAACAAATAAAACAATTTCTCTTCAGTTATCATACATATCTACTTAGCATGATGAATTGAATCCTGGTCCCCAGTAAAATACAAAGCAATAATGCATTATTAATTTTAAGAGCTTATCTGTATTAAGAAACTGCTATCACTTGTTAGGGCACAAAATGTGAAGGTGTTTCACACTCTAGCAGATATGGAAGAGGAGTCTAGTTTCCCTATTTTGGTATTTTTTTTTAATTTTTTTTTCTTACGTTTATTTATTTTTGAGAAACAGAGTGAGACAAAGCGTGAGTGGGGGAGGGACAGAGAGAGAAGGAGACACAGAATCCAAAGCAGGCTCCAGACTCTGAGCTGTCAGCACAGAGCCTGATGCGGGGCTCGAACCCATGAACTGTGTGATCATGACCTGAGCCGAAGTCGGACGCTCAACCGTCTGAGCCACCCAGGTGCCCCTGGTATTTTTTTTATAACAAAACATACAAACCACTTTGCAAGTGAGAATTTTTAAAGTGATTTTATTAATGTATGAATATTAAATAGTTTCTACTGTATACATTTGGAGCATTTTAACTATTTGAGTGAAATTCTGAATCAGAGAGGAGAGATATTCTGGACGTCAGATCAGATGTATAATTTACAGCTACTGAAATTATTTGAATACTCTTGAGACTAAAACAGAGCAGATGCAGGACACTGAAAAAGGCCTAAATTCTAGTCCCAAATCTGCCATTAAGTAGTTGTTTAATCTTGAACAAGTCATTTAACAACACTCAATTTCCGTTTCCTTAACTTTAAAATCAGGACCATGAGACAAGATGACATGTGAAGTTCCATTTTCCCACAACAGCATTTCTCAACCTACAGTCATCAGATATGGGAGAACCAAGCATCAAAGGATGACAGCAAAGCCCCCCTGGCTCAAGGCAGGGCACTGTCCTAAGCACCGTACACACATTAATTCACTTAACCTTTAAACAAACCTGGATAGTAGGTACTCTTACTATCCTCACTTCGAGTTGAAGACATGGAGAAACGGACAAGTAGTTTGACCAATGTCACACACGAAGTGAATGAAGAACAAGAATTCACATCCAGGCTGATTGGCTCCAGGGCCAGCTCTTTCCACCACCGTGCCAGACTGCATCTATTGGCATCTATTCTTTGAGATGGAGATGGTTGTTTTCAAGTTTCAAGTAAAAGGGACGAGTCGGAATTCGGGAGTGGAAGGTTTGATGACGGAGGATGATACTACAGGGCCTTAGATGACAGCAAATCTACAGTACAGGACCGTGTGGATGCAAACAAAGTATTAGGTATTTCCGCAGCTTGTAATCTGTTTCATTTTGCCCACAGAAGGCAAATATATTCTCAACATTACCAATAAGACCATTTTATGTGCATGGACATACTCTATCCTATGCATGAAACTTTAAGACGACATTTCTTAGCATTTGCTTATTTCTTCCGTTGTGCTCTAAAGCTAGAACTCAGTCCAAGAACAGTACACCACATAGTGACAGCGACAGTTCGATTTGATATCAGCTATAAGATGACATTTAAACATGGTATCAGTTACGTATAACTAAAGTTTGGAAATAAGATATTTCAACCATGATTATTTACAGCTGAAAGCAAACCTTAAACAGCATGAGAAATGGCTTTGCTTAATTTACTGCCTATTGAGACTTATTTGATTAATAATAAGTAAACAAAAACTAGTTGCATGAAGCACATAAATATTCAGAAGTTCTAAGTTTGTTTCATATCTTGATAAATGTGTGAGTATTCATGAAATGTCTGAAATGTTTCCAATAAGTCATTTACGATCACTAACCAGATAATTTTATAGCTAGAAAAGACCTTACATATCTTTACTTCTTCATTGAATGGGCAAAATAGAGATATCTTTTCCTCCATTTAAGAAGGCCACATGGCTCTAAAATTTCTGGGAATTCAAGCTCTTTCACTGTATCTTCATACAGCTATAAAATTAAAAATATTCTGATGCCATTTAAATTCTCTTGCCACAATGTAAATATACAGGCCAAAATACACGAGGCTAAAAGAAAAACCCATTTACCAGAACCAGTGCTACACATAAAACAATCCCAGTCCTTCCACTTCTTGCTTCTTTTGAAGCAACGACCACATGCAGGTAGACCTCAAATTAGACTTGCTTTTCTGTCTTCGGGCCTCCTGCCTGTGCCTAGGAACTGTGTAATCAGAGAACCCACTTTACAGTAAACAGCCACACTACAAGGTAAGTGTGGAAATAGATTCTAAATCACTTGAAACATTCTGGGCCCAGCTGGCAGAACACCTGTTGGAAATGGATGAGTGATGTTTGAACACACAACAAAAGAAGCATATTCTGCTCACATAACTTTCACTGCACACTCTTCTGCATCAACAACTGTAAGTTTACTGAAAGACTTTGATGAAATGCAACAGCTAGAACTAGATTGCGTTTTATTCTTCTTCTTGAAAATGCAGCGCAATCCACTGAATAAGACCCCCACAATGAATCATTACCACTTCAACTATCTCACAGATAATGTGAAAAGTCCTATAAAATGCTAATTTTCTCCTGTTTATGTTGTCCACACCACCTGCTAACTCTCACCATTTTATCTTTTTAAATGTCTAAATATATTTCATAAATAAAAATAGGAAATATCTATAAAGAAAATAATAATTTTGGCTTTACTATTTTGAACTACCAAGTAGTACTCACTCAAAGTAAGTAATGAGCCCTTTTTTCTTTCTTTTATCACCTATAGGAAAGCCACAGTGCAAGTTGAAAACTAAGATGCAGAAAGTGCATGGAGAAAGAACCTAGTTAAATCTCCTAAGATTTTCCACCAAACAAATAGGGTTTCATTATTAAAAGTCCCAATACTCAAATGAAGCTATCTGACTTTCTACCTCTGAGAATTCATTCCCAACCAACCCATAAGCATTTACCACATCCTTATACTGTACCTACTATCGCGTACCTCAAAATTCAGAGCAACTTTTCTGCAGGGGGTTGAAAAAAACCTGAAGCAGAGAAATCAGTTCAAAGTCTGTGCCCAAACCCAGTCACTGAAGGATGAAAACAAAGCCTTCAAGAGGGTTCTAAAAGTGAAAATGAACTTTAGGGGTGAATTGTGGAGACAACAGAGGATGAAGTCATAGTGTTTGGTAATATGTTCAATTCAGCATAACAGGGAGGAACAAATTCAGTGCAGCCACAGTGGCCTGAGTCCACAGCTGACAATATGTAACGAAATGTTAAAGTGAGTAATAATCTAAATTAACTAGCCACCCAGCAACCCCATAAGACAGATTGTATGTTTTATACTACTCAGTAAATATTATTTCTTCACATGTTCAACAATCATGATAAAAACAAACAAACAAAAAAGCCTTTAAAAAGTTAAAGCTCTAGTAAGACCACAGAATTTTTTATCCCCAGGGACTAGGACATGTTAAAAAAAAATCCCCTAAGCAATATTGCAAATGCCTGAACTTATAAAGAGTCAGATTGGAAAAATTAACCAGACCCAGTGTCTTACTGTATCTTGAACAATTCTTGCTTTGTTATTTCATAAATGTTTGATTTTTATATCACCATAATAATAACACACAAATGTATTAGTATTCTTGGCCTTTTTCCTAGACCAAAAAAGGGGGGAGGGTAGTATTAGATTAATTTGTAATAGTATCTGATTCAAAACAAATAATTCAAGTTAAAGCACTGACTGCACTGACTAACAAGAATACTGTTGAAATTCGCCAGGTACTTTCATGATTGTTGGCTTCCTTCAACTAAGGCAAAGATATCCTAAAATGGCTTTGGCTTTAAAATGTGTCAAACCAAAACAAGACATTTTGAGGTTAAGATTTGGAAAAAGTTACATCAAACCATAAAAATCAGAAAATATAACCACTCGCCTAAAAGCTCTAAAATAACAAATGAGATTTTCTGCTACATATTACCAAATTGCATTAGTGATATTCCACTTTTACACAATTGTTTCTATCAAGGAATTAAGAAAAAAATAAGAAAACGACACCTAGATATCAAATTTTAGTAACCAGGTTGCTTCGGACCCAACTTTAAGTACCAAAGTTGTGGATTTCACAAACCTGACAAAATCAAGCACAAACGCGTACCACATTAGTCTAGGAACATTTCCAAATATGCAAGTACGATGGGCACTCGAGCCCACTTTCAAATTGTAGTTTTTAAGTTTTCATGACAACCCAATAACATCACAGACCACCACAATGTCAAGAACTATTAGATTTACGTTGAAGAGTTTGGTTATTACCCTGGTGTTAACTCACAGTGTTGGGTTACTCTGTAATTACAGAAGCTGTAAAATTAATTCTAGAGTAAAAAGACCAATGTGGGAAAAATTTAAATTTCTAGTCATAGTTCTTTTTGGCTCACATCCAGAATTCTCTTAAGAATCTATCACTTTAAACATTTAGTTCCATCACCAATTTCCTTAATCCTTTGCTGAAAGTTTGTGATCCCCAAAGTACAATGTCAAGGCCTTAAAGAAAAACTGTATTTGTCAAGTGGTAGAAGGGACACAGTGATTCAAAGTTTGGATTATGGTATCAGATTGTCTCCAGTCTTGGGCCAAGCTCACAAACCGCTCTTTGCCCTAGTTTCCGTGCTACATAGGGCTGTCACAGAAATAGGGTATTCCGGGGGCGCCTGGGTGGCTTACTTGGTGAAGCGTCCAACTTTTGATTTCAGCTCAGGTCATGATCTCAGGATTGTGAGATCAAGCCCCACCCACGTCAGCCTCGTATCAGGCCCATGTCAGGCCCATGTCAGGCTGCATGATGGGCTCCACTCTGGGCATGGAGCCTGCTTAAGATTTTCTCTCCCTCTTCCCCTTGTCTCCTCCCCCTGCTCATGCACACGCATGTTCACACTTACTCTCTTCTCTCTCTCTCTCAAAAAAACAAGTAAATAAAATAGAAATTAAAAAAAGAAATAGAGTATTACTGAAATTATAATATACTTTTAAGGAGGTTTTAGTATATTGAAAATGTAGTTATTATTATCATTATTTTCTTTGGTGTCTCAGAATCCACAGCATGTTGAAGTTACTATCTCCCCAAATTTAAAAAGCTATCAACTCAACATGCTCCTATCCTAAATTTCTAAGGACCTGATAGGGACTTTTAAAAATCGAAGTGATTCTGGACAAGGATGGAGTGTAAGTACTTCTTCCTATCTCTCCTGGCAATAAAACTAAAAACTCTGGACATCACCTACAGAACACACATAAGATGACTATGGAAAGTGCAGAGAATCTGACCAGAGAGGGACCTCTGGAACTGAGAGGAGTGACACGACTGTGAGTTCCCCACATTCTCTTTCTGCCTCACATAACCTAGATGGGTCAGCATTAACTTCAGGGCCATCAGGGAACTGATATGCAAGGGAGAAATGTAGAGTTGCATATCATGGCTATAGATCCCAGCCTCTGTAGACATACTAATCATGTGTTTCTGCATATTCTCACTGGTTTTCTCTTCTATCAAACAGTCCTGCGCTATTCAATTTAAACCTTTTCTCACCGTTGATCTGAAAACTAATGAATCTGGTCTGCTTGGTTTTGTTTTTATTTCTGGTTTTCTTTTCATTTTCCTCACTAGGGTGAACAGTGTACTAGCCATAACATCTTTGATCCCAATAAATACTGTTTACAACTACTGCTTCAAGCACAGCCAAAGAGAAGTCTTCTCTTACTCTCACAGTACGATTCTTCTAACCATCAATCATTCCACTTTATACCAAGACATCTGTACTAAGACTTCATTATTCACTCCAGATCTCACTTCATATGGATTCATCACTTTCCAACACATACCCAGTACCCACATCAGCTTTCATTCATTGCTCTCCTTTCTCTGATTTGATATTTGGCCCTTTGCAAACAAAAATGACAGTTTTTCCTTTATACTAAACCTATATAAATTAAGACTTACTAAAAATAAGCTAAACAAAACATGTGCAGGAAAAGGACTCACCAATCCAATAGCCACACCACTGTTCATGCCTCAGATCCCATGAGTGGCACCATGGTGCCATTTCCAACCCCAGCTGGCTCACTATCCCATGAAACTCTTATCTAGTCAATGAGGCCTATCCCACAACTTGCCCTTTGCCCACTCAGTATGTGAATGTACGTGTGTATGTATATGCATAAATATTTAGACTTTAAAATATAAATCATTTATATACTATTCTTTATTTTGTGTTCCCTAATTACTTAGTGTATTTACTATACATTGCCCACCAAATAAAGTCAAAACTTCACTGAGGACAGGACATAAATCGCATTTTTATAATTGTTTTCACCTCTAAGTAGCATAGTGCCAAAATACTGAGCAGGTATCAATTTATTCACTCACCACATGACAAGTCAACCCCTCCTAGTTAGTGTGCTGAGGGCTGGGGATAAAAGGAAATCAGAAGACAGTATCTGTCTGTGATAGGTTTATAGAGCATTATGAAAGAGCCACAAAAAAACATTTTAAGGTGTAAACTGAGAATCAAATCAGAGATGTAGTCAAAGCATTGTGGAAGGACAGAAAGGAAGTAGCTACCTCTTCCAGGGGAAGTATCACAAAAAAAGAAATATTTCCTTTAAATAGAATCATAAAGGATAGATAAAAATTTGCCTATTAAACAAGAGAAGAGGTAGGGATGGCATTCAAGAAAGAGAGGACAGCAAGTGTGAAGGAACAGAATCATGAATGAAGGAGCAAACTGATGAATTGAGGAGCTATAGAAAATTCATAGGCCATAAGTATAGGTAGAGAAAGGGTAGCAATTAGTGACAAGGCCAGAATGGCAGGCAAGAACTTGACGTTAAAGGACCCAATAAGCCACAAGACATAATCCTGGAGGTACTAGGGGCCACTGAAGATAGAATGGTAGGATCAGATATCCCTTCTGCTAATGAAATGGTAGACAGTCTGGAAAGAAGAAAAAATGGGCAGATGTTAGGAAGCTGTTTTCGATTATAACTGAGAAATGATAAGGATGTGAGCTAAGGGATACAGGGAATGGAATCGTGACACCTGGAAGCACAGGTATGGGTGAAAACAAACTGAATGGGAAGAGACAAGGACCAAGGATAGAACTCTGAGCAAAATTAACACTTGACATGAATCTTTACTGCAAGTCAAATCCATTCTTAGTTCAGGAATAAATTAAATATTTTTTCTACCTTTAAAACTGCAGTTCTCAACGTATAAGCAAGAAGGAACAGGTCAAGATTAATATTTTAAAACCTAAACTGGAAACCATGTTTATCTACCTACTCATCTTGGAATGTCTTTCAAACACTATGTGTTCAGAGATAACAGAATTCCATCTCCCCTGCCCACCCCCAACCTGTCAAAGTGAAGGGGCTGCAAACATACCTGTTCATCAGGTTTTCTTTTGAAAATGGGTACAAGTAAAATTCACTTAAAGGCATTAAATACCGTCTACATTTGCTTCTTTCTGTTTGGCTCCTATGCCATTTGACTTCATGCCTTCATTAGTACCGCCCCTCCACCCCCTCCAGGAATTCGAATTACTGCTTTAACACTTTAACTAACCTTTATATGACCTGGTTCAACATATGGTGAATTGCCTCAATGTAACTTGACACACAAAATAATTTTACGGTTTTTCCCTTAATATCAATGATTTAATTTCTATGAGGTATACCATCATGGCAAATCTGACTTGCTTTAGACTATCAACCACTAAATATGCTGCTACTATTTGTAGTATACAATGCGCTTGATGATTTACACATGGTACATCCACTTCAGATACATTCACTCACTTCACCACTTTGAAACCTATAAAATAAGAGAAATAATAAATAACTGCCAGAAAAAAAAATTCAATGTGAGGCTCATGTTACATTTTAACAACAGAAAAAGCACACCGAACCTAAATCTTCCGCTCCACTACTGGAGGCAACATAACTTTGGAAGGGTAGAGCATTTTCCACTCAAATCACGTGCCAATCTCTATTTATTTTGTTTATCCTGGCAATATCCTCTGAGGATCTACTATGTCCACACATTGTGCCTATACAAGAAGACTATGAAACCTTGCATCTTCCTTCAGGAAATGACTGCCAATAACAGCATCTACCCAAAGGCTACTGACTCATCATGTACTGCTCAGCTGTAATCCAGCCTCCCTGAAAGTCATTCCCTAAATACTCTGGCTAATATAGCACCTCACACACATTCCAGTCACTCTCTATCCTCTTACCCTGTTCCACTATGTGCATAAGAAGGACCCTTGTCTTGAGTTATATTATTACTCTCTGTGTTTACTTTATGTTTACTTTATGTGTTTACTGATCCGGGAACCATCAGTCTTGTTCCCCACTTTATCACCAGTGCCCAGAAGATTACCTGCCATGTGCTCAACTGACATTTGGTGGCCTAGTAAACGCTTCCAAATCCACAAACTACCAAATTATCAAAACTCTGTTCTAAACATAATCCTAACAGGAAAGAGTTTATTTGGTACCTCGGTGAGCTCACAAGATCCAGAGAGATGCATAAGCCTTACACTGACAAGCAAATATGAACAGATGCAATTCAGCTTCTATCCAGCGCATTCATTCAGTGACAGTCAAATGTTAACTGCTCTTGAAGTATATTTAAACTGCCTTTAAAATGAAGAAGCAGCAAGAAAAGGAATATAAAAGGCAACAAAACCAATCTTCTTACTCAAAGGAGAATGACTACCATAGTCAGGAATTCATAATGCAAACACTCTTTAAACTGTCATCGAAGCTTCAAGTTCAGATTTTTTTTTCCTAAGAGTCACTGTGGTCATTATGAGAACAGCTACATCGGAATAGATAAAACAGAAACTGTGGTGTTCCATGTAACTGGGCTCCTCTGGAGGTCAGCAACATATGTGGATCAAATCATTGTGAGGGCTTTGTTTAGAACTACTATAAAATGTTAAGAGAAGAAAACTGAAACAAAAAGGTACACAGAATCGTGCAGTATCGCATTTGCAAAACATGTGACGGAATAAAGTCCCATTTTCAAAATCTATTTTCTAAAAAGAACCCTGTACTAATTGCATGTTGAGGTATAAAGCACACAAAACTTCCATTTTCTCCACTCTGGATCCCAGACCCTTGATTCCGTAAGTATAGCCCATTGTACGTAATTCCCGGGTCAGGGGTGCAGGAGACAAATTAATTAGTCTATTAAGTCTCCGTCGTATCCTGGCACTAATGTTTAGGTTAGCACCTTCAGCAACAAGTTTCTAATGCCTAACTATGTGGCCATTTGTTCCTGAGAGAAATTAGGAATGAAAGGGAAAAAGAAAACATGCTGGGAAAAGTTCCCACTGACCTAAAGGCAGAAACACGCACGTGAGTCAGGAGTAGATTGGCGTATTCATAAAAAGGAGAAAAACTCCAGTTGATTAGTTCTTGCTATTTTAAGTGATTAGGAGAAAAATAAATGGCTTCATATCTAGGGAAACTTAAATAGCATTTAACACTCTACAAAATCAACCTACGAAGATGATAATTTGCTATGACTTAGCACTAAAGGGAAACCAATGATTTCATATGACGAATCTCTGAAGCATTTCATGGGAAGATTAAACACTTGACTAAATATGTGTGGATGCTACAAAAAACTTAAATGAACCAAATCACATATTTGAAAAAAAAAATCAAACACGTAAGTATGCATGTGCATGTGCACACACACACGTAGAGGGGAAAATGTAGGGGTGGGAGAAGGAGAGGGAAAACTATCTGTTTTTTTCACCTTATAACATTAGCTACTGCAAGGTGTATCTAAAAGGATCAAATACCATACATGGTTTTAAATTCAATAAAAGCAAACTCCATTGACCGTACAGAACAACAGAATACCTATGCATTGTGCAGAAGTCTTCTTTTCTCTTAAATTTTTCCTTTCCTTTTTGTTCATTAGGGTCATGGCACAGTGGAATGTTTTTATAGCATCAATGATCCAGAAGTGTGTAAAAGCTGTTTTATGCATAAGTACTGGGTGTTGAGATTGTCTCAGATGTCTGAAAATAGTAATGAGAAATGAATAACTTCATTTCCAATGACATTATTTGTCATAGCAAACATCTGTTACACACTGGATAACTGAACCATGTTAGAACCTTGATATACCTACACTAAAGTGACGTTAAAGTCCAGGCCACTGAAAACCCATCCAGAATGCTGGATTACTGAAAAGGCAATCACAGAGACTCTGTCTTACTGGTTCTCTTGAATATCCTATCGTTTGGGCTCTATAAAAGCTTAAGTTCATCAAATTTTCCCCAAATATGGTGCCGCTAAGTTGAGGATTGTTAAAATATAATTATACTTCTTGGACTTTTTCTTCAGGAAATAATCAGATATACTGAAACAGGAAAATAAAGAGGTAAAAAGATAATGACTTAATATTATTTATGACAGCAAAAAACCAGAAACAATGTAAATGTCTAATAAAAAGATAGTCAAATAAATTATGATATAATGGAATATGAAGTTACTAAATGTCATGCTTTCAAGGAATATTTAACAGGATAGAAAATCCCTAGATTAGACCAGGCACACAATGAATTGTTAAATGAATGAAATAAAAATGCAGTTACAAAACCATTTGTATAGTTTGATTCCAATTTATATGTATATACATTATTGAAAAAAGGTATCATATAGACACCTTTTGTACATAATGTGCATACTCACACACACAAAAAATACACCAAAGTGTCCAGAGAGATTATCTCTGGGTTGAAGAACTAAACACGATTCTAATTATGAATACATACTACTTTTATAACTAGAAAATGAAGCTACTGTAGCAACTACAATAGTTTGAACCAAGTGAAGTTTCCACTATGGAAGACCATGCTCCATGCAGAATCATTAGCAGAAGAAAGGGTGAGGCAGACCCTTATGAGTGATGTTCTCATCGACCACTTACTAAGACCCCCAACCCTACCAAGTCCAGCAAATCACGATAACCTCCAATACTCTTTTTGCCCAAGCTATGATTAATCTCTGCTCTTAAACTACTAATATGGGTATTAGTAAAATGTCTACTTATCTGTAAACCATGTTGTAAAAATGCACAATATGTCTTTATCGATGGCCCTGGAATTTCTCCTCTGGGGCCAAAACCAGGGCGTGTACGTATATATTTGACAAACTCATCTATTTATGATAAACTGCCCTAACCTGCTTCACATATGGCAATGGATATTTTTATAAGCTCTGTTGAAAAGAATCCCATCCTTCAAATTGACAGTTGTAGTTTCCCCCCAAAATGTCATTTTGAAAGTTTTTAAATAGCATTTTGAATCCACACTGCCAACTTTTTAGAGTGTTTAAAAAGATGCAGTTACTCCCTAGATTCTGCTTCTTTACGACACAAATTATTTTATGGGCAAAGTCCATTCCAACCCATCTCTTACAGACATGCTTTTGTACCACTGTCTATGCCACCTATAAGCATCTCCATGGGTAGTTTTCCTTCCCCCACCACAAAACTAAAGCAAACAGCACTCCTCTGTGTTCTATTTGTGTGGTTACTATGGTAGTGACCTGGATTTCGCACCTAGGATAACCCTATTTGGGGCAGGGGAGAGAAAGAGGGACCAAAAGAATGAAGAATAAGTTAGGTCAATGGTCAACACCTTTAAACATTTACTTTTCCCTTGGAACAGACTTTGGCCAAAATCTATAAAATTCTGACCTGATCCTTCAGTTTCCTGGCACAAAAGTACTTAGCATTATGATGTGAACACCATGACACTGGCAACATCAGCAACTCTTTCCCTGCTCTTAAGAAGCATTACAATTCTGTTTCCCACCATCCCCCAAATTTCCACCTCACACTCCCCCTTAAACCGATTCAGGCCCTGGTTCACAGGTTCTAACGACCATACAATGGAAATACCATGTGGTGACTGAAAGTCTTTGATGGAAAACAGATGAGACAGAACCCTCTGCTTGTCTAGCACTTTTAAATGTACAGGGGCGCCTGGGTGGCTCAGCCAGCTGAGCGTCCGACTTCAGCTCAGGTCATGATCTCGCCGTCCGTGAGTTCAGGCCCCGCATTGGGTTCTGTGCTGACAGATCAGGGCCTGGAGCCTGTTTCGGATTCTGTGTCTTCCTCTTTCTCTGCCCCTCCCCCACTCACGCTCTGTCTCTCTGTCTCTGAAAAATGAATAAACCTTAAAAAAAAAATTAAATGTACAGTTTTCCCCCAGTGTCTTTGAGAATGTCACTGTAGATGATACATGGAAACAGTAGTTAGTGAAAGAAATGTTGCACATTTTCTACATTCATGGATTTTCTCAAGTGTCAACAAGGTGATTTCCTTGAATAGCTGCCTCAAGTGAACCAATGGTTTTCAAGGTATTTCAGAAATATTTCCACCCTTAAATATTATGTTAATAAAAACACCAACAGGTGACAGACAAAAGCAGCTGACATGACAGGAGTGTGGAAAATGCAAGAAAGGGCTGCAGAGCTTCACCAACGGCCCGCCCAGCTGCTCCTTAGAGCCCCCACACAGCACTTCAGACAACCTTCACAATTCTAGAACCCTGAGGGATGTGATTCGAACACAAATGAAACAGAGCCTGCCCTTGCAATCACAGAGTTAATATGCACTATGTTGACTCTTCCAAGCAATATAAAGTCTCTGACATGCGGTCACTTAATAACTTGAAAAGTCAGAAGGGTCACTAATTTTTTTTCAACAATATTTTGCTCCGTTATGATGATGAAAATTATGTCACAATGGCTTTTTAAAACTGGAAAGTTCATAAAAGTAATAGGTCCAAGTTCTTAAAAAATGTATTAAGCCCTCTTAAATTGTTTTAGACAGAGAAAAAGCATGGTATTTCTTGTAATTAGTGAATAATTAGAAAGCATAAAGTCAGGGGCCAGAATCATGTGAAATCTTATTAGATAATAGAAATTATAGTAATTTCAGAAAGGAAAAGAAAAATATGCAATGACCCTCATGCTTCCTAGCTAGCCAAACAGATGTCCAGAAATTTAACACATCCTGCCTCACTTTTTTCAAGTCCTCATAAAATTGACAAAACAAAAGACAGGGTAAAGTTTTAGAGTCAATAAAAATGTTTTCTAAGTACTCTGAATGCCTTAAGTGTTACAATAAGACCTCATTTAAAAGAAACACGATTAAATGGCATGAAATTTTCTTTGTAATTCTATTATATATCCTCAAAAGACAGTCTCTTGAGATTATTATCATTTAATAATTTCCTAATTGAAAACATGAATTTTAATAGCTCATACCACACTATCTTTTTGTTGATGGCTGTTTTAAAAAATTATTGGTACTTGTAAATCTTCTCACCTATACAGTGACCTACTTGAGAGTAAAATGTAGGGTTTATTGATCTTAGTCTGGTTACCCATTAATTAATTCAACATTCCCACTGTATACATACTAGCTATATACTAAATACTCGTAAGTAAAAGTATATATGGAAAAATGTCATGGTCTCTTATCCTTAAATACTAAAAGTAAAATAACAATAAGAAAGAATAAGAAAACAAATTATTGCAATGCACTGCCTTAGAGTTCAACAGACTGTGCCACAGGAGCACCAAGAAGTGACAGAGCCCACCTGGAAGAGAAAGGAACAGGACAGATCCGAGCTTCAGTGGAAGCTTCAGCTAGGTATCAAAATCACACAACAGGTGATGAAATATAAGATCTGAGGATTTAAGCAGAACCATATATTCAAGAGTCTCATATGCCATACTAAGGATTTTGTACTTTAATCTGAGGAACCATTTAAAAATGAATTTTTGCAAAAGTCACTTTGACTTTAAGACAGAGCCTAGAATGGAAGGAACAAAATGGGTACCAGGGAGACCGGTTAAGAGAATGTATAGTGATTCAGGTCCTAAACTAAGGCTACAGTAATCAAAATAAAGAATGATGTGGATGCCTGGGTGGCTCAGTCAATTAAGCATCCGACTTCAGTTCAGGTCATGATCTCGCAGTTCATGAGCTTGAGTCCTGCATCAGGCTCTGTACTGACAGCTCAGAGCCTGGAGCCTATTTCAAATTCTGTTTCCCTCTATCTCTGCCCCTCTCCTGCTCTCTCTCTCTCTCTCTCAAAAATAAACACTGAATGAAAGAAAGAAAGAAAGAAAGAAAGAAAGAAAGAAGAAAGAAAGAAAGAAAGAAAAAGGAAGGAAGGAAAGGAAGGAAGGAAGGAAGGAAGGAAGGAAGGAAGAAAGAAAGAAAGAAAGAAAGAAAGAAAGAAAGAAAGAAAGAGAAAGAGGAAGGAAGGAAGGAAGGAAGGAAGGAAGGAAGGAAGGAAGGAAGAAAGAAAGAAAGAAAGAAAGAATATATTTCAGAAGTACTAAGAAGACAGAACCAGCAAGATTTAAAAACTGAGTTGAGAAAACAGACAGTAGTCAGGATATTCTGGACAATTCCTCAGTTTCTAGTTTTGGCAACAGGGAGAATAATGGTGAAGTTCACTAAGAGAGAGGACACTGAAAGAGAAGCAAGTCTGTTGGGGGAAGGGAAGATGTGTTTGGTTTAAGATCTGGGCATGTCAAACTCGGAGCTTCTGTTTACTTTCCAAGTAGAGACGAGCAGAAATCTCACAAGAGGGTCTGGTATGGTGAGGAGAGACCTGTTCTGGGGATACAAGCTATGAGAACAATCAGTATTTCAGTACTGGTCAATGAAGTCATGAAATTGTATGGAATGAACCAGGCTGAAAGGACCAGAGAAGAAAGCCCCAGACTAAACTACTGACAGCATCCACAGAGAGAGACAGGAAGCAGAGAAACCTGCAAAAGACCCTGAGAAGCAGCAGCACGGGGGCAAGAAGTAGGTTAGGAAAATGAAGAGAACCCCTCAGTGTCAAACGGTCCTGAGATACAGCAAAAGTACTAAAAAGAAGCCAAGAGATTTTGTGAAAAAGACCTTTGCAAAAACAGTTTCAGCAGTGAGACCGTAACAGAGTGATACAGAGGTTACTGACGAGCAAATATGATGTGAGAATAGAGAAAATAGTTCTGCATAGCTCCTGGCACATATTATTAAATGTCCCAAATGTTTCTAATTTACTTTTCTCTACTGAATATCACCCTGTCCAAGTTTTTAAAATATGCCACAGCACCCCCAAAGCAGTACTAAATAAATGTTTAATGATGGCTTGGACTACAACTGAAACCTTCATGGGAAGGAAGGTAATCACTCCAGGACACTCATTGTAGTAAAGCATCTAGGAATCTGTTAAACCATTGTCTTAGCCAAGTTTCATGTTTCTCAGTTTGAAATTAGTAGACAGCACTGGTTTTGGTTGGTTTTAAGTATATGTGTTATGAAAACTATTCGCTGAGTTGTGTCACAAATCATTTTGGCATTTTTTTAATGAATCTAAAGGAAATATTTATCCCTATCTAAAATATTTAGAAAATATATCAAATGTAAATCTCATAAAATACAAACATAATATCAAACTAGGTTTTACCATAGATTTTGTGTGACTTAGTAAGTATACACCAATTATCACTGAACATTAATTGCAGTACAGGAAATATTTACTATGAGTTCACCTGTCTCCTTATATCACCCATTAAATATTTTTTTTAATGTTTATTTATTTTGTTGAGAAAGAGAGAGAGAGCACATGAGTGAGTACAAGCGGGGGGGCGGGGGGCAGAGAGAGAGAGGGAGACACAGAATCCGATGCAGGCTCCAGGCTCTGAGCTGTCAGCACAGAGCCCTACGTGGGGCTTGAAACCACGAATTGTGAGATCGTGACCTGAGCTGAAGTTGGATGCTTAACCATCTGAGCCGCCCAGGTGCCCCTCGCCCATTAAATATTTTAATGAAATCTAAGAACTTATAAAAATTAATGAATTGCATGTTATTATTTGCAAAGAACACTGGTACATAAAAATGCTAAAAAAAAGACATAAGCAGATAAAATAACTGGTATGAACCAAAGAACAAAAAGCAAAAGTAGAGACCTGTTTTACACATCCTCCAAACATGTTTTAACATCTAAGGCAAAAAAGGCCGTAGTAACAGCCAGTTGTTTATTTACACAGCATCTAGCCAAACAGTATTTTCTTCTTGTCTTTCAGTAGGACTTCTAGAAAAAAATTCAGGCTTTACACTTCATTTGCATGACAACACAGTAAGAGGTAGACCCACGCAGTGTTGTCTCAGAAGAATCAATCAGAAATTAGATTGTGATCTCAACTCTTTGAATTGTTTTTAGTTTGCCAAAATTAAAATATAATTGGTCTTGGGGGCATCTGGGCGTCTTGGTTAAGTGTCTGACTCTTGATTTCAGCTCAGGTGGTGATCTCACAGTTCGTGGGGATCAAACCCTACGTCTGGCTCCTTGCTGACAGTGTGGAACCTGTGTAAGATTTTCTCCCTCTTTCTCTGCCCCTCCCCTGCTTATGTGAGCATGTACTGGCTCGCGCTCTCTCTCTCTCTCTCTCTCTCTCTCTCTCAAAAATAAATAACCTTAAAAAATAAATTACTCAATAAAATAAAATATAACTGGTCTTCCATCTTGCACAATATTACAGGTTTCTGCATATAACTCTAAGAAATTTATAAAAGAACTCTATGTACCAATCACAATGACTGACTTGCAGATGTCTATACACACACACCACATCTAATTATCAGATGAGACTTTTTCTGCTGGGGCGATGGAAACAAAGCACACGTGAAGTCCATTTTATCGAATTCCTATGTTTTCCATCCATAAACAGCTCCTCCTTCTGACTTCCCAATCTCTGTTAATAAAATCACCAAAATTCCAGAGACACACAGCCCCAAAACGCTGGCTGGAATTATCCTTAATGCCAATCTCCCTCATCCTCTCTGTCTAAACAGTTGCCAAATACAACAGATTCCACATAGTCAAATGTGCCAGGAATTCGCGTCTTTCCATTACTTTTGCCACAATGCAGTTCAGCCCTTTACTATCTGTGCAACTTCTGGATTGCATGCTAGTTCTTCCTAAGTAGAATTCTAACTGCTGGCATTTAAGACCCCTTGCATGGCAGTTTTCTTCACGCACAACCTATTTAAAGCTTACTACTCTGAAACGTCACTTCTCCAACATTTATTACCTTACCTCCCTATCTTTACTCATGCCATTTCTGCCAACTGAATCCCCTTTCACCACATCTCTCACCAAAAAGGCTGCTTAATGCTTCAGGAATAATCTCAAACATCAAATCCTTTATAATGATTTTATTTCTCCCCACCCACCTCTGACCCAGCCCTTCCATGAGCCCTTACAGAATGCCTATATCTTTTAGAGTTACTAAATACATCTTGAATGTTGTTTGTTTTTGCTTCTGTGTCATGTCATTAGTAATCTGTTGGCTCCTTGACAAACAAGAAATGTTCCACAACTATTTCTCATCTAGAGGCACCTAATGATCTGACCGTAACAACACTGTCAGTAGTTGCTGAATTTAATTGAAAATATTAATGCACTGATGCAGATTTGAAAGCAAATTAATTCATCAGTGATCCACAAGGAATGAATAAACTCATCTGTCCACTAGAGCTCTTACTGTCTTTTTCTAGTGTATCAAGTCTGTGACTGGGGCTGGCTGGGTGCAAATCATCCAAGTTTACCAGTTATTGTCAGTGAAACTTAAGAACTTTAAATGAATGGATTATATGCAAATAACTCTCAAGCAAAGAAAGTAAATACTAGGTCAATTTTGAGACAGAAAATTTCTTTTTTAAAATAACTCCTATTATTCTACCACAGGGAAAATTACCCCTTTAAGTTTGAAAATAAAATGAAGTGCTTTAAATTAAGCATGTTTTTTAAAAGCCAATACTTAAGTTAATTTGAGGTCATCTGTTTTCTGAATTTTATCTACTAAATTTTCACCTGATGAACACCATTCAAAGGTACTATTTTAAGCTATTTTTTTTAACTGCAAAAAGCAAATGTAGCCAACACACACACACACACACACACACACACACACACACACACACACAAACTATAAATCAATATAACACTGTAAGAGTCAATGAAAATAGTGACAACTTTAAAAAAAAATGTAACCCAATGTATAGCCAAATAACTCACGAAACTCAGCATGCATTGCTGACTTTGGACATGATCACCAAATTTAACAAGGTGTTCTTGAGAGAAACAAAATAAGACAGGTCCCCGGAGCATCCATTCAAAATGGCAGATGCATCTGAACCCCAGGGCAAACTCCTCTAGGCTAATATTATGGTTGGCCTTAAATAAAAATTATAAAATTTAGATATCTTTAATACTTTAGAATGCAGGAAATCTTGTTGCTAAAGTCTCACCAGCAAGCAAAACGGAAAAATTAGAGCAATATAAGACTTAAATATAATCACGTATTTTTTTTTTCTTCATGGAGAAGACCAAGAAGAGTTTGATAGAAAATTTGCAAAATCTGTAAAACATCTGTTCAGAAGAAAAGACATTAAATGTCCTGCAGTGCAATCTGGGGGAGCATGCTTATTTTTTATAAGTAGTATTTCACGAAGTCATTCATCATTGAGTCACACATATCAAAGCTGTCATTTTCAAAAAAACAAAACAAAGAAAGAAAGAAAAAGAAATTTAAATTTGTGCCTTGCAGGTAATCTTTGCTGCATGAAACTGGATTGCTGCAAATTACCATTCACTGAATTCTTATAAAAGCCCTGATTGCTTCCTGTCACCATTTGGCACGATCCAATAAATGTTATTTCCCACCACCACTATACCCCCAACCAACCACCTTCGGCACCCATTCAGCTTTAAAAATCTACATGATTCTTAGCTTACCTTTTTGAATAGATGGTTAAAGTCATCATGAATATCCAAACTCTTATTAAAATCCTCCCCCCCCCCTGTAACCTGTCCATGTCTTGAAGCACTTCTGTGCTTACCCTTACATGTCAATTTGACATCAACTTAGCATATCTTTAAGGCAACTGCTTGGAGTTGTTTTTCTACCATTAGGTCAAAGGTTTGAACTGATCTGTGAAACTATTCTCAAATAATTATTTTAACTACTGACGACTGATGGTTGGCTACAGTTGGGAAGCCAGCATGTTATTTAAATAAAAACAGAAAAATTAACTGATTTATAATGAGGCAGACCACTTATCTTTGGCATCATTAATTATTAGCTTTGCTACAGTCATGTGTTATTTCTCAATTATAGACTAACAGGAAAATAGTCACTCTTCCTCAGTCCTATTTCCATCTCTTTCTCAAAATTTGCATCTCTGAAAAAATTATTTCTGAGGTAAAAAAGAAGAGAGGTAATCAGATTGTGAAACTGATTAAAAGTATGCCATTTATGCTATTCTATGCATGGTATTAGAAGATCCACACTCCTAAGGTCTGGATGGTAGCAGGATAAATTTTGCTAAATAGGAAGAGGAAAGTCAACAAATTTCTGATACAACAGACTTGAGTTATGCTTTTTAGAAGCAGAGAGAAAAAATTATATATTTTGTATAGTTCAATATAACTCTTCAGTTAATAGGTGAGGGAACTAAGGTCTAAACAGGCAGGAGATTTTTCTTCTAAGGAAAGTAAATGAAATTAGGAAGATCCAGGCAAAAGTACCAAAGGCTTTGATATATCAGGCAAAACTCATTCACTGGCAGTGATTTATTCAAACTAACTTACACATAAAGGAGCCTTACTGGCTCCCATAACTGAAAAGTTAAGAAGTAGTATAAGCTTCAGGTTAGGCTTGATCCAATGGGTCAATGAAATAACCAAGGACCCATTTCCCCACTATACCATTTCAGCTCATTATTCCAAAACAGCGGGCAACAATTATGGAGGCACAATACCTGCCTTGCTCAAAATCACCAAGAAAGAAAGCACTGTTGTTCTAAAATGCTGAACCACAGCCCTGTGATTCACTTTGATTGAACTGGCTTAGGTCACACGCCCAACCCGTATACATCACTACAGCCAGAAGGATGAAATGCATTGATTGTCTTAATGGAAACTACATACAGGAAATGAAGTCAGCTCTCCTGGAAATTCATGGATACTCAAAAGGAAACTGCGGGCTGTCGGTAGAAGTGGCAAATGAATGCTGAGGAGGCAGCCAAATAGTCCACCCCACCACCCAAGTCTGGGACACATTCTGATTCTGTATCTCAGACTTTTGCCGCATCTCCCCTATTTTATAGTCAATGTTCTGAGAGATTACGGTATGCAAAACAAGAATATATTTACCATGAAAAGAAGCAAACTGCCACAAAGTGCCCCTATTCCAAATTAAGGTAGTAGAGGCACAGGTCTCCTAATAAACTCTTATACTTTCCCCACCTCCTCCAAATTTTATAATGTTGAGAAAGCAAAATGTAAAGCAAAAAAACTAAAATTTTTCTCCAATTTAGGAGTACAAGACGTTTTGCCTAGAAACATAAGAACAAGAAATCATCATACATTATCAGCTGACATAGTTCAGCTGAGAGGGTCATTTCAGCAATTTTCAAATTCAACTTTCCTCACTAGTCCCAGAAGTAACAAGTGAGTAACTACTGTTCCAAATAGGAGTAATACAGATGTGTCAAGTAAATGCTTTAAAAGCTTAAGGGAAGGGTAGAAAAGGAAAATCATTCTCAGAAGGAAGAGGAATTTCTCCCCAAAATTAGAGTCCCCAAAGCGGCATATGCTAGTGAAGACATAACATCTTTAAAGTGGATCCTACAATAATTGGAAACAACTGAGTGCTGACAGCAACTCCCCCCTCGGGAGTAGTTTATTCATGTTTTTTAGCTCCATACTATTTTCTTAAGACCCAGTCCAAGTGTAAGCCAAACCTTTGAGAAGATCATGGTCAAAGAGATTTAGAACCCAAATTACCTCTGAGCTGAAAGATCACCTAATCTAGTGCATATCAAACTGCCCAAGGGTAGGGGCAAACAGAGCAAAGGAAGTTTTATCACCACTCCCTCCTTCCACTGTTACATCTCCAAGACGAACATGTCTGATTTTATCTATTCTATAAAAATAGCTTCTGGAAAAGACTTCATTTGAACAAACGGCTCTGTGTCTGAAAGAACAGTTAATGTAAACATGTTATTTTTCTCTAGGTTCATATTCTTTTTCTTTTTTTAATGCATGTCATTTTGGTAAAAACACTTCATGTGAGATTTACCCTCTTGAATTTTAAGTGTATTTCACAGCATTGTTGACTACTGGGGTAATATTGTAAAACTGATCTCTGGGGCTTACTCACCTTGCTTAACTGAAACTTTATACCTGCTGATTAGCAACTCCCCATTTCCTTTACTCCAGCCCTGGCAGCCACCATTCCATTCTTTGATCCTATGCTTTTGACTATTTCAGAGTTTATTTTTGTGTATGTAAGTGGAATAATGCAGTATTAGTCTTTCTGGGAGTGGCTTACTTCACTAAGCATAATGTCCTCAAGATTCATCCATTGTGTCACATCCTGCAGAGGGCCCTTCCTTTTTTAGGACTGAATTGTATGTATATATAATCCACTGTATGTGTATACCACATTCCATTGTATGTATATACCACATTTTCTGTATCTTTCATCTGTTGATGGATATACAGGTTGTTCCCACATCTTGGTAATTGTGAGTAGTGCCCACAATGAACATGAAAATGCTAATAACTCTTTGAGATCCTCTTTGCAATTCAGAAGTGAGATGGCTGGATCATATGGCAGTTCTCTTTTTAATTTTTTGAGGAGCCTCCATATGGTTTTCCATAGCAGCTGCACCATTTTGCATTCTCACCAACATGCAAGCCTTCCAATTTCTCCACATCCTTACCAACACTGTGTGTGTGTGTGTGTGTGTGTGTGTGTGTGTGTGTGTGTGTCTGGTTTACGTTGGTAATATTCATCCTGACTGGTGTGAGGTGACAGCTCATTGTGGCTTTGATTTGCATTTCCATGACTAATGACATGGAGCATTTTTTCATATATTTTTTGGGCCATGTGTATGTCTCCTTTAAAGTAATGTCTATTCAAGTACTTAGCTCATTTTTTCACTGGGTTATTAGGTTTTTTTGATATTGAGCTGCAAAAGTTTTTATATATTTTGGGGATTAACTCTTATCAGATATATAGTTTACACATGTTTTCTCTTGATCCACAGGTTATCTTTTACCTCTGTTGTTTCCTTTGCTGTGCAGAAACCTTTCAGTTTGATGTAGTCTCACTTGTTTACTTTTGGTTTTGCTGCCTGTGCATTTTGTGTCCTGTCCATGAAATCACTGTCAATATTAATTTCATGAAGCCTTTCCCCTGTGTCTTCTCTTCTAGGAGTTTTACAGTTTCAGGGTTGTAAGTCAAATCAATCTGAGTTGATTTTTGTGTATGGTATAAGATAAAGGGTCCAATTTCATTCTTCTGCATGTGAATATCCAGTTTTCCCAACACCTAAATTCATTATTTTTCTATCTGAAAAGCTTAAGTCCAAGAAGTTTCAATAATTTATCAGCGTCCAGTTGAAATGCCAGAACTTGAATTGAGGGCTTTGGAATTTATTCAACAATTACTATACATCTACTATCAGTAGTTACCTAAGGTAATATCTGCAAACCAGATGCCAATTACCAAAAGGTAAATTGGAAAATCTAAACAATCCCTTTTATTTCAATACTGCTTTCATAAACATAAAATTGCAGAGTACATAAGCCTACTGCATTCATATCCCAACCCTGCTTACTTGCAGAATAATTCCTTTAATATTTTATTTTTCTCCATACTAACCAATTATTTATTAAAATATAATTACCACACAGTGTTATACTAGTTTCAGGTGTACAATATAAAGATCCAACAATTCTGTACATCACTCGGTACTCATCAAGATAAGTATAACAGTAATCCCCTTTATCTATTTTACCCATCCCCCTACCCACCTCCCCTCTGGCAACCACCAGTTTGTTCCCTGTACTTGAGTTTTGTTTTTTGTTTTTTGTTTTTTAAGTTTATTTATTTTTGAAAGAGAGACAGACAGAGCATGGGCAGTGGGGAGACAGAGAGAGAGGGAGACACGAATCTAAAGCAGGCTCCAGGCTCTGTGAGCTGTCAGCACAGAGCCCGATGTGGGGTCTGAACCCATAGACCACAAGACAATGACCTGAGCCAAAGTCAGACACCCAACTGACTGAGCCACCCAGGCACCCCTAAGAGTTTATGTTTGTCTTTTTTGTTTTGTTTCTTAAATTCCACACATGAGTAAAATTATATGGTATCTTTCTCTGACTTATTTTGCTTATCATTAAAACTTCTAGGTCCATCCACATTGCTGCAAATGGCAGGGTCTCATTCTTTTTTATGGCTAATAGTCCATTGTATATAAGTACCAGATCTTCTTTACGCATTCATCTATGGACAGACACTTGGGTTGCTTCCATATGTTGGCTATTGTAAATAATGTTGCAATAAACAGAGAAGTGTATGTATCTTTTCAAATCAATGTTTTCATTTCCTTTGGGTAAATACCCAGTAGTAAAATTACTGGATCTTACAGTATTTCTATTTTTAATATTCTGAGGAAACTCCATACTGTTTTCCACAGTGGCTGTACCAATTTGCATTCCCGTCAATAGCACATGAGGATTCCCTTTTCTCCACATCCTCACCAACACTTGTTGTCTTTTTGATTTTAGCCATTCTGACAAGTGGAAAATGGTATCTCACTGTAGTTTTGATTTACATTTCCCTGATGATTAATAATGTTGAGAATCTTTTCATGTGTCTTCTGGTCATCTGTAGGTCTTCTTCGGAAAAATGTCTATTTAGGTCCTCTACCCATTTTTAATCAGATGTTTTTTGGTGTTGTCTAGGTTCTTTATATATTTTGGATATGAAGTCCTTATCAGATATATCATTTGAAAAAAAAATGTCTTCTCCCATTTAGTAGGTTGCCTTTTTAATTTATTGATGGTTTCTTTTGCTTTGCAAAAGCTGTGTATCTTGGTATAGTCCCAATAGTTTAATTTTGCTTCTTTGTTTCCCTTGCCTGAGGAGACATATCTAGAAAAATGTTTCTATGGCTAATGTCAAAGAAATTACTGCCTGTGTTTTCTTCTAGGAGTTTGATGATTTCAGATTTCACATTTAGGTCCTTAATCCATTTTGAGTTTGTGTATGGTGTAAGAAAGTGGTCCAGTTTCAATCTTTTGCAGGTAGCTGTCCATTTTTCCCATGGCATGTAGCTGTCAATTTCAACAAATGAATGGTATTTTCCATTGTATATTCTTTTCTCCATTCTATATTCTTACTTCCTTTGTCATATATTTATTGACCATATATGCGTAAGTTTATTTCTGGGCTCTCTATTCTGTTCCATTCTTCTATGGGACTATTTTTGTACCAGTGCCATAATGTTTTGATTACTACAGCTTTGTAGTATACCCTGAAATCTAAGATTGTGATAATTCCAGGTTTGTTCTTTTTTCTCAAGACTGTTTTAGCTACTCAGAGTCTTTTGTGGGTTCCACACAAAATTAAGGATTATCTGTTCCTATTCTGTTGGTATTTTAACAGGCGTTGCATTAAATCTGAAGACTGATTTAGGGAGTATGGGCATTTTTAACAATATCGTTTCTTCCAATCCATGAACATGGATGCCAGTTGTTTGTGTCCTCTTCAGTTTTTTTCATCAGTGATTTACAGTTTTCAGAGTATAGGTTTTTCACCTCCTTGGTTAAGTTTAATCCTAGGTACTTTATCATTTTTGGTTCAATTATGAATGGGACTGTTCTCAATTTCTCTTTCTGCTACTTATTAGTGTATAAAAATGCACAAATTTCTTTCTACTAATTTTGTATCATGCAATTTAACTCATTTATCAGTTCTATAGTTTTTTGTGGAGTTTTCAGGGTTTTCTTTTTTTTTTTTTAATGTTTGTTTATTTTTGAGACAGAGAGAGACAGAGCATGAACAGGGGAGGGTGAGACAGAGAAGAAGATACAGAATCCGAAACAGGCTCCAGGCTCTGAGCTGTCAGGACAGAGACTGATGCAGGGCTTGAACTCACAGACCACGAGATCATGACCCGAGCTGAAGTCGGATGCTTAACCAACTGAGCCACCCAGGCACCCCTTCAGGGTTTTCCATATAGAGAATTATGTCATCTGCACATAGTGAAAGTTTTTCTTCTTTGCCAATTTGGGTATCTTTAATTTCTTTTTCTTGTCTGATTGCTTTAGCTAGGATCTCAGTTCTTCATCATTGTCAGCTGTGGGTTTTTCATATACAGCCTATATTATACTGAGGTATGCTCCCTCTAAACCTACTTTAATGAGTTTTTATCATGGAATGGATGTTTTACTTTGTCAAATGTTGTTTCTGCATCTATTGAGATGATCATGTTTTTTTCATCCTTTTTCTTGTTAACGCGATGTATCACATTGATTTACAAATAATGAACCACTTTGCACCCCTAGAATAAATTCCACTTGATTGATGACTTTTATAATGTATTGTTAGATGTGGTTTGCTAATATTTTGTTGACGATTTTTACATGTATGTTCATCAGAGATATTGGCTCACAGTTGTGTTTTTTCTAGTGTGTTTATCTGGTTTTGGTATCAGGGTGATGCTGGCCTCATAGGATGAATTTGGAAGCTTTCCTTCTTCTTCTCTTTTTTTGGAATAGCTTGAGAAGAGTAAGTATTAACTCTTCTTTAAATGTTTGGTAGAATTCACCTGTGAAGCCATCTGTCCTAGACTTTTGGTTGTTGGAAGCTTTTTGATTCTTAATTCAATTTCATTGATAGTAACTATAGGATAGTTTCTTAACTCTCCCAAGACTTGATATCATCATCTAGAAACAGGAATAATAATGCTAATGCTAAAAGAGTCAGGTAAAAACTATGAAGTGCATGTGGAACTGAGAAAATATTAAATACAGTAAGACCTTGGTTTGCAAGCATAATTTGTTCTGGAAGCATGCTTGTAATCTAAAGCACTCATATCAAAGTGAATTTCAAGAACCATTGGCTCAGTTGTGATCATGTAAATTTTGGCATCACGTACTACTTAAGACATCTCTCATTTACTATGTTAAAATTTATTAGAAATATTTGCTCGTCTTGTAGCACATTTGCAGAACAAGTTACTCACAACCCAAGGTTTCACTATGTATGCTAATTGCTAATATTAACTCACAGGGCACCAGGCATCCAACTCTTGATTTCGGCTCTGGTCATCTCATGGTTCATGGGATTGAACCCTGCATCAGGCTCTGTGCTGACAGGATGGATCTTGCTTGGGCTTCTCTCTCTCCCTCTCTCTCTGCCCATACCCCATATTCAATCCCTCTCTCTCTCTCTCTCTCACTCCCCCTTTCTCTCTCTCTCTCTCTCAAAATAAATAAACATTAAAAAAATAATTCAGAACACTACTATGTATTCTATATTCTAAATAGTGAATTGGCATTGTTTTTTGCTTTTTGGGTTTTTTTTTTTTTTCAATTTAAAGTTTTACCACCACATCTATAATAAATGCAGAGAAGGATCTTCAAGAGAATAATTACAACCTAAGATGTCTGATGAAGAAAAGCTGTATAAAGATGGGTTTATACATAAAGACATCTTGCATGATTATAAGTAGTTGAGACACATTAGAGGAGGAGTCAATGAAATAGCACTTTTGATGTGAGTTCTATTGGAATGTAAGAATATAATGGCAGCACAGAAGCAGAGACAAGTACTCTATGCAACTGGTCTTTCAGATCTCAAACTAAAGGGAAAAGTTTAGTACAACCTAGAGAATAAATGTTGGCAATGGTTAAAAGATTATATAATTTGGTGTCTAAATAACAAAGACAAACTTAAGCTCATGAGAGGAAGTTGCAAGGGTAGCTTAACAATTATGTTTAATAGATAGTAGTAAGGTTAGTTTTATATAGATCATAATATTAAACTGATTCTTACTCAAAATAAAGACATATCGAGGGGCCATCCAGAGATAAAATCTGGCTTTAAGGAATAGTTTCCCACAAAGTAATAGCAGGCTGACTAAATTATTTTATATAGAAAGGTAATCATGTATTAAAGTTGAGATAAAAATGTCCTGGAGTCACAGTGATGAGGAAATTTCCACAAAGGGTCCCTCTGTGCTTGAGATTTGCAATCTTGTAACCAGCTTTGAAAACAGCAACAACAACAACAACAACAGTTTTATTAATAAAAGACAATTAACAGACTACTGAAATTCTTTTTGTAGTTTGCATAAATGAACTAATTTTGCTTTTATACATAATGGTTTACTTGTGGTTTACACATTACGATAGCATAATGAGTAAAACATACACACATACACTCCACACACAGAAGAAATATCCATGTTGGAGATACATACAAGAAACATGATAATAAAAGGAAAATGATAAATGTTTTTCATAAAGAATTGCTAATCTAAGACTACTTATGTGAAATACAAGAACCTTTTTTTAAAAGATGAGCGTATTTTGGTTACTAAAAGGGAACTCTACTTATTTTTCTCCTTCACCAACTTCCAAAAGAAAATTCAAAATTTACAAAAAAAAAAATCTCAATATACTATTTCATTTTAACACTGTCAACCTGCAAGGAGACAGGTAATACTTATCTTCCTGCAGAATACAGTATTTCTATTCCAGGCCTACTGAAGTGTGGCTCTAATAACTCTGTTCACATGTCAACATTAAACAAGCTAACAGCACTCTCTGAGGTCATACCGTACTTCAAAAATATCTTGTTTCAGCCTCTAGAGGAAAGACAGGTTCAGAATGCCAAGTAGATTGCTTGAGACAAAAAAAAAAAAAAAATGTCAGGGCCTGGTGAAGAAGTAAGAATTTCAACTCTGCCACTACAATCCTTTATAATTTAGAAGTTGCTTTTTTTTTTTAGTGTAGATATATGCAAATTAATGGTTAACAGTGGGTAAAACATACTACCTTAACCCTTTTAGAGGGAAACAAAACGAAGCACACAACTCTGAACACATTACTCCAAGACTAAATGTTCACCGATAACCATGATGAGTTATCTCCCCTCAAAGAATACATAAAAATATTTAGTTGTATTTTTTTTTACCACTTGGAAAACAATAATTTACTGGTGCCAAACTGAAATGAGCATTCAAATTAATTATGGAGCTATTAGTGACTTGATTTTCTCCCAAAAATGTAATGAAGTGAGTATTCTCTGAAACAGGGGTCACTGTTTAAAATCAGTCAGCATTTGGCATGTTTTGTGCTCTGCTTATGCTCCTTGGCAACAACAGCACAGCTAACCAGGAGTTTTTTCAGAGCTCTTTCTGGGTACGTTTGACAACTCCTCACTCCCACAGTCCTTTAACAGGGGCTTCCCCAGTCAGGGATGCAAATCCCACACAGGGCCCATAAAACAATTAGTGGGAGGCCTTGGCATTGCATCCAAGTCCTTTATAAAAAGCCAACACAGCCGGCTATGTGAAATTTGACGTGTGGGGAGCCCCCATAAAACCCTTTAGTGGAAACTGGGGGCTTCTTCTGGAAAAAGTTGAGAAGCTAGGCCCTACCTATATAATTAATGTAGTTATTTAACAAGAGACAATAAGCATTTCAATAAAAATAATCAAAAAGCAATAAAAAAAACTTTAAAATTCTGGGTTGTATTTTACATTTATAAAAAAAAGTTGTAACAACTGCTCTTTAGAAAGAGGGGTTTATTGTCACATTTAAAAGAATTTGTCAGAATGCCTTTTAACTAATATAGAAAACACAATTAACATCTTTTTTCCCTCTATTTTCACTGTACCCACCATATCTGATTTTATGATTCTGCTTTTTAATGGAGATATAACGGACATACAATGTATTAGTTTTAGACAGACCATATAATTATGGATTTAATATATGTATACATTGCAAAATGACTACCACAACTAAGTTTAGTTAATATCCACCACCATATACAGTTACTAACTTCTTTTTCTTGTCATAATAACTTTTAAGATCTACTCTCTTTTAAGCCTGCAATTACATAATATTGTTAACTATAGTCACTATTCTGAACATTACACCCCCAGGACTTAGAAAAAGCAAACTCATAGATGCAAAAAATATACTGATGACTCCCAGAGGCAGGGAGTTGGTAGTGAGCAAAGGGAGTCAAAAGGCACAAATTTCTAATTATAAGATACATAAATCTACCACATATGTTTTTAACCTCATATAAAATTGTGTTTGAAGAGTCTTCTGGAAATTCCGAACCCAAAGACAGGGAAAATTTGCAATAACACACTTTTTCTACTAGTGGCACAATAATCCAATACAGAGTTTAAAGAATTATCAATATTCATAAACTACTGAAAGACAATTCTCTCAAAGAACAGCCTAAAGAATTTGACAGCAAAATGACAGTATCATCCCAGTTTTATAAACCAGCTTTTTCCATTGTAGAAAAAAAATGACTCAAAGTATCTCCTAGTATAACATGGTCTTAATCATGGTCTTGGGGTCACAGTTTTAGAAAACTAAAACAATCTATTTTTATTGGTAATCTCCATTCCCATATCAAGGGCTGAATGACTGTATCATAGAGTTTAATAATAATATAGAATGGCTCAGCCTATGATACAAGGGGAAGTCCCCAACATACAGAAAGAAGGAGACTGCCTCTTTTGGCCACAGGAGAGTATGGGAAGGAAACAGATGGTGAGCAAGAAGATACTATTTAAGTGACCTCCATAAAATCCGACTATCTGGCCTAAGCCTTTGGAAGGGGGCAAAGGAGATGGTGGTGAGCAAATAAAAAAGTGTCTGTTAAAACACCCAGTAAGCTATAAGGCAACCAAAGACTATCTTACCTAGAGACTCACATCTCAGACATAACCTGGGGAAGGCTGCAGTCCTCTAAAATGTTTACCAAACGTCAGTGAAGACATATTAGATTACAAATCCATTAACCACATCACAGGTAGCATTTTAAAAACTTTATTATAATAATATAGAAAAGAAATTGTATCAAAAAGCAAGGGTAAGTGTTGGTTTGTGGAACTTTTGCTTCCGTGCTGGACTCTAGTTTTAAATTTCTTTTTTTAAGACCTTTTTATTTTTTAATATTTATTTATATTTGAGAGAGTGAGAGAGAGTGAGCATGAGCATGTGGGGGGGGGGGAGGGGCAGAGAGACAGAAACAGAATCTGAAGCAGGCTCCAGGCTCTGAGCTGTCCACACAGAGCCCGACGCAGGCCTCAAACTCAGAAACTGAGAGATCATGACCTGAGCCAAAGTTGGACACTTAACCGATTGAGCCACCCAGGTGCCCTTAAATCTATTTCTTATTATAGTTCATAGCATAACAGAGTGAAATCAATTGCCCTAAGAGAAGACCAACTATCAGTTGAACTCCATAACCTACATGACATGGGAATATTTATTCAGCTTAGAAGAAGGTGATGACAGTTAACTCTGCCTAAGACAGTGCTTCTGGGTAACCATAGTCTGGGCATGGCTTACAGGGATTCAGAACTTCCACAGGTCTTATTAAGAGGTACATTCATCTGAGAGTGTTGGTGGGCTGGCAGACAGCTTTTTTACTCAAAATGAAATTAAATGAGTTTTAGACAGCTTCTTTACTCAAAATGAGATTAAATGTGTTTTCACTTTAATTAATATGCATAGTCTCTTTTTCCCTTAATTCCCATGACCACCTCTCTCTTGTTTATTATCATCTTCCCCAAATTTTATCTTAAGAATCACTTATTCAAACCTCTTAAACCATCAGCTTCTCTCCTCCAAGCCTACTATGCAACTATATCCACAAAGATAATTCTTAGATTGCATTGGAACCTCAAGTTCATTGACTCTTCAATTCTCTCAGAATCCATCATCCTTCTTCCTTACATGCTTACCCCACCATTAAGCACTGGAGTTCCTCATTTCAGTCCTGTGTCCTCTCATCATCTCAATTAATGCTTTCTTTCTAAGTGAGCACATTGCTGATCATAACTTCAAGCACCAAAGGTATTTGTCCAGCCCAAACCTCTATTCTGTGTTTCAGGCCTATATATTCAACCCAATATTCCAAAACCAAGCTCATTTGCTTTACCTACAAACCTGGTCCTTTCTCAGTGTTCTCTCTCTTAATGAATAACACCCGTATCTTCCGTTGTATAAGCAAGATATCTGGAAATAATTTTGAAACCACCTACCTTTACTCATTTTCCCAACCACAAGATCCTGTCCATTTTATACCCTACTCATCCTTCAAATTTTCCCACTTCTCTTCACCTCTATCAGCAAAACTTAAGTCTTTAATGACTTGCTTCTATAAGCCAAATAAACCTCCATATGTATGAAAGCATCAGACATGTCTCCTTCACACTACTTATTAGTATTGCATTTTTACATTTTGTGGTGTGACTGTTCAAATAATGTATACTTTCCTCTAAATTTGCACTGTCCAATAAGATAGCCAGTAGACAGCACATGTAGCTATTTAAATTTAAATTAATTATAATTAAATAAAAGAACTCAGTTCCTCAGTTGTACTAACTGCATTTCAAATGCTCAGTGGTCACATGTGCCTAGTGGCTACCACACTGAACAGCACAGACATGCACTCCCAAAGTCACAGAAAATTCTATTGAACAGTATTACACTAAAACATAGTGTAATAACGTAAACCCCACGAGAGCACTTGTACCCACCATCCACCACCTATCACAGGACCTAAAACATAGTTAGCTATTAACACACACACACACACACACACACACACACACACACACACACACAGAACCAATTAGTGAGAATGAAGGTAAGACTATTGTTTGGCACATCTCTTTACCACTCTTTAACAGAGCCTCTGGAGAAAGCAAAGTCTACACATTTAAATCAAATGATTCTCTGAGGACCGGAAACATGGTTCAAACCTGTCGCACCACGAATCTCATTTACTGCTGCGGCCCCGATCCTTGTAAAGGTAACAAAAGGAAGTGAGTTTTTCCAAAGAAAAAATTATCAGCAGTGACAGAAATTCTGCATCTCTTTCCAAGAGTTTTTTGTTACTGCTGTTGTTACTAATCTGAAGAGTCATTAGTACCTCTTAGATAAGTAAATCTGTAAGTTAGTAATGGAAATCACAGTATCTGTTGTTGAAATGAAGATAGGAAGCAGAAAGAACACTCAATCTCTGCTTATGAGTTAAATGATACATGTATATTGTCTACTTGCAAATTATTACTTAATGGAATCTTTACTAACTGCAACTAAGATTATGTTCAAATAAAAAATTGAATCAAATCCTCATGAATCCAAGAATTTGCAGCTCTCCCAAGAGCCATATATATATATTTCTGAGTGTATTTAAAAGTGATTTTTGCTAAGAGTCATGAAAATTCTGAACAATTTTAAGGAAAACTGGGAGGAAAAGCAAATAAATAAACATGCACATAATGAAAAATCAAAGGAAAAAGAAAAATCAAAATCAGAATGACGTGCATGAAATACTAAATCAAAATTCAATATTTAACACTAAGACTTATCTTCCCTGAATTTCACGAGTCTTATCTGCATTGGAAGACATTTGGCTGGTACTGGAATAAGGTGAGAAGAGAAAAATGCCTTTAGACGACATACCAGAATCACCTGCAGGACTTTCTCAAGCTGCATATTTTTCTCAAATCCTCTTACTGCCCCCAGAAATTTTAATACATCCTGACCACAGAGACCACTGGTTATCCACCAAAGACGTGTGGTTATCTTCAATAGCACTGAGTGACTGAGAAGCAGTGGTCCCACAGGTGACTACACTCCCCATCCTGTGCATTTAGGTGGGGCCCTGTGGCTACTTCTCCCCAAGGGAACATAAGCAGAGGTTGTGCATGCCACTTCAGGGCTTCCGTAGATATCAATCTGATAGAGTTCCTCCACATTGTCACTTCTCCCATATGGCACTTGGTTGGAGATACCAAGGACAAATTTGGAAACCACAAGCTGAAAAGATTCAAGCATTCATCAGCCTAGATCCCTGAGCAACTATATGGAGCCAAGCCCACTCCCTCTCACCTAACCTCCCACCCAATACCTTGTTACCAGTCAAAAACTCCTTCTTTTATTTATTTATAATCTCTATGCCCAACATGGGGCTTGAACCCCCACCCCAAGATCAAGAGTCACACACCCTGTCAACTGAGCCAGCCAGGTGCCCCACCAGTCAAAAACTCTTACTCTGTACTTTACATAGGTGAGAAACAAAAAATAGAGTGTTAATCCATTTGTCTTTGGAAATTTATTTGCTACAGGAACCAGACTGACCTTGGCAAATATACCCTTCTATGCGAACATCCCCTCCTACCACTGCCCAAGACCAAGAGTTATTGCCACAGTGAGCTACCATTCATTATTAATAGTAATATGTCACTACACAGATGTACCAGGAGGACTAAAGGGAGATGAAAATACCATGACTGTAGCATTATCTGATAGTTTTCAAATCTTTAATATTGGGATATCAGTTATCAGGTCTTAATCTCCATTCACTTCTGCAAATATTAAATAATTTGATATTATGTTATCTGAACAAATGATTTGGTATCATGAGGTCAATAAAATTTTCTGAATTTCTACAAACTACACCAAAGACCACAGCTACTAGAAACTGAACCATGCACCATAAACTCTAGCAAAACCAAACTGCCTGTAGTTTTTAAACATACCATGAGATTGTACAATGAATGGCGCATTCTTCGTTCATATCAGCCAACAAGCTATGTTTCAAAACACAGCTCCTGTTAGCAACCTTCTCATCCTTGTTCCTAGATCGAGTTAACCATTGCCATCTCTTGCCCTTTTCACACTATATTGTAATTTAATGGTCTACACATCCATTCTCTCTTCTAGATTCACTATGCAAAAGTTTGAGTCTCAGAGGCTGGCACCAACTCAGTGAAAAATTTACACTTTAAATAACCACTGATGAATGAGTGAGTAATTTTCTCAGCTCTTCCCAATGTACAAAACAACCAGTCTATTTTTAATAAATGAGAATGTATAAAATATCCAAAAACAAGTCAGGAGACAGTATATGTGATTGTTGTTAAGTACTAGATTAGTCAATGTAGTGGGTGGTCTTCTTCAACAATAAATTTTTAAAGTGAATTATCTGAAATTTGAAATATTCTATTTTAATTTCAAGGTATAACAGAAATAAGCAATTACATCTAAAAAAACATATATTTACAAGCGAAACTGAATAACCTGAGCTTACATATATAAATTACTTGGCTGGATTATGTTGGGTTTTTTTTGTTTTGTTTTGTTTTGTTTTTTGCCACTGGGTCTCTAATGACAGAAAAGAATTCAAAAGACTTGAATTTACCTCAACGAATGTATCTGGAGTCCCAATGTAAGCCTGGACCACTGCCACCACCTGAGATACTTGGTGTGTTTAATTTTAAGAGAAAAAAAATACTGCAGAGAATAATATAAAAAGAAGCATGCTTTGAAGTGAAATCACTTCTATTGAGGCCAGAAGGTTCTCAGAGGCAAGACGAGAGTACCTTCCCTTATCTCAGGGTCCCTTAGGTGCCATGAAAGTATCTCAGCCTTGTATGGCTAAAGTGACCCCAGAATCTTTAGTGTGAATATGTCACTAAAGATCCAGTGCTTGACCTGGGAGCAGATTTTAAACTACCTTTGTGAACCTAGAATACCTTTTACAGGCTCTTAAAACTGACAAGAATGCCTCAAATACAGTCTCCTCTGAGGGTGTCAGTGAATGAGAATGCCACTTTGGGACTCAGCTCAGAAATGCTTTGTTCCAGCTACAGAAGCAACTTAAAGGGAAATATGAAAATTAACTAACATTCCAGGGATCCCACGCAACCACAGGCATCTGGAGGCACAATGGGGCCCCCAACCTCCAGTCATTCAGCCGTGCAGGGGGTCCTGAGTGCGCTGGTCCACCAGTGACCCTGAAGGTGTGCAAAGGCTCTCTGCTCTATCGTATCCCTCTTGCAACACCTCACAAATAGTTACGGTGAGAAGGAGAAACAACTGAATAATATGTAAGATCAGGCAGAGGGAGATGGAAGAATAGAGCTGGGAGAGAGTTTTCTGGAAAGCACCTTCACAGGCCTATGAAGCAAGAAGACCCTGACAGCAGTTACTGCTCAAATCCGCTAGGCGTTACTCCAGGCACCTTAAGTACACTGACTATTTTAATCATTACAACGGTTTCATGAGACAGACACTATTATCTCACTTTACACATGCGGAGGCTGAGGCCCACAGAAATTAAGTACCTTGCCCAAAGCCACACACACCTAAGTGGCAGAGAGTCTGGCGGTCATTTTCCAGATTTTGCACTCCATGTGACAGCTGCCTCTCATATTGGATATTTGGTATGGATAAACCTATAGTGATGGGTGGGTTTTGTTTTTGTTTTTGTTTTTGTTTTTTTGCTTTTCCCTAAAACTTCGTGTCCTCTCAGAACATTAGAAATAGGGCCTTTGCAGAAAGAATTAAGATTAGGTCATGGTGGATTACGGTGGGACAAAATCCAATTGTGTGTATCCTTCTAAGAAGAGGAGGGGACACCCAGACAGTCACAGAGAAAAAGCCCATATGTAGATGGAGACAGAGCCTGGAGTGCCACAGCTATCAACCAAAGGATGCCAAGGTTGGCCAGGAGCCAGGAGAAGCCAGGAAAAGACAACAAAGGATTCTTTCCTAGACCTTCAGAGGGAGGCACGGCCCTACCGGCATCTTGATTTCAGACTTCTGGAATCCAGAACTATGAGAAAATTAATTTTGCTCTTTAAGCCACCAATTTAGCAGTAATGTCTTATAAGCAGCCGTAGAAAACCAATACAAAGAGTAAGATTATGAGAAGATAAGAACTATAAACATGGAGAAACTGACAAAACAAATAGAGGTTTTTCATAATTCTTTTCAAGAAGATATCTGACATGAATGCATTAATAAGGCACCACTAAATTTGATGAAAAGTCCTGTCTTCATCTGCAGATATCCATCAGTCTACCCTTTACTCATGACTGAGCTACTGAAATGAATTACTACCTACAATAAGAAGATTATAGCTGAAGATAAAATTTGGGGATCATTGACAACAGATGGTAGAGAGAGCCTTGAGAAAGGGTGCTATCATTACAGATAATGGTGTGTGTGTGTGTGTGTGTGTGTGTGTGTGTGTGTGTGTAAGAGAGAGAGGGAGAGAGAGAGAAGTTGATCTGAATAAACCTTAAGGAGGCTTAGTATGAGAAGCAAGCAAGAGAGCCTGAGGAGCTAAGAGCAGAAAGATGAGCAGGAGAGAAGAGCATCCCAGAAGACATGAGATACTAATGTTCTACAAAAAAGACTGAAATGATTCTTGTTGCATGAATTAACAAGTGACCAAAAGCCAAATTCAAATGTAGTATTTAAAATACAAGACACACCAAACAGTATGTTAGATTTACCCTTACAAAATTCAGGAATTCCAATAAACTGTCGAATCTTCTGATTCAGTCTATAAAGTGCAATTTTCACTACAAATATCTCTGGTTCAAGGTTTACGGGTGCAACTTCCCTGGAGTACTGCCAGGGGCACACTTTCAGGGGTTCCAATCAATGTCTCTTCATCACAGGACTGCATCACAATACACCGAGAGGTTTCCCAAACTGCACATGCCCAGATGCAACCACCAACATTCTTAAGCAGTACATCTAGGTAGGACACATCTAGGTTGTTCATTCTGAAAAACCTCCCCAGGTGAATGATTCTATCACATATCCCATTGTTACTGATTGGAAACTGAGGGCTATGGCATGAACATTATGCAGAGAGGAACTCACAGGTGGCAGCAGGTGAAACACTGAGATACCTTACTTCTTATGGCTGGGATAATCCTGGCAGAGATTATAATTCAAAAGTTCTTCCATAAAACCCATTAATTGACTAAATTACAACACAAAAGATCTTGTTTGTATTAAGAAGCCAAAAAGTGAGCTATCCTCTAAAAATTGCAAATAAAAGATATATGATTGTCCTCAAGTGTTTAATTTAACCTTAATAGATCCAGGCCAGAGATGTAAAATGAAAGGATCTGTCTTTCTTGGATGAACAGTCAGGAAGACTAATAGTGAGTCATGAAATGTTTTTGCTTTTGGCTGTTGCCCCTCAAGTGTGAGTATTTTATGTGATTTTTGCCCATATAAAACACAAATGTCTGGTCTGAAATGCACTGGTATTTGAACTGGGCTTTCTGACATAACAAAAATAACAAAAATCAAGCAAAACCAAAAAAAAAAAGTTTCCATTTTAATTTGGTCTGTGGAGGCGTTTTCAAGGCATTTACCCATGTGGGTTCCCAAATCAACCACACTTGCCTCGAAACTGATTCATTTATCAGGATATCTATAGAAAGAAAATATCAATCTGAAAGGGTCACCCAGCTTTAGCAGCCAGGAAAAAGCAGGGTCACTGAAGATAAAGTGAATCACATCCAAACACTATTCAGAAGAGAAAAATTTTGGCCTCACAGAAACTAAGTCCCCATGTCAAAAACAAATCTTAACTGTGAAATACTTCTCTGAAATCACCAAAATTACTTTGTTAATTTTATTATCTATTAGTATTCCTCTGTAGCTCAATACTTCCCCAAAGGGAAGTAAATTTGTTATTAGCGACAAAGCAGGGGTGAATAGTTAAAACTAAATAAATAAATGAACTCTACCACTTAAATTGCAAAATGTATCACTGTTCTCAGTAAATACCAAAATTGCAAACTTTCCATCATGACAGGTAAGTAAATGCCAAGAAAATCAGAGACACACTGCTGCCCTGCCCATGCACCTATATCTGGCTGTGATTTAAAAAAAAAATTCAGCCCTTAGGTAATGAGCTGTAGCAGCCAGAGGTAGGTAGGCAGTCTGTGCAGGTAGCCCTGGGCATCACAGGTGCCAGGAATGTAAAGGAATGCAGAATGTGCAACATGATCACATCAGCTACCTTTTGGGTACATATACAAAGGAGGCAATTAAAGGGGGAACATTGAAGGAAGGTTATGTAAATATAAGATCTGATTAGTTAGAAGAGGCCTGGTTTTCATAAAATCCAAGTCAACAGAAAATATATTCCATTTTCACTTATGAACCTATGTAAACTATATTTTTAGTTATTGAGCATTGTTTTTAAACCATAAGCTTATTTTAAGAGCTATAGTTTTTAAAGTCTTAACTGCTCTGCATTAGCAATCCAGTGCCCTCTCTACAGAAGTAATACTAAATGGTATAATAAAGTCTATATATTCTAAAGAGGATTAAAAACGGGAAACTTGCTATGTCTGTTTAAAGCGGTCCAATGAAAAATATAATTTGCTATTTAATGAATAAAAATGAGAAAATTCATTTAAATTAATTCATGCTATTAGGTTAGATGAGAAATTCATGACATTCTAACAACCATGACCTCTTAATCAGTGGAAATAATGTCGCCATCTTTGGACAATGTTTGTAAAGGAATTCACAAATAGTACACCAGTTAAGTAAAGAAGTCTATTTTAAAATAATTTATCCAAAATAATTCTTACAGTGTCTACTGAAAATAGGGATTAAAGATTCCAAAACTTTTAAAGTTGAGTTAATAAAAACAGAGTACCCAAAACCGAGGGTAGACTATTTTATACAAGATACTGCTTTTATTTTCTTGTAGCATTTGAAGTATACACAGAGAATTTTAAAGGATGATTGGAGAAAAAACACAGGAATGCAATAATCCCAGGTGGCCCTTCTTGATATTTACCATGTTGTAAAATAAAAACAAACCAATGCTAAAAAGTGAGTAGGTTCAAAACCAATCTTTTTCATACTGAAGTTTCGTAATCTATCTTAAAACATCATAGAACTTACCTCCGTGCTTACTACGAAAGAAAATAACGTCTGCATTACTAATTATCACATCATTCATGTGAGAAGCAAAAGAATGCTCACCACTGATCAAAATGTTATAATCTTTGATTTCTCTTACTACCAATTCACAAATCACTTGGGTGGCTAAACTAAAACCAGCACAACTACTCACGACAAAGCCAATGGTAAATAGTATTTACCAGTTAACTGAAACAAGGAATGAGATATTTGAGCTAATCTGATATTCTAAATTCCTGTTTGCTACCATATTAAGATACATTTTCACCACTTCCTAGAACATGAGAATAAATTAACATTAAATCTGAGAAGCCAAAGTGCCTGAGGGTACTAGTCACAATGTCACTATTATAGACACTAATTACAACAGTGTATCTATAAGTCATATGGCCATGTATATACTGAAATGTTGCCAGGCACTGGAATGTATTTTAAAGCAAGTCACTAAGTGCAGATTACTATCAAATGAGAAGATGTATGACATTGTATTTAAAGTATAAAGAACTAGGTAAACAAAATATTATTGTACAGAATATACATATGACATCCTTTAATTTCTTCGTTATAAGGATTCCATATTCCCATTAGATATAAATGACAGGTTATTATGTATTAAAATTTAGGTTTACGGAATAAACAATAATCCAAGTGCATTAGTTTTCAAGTTTTCTGCCATGAGAAATACTACATACTGAGTGGCTTCAACAACAGAAATGTATTTTCTCACAATCTAGGTGCTAGAAGTCCAAGATCAAGGTGTCACCAGGGTTGATTTCTTCTGAGGCCTCCCTCCCTGGCTTTTAGATGGCCACCATCTCCCTGTGTCTTCACATAGTGTTCCTTCTGCAGTGTGTCTTTATCTCTTCTTAAAAAGGCAGTCATGTTGGATTAAGGATCACCTTTATGACCTTATTTTAACTTAAACAGCCCTCTAAAGACTTTATCTCCAAATACAGTCACATTCTGAGGTAATAGGAGTACTTGAAAATAGGAATTTGGGGGGATACAATTCATCCCATAACACTAAATAAGTATTTGCTTCATAAAATTCACAACTGAATTCTGTTAAAAACATTGGGCACCGGGTATGTTTTTAATGAATACATTTAAAAAAAGTGAGCAAAATACAACTTTACAGAAATTTAATTTTCTATGGAAATAATATGTCATCCTAATTATTTTAAAAAAACTTTGAGGCAGTTTATACTGTTAGGGCTATATGAAACATGATAATAGAATAGCAACTATACAAAAAAAAAGCAAACACAGAAAGTGGAAATCACAAGACACTGTAGAGATACAGGTATAAACAAACATCTTACTGTGTCCAGATGGACAGTAAGTTTAACTAGGAATTTATCAGAAAGGAATAAAAAAGGTATAAAGGTATAAAATGGGGTAAGAGGTATAATAAAGGGGTAAAGGTGGGAGCAACTGGGTCCTTATCTTTCACAGACGGGTAGCTGACAAGCTGATCCTGAGAAAGAAACTGACAAGTTCCAGGAGGCAAGTAAAGAATGAATTAATATGGAAGCATCTCATAATGTCTCTTCTAGTAAATTCACTAGGCACGTAACATGCCCCAGTCATGTTACATGCTTAAACTAACAGGCTGTGAAAAAGCACTCACAGCTGGAGATTCATCATTTATCCTTTTATTCATTCATGCACCAAACCTTACTGAACCCTACTGTGTGCCAGACATTAACTATTATAGATGCTTGAGAGACAGAGACCAAAATCCCAGCCCTCAAGTTTCCATTCTAGTGAACATACAATGAGAAAGCAAAGAATGAATTAAACAGTTTGCAGAGACTGAATTGAGAATAAGCAAGAAGAAAAAGTCAAAGCCTTTCAGGTTACTGCTAACCATGCCTTCACTGAAATGAAGCCTAGGGTAGCAACGATGACCAAATGAGACCACTGAGATAAACAAACAGCTTAGTTTCCTTCAAAATGTTAAATTACATGTGAATGTATACAGAATTACCACAAACTTCTTAATCTACAACTCAAAGATTAAAGGATTCCACCTTTTAAAAATAAAATAGACAATTTAAATTAATATTTCAAAGAGAAAAGTTGAAAAAATCTGTAACACCCATATGTGTACCAGCCACATTTACCAAATTTTCATATTTTGCACATTTTGCTTCAGAATCTTTATTTTTTCTTCAGATAAAACACTACAGATAACAGCTAAAATACCATCATCAAGTACCACAAAGTATCATCCCTTCTCTCTCTCTTTCTCTCTCTCTCTCAAATAAATCTTCAGAGTATTATTTTCATTTAGGTTTTCTTATTTTAATGAGTATGGATGCCTGTATATAATAGATACTATCATATTTTGTGGGTCAAAGTTTTACATAAATAGCATTAAACTATATAAATTCTTTGCAGTTTGTTTCTATCTTCCCTGTTTGTTTGTTTTTTTTTTTTTTTTTGTATTCTTGTTTTTTGGATGCATTTCATTGGTACAGAAAGATCTAACTCATTCACTCCAAATGCTATACAGTGTATACGGCATAAATATACTTCATTTTGGTTTTGGTTTTTCAACAGGGGAATGAATGTCAGGTTGTTTTCTCTGTACACACACACACGCATGCACACGCATGCACACGCATACAGTTGCAGACAGTAAACTGAGAATGAGCAAGAAAAAAAGTATCAAAGAATTTCAGGTTATCCTCTTAACCATTCCATTGTTGAAATGAAACAAGAGTAGAGCAGAGATCATATTTCTATATTATATTCATATATATGCATATAGCTAGATTTAGAATAAAGTCTGCCTATATCCATCCATCCATCCATCCATCCATCCATCCATCCATCCAACCATCTGAATGGTGCGATGAACACCGTGGCACAAGTGTTCTTGTGCACAGGCAGGAAAGTTCCTTCCTCTAGAGCAGACACACAGGCAGGTGCAAGGTCAAAGATACACACATCTTCAACTTTACCAAGATTTGTCAAACTGCTTCCCAAAATAATAGAAAATAATTCCTCTCTTGCCACACTCCGGCCAGTGTTAAAAATATCAGATGTTATTTTTTGTCAATCTGATGGTATAAAGCTGTATTCTGTTGCCGTTTTAGTTTCTACTTCCTAGATTATACACAACTTTTTTGAGTTGACTGAGTCCATAAATTTTAGGAGAGTGAAACTGGTCAAGAGTATTAGGAAAAATCTCCTCATCATATTAAATACACTGTATTTCTGCTCCCACCCCATTTATCTATGAGCAACAATAAGCTGCCATACAGTCTCCACCCCTCCCAATATCTGACCACAAAACTCTGGCGGTATGTTACACACTTCATCCCTACCAATGAGAGAGATCTAAGAACAGTTTATCAGAAGATTTATACATTATGTTGCAGAATATAAACACAAAAGCCACAAAACAATGCTCATCCTTATGAGGAAGTGAAGCACTGACATTTTCTATTTTTTAAAGCTTATTGATTTTGAGAAAAGAGAGCATGTGTGTGAGTAAGGGAGGGGCAGACAGTGAGTCGGGGGGAGGGAGTCCCAGGCAGGCTCCTTGCTGTCAGCGTGGAGCCTGACGTGGGGCTCAATCCCACGAACTGTGAGTTCATGACCTGAGTGGAAACACAGTCAGGCACTTAGCCAACTGAGCCACCCAGGCACCCCTGATATTTTCTATTTTAATTGATAGTTGAGACCCATTAAATTGATGTCATAGCCACGTCAATGGGCCACACGTTCAATTTAAAAAACATTATATCTTTTCCCAGCCCAATGTACCTAGGAAGAAGAGAATACTCTTGTGAGTTTCAAGCTATAGTGAACCTAACCACTCCACACAGACACGGATAGAAAAGTATACCTAACTGGCATTGGGCCCAAGGATTCCAGGCTCTCAAACCCTTGGTGTTGTAAGATCTCATTATACTTTTCATATGGATGTGCCCTGGACAAGATCTTGGGGGGACGTGACACTCTTGGAACATATATTTAAGGGCTACTTTAGCTATTCTGGGCTTTTGTTGATTTGTTTTGTTGTTTGTTTCTTTATAAATTATCTTTCAGATACCAGAGATGTGGACCAGGAGCATCTTTTGAATTGCCTAAAAGCATTCTCTACTTTCTAAACTGAATTCCAAGATTTACCCTAACAATGTAACAAAATTGTTTCCATTCCCTAGGAAGCAAATGACTTATTACTTAATATTTTTACTATTAGGATAATACAAACAGCTTCCTTGCTGTCCCAACAATTGCCTCAATACCAGAATACAGACATTTGCATCCTTGAACAAAATAATAAGGTTGAGGATATCAGGATAGTTAAATTTTTTTGTTAACTTTTCTTTTTCTCAGAACTCCACTCTTGCTTTTAACAACATGTCCGTTATATTCAGCTGATACTAAGCAATGAAAATATCTAAATATTCGTACATACATGTGAAAATTTGAATTGTGTTTTTATGATTCTGTATTACAATTATAGGACCTAACATTCTGATTAACATGTAAAATGTTCTTAAAACTTAATACTGCAATGCTGACTATATTCTGCTGGCTATTTTACCTTTTCTTTCCATTTTACTGGATGCAATATAAAAATACACCATCTAGCCAATTGACGTCTGAAGTTTAAGTTATACACAAAGCCAGCACTGAAGCAGATTTGGGGACCTAGTGCATTACGGTGTGGTGTCTTTCTAAAAGTGTACATGGACTCAGCATGGAATGTTATGATTGGATATGTTACAGGTTTCCAAATTTTTTTGAAAAACACTGTTTTCATTCCAATCTTGTTTATGCAAAGGTTCTAAAGATTAGAACTGGCAGGTTATTTCTAACCCTTGCTTTTTCTCCCACTTTCCCTGAGCTTCTCTCTCATACTGGGAGTCTACAAGTGACAACCTGCTATTTTCTGGAACTGTACAGTAGCAATTTGAGTAGAAAGTTCTGTGCCTGCTACAGATCGTCAGAAATGTACACCTGCAACCTTAACTGCACCAGGTGGAGATAAACAGGGGAACTTAAGTTGACATCAAAGGCACTGATAGGAGGAAAAAACGCCCTATTATTCCAGTAAAAACATTCCCATGTCAGAAGGAGAAGTTTTAACACCTTTATTAACTTTGATAGTGACCCCAGTAAGTTTTCTCAATTTTTCATAAATTTGAGTTAGGAAATTTCACGTTGATTTCAAATCAAAAGTTTACAAAATGCCCATCACAAAACATCAAGTCTTCTTTTATCTTAGTAAATACCAATATACCACCTTTGCTAGTAGGTCACATAATACTACTGAGAGATAACACTACTGGGGCTCTCTTCACATCATTATATTCATAGTTACACTTCATATTCAACCATATCGTTTCCCAGCAGTATCAGTTGCTTTGCTCTAAATAATACAGAAGATTTAAAGAAAAACCCAAATAACTATTCCAAAACCTTACCGATCTTAGGAACAAATCACCGGAGGGGCCTAAATGGTGCCCCCCCCCCCAAAGATATCAGGTCTCATTACCTAGAATCTGTGAACATTACTTTACATGGTAAGAAATGATTATCCTGGATTACCCAGGTAGACCCTAAATGCCACCACAAGTGTCCTTATAAGACAGAGGGAGAGGGAGACTTCACATACACAGAAAAGGAGGAGGTGATTTGACCATCGAGGCAGACATCAGAGTGAGGCAGCCACAAGTCCAGGAATGCCAGCAGATCCGGAAGCCGGCAGAGCAAAGAAAGGATTCTCTCTGGGAACATCTGGAGGAAATGCAGCCCTGCTGAGTCCTTGATTTCAACCTAGGACACTGATTTTGGATTTCTGCTCTCCAGAACTGTGGGTAAATAAATTTCGGTTGTTTTAAGCCACCAAAATATGGTAATTTACTGCAGCAGCCTCAGGAAACTATAAACTATGTTTGCTATCATCTCAGAGGGTAATATATTGAATTTTCAAATTAAATTAATAGAGTGGGGATGAGGGGTCCCCCACCACTTGGGGAAAATGAGAGTTCCTCTTCAAGTGTGCTGGGGGAAATCTGAGAAAGAGTTTTTGAAAGGACGAGGCCTTAGAGAAAGGAAGAGTGTTTCAAGTGCGAAAAGCCAAGAGAAAGCCTAGCCCAGGAGGCAACTTTAAACTATATTTAAAGTCTCCCAAGAAAGTAATTTCTCAGTAATTCTGAAGAGCGTTGAAGTACTCTTACCCCTAGATTCAGGAATCCCACTGCTAAGAATGAGGATTAAGAACACATGACAAAATCAGATCAAATCTTACAGATTCAGATGTTCCTTACAGCACTTATCTATGATGTAAAAAACTAGAAACAACCTAAACATCCAAATGTAGAAGAAGAGGTAAGTAAACCACATTGTATCACCTTGGCTGGATATCTTATACATCCATCCAAAATAATGATCGCAAAGAATCTGGGGGGCGCCTGGGTGGCTCAGTTGGTTGAGCACCCGAGTTAGGCTCAGGTCATGATCTCGCCATTCATGAGCTCAAGCCGCACATTGGGCTCGCTGCTGTCAGCACAGAGCCTGCTTCAGATCCTCTGTTCCCCTCTCTTCCCATTCCTCTGCTTGTGCTCTCTCAAAAATAAACAAACATTAAAAAAAAAAGAATTTGGAAAAAACCTTACAACAATATATGCAAAAAGCGACAAGCAAAATACTATACACATTACTGCTCTTCTTATTTAAAATGCATAGAAAAAAGACCAGAAAAAACATAGAAGATTATAGCTGACTTTTTCCTTCTTTCAATCTTGCTGAACAGTTTTACTGAAACACACAAGACACTTTGAAGGTGGGGGCTGCTGAAAAAGGGGTCGTTGGCAGGTACAAATGTTCCAGTTTTCTGGATGTTCAGAAGATACAAGAATAATACCTTACCAGGCAAAACTCCCAAATGCCTTCAAATGTATCACAATCATCTACAATGACTTTGAATCTCTGTGAGTCATGCTGGGAAAGATATTACTATCACTTATTTACACTTGGAAGTGCAAAGTTTTGAGTCCACTGAAGGTCATCCTACATAAGCAGGAAGAGCTGGGACAAAAGCCACATCGTGCCATTTCAGACGGGAGCTAAATCTCCCCCCTCCAGACAATGTTGCAGCAGCAGAGTGAAGCCTAGCCATGGGGAGTGGATAGTTCTCCTTTTCAGGAAGCTTTAAAAAACAAGACTGAGGCCTCAAAACCTTCTGACTGGCTGATATTTAAGTATGGAAATCCTATCAGGTAAAATATCTCAGGTTTCCCTATAACCTTTTCAGATTCATGAGCAAGGTATAAATAAATCCAACTTTTATAAATATATTGCCTACTGCACATAACCCAAAATATGCAAGAGACACCCAATCTTTCAAGTCGGTACCATCTCTTTATCTCACTTGTATTTGATTCAGTATATAATTTATATTAATTTCTTGGCCCAAGCATCTCCATACAATAGCATCTTGGTTTTGGTGTTTAATCATTGCACAGTATATTCTAATAGTCGAAAAGCCAACACTTTTGCCAAATATTTGTTTACAGCTATAAATTTCACTTATTGGGACAAATGGAAAAATAACTCCTGCAAAATTCTGAAAACAATATAACCTAAAGTATGCCAAAAAGTGTACTGTAGTTACAAAGTTATGGTTTTCTTCTAGATTGTAGAATCAATTCATAGGCATTTTATATGTGGAAATACACTCAAGAGAGATGTTTTTTTTTTAGCAGTTTTGAGCTTGATAAATTCCTAAAATAGAATATAGCCAAATAAATGATAATCATAACTGGTAGGAAAAAAAAAGATCATGCTCAAATTAGAGCTAATTCTAAACTTTCAGATTTGGATACAGCAAACTCAGAACATCAAAAGGTCAATCACATAAAACTATCAAATGTCAATTAAAACTACTCCACTCCCAAACTAGAACAGATGTTTTGATTATCAAGTCTAGATTTAACTGTCAAAAATACTGTACTCATAGGCTATATATACATATGCCTATATATGTGTGTGTATATATATATATATATATATATATACATATACCTATATATGTGTGTGTGTATATATATATATATATATATACACACATAGGCTGTGTGTGTATATATATATATATATATATATATATATACACACATAGGCCTGTGTGTGTGTGTGTGTGTATATATATATATATATATATATATACACAAACATATCACTAATTTGGAAAAGATAAACATTTTGTCAAACCTCTAAAGATAGACAAAATATTCATTTTTATTCCTTCAGTATTAGTGAAGATATATTTTTTTACAAATTCCCAAAGAGCTTTTAACCAGGACTAGATAAAAATCTCTACAAGTTGAGGGATGCCTGGGTGGTTCCGTTGGTTGAGCATGCACCTTTGACGCAGATCATGATTTCACAGTTCATGAGTTCTAGCCCCACATCGGGCTCACTGCTGTCAGCATACAGCCTGCTTTGGATCCTCTGTCTGTCTGTCTGTCTGTCTCTCTCTCTCTCTCTCTGCCCCTCCCCCACTCACAGTCTCTCTCAAAAATGAGTAAACATTGAAAGAAAATCTCTACAAGTTCAAAGTCTCTAATGCTATCCTTCTTAAAAGATTGCTAGTTACAGGGGCGCCTGGGTGGCTCAGTCAATTGAGCATCTGACTTCGGCTCAGGTCATGATCTCCCAGTCAGTAAGTTGGAGCCCTGCATTGGGCTCTGTGCTAACAGCTCAGAGCCTGGAGCCTGCTTCAGATTCTGTGTCTCCCTCTCTCTGTCCCTCCCCCACTCATGCTCTGTCTCTCTCTCAAAAATAAATAAACATTAAAAAAAATTGTTTTTAATAAAAAAAAAGATTGCTAGTTACATCTAAAAAGTTATACTAGTGAGAGTGGTCACAAATCACCTATGAAAAATACATTTAGGTCACCAATAGAACTCAACTCACAGGCCAACTAGAAGCGTTCTCAAGAAACCCTACAGATAATCACATATAAGTTAATTTCCTTTCCTTTTATGATTGGTATGCTTGTAATTAAGCATACAGTGCAACCATTTTTGCCTATTTTAGAATGTTCATATGATAATTTCTAGTAACTGAGCACAAAAGAAACACAAAGGTTTCTGATTGCTTTATTTAAAAATTAAGTGCTATATAGAGCATATTTTTGATACCCTTGAAAAAAGACAAAAGTCATATACCTCATAAATACCAGGATATTTTTTAATGATTACTTTGAAGTACCCTATGTTCAAATTTAACCAATGGATTATATATATATATATATATATATATATATATATATATATCTGCAAACTGCCTCTAAGATACCAAAATCAAGATAATTTCCCTTGATCCAGCCACCTCATGGAGCACCGCTTGAAAGAACCTGAATATGTGATTTAACATCGAAACTAAAGTATATAGCAGACTGAGCCTTCTTCATGAATTGATTTTTAGAATTAACAGTATTTGTCTAAACTCTATTTTTGCTTAAAAAAAAGAAAAACAGAGACAAAACATTTCAATTTTCTCACTGATTACAAGTCAAAGAAAAACTGAAGGCACTACATAAGCACCCACTGGCTGCATCTGTTGTGTCTGACACAATGATCTCTAATGTAGAGCATTTGGCCTAATCAGGTCTCTGCTGCCATCTTTGAATAAACAGGTCTTGAAGCAGTCTTACTCTAAGCTAAGAGGGATATTTTTCTTTCAAGAACAAACATATTTTCAATTTTGGACCAACTATACACCTGGTAAAACCAAGAGGAAAAAAAAAGAATTTTAGGATGCTTGTTTACATTAACAGTTGGACATGATACTACCAAATCTCTCCAATGAGAAGTTACATTAAAGGATTTATGACATTGATATTAACTATTTTCAACTATTACCCTTCTGTATCATGGCACTTATGAAACAACTGTTCTGCCTAATCCTTAGAGAACAAAGAGAAGGAAATCAGTAGTTTCATTATGGATTTAACAAAATTTTTAAAACTCAGTAATGATCAAAACTCCCTTTTTTATACAGCCATTTTAAGAAAAATGATAAAATGTTCAGTACAAAAGCGCACAAGACCTGGCATCGTCTCTCAGTATTCAGTGCTGAAGATTACCAAGTTTGAAGAAATATGACAAGTTTACTTTCTTCAAATAATTCCCAAATAACCAAAAGTCAAAACAACAACTCTTCCCTATTAGAAAAATGATAAAAAAGATATGTCACAGAAAATACACATCTTGTTTTATAAATCTCTTTTACACTATTTTACTGGGGGCGCCAAGCAATATAAATTATTCTCAAAAGGAAATCCTTAAAGAGTTAATCCTTTAAAATAAAAAAAAGGAACAAATGTGAACCAAAATCAGGTACCACAACATTGCCCTGAGACTAGATGGAAATTTCTATGTAAATGATAGAATTTATCTCTCCATCTGTCTCTCTCTCTCAATGCCTTTCACTTTTATAAAGGCCATCATGGCTATGTTTGGTGAGGAAAAAGAGTTGAAAAAGAGGTATAAATGCTTATTGCTTCAGAAGAGCTGGTCTGTGCTCAATACATTGGAGAAACTTTTCAAGTACAGTTGACCCATGTGAAAATGTAATCCCTGAAATGTCGCCAAGGTCACAGAGACCCAGGGTGATCCCTGACACACAAGGAGCACCTTTTGCACATTTGTAAAGAGAACTTGGTACTGGCTTATTTTTACATTATGCATCTCATCGCAAGCAAGTTGGGAAAAGAAAATGCAGATCGGCTGTGCTTTTCCAGTATTTCATTTCACTATCCTTCTTGTGGGGTTACTAAAATATTGGCAATGCCCTGCTTATGAGATATATGTGCGCCCTTTCAAGGTGGGAGTTAGCAGCACTGTTTTAAAGTGAAATATGAGAGTAACATTACAATTTCCAAATTCAATTTCAGTAACTACATTAACATGACAAGGTTCTCAAGAACTGCCAAAGACAACAAAAATGGACTGTTTACCTTGAGAAGCACATTTCACTGAGGGACTCAAATTTTGTACCTCAGCCCACTTTATGTTGTTATCCACTCCCGACTATGCCACACAGCAGTAGGCTCTCTCCCTCATTCTCACCTTTCTTCAGATTAATACCTTCCATTTACATTTCGCCTTCTACTGGTGGTTCTCAGATGGCCATTTTATAGGAATGGAAAGGCACCAAAAATGTTTGCCTGAAGTCATGTGAGACTCCAGCTATGGAACAGCAAGTGAACCAAGTTCCTGAGCACTGAATAAAGAACATCTCTTCCTCGCCAATTAGAGAAAGCCACTTTAAATTTCTGTTTATGTGAGAAAGTCTCAACTGCTCTTTATTAGCTTGGTACTTCAATGTGTTTCCCAAACTTGTGAAAAAAAAAAAAAAAGAAGAAGAAGAAGAAGAAGAGAAGTCATATTTTCTCTAAGAACATATGCATGTATTTCTTCTTTGGACGCCCACTCATAACATGATGAAGAGTCTAATTCACACAAATGGACTATTCAAGTATTTAAAAAGCATTGGGGTAAAGCTTCATTAAGGACTGAAACAGCCCAGTACTACAGATAGAGGGATCCTATGCTCGAATTGATCATAAACACCAAAGTGCAGTGTCTAAAGCCAAAGAAGAATGTTAAGTTTCCAAGTTTCCTTTTCAAGGTGAAAATATTTTTTTTTCCAGTTTTTGGGCATTATGACTCATTATTTCTCATTTCTTAATCTTTTCATGTCTTAGATGAGAAAGAGGATTATTATTTCTTATAGAGGAATATTTTTATTTTATATAAATATAAAATAAATATAAATATATAATATATATTTTATAATTTTTATAATAAATATATATTTATTATATATTTATATATATAAATTATAAAATATAAATATATTTTATATATAAATATATATCACACTGCTGTATTTTCCTTTTGGTAACATAAATTGGCAACATGTCAAGAAAAAATAAACCATTCTTATCATCATTAATACTTACAACCTATCAGACTCCATAAGTGCTAAATTTTTTGTACCCATAACCTCATCAAAATCTTTGCAGAACTAACATTCCCACTTGGCAGATGAAAAACTTGAGGCTCATAGTGTAAAATTACTCAACAATGAACTCCAATATTCATTATATTGTATCTCCTTAAGAAAGAGTACACTCAGGGGCACCTGGGTGGCTCAGTCGGTTAAGCGTCCGACTTCGGCTCAGGTCATGATCTCAGGGTCCGTGAGTTCAAGCCCCGCGTCGGGCTCTGTGCTGACAGCTCAGAGCCTGGAGCCTGTTTCAGATTCTGTGTCTCCCTCTCTCTCTGTTCCTCCCTCTGCTCACACTCTCTCTCTCTCTCTCAAAAATAAAGATTAAAAAAAAATTTTAAGCTTTCAATAACCTATTTCTAGTAATTCACCTACTCAAAGTTGACAGATAAATGAAATCTGAGAAAAGAATCTACCTCTTCTCTGGGACAAATCCTTGCGTATCATTTAAGATCCAGTTCAGACATCATGTGTTATTTAAAGCTTCTTTACTCTCTATATTGATGTAAATACTTCTTTAATAGGTCATATAATTTATTTAACTATTAGCTGTGGTTAAAAATTACATTTTTTTTTTTTGTCCTCAGCAACCAATGCAGTACCTGGTACATGTTCGATAAGTCCTTGTGTTCATGAAATGCTCGTTCAAAGAACGCACAGGCAAATAAAAGAGCTCAGCTTTGAGACCAGATAGAATTTGATGTTACACAACTACGAATATGAGTCAAACCTTGTACTGAAGGTTCCCAAACTTCAACAGGTACATGAATCACGTGGATAGCTTATTAAAATGTATGCTCAGATTCAACAGGTCTGGAGTGGGGCCTAAGATTCCGCCTTTCCAGTAATCTCTCTCAGGTAATGACATCGCTGCTGTTTCTCAGACCACCCTATGGGCAGCAACTACTTAACTACCGGGATAACACACACCAGCCTTGGTGAATGGTTTAGAAAGCCATATGTTCCTCTTGAATGTTAACCTCTATTTAGACCTGGCTCCAAACCTCAAGTTATTAAACTTAATAACTAAGAGCAATTATGTGTTTATGTGCATTTCCCTAGATGAGACACAAGCTTTTTTGAAAAGGACCATTCTCAATGATGTGTGTTTTTTCAGTCCCAAGTGGCAGGACAGTGCTGTACACGTAGAAGAGACTCAATTTCGTATTAGTTAAGTAAATACAAAATTAAGTACTTGAAGGTACAAGCTATCAGCGATCTGTCTATCCTCTGTCACAGTGCTTGGCATGGTGCCTCAAACACAGGGGAGCCTCAGTAAATCAATGCCAAATGAGTGAACGAACAAGCAAACAAACCACTCCTTTTCTGTAAATCATCGGGTTTTTATCACCCTGATCAATGCCAAGTTCTGGCACTTGATAAAAATTCAAACTGATCTGGTAAGCCCTAGACGTTAATGAATTTGCAGTACTACAGGCATCATACAAATAATCTCTTTGCTGTTCTATTTCTGAATGTTACTTTTCTCCCCCCTACATGCTACAAACACTTTCATTTCAAATTTCCTTACTGCTGCACCAGGACTGAAATTGGTGGCCACTACTGTTTTGTTTTAAACTCGGGATTACTGCCACTTCAAAACCCACTAGAACCTAAAAGATCAGCATTAGCCATGTGATGGAAGCCATAATACAATCATTCCCTTTACTTTTCAAGTATCAGGGTCCTACCTTGACATGCACACAAAAATTACTATAATCGGGGCGCCTGGGTGGCTCAGTCGGTTAAGAGTCCGACTTCGGCTCAGGTCATGATCTCACAGTCTGTGAGTTCGAGCCCCGCATCAGGCTCTGTGCTGACAGCTCAGAGCCTGGAGCCTGCTTCGATTCTTTGTCTCCCCCCTCTCTCTCTCTGCCCCTCCCCCACTCATGCTCTGTCTCTCTCTCTCTGTGTCAAAAATAAATAAATATTAAAAAAATTTTTTTTAAAATTACTATAATCTAGGAAGATATGAATAAAACTTTACATTTACTTTCTAAATGTACCTGGTTAACTGGTTTTTGCTATCAAAAGGGAAGAGAATTATCTGCTGGAAAATGTTTCTCATATTATTCAAGAAAGGGTCTGATGGTTTCATTGAACAGGGCTTAATTGGCTTATCTCTATACGTGTCAGTAAATTAAGATGTAGATGGTATGTACATTGGGAAAATGTTAAAAGCGTTTATCTTTTTAATGTACCAAACAAGTATTAAGCACCTACTATGCACAATGCATCCATTAGGGTGCTGTGAGCAGCATAAAAATAAGTATCTCAAAAGCTTTACAAAAATTCATACAACAAAACTTCACGAAAATAAGAAAGGATAAAAGATACTCAATGTTAACTTCTAAATTATTCAAGTATTACTTTTAAACCAAATTTAAAAATAAATAATGCTTTAAAGACATGCACTGAGCTTAAAAAGATGCAATATTTGTCTATTCCTTTGAATACTTCTGGTATGGCCTTAATCGTGCCCCCCCAAATTCATATGTTGAACCCCTAACCCTCAATGTGATAGTATTTGGAGATGGAGCTTTTGGGGGGGTACTTATGTTTAGATGAAGCCATAGCCAGTGGGCCCTTATGATGGGATTAATACTCTTACAAAGAGGTACCAGAAAGTTCTCCCACCTCCTCTCCTTCCATCAGCCCAACTTGCTGCCCACCTCAACCACCAAAATTAGGACACAGTAAAAAAACAGCCATTTGCAACCCAGAAAGAAAGCCCTCACGAGACTAACCATTCTGGCCCCCTCATCTCAGACTTTGAGCCTCCAGAACTATGAGAAAATAAATTTCTGTTGTTTAAGCCACCAACTCTATGGCATCTTGGTATGGCCCACTGAGCTAATACAACTTCTCTGGCTGCCTTTTATACCTTTACATAAGAATGATTCTAGGTCATAATCAGGTTATTTTAACTGATGTGTTTTTTATGATATATTAAGAGTTTCAGAAGTGGAGTTAGGGTTAATAAATATTCATTCTTCAACTGCCAATTGTTGAGAGAGAGAGAGAGAGAGAGAGAGAAGGAGGGAGGGAACTCTGCATTTATTTTAACAAGTAACTCAGAAATACACTTTGGGTGAGGGGTTACCTCATTAGCAATAAGCGCAGACATGCAGACATTCCCCTACACAAAACCTCTTTCAGCAGCATCAGAAAGAGAATGCTTTTTGCATGTGTCACTTCTCAGGTCCAAGCCTCTAGCACGCTTCTTGTTATATGCAATTAGCTCCATGCCAAGATTTAGTACATTTCATAATAAATCCCTTGACCGCATTAACTGCAGGCTTGGCAAAGATGGAAAGGCTCTATTCACGAAGGCAGAAAACAAGCCACAGGACTTACCCCACAGCAAAACTCACTTGCTGGATGCCAACACACTACAAATTTCAACAGCCTGCCATGCCCTCCCCTCATTCCTCCCCCTCTGTTTGGGGTGGAGGAGGGGGCAGAAAAATACAACCTGCCATGGGACTGCGATTAAAGAGTATGTAAGAGTGAAAAACGCTACAAACTGGGTTTGTTTACTTCTTCCTCCTCCTCCTCCTCCTAAATCTTGTTATGAGCTTGTTCCCTTGACTAGCCCTCCAAACCCACCCACCCCACAAAAACCTAAAGTCACTTCACAGATGAGATCCAGAGTTTACCCTCATTTAAACAGTAACCATCTGTTGCTTACAGAAGACTGTGGCTCCTACTCAGGTTTCCCCTTCTGGAACATGAAGGCTGTGGAACGTTATGGTTATTCTGTATGGGAGAGCTCTCTGCAGGACAGCAGCATCACACGAAAACTGGGGGAGGCTCAGGACTATCCTCTCTTCCCAGCAGAACAAAGAGTAAAACTTTTTGTTTTCCAATAACCACTTTTTGCACTGAAAGAACCAGAACGTTGGCACTGCAGAGTATGTATGCATGGGCTTCAGATGAGCTGCAACCTGAATTTCAATCATAACTTGTTTTCATTTTAGTAACCTGAGTCTCAATTTCCTCATCTGGAAAACGGAGATCATGACGAGTTGTGGCAAGGCTTAGAATGTTTGGGTCAGTACATGGAGTGCCTGGGTGGCTCAGTTGGTTAAGCATCCAACTTCAGCTCAGGTCACGACCTCACAGTTTGTGAGTTCAAGCCCCATGTCAGGCTCTGTGCTGACAGCTCTGGAGCCTGGAGCCTGCTTCGGATTCTGTGTCTCCCTCTCTCTGCTCCTCCCCTGCTCACACTCTGTCTTTCACTCTCTCTCTCAAAAATAAACATTTAAAAAAATAAGAAATGACTATCATGTGTAAGGTATTTATAAATTCTAGATATATAATGTTATTTTAAAAAATTTAATCACAGTCAAAGTAAGATAAAAATATAGGAAGGTAGGGCACCTGGGTGGCTCAGTCGGTTGAGCATCGGACTCTTGATTTTAGCTACGGTTATGATCCCAGGGTCATGGGATGAAGCCCAGGGTGGGGCTCCTGTGCTGAGCTTGGAGCCTGCTTAAGATTCTCTCTCTCTCTCTCTCTCTCTCTCTCTCTCTCTCTCTCCCTTTCCCTCTCCCTCTGTACCTCTCCCCTGCTCGTACGCTGTCTCTCTCTCTCTCTCAAATAAATAAAAATATGTATTTATATAGGAAGGCAAGAGATATAATATCTTTATTAAAACTCTATTAAATTCCCTTTTGGATAACACATTTGGAACATCAGCCTTGTTTACTATTTACAATAAAAACTCATAAGGAGGGAGGTCTCTCTTGGATCTCACACAAGTACTTCTGATACTGACATAATTAAAGGACTTGCTTATAAATTTCTTTCTCATTCACTGAGGTTCCAATATACACTTGAAATAAGGAAAATGAGGCTTCTGGAGAGCCTGGGTGGCTCAGTCCATTAGGCGTCTGACTATTGGTTTAGGTTCAGGTCATGATCTCCCGGTTCATGAGATCAAGTCCTTCCCCTGCTCTGCGCTGACAGCACAAGGTCTGCTTGGGATTCTCTCTCTCTGCCTCCCCACGCCCCTCCCCCTCCCACTCATGCCTCCCCTGTGGGTGCAGTCTTTTTCTCTCTCAAAATAAACAAGATTTTTAAATTTTTTTCAAAAAAGAGGAGTGCCTGGGTGGCTCAGTCAGTTTGGCATCCAACTCTTCTTGATTTCAGCTCGGGTCATGGTCTCATGGTTTATAAGTTCCCCACATCAGGGTCTATGCTAGTAGCACAGAGCCTGCTTGGGATTCTCTCTCTCTCTCTCTCCCTCCCTCCCTCCCTCTCTCTCTCTCTCTGCCTTTCTCAAAATAAATAAGTAAACTTTTTTAAAAAAGTTTTTTCAAAGAAAAATAAAAAGAAGGCTCCTAAAGCCTATTTTTGATGTTTTTAAAACTAATCCTTATTTCAATTTTGTACTGTGTATGATAAAATTTCGATGGTTTTAATACTGATAAAATGTCAAGTTTTCAGCATAAGAAAATTAGAGTAAGCGGTTTCCTTAAAGATCTGTCATTGATAGCTTTTCTAATAATAAAATCCAAAAAAAAACAATTCAGTTTCATGTAAATAAACTGCCAAGAAAATATCTGAAACTGGGTCTAGCTTAGAAATACTGGGTCACTGTCACTTTACTTAGGGGCGCAAGCACAAGTCAGCCCTCCTCTGTCTTGATCCCAGCTTTATCACTTACTTGTTTGGGACCAACTTACTACTAATCTATGCTTTAGTTTCCTTATCTGTAACATAATTCATAATGCAATGTGGAAAAGTAAACGTTTACAAGTGCTTAGAACAGTGCCTGATCCATAGAAAGCACTTAGTATCATCAGTGTTATTATTTACACTAATTATGAGCATGAACAACCATATAGTCACAACCACTTGCATTGGCCAAACACAGCCTATGTTTTCCTGCTCCTGGGTCGTTAGTAAGAGATTTTACCCTGCCATCATCTTCTTCCCTGTTTTTGCCATCTAAAATTCTCCCCAGTCATCTCAGGCCTAGCTCAGAAGTCAAATCTCCAAGAAGGCCATTCTCAACCCTCCCACCCATAACTTACCATCACTTCTGGTACCACCATCACAATGTGTAAAAGTAGATACACAAAATATTTTTAATTACGTACATGTACAGGGTGCAAATGAAACATGAGGAGGCAAGAAAGGAGCTAAGGAGGGCTGGAAAGATGGGAAGGAGAGAAAGAACAAGAAGAATATAAGACCAAAGTATGAAAAGGGCTCATCTGTGTGACAGAATTAATGAAAATATTTATTTTCTTTTTGCATTTTATACTTTCTAAGTGGTCTAAAACAAACAAATCTAACTCATGTAATTAAAAGAAGTGGAAGTTACGATGATAAACAAAAACAAGACTTAACTGACCACCTCACTGCTAGCCTAAATTGAGTCACAGAAGGGATCGCCGTGAGGAGGCATTTAGAAAAGATCTATTCAGGCGAAGGTCTTCACAAAACTCTATGAAGAGGGGTTCCAATCTCTTCTTTATTTAAAGGATGGGCAAAAAGTATAAATAATAAAATGATACAAAGTACTTATAAACTACAAAAAGAGACCAAGGAAAATCATTAGTCGGGTTTTAACTATACTGAATGCCTACTGTGTAGTCTATAAAACAAGACTTGCATCATCCAAGACACAAGGTGTAGAAGAAAAACAGCACAGGGTCTGGGGACCTTCTGCCTACTATGAACACCCAGCTCCTCCACAAGCAAAAAATCTCTACAAATATTAATTTAGACATCAAGTATTTTCCCATAGTACTTCATCAATTCTGCCACTATACTAATGATCATAACTACCCACCTCCACTGGGAGTTTCTCCAAGGCAAGAAAGAGTTTCTTTTTCACATCCAAAGAGCTACCATTTGGCACATATGAGGAAAAATGGAAAATCAGTTTGTTGAATTTAGCATTTGGAGTGGTAAATTAATTTTTTTTCCTTCTAAGTGATAGGGTTTCTCTTAAACCCAACTGTATTGTCTCAAAAGCCATGAAGATGCACCCTGCATCATTCTACAAACTTCGTGCATACACACCTGGCCTCCTCTCTATAAGTTCAACATTTCTATTTCCTTCACAGCTCCTCATGTGTTTTTGGTTTTGTTAAGAAACTCTAGGTTTAATGCATAGTGAACAGAAAATGCTATTTGCCATTTTTCTATTTTGTGGAAGCAACCGATGTCTTCTTTCTCATTGATGGGTGATCAATTTTATGAACGTGTCACAGGCCACTTGAGAAGAATGTGTCATCCCTATTCTCACGGTGTACAGTTTACACACACACACACACACACACACACACACACACCCCTCCATGAATCCCACCCTACTGATGATATTGTTTAGATCGTCTATCTCCTATCTCCTACTAATCTTTTGTCTACTTGATCTGTCTTGTGCTGAGTGTAGTGTTTTGAAGTCACCCATTAGCAATGGACTCTGTCTTCTTGCATCTCTCGTGATTTTTATTTCATAAAGGCTGTTGCCACTGAGTTATTTGGAAAATACATACTTCATTGTGGATTGTGTCTGTTAGCACTGGAATGTGTCTTCTGTGATGCCTAATACTTTGAGGCTGGGACTCTGCTTCACCTATCAGGAGGCCTGCTCTCTTTCTGTGTCTCTATTCTCAATGTACTTTCGTCGATCCTTTATTTTTGACCTTTCTGAATCACACTTTTTTAGGTGTGTCTATAGTCGGGTTTTGTTTTAGTTGCCAAAATGAAATTTTTTTTCTTCTACTCAGTGAGTTAACCCCACTCACATCTATCATTATGGCTGATATATTTGGTCTTAAATGTATCATACTCTTGTGTAATTATGTGTACTTTATTTGCTGTTTGTTCTTTTATTTTAAAACATTTGGGGGTAGGGGCACCTGGGTGGCTCAGTCGGTTGAGCGTCCAACTTTGGCTCAGATCATGATCTCACGATCTGTGAGTTCGAGCCCTGTGTCAGGCTCTGTGCTAACAGCTCAGAGCCTGGAGCCTGCCTCAGATTCTGTGTCTCCCTCTCTCTGCCTCTTCCCCTCTCATGCTCTGTCTCTGTCTCTCAAAAATGAATAAACGTTAAAAAAATTTTTTTTTAACATTTGGGCATAGATTTACAAAGGACCGTAGTTTTGTTAGAGTGGCTACCTTTGTACTTGCACAATTTTAATGTCCTGAAGTCTTGTTTTTTTGTTTAACCTTTTAGAGTATGCTGGGTTGTTTCACTACCTTTAATACCAGCTATTGCTATTGCCCACATGACAAAGAGCTTAATTTCCTAGCATCATCTTTTCCTTTCCTCTATTTTTTTTTTTTAGCTGTGATATCTCACCTCTACCTTTGTTTTAGTCTTACATGTGTATTTGCTTATTTTAAAATAATCACTACCACTCCTCTAGCTCATCATTTGGTTTGATACAGTTCATTCTCTGGTAGACATCCTCAGGTAGAGCCTACGGGTACAAAATTCCCCGACTGCTTTTCTAAAGCCTTGATATTTGAAGGATAGTTTGGCTGTAAGATTCTTGCTTCATACTTTTTCTATCAGTTAGTTTAGTGTAATAAAAACTGTACCTTGGCTGCCTTGCTTTCTTTATATATGTTGGTTCTGAAAGTCTAATGCCTTTCTAATTATTTTGCTTTTGTAGATTCCTTGCTCTTTTTGCCTACTGGCCTTGGGAATTTTATCATTATCTTTGAGACAGGATAAATCTCAGAGCTAATTGTTCGGGGCTAATTTTCCCATGTAATAAGCATTTTCAATGTCATTTCCTATCTGTGAAAGATTTTCTTAGATTTCAGTTTTAAATATTGGTTTTGTACATTATTTTGTTTTTCTTCTTCAGCAGACAATGCAGGTATTTTTCCTTCATTGCCTGTCTTCCACTTCCACTACTTCCTCTCTGATCCACTTTGCTGCTTTGTGTCATTTGTATTCTCTTGGCATTTTCCCCTGTATTTCCCTGATGCCTCTTACTAACTTCCATTTGAGTCCATTTTCCCTTGGGTGCTTTGCAATGTATCTTTATTTTTTACATAATTTGCCTTTTTCTCTCATTCATTTCTTGAGTTCCATACATACATACTTTTTCATTTTTCTTTGTTTTTTTCATTTCTGCTTTTGGTTCTTAAATTTCTGATTAAAGGTGGGTTTTCATATACTTAAATACTTGCTAAATATATTTAACTGTATATATATTTATTTAACTGTATATATTTAACTAAACATATTTAACTTGCTAAATATATTTAACTGTTGGGAGGGCAGACGTAGATTTTTTTTTTTTCTGCTTCCTGGTGGTTTTTCAGAACGGGGTGGAATACTACCGGATTTTGTTGCTGATTTCCATGAAAATTCATTTCCTGATTGTCTTCAATAGATCTGTATAGATGCTAGTTCCCTTTTGTTCACGTTTTGTTACTGGAATATTTTCTGATGCTCTTTTCGGTCAGGCTGGCAAGGTCCAGGTACTTTATTTGATTTGGTGATAAGGGTAAAGTGTGGAATCCCCCAAGATTATGGTTTTCTTTTGCTTTCTAAAAGAGCCCCAAACCTACCCCTTTCCCTTCTTTTCTCCTACACCATCTAATTACCAAAGGACTCTTCTTTCCTTTTTACTTTTTCTCCCTGAAAAACTATACATTTCGAAGCCTGTTCCATCAAATTGTTGGTCTGACCCTTCAAATAATATTCTCTGAAATCCTTTTCCTACAGTCTTCTCTGATCTGCCCAGTTTCTTTTTCAGTGTTCTGGGATTTGGGCTGTATTTAATCTCTGTGGTGGTGGTGTCTCCAACGTTTCCTTATGGTCCAGGCCCGTACCCCTTTCCTTCCTCTCCACGGCTTTACTCAGTCTGCATTTGTACGCTGCAAACCTGCAACACGAGCGCGACGAGAGGGACAGCACTGTGTCGGGCTTCCAGGCTCACAATTACTTTGCCATCTCAGCATCCCCTGCCTTCAAGTAATATTGAGGGTATACTTCTGCAAAGAGGTTTAATGGTTGTAAATTTAAATCATTCGATGACGAGATCTGGGGAAGTTATTTACATAACACCCTCCCTTGTGCTCAGCCACCTGGAAGGTCTATGGCCATTTTTAAAACGTTTTCCTTGACTTGAAAAAAAAAATGTGTATTCAACAGCTTTGCTGTGCAGTATACAGCACAGAGCCATTATATTCAAATGTAGTATTTGGGTAGTTCCACTCTCTTGTATGCTCGCTGATTTGGGATCTGATTTGGTCGATCTATAGCAAAGACCATTACATTCAAATCTCCTCAACTTTGGCATTTGCCAACTTCTACCTGCAGCTCAGTTAATTTTTTTAGCTTCAAAAAAATGAAGCCATGCATTTAGATCCATACAATGAAGAATTACTGTATGTTTCAGGATATTTGAATCCCATACCAAAATTTAGTGACCTTGTTTTATGAGTAGTAATGCTTTTTCATCTTAGAGTGTTATTTCTTCTTACAGCGTTGGGTCACCAGGGCTGTCAGACCCAGAGCTCTGTTATTTTTCCAGATTCATGTTTTCCTTATTTTTGGTCTCTAAAGATTTTCCTTTGTATCTTGCCAGCTTAGCAGTGCATTTAAAAATTATATTTAATATTAGTTTATGCTTTTTATGTATTTTAAATGTCTTGATTTTTCAAAATATTTATTCTGTCATAATGGAAGTCAAGTGTCCCTTTTCTATATGAATTTAACATTTCCTTCAAAAACTACAGAACAGACATTTTGGCAATTTTCTCTGTACAATATTCTTCTCCAGTAATAAATTTGTTAGCTCCAATAGCTCCAGTTAAAAAAGAGATACTTTGTATTCCCTTTTGGTTTTAAAAACATATCAGAATAGAAAAATATTCAAACATGGGGCGCCTGGGTGGCTCAGTTAGTTGAGCATCTGACTTCGGCTCAGGTCATGATCTCACAGCTCGTGAGACTGAGCCCCGCGTCAGGCTCTGTGCTGACAGCTTGGAGCCTGGAGCCTGCTTCAGATTCTGTGCCTCCCTCTCTCTCTGTCCTAACCCACTCACATTCTGTCTCTGTCTCTCTCAAAAATAAACATTTAAAAAAATTTTTTTAAGAAAAATATTCAAACTCTATCTTTTTATGCAAATCCTTAAGAATAGGTAGATGTGGGGGCACCTGGATGGCTCAGTCGGTTAAGCGTCCGACTTCGGCTCAGGTCATGATCTCGCAGTCCGTGAGTTTGAGCCCCGCGTCGGGCTCTGTGCTGACAGCTCGGAACCTGGAGCCTGTTTCAGATTCTGTGTCTCCCTCTCTCTCTCTGACCCTCCCCCGTTCATGCTCTGTCTCTCTCTGTCTCAAAAATAAATAAACGTTAAAAAAAAAAAAAAAAGAATAGGTAGATGTGTTTGTCAGATCCTTCTAAACATCACTAATAATTTTCTTTAAAAAAAAACATGCAATGTTTTCAATTTGATTCTTTTTACTGAGTCTTCTTGTCAGTGACTGGATGGAAAAGGCACTGGTATCTGTGTATCTTTCGTTATTGCTAAAAAAATAAACTACCCTCAAACTCAGTAGCTCCAAAAACCAATTACTGCTCATGAGTCTACAGGTCAGCTGGGAGATTCTTCAGGTCTCCACTGGACCACTCACTCAAGTGCATGTCAAGGCACATGGATAGGTGGCTCTGTTTGTCTCCTACCAGGGCTCTCCCTACATGTGTCAGGGTCAGCTGGTTGGTGGCTGGTCTAGAATGGCTAGCCTCAAATTTTTAACAATTTGGCTGTGCTCCACATGGCAGTCCATCTCCAGGTCCTGCTGTCATGGCAGTGGCAGAGTTCCAAAAGAGAAGAGAAAGCAAGCAAGGGCTCTTGAGACTTAATCTGGGAATTGGCACACCCATATTTCTACTACACTCTATTAGGTGAGGCAAATCACGAGGCCAGCCCAGGCTCAAGAGGTGGGGAAAGACTCTACCTACTTAAAAGGAAACGCTGAAAAATCACATTGCAGAGGATATAGATACAAGGAGAAGGGAGGGACTGGGATCATTTTTGTCATCAATAAGCCACAATCTGTACATATAAAACTTTTTTTTTTTAATTTTTTTTTTCAACGTTTATTTATTTTTGGGACAGAGAGAGACAGAGCATGAACGGGGGGGGGGGGCAGAGAGAGAGGGAGATACAGAATCGGAAACAGGCTCCAGGCTCTGAGCCATCAGCCCAGAGCCCGACGCGGGGCTCGAACTCCCGGACCGCGAGATCGTGACCTGGCTGAAGTCGGACGCTTAACCGACTGTGCCACCCAGGCGCCCCAGTACATATAAAACTTAAGTCTGCAGTTGATATTTCATGAGATGTTATTTTATGAATGTCTAAAAATTCTGTTATGCCTGAATAAGGTTATGTAAAATTCTGACACCTACCTAGAGTAGCCACAACTCTTATCTGTTTTAAGGAGATCCTCTATTTAGTTGGTTTAAGGTCAGTTTTTATATGAGGCTAGAAGAGTAAGCAGCTAGTTAAGACTCTACTCAAGGGCACTGGAAGTCTATTAAAGGCTTTTAACTGGGGGAGTTGTATCACTAGTTCTGAATCCTTGGAAGGATCACTGGCTTCATTGTGGACAACAGATGGACATGAATTAGACTAGAATCAGAAAATAGGTCATAATTTATAGCACTGGTTTAGGAAAGGCAGCACCCTACATCTGGGTATCAATGGTGGAGATACATAGCAGTAGTCAGATTTAAGGAATAATCATAGCATGACCATACTGGTAAGTACGTTTTCAACACACCTACTATATGCGAAATATTCTGACAGATTCCAGAGACTCACTAGCCCATCTAGTCATGGAACTTTCAGCTCAATGAAGAACAGAGATAAGGATCAAAAAGCACATGCTCCTCAAAGTATGACTGAAAAATCATTTGCTTCTTCCTACCACAGTTTCATTTGTTTAATGTTTATTTTATTTTTTTTTTTTTGAGGAGAAAGAGAGGGGGGAGGGGCAGAGAAAGAAGGAGACAGAGAATCCAAAGCAGGCTCCAGGCTCTGAGCTGTCAGCACAGAGCCTGACGCGGGGCTTGAACTCACGAACCACAAGATCATGACCTGAGCCGAAGTCAAAGACTGAGCCACCCAGGCACCCTTTTGCTACCATTGTTTAAATGCAAATGTACCCAATTTATTGACACATGTTTAGTCCTACAAAGAGAGTAGAACAGGGGTGACACATATCTATCCTTGTCCATATCTGTTTATCAGAATTTTTCCTACAATGTGAATGTAAATATTTTGGCAGTACAATTAGTCTCGGTTTTGTCGTTTTTCTAATTCCTGTTGTTCTACCCTCAACCCACTCAATTCCCATCCACCCTCAAGGCATTCAAAGTTTTAACCTCTGGATTCAAAACACGGTAACGAATTAAAACTTGGCACAGTAATGACAATGACACAAAAATAACTTATAAAGAAAATAAATACAGCATAAATAGGTATTCTATGTTCTGTACCTTAAATTTTCTGGGTTTTATATATATTGACTAGACCGCAATGAAGAATCCTACATCTGGAAATCATTTTTAAGTATATTAAATGAAATTCTTATGAAGTGTATTAAGGAATACATTACATGTATTAGGAAAATACATAAATACGTATTATGTGTATTCTGCTTGGATAGAAATAAAATTACTAATAAACTAATGTTTTACATGAACAATCCCAAATACTTTGTAAAAACAGAAGAAAGCTGTAAACAAATAAATGAGCATGTGTGTCACTATGAATAAGAAACCCCTGGGGAATGAGCTATCATAGTAATATTTGATTAGGTGCAAGAGATAGAAAGTATGAGATAAGGCTACCTAGAATGTCAACATGATGGCATTTGTGAATACTTTGTTCTGTCTTGTTTTTTGGACACGGACTCCCTAGAGACTCTGATGAAGTTATGGACCAGAAAACATATATACAGACAGGGCATATAGTTTCAGAATTCACAGACACTCCCAAAAAGCTACCTCAGATTCACAATCACCTTATAAAAGAAAGAGCTCTGGACTGGAATCCAGCTGACACAGTTCCTTCTTCTTCGGTGGAAGAAGGGAGGTGAACTAGGACATAGTTACTTTTCTAAGTCTCTTTTCCGAGTTTTTCAGCATCTCTATGCAACACTTCCAGGAAGGGCTGACCAGAAGACAGAATCCCTCACTGGGAACTGGGTGCTGCCTAAAAACCCAAGGGAACTGGAAGAATGGGGAGGAGAAAGGAGGAAAGAGGAAGGCAAAGAGAAAGACAAAGGAGGAGAAGAGGACAGAGGAGGGAAAAGATGAAGAAGAGAAGATGGGAGGTGGCAGGGAGGGAGGAAGGCGGGATGACAGGAAGGGCAAGGAGGTCAAAGAAAAGGAGGAAAGAGCCCACTGTGTCTCACAATTTTGCCTGGTGCCAGTTGTGATTCTACCTATAAGCAAATCTGAAGGTGAGGATCTATACACTCAAACTGCATTGCCAACCAAATCACAGCAGAAATGTTAACTTTTTAAACGTATGAATTCCTATATTTATAATTACCATATCTGGTAAGTGCTGTTTAAAAAAAACAGTTTATTTTGTGAAATGTTCATTTATTTTGAGTGGGGGAGTAGCAGAGAGAGAGGGAGAAAGAGAATCCCAGCAGGTTCCATGCTAAGAGCTCAAAGACCAATGTGGGGCTTGATCTTATGTCGGGTCATGATATCATGACCTGAGCTGAAATCAAGAATCCGACGCTTAACTGACTGAGCCACCCAGGTGCCCTCAGTTTATTTTACTTCTAATCCTTGAAGCTTGTGGTCTGAAAATCCCTTTTTGAAAACCACAGACACTATATCTTTTAAAGTATTCAAAGTCAAAATGACTTAAATTCAAATCCCCACTCTGATTCTAGTAAAGTTATCCTGGAACAGGTAAATAAAGTCTCTGATTCTAATCTTCCCCATCTGTAAAAGGAACAAATTAAAATATCAACTCTACAGGGGCTCCTGGATGGTTCAGTCGGTTAAGCGTTCGACTTTAGCTCACGGCTTGTGGGTTCAAGTCCTGCATCAGGCTCTGTGCTAACAGCTTGGAGCCTGGAGCCTGCTTCAGATTCTTTGTCTCCCTCTCTCTCTGCCTCTCCCCTATTCATGTTCTGTCTCTCTTTTTCTATCTCTCTCTCAAAAAGAAACATTTAAAAAAATACATCAACTCTTCTGTAAAGAGTTGTTGACAAGATAAAATGAAACAATGTATGCTAAGTGCTTCTACCTAACATGTAGAAAGCAAACTGTGACAAACAACAACAATGAAGGGGAAAGGAAAATTGGCAAAGCTCCAGCTAAATCTTAGTACATCTTCACTCCTATTCTCCACCCTGAAACTAAACTCTGATGAAGACAACTGAACTTATTTTCAAGATAAAGCAGAGCTATATGTGTTCCCATATGAAAACATGTATCTGATGATAGAATAGTTCTTGCTTGTTAGAAAAGACTATCATAGGGGCGCCTGGGTGGCGCAGTCGGTTAAGCGTCCGACTTCAGCCAGGTCACGATCTCGCGGTCCGGGAGTTCGAGCCCCGCGTCAGGCTCTGGGCTGATGGCTCAGAGCCTGGAGCCTGTTTCCGATTCTGTGTCTCCCTCTCTCTCTGCCCCTCCCCCATTCATGCTCTGCCTCTCTCTGTCTCAAAAATAAATAAACGTTGAAAAAAAAATTTAAAAAAAAAAAAAAAAGAAAAGACTATCATACTTCCCATTGCATGCTATTAAGAAAATTTCCTCTGTAACAAAATTTTTTTAAATTAAACATTCCATGGAAAGAGGTCCTCCTCCTCAATCCTTCAAAGGAGAAAGAACAGTGAGAGACAGCAACACAGGACCCTTTTCATGACAGCAGTTCAAACCTATCCAATGGCTTCACATAGCAACTTTTTAAAAATACACAGTCCAGGGGTGCCTGGGTGGCTCAGTCAGTTAGGCATCCGACTTCAGCTCAGGTAATGATCTCACAGTTCGTGAGTTTGAGCCCCACATCGGGTTCTGTGCTATCAGCACAGCCTGCTTTGGATTCTGTGTCTCCCTCTCTTTCTGCCCCTCCCCTGCTCATGCCGTGTCCCTCTCTCTCTCTCTCTAAAATAAAATATATATTAAACAAAAAATACACAGTCCATGGACACCTGGATGGCTCAGTCGGTTAAGCGGCCGACTTTGGCTCAGGTCATGATCTCATAGTTGGTGGGTTCCAGCCCTGCACTGGGCTCTGTGATGATGGTGCAGAGCCTGCTTGGGATTCTCTCTCCCTCTCTCTCTCTGCCCCTTCCCCATGTGCATGCATTCTCTCTCTCGTGCTCTCTCTCTCAAAATAAAAAAACAAACTTAAAACAATAAAACAAAATAAAAATACACAGTTTTGAGTCTGGAATATCCAGAGTTCTGAACTGTAATCTTTTAGAAAAGAGAAGAGCATTTTTCAGAGCCTCACAAATTTGGTCAGGAGCAGAGCCAAGGTTGAGACACTTTCTTACCCTTAAGAGTCCTTCACTGCACTTACAAACTACTCAGGGTATCTCAATCTATTTTACAAAGATTATTTTTAGTGCTGGAAGGGACCGCAGCCATTGCTGAGGTGAAATAAATGACTTACGTTACTGCCTAAGAAAAGGAGGCCTAGAGAGATTAAAATATTTGCCTGAGCCTATAACTAGAACCCAGCTCCTTTCACTGCCAAATTCTTGTGTTGCATCTTTTTCACCCACAAGCCTGTAAAAGAAAAAAGGGTGGTCTTCTATCTTCAAAAGTTGATTAAAGTATCATTTTGAGGGGCACCTGGGTAGCTCAGTCGATTGAGCACCTGACTCTTGACTCTGGCTGAAGTCATGATCCCAGGGTTGTGGGATCGAGCCCCACACTGGGCTCCACACTGAGCATAGAGCCTGGTTGGGATTCTCTCTCCCTCTCCCCCTCTGCCCATCCTCCCCCCCAACTCATTCACTCTCTCTCTCTCTCTAATAATAAAAATTTAAAAATATTATTTTGATTCATTGTATTGACAGCAAATTGGCTGTTCTGCCTTGAATTTACAGGCACATCTCAGAGATACTGCAGATTCAGCTCTAGACCACCACAATAAAGCAAGCCAGATGAATCTGTTGGTTCCACAGTGCATATCAAAGCTATGTGTCCATAATACTGCAGTCTATTAAGTGTGCAACAGCATTACTTCTTAAAAATGTGCTAACTTAATTAAAAATACTTTATTGTTAAAATATGGTAGCCATCCTCTGAGCTTTCAGTGAGCTGTAATCTTTTTTCTGGTGGAGGATCTTGCCTCAATTTGATGGAAGCTGGCTGATCAGAGTGGTGGTTGTGGAAGGCTGGAATGGCTATGGCAGTTTCTTATGATGACAACAAAGTGTGCTGCATCTAATGACTCTTCCTTTCGCAAAAAAATCTCTCTGTAGCACGTGATACTATCTTACCCACAGTAAAACTTCTTTCAAAAGTGGAGTCATCTTCTCAAACCCTGCTGCTGCTTTATCAACTAAGTTTATGTAATATACTAAATCCTTTGTTGTCATTTCAACAATCTTCACCAGGAGTAGGTACCATCTCAAGAAACCACTTTCTTTGCTCATCCATAACAAGTAAATCCTCATCCATTCAAGCTTTATGATGAGACTGTAGCAATTCAGTCCCATCTTCAAGCCCCACTTCTAATTCTAGTTCTCTTGCTATTTCTACCACATCTGCAGTTACTTCCTCCACTCAAGTACTGAACCCCCCAGAATCATTCATGAGGGTTAGAATAAGCTTCTTCCAAATTCTCCTTAATGTTGATATTTTTACCCATCTCCCATTTCTTTTTCCTTGACCCAAGTCTTGGTAGTAGCATTTTAATAGCTTTTGTTGGCGGCAGCAGCAGCAAGAGGAGGGGGAGAATTTGCCTGCCAACAACATGTCTAGCCACACTCTTCCCATTGGACTGAAACCAGGAAGATGCAGATTTCCATGGGCTCCAGTGTGATGGCAGGAGGGTCCAGCCAAGAGGAAGAAGGCTGAGGTGTGGGGCCCGGGCCCAGGCCCATGTTTGGTGTCCACTTAAGCCTGGAGGCACTGGCCTAGAGCTGGTTGGCTGCCAGGATGGTCTCCTGCAAGTAGGTGACAGTGAAGGTGGAGAATAGGTCCCTCCAATCCAAGGTCACCAAGGAGCTCAGGTTGCTGGAATCCTCCCCTACAGAGAACTGGTGCTCTAAGCAAAGCAGCAATATTTTCTGGTCCCAGTGTGCCAGTGTGAGTAGACATACGGAGGAAAGCAGCTCCCGGTGCAGCCCTGACAACTGCTGGTGTGGGGTAACTTCCAGATGGTAGGGGTGCCAGCAGCCGGGGCCAGCACCACCTGTGGGGCCAGGACCTCTTCCTCTGCCTGAAACCAGTGCCCAGTGGCCATGGTCTAGACCTTGTCCAGAGGCACAAGGTGGTGGTGCCCTTGCACCCACAGCCCCAACCCCTTCTCCAGCAGCAGCACCCCCACTCCATGTCCATCGTCCATCATCTTTCAGAAGCCTTTGGTGCACCATGAGCTCTATGGAGCCATCCCTCAGGCCGATGCCCCCCCTAGGAGAAGGGTGAATCCCTTCAAGAAACACTCTGTGGACACTGCTCAGATCCATCAAAGGAATCACTATCTATGGCAATCATAACCTTATGAAATGCATTTCTTAAATACTAAGACCGAAATTCAAAAGGACTCCTAGATCCATGGCCTACAGAATGGATGCTGTGTTAGCAGGGATGAAAACTACATCCATCTCATTGTACATCTCCATCAGAGCACTTGAACCAGTTACATGATCAATAAGCAGTAATATTTTGAAAGGAATCTCTTTCTCTGAGCAGTAGGCCTCAGTAGGCTTAAAATATTCAGTAAATCATGTTGCTAACTAATGTGCAGGTTCTATTGTTCCATTCACAGAACACAAGTAGAGTAGATTTAATATAATTCTTCAGGGTCATAAAATTTTCATAATGGTAAATGAACACTGGCTTCACCTTAAGGTCATCTGCTGCATTAGCCCCTAACAAGGGCCAGCCTGGTCTTTGAAGCTTTGAAGGCAAGCACTGACTTCTCTCTAGCTATGAAAGTCCTAGATGGCACCTTCTTCCAATGAAGGCTGTTTTGTCTACACTGAAAATCTGTTCTTTCGTGTAGCCACATTCCTGAATGAGGTAGATCTTCTGGATAACTTGCTGCGGCTTCTACATCAGCACTTGCTGCTTCATCGTGCACTTGTATGTTACAGGGACAGCTTCTTTCCTTAAACCTTATGAACCAACTTCTGCTAGCTTCCAACTTTTCTTCTGAAGCTTCCTCACCTCTTCCAGTCTTCAGAGAATTGAAGGGAGTTAGGATGTTGCCCTGGATCAAGCCTCAGTTTTTAAGGGAATGTTGGGGCTGGTTCGATTTTCTATCCAAACCACTAAAACTTTCTCTGTATCAGCAATAAGGCTGTTTTGCTTTCGTATCATTACTGCATTCACTGGAGTAGCACTTTGAATTTCCTTCAAAAACTTGACCTCTGCATTCACAGCTTGGTTAACTTTGGTGTAAGAGGCTTAGTTTTTAGCCTATCTTGGCTTTTGACATGCCTTCCTAGGATGAATCATTTCTAGCTTTTGATTTAAAGTGAGAGACCTGTGACTCCTCCTTTCACTTGAACACTTAGAAACCTTTGCAGGGTTATTTAGCGGCCTAATTTCTATATTGCTCTGTCTCACAGAATAGGAAGGCCATGGAAAGGAAGAGAGACAGGAAATGGCCGATAGGTGGAACAGAGAGAACACACACGTTTATAGATTACTGTACCATCTTATATGGGTGTAGTTCATGATGCCCTGATACAACTACAGTAGTTATAACAAAGATCACCGTCCATAGGTCACCATAACAAATAGTCAAAAAGTTGGAAATACTTCTACAAGTACCAAAATGTGACACAGACACAAAGTGAGCAAATGCTATTGGAAAAATGTCACTGATAGACTTGCTCCACACAGGGTTGTCACAAACCTTCAATTTGTAAAAACACAATATCCACAAAATGCAATAAAAAGAGGTGTGCCTAAATAGAGATGACCATGATTTAAAAAGTAGTCTCTGATGAGCGCCTGGGTGGCTTAGTCAGCTGAGTGTCCAACTTCAGCTCGGGTCATGGTCTCGCAGTTCATGTGTCCGAGCCCCACATCAGGCTCTATGTTAATAAACAGCTCAGAGCCTGGAGCCTGCTTTGGATTCTATGTCTCCCTCTCTTACCCACCCCCCCCTGCTCATGCTCCATCTCTCTGTCTCTCAAAAGTAAATAAATCTGTTAAGCATCCGACTTCAGCTCAGGTCACGATCTCTTGGTTTCTGGGTTCAAGCCCTACATTGGGCTCTCTGCCATCAGCACAGAGCTCACTTCAGATCCTCTGTTCTCCTCTCTCTCTGCCCCTCCCCTGCTCACTCGCTCTCTCTCTCTCTCTCCTCAAAAATAAAACAAACATTAAAAAAAATACTAATAGGGGCGCCTGGGTGGCGCAGTCGGTTAAGCGTCCGACTTCAGCCAGGTCACGATCTCGCGGTCCGTGAGTTCGAGCCCCGCGTCGGGCTCTGGGCTGATGGCTCAGAGCCTGGAGCCTGTTTCCGATTCTGTGTCTCCCTCTCTCTCTGCCCCTCCCGCGTTCATGCTCTGTCTCTCTCTGTCCCAAAAATAAATAAAAACGTTGAAAAAAAAATACTAATATTGAGGTGGTAGAATTACCTTCTGCTAACTCTACCATAAGCATGGATTGTTTTCACTAATAAAATATTGCTTTAATTGTCCTATTAAATATTATATTTCTAGAAAATACGTGAAATTCAATACATTTGATAGTGGGTATCTCTAGAAATAGATGTATGCCTTTCAGTTTCTACTTTTCTTGATATCACTGTTTTATGAATGAAGTTAAAACTTCAATTTTTACAGACTAACCCACTCTGGTTGTTCTGGCATATCTTGACAAAACCAGACAGTTAAAAGCATTCCATACTGGGGGTGGGCTCTAGATTAATCATATATTTCATTTCTAAGGCAAGAAGCCTATAGGCACCCTCTCTGTCAGCAGAATTATGGGAACCTAGTCCACAGGCTGGGGTTCTCCCGGCTTTTCTGATTTATTCTGCTTCAGTGACTAGCAGGAAATTCCAACCCGGAAGCCAATCCATCTGATTACTTCTCTGATCTCAACCCAAGTCCTAGTAAAAGACCCCTCTCCTTTGGGGTCTGAAATCTGAATCCGTCAACAACTGTGAGCATGAATCAAAAAATGGATGAAACATTTCCAGACTATTCACTCCGGTACTGCAGATGTGTGACACCATACCCCAAGCCCCTGATACTAACCTCTGGAAAGAGACAGTCACCAGATCGAGACCAGGTTTCTGACTTCCTCCCCCACCATTTCTCCCCATGAGGAAAATCCCATGATTCGGATATCCAAGTCAATGAAGGTTGTGAAGTACCAGGACATAATGTATGATTCTAGACTTTACCATGTTGCAAATTTAACCTTAAAACACTGAACCCAGGAGAAAAACTTGTATTGATAGGGCAAAAAACAGTGATAATAATACCTCTCCTACTGCACTGTTTCTGCGTTCTTACATAAAATTATGTTGTCTTTTAAAATGATCATTTTCAAGCAAGCAATGGAATCTCATAAATATGAAATAAGTTTCTGAAAACATTACTAACATATTTAGTAATTATTTAAAGAATTAAAAATTTTGATAAAGTAAATTAAAGTCAAACATATTAGGAAGTGTAACTTTTACTCTATCAACTCATTTGTTATGTAAAAAGATTTAAGAAAAATACAGTATATCTTTCTTTTTTTTTTTAATTTTTTTTTCAACGTTTATTTATTTTTGGGACAGAGAGAGACAGAGCATGAACGGGGGAGGGGCAGAGAGAGAGGGAGACACAGAATCGGAAACAGGCTCCAGGCTCTGAGCCATCAGCCCAGAGCCCGACGCGGGGCTCGAACTCATGGACCGCGAGATCGTGACCTGGCTGAAGTCGGACGCTTAACCGACTGCGCCACCCAGGCGCCCCTACAGTATATCTTTCAATTGCTATTATCAAGCAGTTTATCTTGCAATGCTCACAACCCTCTCTGATCTAAGGTTTTATTTTCTTCACACGGAAAATAAACTGGCTCAATCCCACTATGGCACACAGTAAAAAATTATTTTCCTCTTTTCAAGTTGCATTAAGATATCACTTTCTCTACACTGCCTTGCAAATTCTCTGACATCCAGATCCTTAAGAGTTGTTAATTCATTTTAAACTGTCCTTTTTCCTCATCTAACACTTTGTCTCACATTAGAGAGGTGTTTCTTCACTTCGGGTGTAATTGGTGAGAGGTCTGAAAGCTTTTAGAGCCTTATTTCCTCCCTGTACTTGGTCTATCATTCAGTTAATTGCCACCAAATAGATGGTGCCATCTTTTGAAACAGAGCAGACAGAAGGGAGCTTACCTTTAGTAGAGTATAATTTTACAGAAAACTATAAAAACATAACAATTAAACAATTACTGGCATCTCTGAGCCTTTAAATAGAAGCATAACATAAAGCAATCTTGAAAATTACAAAGCCCTTACATACAGGTTTTCAGAGCTCTGTGGCCTCCTATATTCTCCATTCAGAAGATTTAGGACCAACATTTCCTGCCTGTATAACAAGCCATGTTGTGAAAACGAGCTTCATCACTCCAACAAGTATCTAATTCATGTTCCTAAATATTTCACTTTCAAAGAAATATGCAGTGATTTCCCCTCATTGAATTCACCATTAATCTTATAATACTGAGCAAATATTCTAGGAAATATGAAGTAATGACACAAATATTCTCCAGAACAATTTTTTAAAAGGAAACAAGGAACTATGATCGATCATTAATCAAAAGGTTAAAATTATATTCTCTTATTGGATATTATCTTTACCTTTCATTACAACAATTTAAATCTCTACAAACATGAACAGAACTGCAGACATTAAATTGGAGAAGAGTCATTACACTGATATTTCCAAAGACATAATTTTTATGTATTTGTTTTTGACTGAAAAGGTTGTCAAGAATCGTGGGATATGTGTGAAATACAGAATTTTACATAAAGGTAGGATTTGGCCACAAATGTGAATCTGTAGCTAGAGCTCTGAGTTGATGTGTGATAACCAAGGGACTGCCAAAGAGTAATGTCCAAATAGTGTTGTATGTCTTTAGTACAGGATAGCGATTAAGAGCACGGGGTCATGGGGCGCCTGGGTGGCGCAGTCGGTTAAGCGTCCGACTTCAACCAGGTCACGATCTCGCGGTCCGTGAGTTCGAGCCCCGCGTCAGGCTCTGGGCTGATGGCTCGGAGCCTGGAGCCTGTTTCCGATTCTGTGTCTCCCTCTCTCTCTGCCCCTCCCCCGTTCATGCTCTGTCTCTCTCTGTCCCAAAAATAAATAAACGTTGAAAAAAAAAAAAAAAAGAGCACGGGGTCATGATTTAATTGCAGCCCTACCGTCTACTAGCCACATAATCTTGGGCAGCTTTCTCAACCTCCTAGTGCTCAGTTTTATCATCTATAAAACGGGAATATTCACAGAGCAGTCCTCAAAGAATCATGTTAAAGAATAAACTAAATATATATGAAGCATTTGTGACACGGCTTGAACACCGTAGCACATTATATGAAGTAGCTATGCATACGGGACAAACCGGTTAGAAAAGGGTTTCCAAGTGAACAGTCACCAAGGTCTGTGGCAATCTACTCAGGGTTGAGGCCTCTGAAGCCCACACCACCTGTTTCCCATTTGTCCTCTCAAATGAGTGAAGCCAACTAGAACTATCAGCCCAAAAGTATAATGGATTGGATTTGCTGGAAAACAGCATAATTTTGTAATCTAGTTTGTATTAACCTGAAAAATGTTATCATGATGATATCAGCAATATTTGGGGAAAGGTTATTACCAAATGTGTAAATGTTTGATGAAAAGACTAAGAGTGTCAGCCAACATTTCAAAGGAAAGGCACAAGTTACTTTCTCATTATATAACAAATCCACATCCACTCTGTCATGTTGATTTATACCAGTTTCCTTATCTTATGTGTTTTTACTGATAATTAAAGGAACAATTGCACATTCCATTCATCGTATAAAATATATTATCTTTCTGTTAACTTCAGCATACCACAAAGTCAGAATGTCAAAAAGTAAAAATGATCCCTAACAAACATCCAAACTCCTTAATAATTACTATGACCTTACTTTTATCAACAAAGCATGAAATGACCTTCCCTTGCTTTCACATCTAAGAAAGAGTTAGCTCAATTCCACCCTGCCAACAAAGGGGAAAAAACTGACTTGCTCTTTGTTTTAATCTACTGGCTTGAGAAAAGTGAGAAAAGTGTGAGTGATCTTTTACCAATTCAATGCAGAGTCAATGATAACACATAACAAAATTGGGAGGGGTAGAGTGTATTTGTACTATAACATCTCAAAACCCTAACTTTGGAGCTCTTAGTTTATAAACAGGAGAAAATATAGTACTATATGTAACAGAATTACAGACAGCATATGAAGTATGTCTGACATCTTTCCAAAAAAGAAGCAACGATTAACTCTCAGTCAGCTTATAGTTTGGGGATATTATTTAAAGCAAAAATTTTACTTAAATAAAAGGGTAGCCACAGATTTCTAAGAGTAAATATAAAAGCTGCACAAACCGTAACATTTTTCTAACCAAGTTCATTTTCTAAAAAACAGCCAGATTTTCATAGTCTTTTGTGAGTATTTATATTACCAATATACCATTCTAGGAAAAACTGTATAAACTACAATTAAACTAGTTATGTATGAAACATGTTTTTTCAGCTAATAAACAAGAGAGACACAGAACAAGAAAGATGACTAGAAGCAAAATGTTTGCGTGGTCCAATAAGGTCAAAAATAAGACAACAGTATCTTCCATTCTAATGTTATCAGATTATGTAGGCAAACAAATTAATATATAAATTAAATTAACAAAGTGACTTGACCACCAGAATTAGTACCAGATTCCCATAATCCCAAAGCAAAATAAAACCCATTTCATACATAAAGTTACCATAGAATTTTATTAGAATACAACTATGTTTAAGTCAAAATCATGAGACCTTGATTTACATTCACAAAATAGTACATTTTAATAGTTTGAAAACAAAATCATATGAGATGATGATGCCATATACGAAATTAGCTGATTTACTTTCTACTAACCTTGTGTTTTAAAGTTACCGCAAGTTTAAGAACATTCAAATCACATAAGAAACTCATTAATAAATGGCACAATCACATAAATCACATGACTCCAGAAAGAACATCAAATTGAAACGCTGACATACAGTAGGCAGTCTTGCCTGAAATGCCTATGTGAGACCAGTTCACCTAGAAACATATTTTTAGTACACAGTAAACTTTGTAAGTAACTGGTAACTGATGAACTGATAAACAGGTTTCACCCTGGCCTTAGATGACTTAATTTCCTCTGCACTTCAAGCCCCTCACTTGTAAAAAGTCAGAGTGTTTCAAAAATGCCTAATACTCAATGATGAATGTTAGCCTCAGTGTGATTAATGAAGCAGATTAGATAATTCTCAAGGTCTAATTTACATTTAAAATGTATTTGTTGTACAAACAAATACTGAATGCCTACTATACACCAGGAATTTTGATTTGGAGTGGATTACCCAAACTTACAACTTCCAAAAAGCAAATTATTATTTCATTTCATTTGTATCTTCCCACAATAATCCCTTTTTCTAAAAAGCACACTGTCCCTTGTGTCTGTCAAAGAATACAAGTAGTATATTTACTTTGTCAAAGCCTTAAAATCAAGCACAAATATCCAAATCATAAGATGCTTTTTTTTTTTTTTTTGCTCTCCCCCCTAAAAAGAGAATCCAGGAAAAAATCATTTTTGACTGTGAAAAACTAGTTACCTTCCCTGAAATTGAAAGGAAGAGAACACGGCTTAGATTAGTGTGCCCAGTGTCTTTCAGACATTTTCCCTTTTTTTTTTTTTTTAATGTTTATTTATTTATTTTTGAGAGGGTGGGGAGGGGCAGAGAGAGAAAGAGAGATTGAGAATCTCAAGCAGGCTCCACCCTGCCAGCACAGAGCCGGATGCAGGGCTCGAACCCACAAACCTTGAGATCATAACCTGAGCAGAAATCAAGAGGGGGACAATTAACCAACTGAGCCACCCAGGTACCCCCAGCCATTTTCATATAAACCTAAACCTCATCAAAGCATGGAGGCTAAACAGTAACAGTAAATCAAAAGAATAGCAGTTCTGATCAAACAAAACTGTTAGGCTGAAGACTGCATGCTTGATTCCAGGAACTTTTCAGTTTTAGTAATATGATGGAGTGACAGCTCCCACCATCAACACTGAGTCCTCAGAGAAACTCCATGCCTTAGTCCCAAATGGTAATCTGCCCTGACTCTCTAGGAACAGAATGCTCATGACCCAGTGACGGACACGAGAACAAAAACCAAGTCTCCAGATGGAAATGTCTGTGACTATATTATAAGAATATATCTAATAGCAACCAATGTCAATTTCAGGAATTTTAAACCACTATACAACACCAATGATCTAGAATTGACAAACAATGACAAGGAGCACTACAGGTATGCAATTTGAAGAAAGTGAACGTCAACCATTCATTCATTAACTTACCTATTTACGTTGAAATGATTTAAAACATGAAATATTCCCCTTGCTTAGAGAACTGAATTCATGGACAGCCAAAACAAAATATTCATATTTCCTTCCATTCAGCAGGGTTTTCAGAAATGTTGAAAAACACATCTTTTACTGAGTAAGGCCTTAAAAATATGCTATGTTCTTACATTTTAGAATCTAGATCACTAATTTTTTTAAAAAATTCATCAAAGAAAAGCTTGTGTGAAATTGGTTAAACATCTTAATTCATACCATATCTGAATAGGTCCTATCCTCTTTAAGGAATCTTTATTTATATTCTTAGAGAAAAATCTCTAAGAATTTTTATTTTGTATTTTTATTATGACAAGTTTTCTGACTTGCTTGAATTAGTTTTCTTCACTTGCTTATTTGGTAGTGAAAATTCACTTTCACTATTCAGCTATATTCCTTTAATTCCAACATAGACAGAATATAGATTTTGTAGGATTCAACTATCCCAGAATATCAGCCAGCTGAGCCTCTTGATAGTAAGTACAGTTGGTCTTTGAACAACACAAGTTTGAACTGTGCAGGTCCACGTACATGTGGATTTTTTTTTAATAAACACAATACAATACTACAAATGTACACAGACAGACATATCAACTAATGGAACAGAATGAAGAGCTCAGCAGGTCATGATCTCATCGTAAGATTGAGCCCAGCATCAGGCTCTGTGCAGAGCAGAGTGCTAAGCCTGCTTGGGATTCTCTTTCTCTCTTCCTCTGTCTGCCCCACACCCCACTCATGCTCACACTCGCTTGCTCTCTCTCACAAAATAAGTAAAATTAAAAAAAAAAAAAAAGAATAAAGAGCTCAGAAATAAACCTTCACATATGTAGTCAAATGATCTTCAACAAAGGATCCAACACTACTCAGTAAGGAAAAGACAGTCTCTTCAAATGGTGCTGAGGAAACTGGGTATGTGCACGTGAAAGAATGAAGTGGGACCTTTACTTTACACAAAAATTAACTCAAAATGGATTAAAGGCCTAAATGTAAGAAAAACAAGAAATCCTGGAAAAAACATAGGGGCAAAGCTTCATGATACTAGATTTGGCAATGAATTTTTTGATATGATACCAAAAGCACAGGCAACAAAAGCATAGACAAATCGAACCATACCAAAATTATAAATCTTTTGCACAAGATATAACACAATCAACATTGTGGAAAGACACTGAAATGGGAGGAAATATTTGCAAATTATTTATCTGACAAGGGTTTAATATTCAGAATATTAAAAAAATTCCTACATGTCAGCAATAAAAAATAAAAAAACAATTAAAAGATGGGCAGAAGACTTGAATAGCCATTTCCCCAAAGATAGTAAGACTTGGCCAAGAAGCACATGAAAAGCTGTTCAACATCACTAATCATTAGGGAAATGCAAGTTGAAACCACATTGATAGATCACCTCACACCCATTGGGATGGTTGCTATTAAAAAAAAGCAGGGGTGGGGGAAAGAGAGGTGTCCCAAGATGGAGGCATAGGAAGATCCTGAATTTACCTCCTCCTACAGATACACTGAATCTATATCTATATATGGAAAAATTCCCTCTGAAAAACACCTGAAAACTAGCTACAGCTCCTTCACAACAAACAATAAAAGGGCTACACTGAGAAAGGTAGGAGAAGCAGAGATGCAGTCTCACCAAAACCCCAACACCAGCAGAGCAACCCACAATTGAGAAGGATCTCACATATCCAGAGCTTCTCCCTATGGAGTGAGGGGTTTGTGCTCCACATCAGGAACCCCAACCCTTGGGACCTTCACTGGAGACATCAGCCCTCAAAATGACTCTCTCTGAAAACCAACAAGGCTTATGCCCAGAAGGCTGTAGCGAACTAAGATCCTGCTCTTAAAGAGCTCACACACAGACTCACTTGCCGTAGGGCCCAGGATAAAGGCAGCAGTTTGAAAATCACCTGGACCATATGTGAAGGAAATTCATTTGCTAATCTTAAAGCATATGCCAGAAGCACTGGTGGGTGCCATTTTTGCTCTCTCCATCTACCTTGTTAATGCTGGGGGCACACACAGTCCCTGCACCCTTCCATTGCCCTGTTAAAGCCAGCAGGCACATTCTAATCTAGTGTTCTTCCTCTGCCTTGCTAAAGCCAGCAGGGCACACATAGCCCATACGAGGGACACTCTGATCACCTGGCTCTAGTGGCCAGGAGGGCTGGATTCCCTGGGACTGAAACAATCATAGAGACAGTTCTTTGCAGGCTTCCACCCCCAGGGCAGTGCACAGATGGCAGACTGACACACATCCCCAGTGTATCTGTGAAAAAGGACCACTTACTCGTCCTGGAATTTCAGCCTAAGGAGCAGGCCTCAGTTTTGCCAGACATCTAGAGACTATGAAGATGCTCTCAGGAAAAGTAGGCCAGGAGACACTGTCTGTGTTTTCCCTTGGTTTCACTATATGTCATCAGTATCTCCCAGAAAGGAGCTTACACACTCATCCGATGCCCTGATTTTTCCAACCGTTGCTCAGCAGACATCTCCACATCACCTGGTCTGGAAGACAGGAGGGTTCGCAACTGTGGCCCCACAGGACTTTATGTATTTGAACACTTTAAAAGCTGCTAGCTGAGAGGGTCTGGCTTCTAATCAGCTTAAAAGTGACTGAGATCCTGAACTTTGGAAAACTGACAGGTCACTCAACAACTGGGACCTATCAAGAATAAATCTGGCTGCTGTGACAATCACCAAGTCACAGCAAAGTTGAATGACAATGTTAATCTACACAAGGCAACCCCTTCAAGACTGGGGGAGGTAGCTATTTCACTGAATACATAGAAGCAAACACAGAGCGTCAAGCAAAATGAGGCAACAGAGAAATATGTTCCAAACAAAAGAACAAGATAAAAACCTCAGAAGAAAATCTTCACAAAACAGACATAAGCAATTTACCTGATAAAAAGTTCAAAACAATGATCATAAAAGATGCTCACCAAACTGGAGAGAAGAATAGATTAACACAGTGAGAACTTAAAGAGATAGAAAATATAAGAAAGTACCAGACAAAAATCATAGACTGAAGAATACAGTAACTGAAATGAAAAATAAACTAGAGGGGTTCAACAACAGACCAGATGAAGCACAGAAAAGGATCAGAGACCTAGAAGACAGGGCAGTAGAACTCACCCAAACAGGGCAACAAAAGGAAAGGTAACTTCAAAAGTGAAACTATCCTAAGGGACCTATGAGACATTAAGCAGAATAACATTCACATTACAGGGGTCCAAGAAGGAGAATGGAGAAAGAACAGAAAACTTATTTGAATAAATAATGGCTGAAAACTTCCCTATCCTGAGGATGGAAACAGACATCCAGATCCAAGAATCTCATAAAGTTCCAAAAGAGATGAATCCAAACAGATCCACACCAACATACATTATAATTAAAATATCAAAAGTTAAAGAGAGAATCCTAAAAGCAGCTAGAGAAAAACAACTTGTTATTGATAAGGGAACCCCCGTAAAATCATCAACAGATTTTTAAGCAGAAACTTTACAGTCCAAAAGGAAATGGCACCATATATTCAAAGTACTAAAAGGAAAAAACTTCCAAACAATAATACTCTACCTGACAAGGTTATCATTCAGGTTTAAAGGACAGATAAAAGAGTTTTCCAGATAAGCAAAAGATAAAAGAGTTTATCACCACTAAACTGGCCTTATAAGAGATGTTAAAGGGACGTCTTTAAGATAGGAAAAAGGCATTAATTAGTAACCACAAAACATGAAAGTATAAACCTCACTAGCAAAAGTAGTAGATTAATCACTTATAAAGCCAGTATGAAAGTTAAAAGATGAAAAGTGGTAAAAATACCTATACGAAGTTAAGGGTCACACAAAATCAAAAACTGTAAAATGTGACACAAAAACATAGAATGTGGTGGAAAGAGGAGTAAAAATGCAAAGTTTTAGAATGAATTCAAACTTAAGTTGCTATCAACTTAAAATAGACTACTATATAAATAGCTATTATATGTGAGCTGCATGGTAACCACTAAGCAAAAACTTATAGTAGATAGTACAAAAGATAATGAGAAAGGAATCTAAACATAACACTAAAGAGTCACCAAATCACAAGGAAAGAGAGCAAGGGAAAAAGAAAGGAACAGAGAAGAACTACAAAACAAGAAAACTATTCCCAAAATGGCAATAAGTGCATACCTATCAATAATCACATTAAAGATAAATGAACTATAAGAGACTCACTTCAGAGATAAGGACACATACAGACTGAAAGCAAAGTAATAGAAAAAAAATTTAATGCAAATAGAAACCAGAAGAAAGCTGAGGTATCTTACTTATAACAGACAAAATAGGCTTTAAAATAAAGACTGTTGGAGCACCTCGGTGGTTTAGTCAGTTAAGGTTCTGACTCTTAATGTCAGCTCAGGTCTTGATCTCACGGTCATGAGTTCAAGCCCCACACTGGGCTCCATGCTAGGCATGAAGTCTATTTAAAAAAAAAAAAAAAAAAAAAAAAAAAAAAAAAAAAAAAAAAGACTACAATGAAAGACAAAGAAGGGTATTAGTTAATGATGAAGTGCCCAACCCCACAAGAGGATATAATATTTATAAATACTTATGCACCCAACATAGCAGTACCTAAACATATATAGCAAATATTAACAGACCTAAAGAAAGAAATTGACAGCCATACAATAGTAAGGGAATTAATACCCACTTAAATCATTGAATAAATCACCCAGACAGAAAATCAATAAGGAAAAATTGGCCTTAAACAACACGACACCAGATAAACTTAATATGTACAGCATGTTCCAACCAAAAGCAACAGAATAAACATTCTTCTCGAGTACATGTGGAATAATTTCCAAGACAGATCATATGTTAGGCCACAAAACAAGTCTCAATAAATTTAAGACTGAACTTATATCAAGCATCTTTTCCAACCACAATGTTGTGAAACTAGAAATCAATTACAATAGGAAAAATGAGAAGTCACAAATATGTGGAGGTTAAACAACATACTACTGAACAACAAATGAGTCAATAAAGAAATCAAAAGGAGAAATTAAAAAATACCTTGAGATGAATGAAAATGGAAATACAACATACCAAACTCTATGGAAAGCAGTAAAAATAGTTCTGAGAGGGAAGTTCATAGCAATACAAGCCTATATCAAGAAACAAACACCTCAAATAAACAATCTAACTTTCCACTAAAGAAACTATAAAAACAACAAATGAAATCAAAAGTTAGTAAAAGATAGGAAATAACAAAGATCAGAGTGAAACTAAGTGGAATAGAGACTATCCAGGAGACTGAATCAGTAAATCAAAAACCTCCCAACCTCCCAACATACAGAAGTCCAGAACCAGACAATTCCCTGATGAAGTCTACTGAACATTCAAAGAAAATGTAATATCTATCCTTCTCAAACTCTTCCAAAAACAGAAGAGGAGGGAATGCTTCCAAACTCATGTTATAAGACTAGCATTACCCTAGGACCCAAACCAGACAAGGACACCCCCCACCAAAACACACACACACACACACACACACACACACACACACACACACACACCAACAAAAACACAAGCCAATATACCTGATGAATACAGATGTAAAAAATTCCTAACAAAATATTAGCAAACCAAACTCCACAATACATTAAAGAAGATTCAACAATACACGATAATCCAGTGGGATTCATTCAGGGATACAAGGATGGTTCAACATCTGCAAATCTATTAATACATTAACTATACATACTACACTAAGTGATATACTACATTAACAAAATAAAGGATAAAAATCACATGATCATATCAACAAATGCAGAAAAAGCACTGACAAAACCGAACATCCATTTATGACAAAAACCCTCATCACGGTGGGTATAGAGGGTACATACCTCAACATAATAAAAGCCATCTAATAAGCCCACAGCTAACATCATATTCAACAAGATAAGTCTTTCCTCTAAGATCAGAAATGAGCCAAGGATGCCCACTCTCACCACTACTGTTCAATATAGAATCAGAAGTCCTAGCCAAAACAATTAGGCAAGAAAAAGAAATAAAAGGCACCAAAATCAAAAAGAAGTATATCTATCACTGTTTGTGAACAACATGGTTTCATATATAGAAAACCCTAAAGACTCCACCAAAAAGTAGAATGTAAATTGATATAGCCATTATGTCAAACAGCATAGGGGTTCCTGAAGAATTAAAAATAGAACTATTATATGACCCAGAAAATTCCACTCTTGAGTATATATACAAAGAAAACATGGGACGCCTGGGTGGCTCAGTTGGTTGAACCTCTGACTATGACTCAGGTCATGATCTCATGGTTCATGAGTTCAAGCCCCGTGTTGGACTCTGTGCTGACAGCTCGAGGATGAAGCCTGCTTCGGATTCTGTGTCTCCCTCTCTCTTGCCCCTCCCATGCTCACACACTGTCTCTCTCTCTTTCTCTAATCTCAAAAATAAATATTAAAAAAATTAAAAAAACAAAACAAAAAAACAAAAACACTACTTATAAAACATATATGTACCCCTTTGTTCCCTGCAGCATTATCTACAACAGCCAAGATATGGAAGCAACCTAAGTATTCACCTACAGATAAATGGACAAAGAAGATGCAATGTACATTACATAATATACATTATATATCATACACACCCATGTCACACACACACACACACACACACACAAACACACAGTGAAATACTATTCAGCCTTAAAAAATGAATGAAATCTTCCCATTTGCAGCAATATGTATGAACCTTGAGGATATTATGCTAAGTGAAATAAGACAGAGCAAGTCAAAGACCATATGATTTAACCTATATGTAGAATTTAAAAAAAAAAAACAAACAAAACACGGGCGCCTGAGTGGCTCAGTCAGTTAAGCATTTGACTTCAGCTCAGGTCATGATCTCATGGTTCGTGAGTTGGAGCCCCATGTCTGGCTCTCTGCTCTCAGTGTAGAGCCCGCTTCAGATCCTCTGTCTCCCTCTCTCTCTGCCTCTCTCCCACTCATGCTCCCTTTCTCAAAAATAAAAAATAAACATTAAAAAAAAACCTTATAGATAGAGGTGATAGAATGGTGGTTGCCAGCAGGAAGGGAGAATGGGGGAGATGGATGAAATGGATGAAGAGGCGAAAAGGTACAAACTTCCAGGTATAAAATAAGTAAGTCATGGGGACGTAATATACAGCATGGTGACTCTAGTCAATAATGTCATAGTGTATTTCTGAAAGTTGCCAAAAGAGTAAATCTTAAAGGTTCTCATCACTAGGGAAAAAAAAAAAAAAAAACTTGTGTAACTTTGTATGGTGATGGATAGTAACTAGGCTTCTTGTCATCATTTCATAGCATACACAAATATCAAATCATCACTGTACACCTGAAACTAATATAATGTAATATGTGAATTATACTTCAATTAAAAAAAAAAAAACTAAATGTTAGAGAGGATGTGGAGAAATTTGAACACCTGATACAAAATAGTCCAGCCACTATAGAAAACAATATGGCAGGTCCCCCAAAAATTTAATATTGAGTTACCAGGGGTGCCTGGGTGGTTCAGTCGGTTAAATGTCCAAGTCTTTTTTTTTCTTTTTTAATGTTTATTTATTTTTGAGAGAGACAGAGACAGAGTGCCAGCTGGGGAGGGGCAGAGAGAGAGGGAGACACAGAATCCAAAGCAGGCTCCAGGCTCTAAGATGTCAGCACAGGGCCTGACACAGGACTCGAACTCATGAACTGTGAGATCATGACCTGAGCTGGCTGGCCACTTAACTGACTGAACCATGCAGGTGCCCCAATTGAGCATCCAACCTCTTGATTTTGCCTTAGGTTTTGATCTCATGATTCATGAGATCAAGTCCCGCCATCAGGCTCTAAGCTGACAGTTGTAGAGCCTACTTGGGATTCTCTCTCCCCCTCCTCTCTCTCTCTCTTTCTCTGCCTCAAAATAAATAAATAAAACATTAAAAATTAAAATAGAACAGAACTGCCATATGAGCAGCAATCTTACTTCTGGGTGTATATCCAAAAGAACTGAAAGCAGGATCTGAAAGAATTATCTGCAAATGCATGTTCACAATAGCAGCATTTTCCACAATAGCCATGTAAGTGAAAGCAACCCAAATGCCCACAGAAAAATGAAGGGATAAATGAAATTTGGTATATACTGACAATGGAATATTTTCAGCCTTAAAAAAGAAGGAAATGCTGTCACGTGCTACAACATGGGTGAACCTCGAAGATATTATACAAAGTGACATAAGCCAGGCACAAAAAGACAAATCCTGTATGGTTCCACTTAGATGAGTTATTTAAAGTAGTCAAATGCATAAAATCGAACGGTGGTTGTTAGCGCGCGGCAGGGCAGAGATGGGTGCTGTTTAGTAAGTACAGTGTCAGTTGTGCAACATGACAAAGTTGTGACGATCTGCTGCAAAACAACGTAAATATACTTAACACTACTGAACGGTACACTTAAAAATGGTTACAATGGTAAATTTTATGTTGTGTTTTCTATTACAATTTTTAAGGCAGTAAGGCATAGACAATAAGTGACATACATGAGGTTATGAAGTCAGAATTCATAGTCATGAAGTACAGATAAGATTCAGAAAAGCAAAAGAGAAGAAAGGTCAGGTAGAAGATCCAACCTATTCAAAGGTGTTTGGAGAATAGAAAATACTCAGGTGAAAAGGCAAAGAAGGGTAGAGTGGCCCAGATGAAACTAGAAAAGTAGATTGAGGATCATTTGGTAAGGTGGTCAGAACTCAAGGACAAGTCTCTGGTAACAGAATAAAGCTCTGGCTGGACTGACCAGAGGTGACAGGATGTCATCAGGAACAACTGTTACAAGACTGCTCAATGCTAACCACAGAAGTCTGGCTTCAGGCAAATAAAATGCAGATAGAGTATTTCTAGACACAGTCTAGGCACACGTGAAGTGGGTCAAAGGGAGCCCATGGGCGACCTAATCAGTTGAGGTTCCCATAAATGAAGACATATCCTAGAAAACCTTTGACCTAGAAAACCTAGAAAATAAAGATATAACCTAGAAAAGCCAATATGGACTTACATTACCTTTGAATTGTATCAAGGTAAAATTTTTTCACTCCAAATGTTTTAGGAAGAGAAATTAGAAATTATCTCTTGGGGCTCCTGGGTGGTTCAGTCAGTTGAGTGTCTGACTTTGGCCCAGGTCATGATCTCCCAGGTTGTGAGTTCGAGCCCTGTGTCAGGCTCTGTGCTGACCACTCAGATCCTGGAGCCTGCTTCGGATTCTGTGTCTCCCTCTCTCTTTGCCCCATCCTGCTTATTCTCTGTCTCTCTCTCTCAAAAATAAAAATAAACATTAAAAAAAATTTTTAAAGAAAATTATCTCTTACATCCTTCCTCCAAAGTTCAGTTTTTTGCTCATAGAAAGCATATATAAGTAATTATCTAGGCAACCAATAATCATCATTTATTGCTGAATATTTACATGAGGCTATGCGAAACACTTAACTGTTAATAAAAGATAAATCTTAAATATGATAAGAAAGCAGATTCACAAATTCATACTAATTATGAAAGACAAAGGAGAAATTTCTGTATTTCCCATCTGAAAAGTAAGGTTAATACTGTGACATACTTCAATTTTAATCAAAAAATAGAATTTCAAAACTTATATTTCAAACAAACACTTGTAACCATTACTAAATGTGTGATATTGATAGAGACTTTTCATACTATACTGATGTTAGTTGTAAAGAATAATTTTGAAAAAACTCTTGATACTTTTAGAAGATATTTCAACTAGCTTAGACCTGAAGGCTTTGTCTACAAATATTTACATTCAGTTTTACTTAAATTATCAGTTTTGAATTCCCAAACCATAACCTACAGCTTTGCCTTCAAAGCTACTAGAGGTTAAAAGATTTTTTTAAACGCCCTTCTGAGGTCACAGAGGCTGCCAAGAGGCCAGTAAGAGAAAGCAGACCTCACTGCCTGAATGTCAATTATCCAGCCCCTGGGCACTCGCTCACAGAGTGCCACAGCTTAAAATCATTATAAAGATAGCATTAAGACAATTAAACAAATTACTTGGAATCAAGAGTACTTAAAATGTATCCCTAACGTGAATAAAAGGTACCAGAGGACAACCTCAGAAATTGAGGGAAATTACAGAAAAGTGTTACAACATGAGTAAGTACTCATTGTTTTTCTCCTTGCAATTTAAAGTTTTTCAAGCATTCCAGAATCAAACCTTTGGGTATTTCAGTAATGCATACAAACTAGAGAAGGTCTTAAAGTATTTCAGTAATTCACAACACTCAAAATAGTGTGTGTATACAGCAAACCAAGTTGTTTGAAAAGTTTTTGACTATTCAGTGTCCTTACTAAAGCAATCAATCTTTTTTTGTATGTGTTTACCTTGTACTATTTTTTTAAAACAGTGGAGTGTTAAAGATCCTATTCTCCAGCATGCAATTATAAGTGAGTAATATAATAAATTATTAAATCCTGAAGTCCAAAAAATCCTAAAAAGAAGACTCTGAGGTAAAACTTTTTTTTTTTTTCAGAAAAAAACAAATCCACAGAGCACAAAGGGAAAAACATAGATTCTCTTCCCTTTTTAGAAGTGTGTGTGTGTGTATACATATATATTTGTATATGTTTACATATATGAATAATATATATACATCATAAATCAACAAGCAGAACACTGACAAATATTAATAATCTTGAAGGTGAAAATATTTACATATAAAATTATGAAGTCAATGCCAATCCTTGAAATAGCAGAAAAGACCAACAGTTCCAAGTTCCAAATATATATATATATATATATATATATATATATATATTCTGACTCTGTGTCTCCCTCTCTCTGCCCCTGTCCTGCTTATTCTCTGTCTCTCTCTCTCTCAAAAATAAAAATAAACATTAAAAAAAAATTTTAAATACATATAAATATATATATAAGTATATATAAATATATATTTTTTTTCCCTATCAGGAATAACAGCTTTACAAAGACATACACATTAATTTATTTAATCTTCACAATAAGCACATGGTCCTTTACATGGAACACAGTGCAGGCCAGTGAAGAGCCAAGTCTTGTAGTCAAAAGAGTCCCCGAGTATGAATGCCAGCTCTGTATTTACTGACCTTATGATCTTGGGCAAGCTGCTTACTTCTCCAAGCCTTGGTTTCCTCATTCGTAAAATGGGGATAATAATACCTAGCTCATATGTACTGTAATAAATAGATAACAGAATACCTCTGTCACACACACACAGATCATCACTAGTTACAGATAAGTGTCTGAAACTCCTTGTAAACTAGAGTCTCCTTGAGGACTGTGGCTATCCATCCCCTCATCTAAGGCTATTTCCACTGTCCCTAACTGCTCTTCAAGAGCCTACCACAGGACACCTTCCAGCGCTGACATGGGAAATCCCAAACTGAGTCATGTTACCCTTCTTTGCATCATCTCAGTTTTAGAAGAAAAAGTTCCCAGAGTAAGGTCAGAATCCAATGCAAGACCTTTAAGTATGGTGGAACAATTATCAACTTGCTGTGCTAACAGAGGATAATGTTTGCCGGAAGAATATCAAATGCAAAGGTAACACAAAAGTCTCATTGTAACAAAAACTTAAATTTACTCTCACATACTCAAGAAAAGTTTAATTAAATGATAAAACATTAAATCATTTCTTTCCCTTCCCTAACAAGACAAGCCAAGGCACTGAGAAGAGAAAAAAATACTAAGGATGCTATTAATCCAAAACATGCACAAGCTTAAAGTTAACGGTTCCTATTATAACAGTAATTCCATAATCATCACACAGCAAATAGCATAACCAAGTAAAGATGTTCTCTATCACAAATGGTAACACTGTAGTTTTTTGTTTGGTTGAAACATTTCAAAACATCTTGGCTGGAAACAGAGAGAAAAGGAAGTCGATACACTGAGAGCAACATCAGCAAGACACTACACAGACACAGTGATTAAGAACTAGTGTTTGACTATGATGGCCCTTGAAAGCCAAAAACCTATTCCTCAAGACAGCATTCCAAGTTTAGTGGAAGAAAATCACAAAAACAAGCCCAAATACGGCACTAAGTTCATGCTGCAGGAATCCACATAACATGAATTTTTATCCAAAGGTTTAAAAGAAAAATTTAGTTAAGACTGGTCATAGTTTATAAAAATAGAATTTTAAAAGGCTATTAAGGACAATAAGATAAATTTCTTTTCCTTAAAATCTAAATTTCTCTGTAGCTTCTATAAGTAACATAACTTTTGAAACACACGATGCATGTTTTCAACCCTATGACCCACAAGGCATGCTAAATATCACTTGAAAGTACTACTACTAATTTATTCAATCTGAAAGATATTCTGCTTTACACAAATACTGATCAGAACTCAAAGAGAAAGAGGTGCTACTATTCTTTACAATCACTCATTTGGCTTTGCACCTTTAGAAAAAATAAAGGCTGACAATATATAAAACATGTACCATTCTATAAAAACTAAACTTTTTTTTTTTAAGTTATTTAGAGAATCAGAGAGAGTGAAAGCAGGGGAGGGGCAGAGAGAGAGGGAGAGAGAGAATCCCAAGCAGGCAATCAGGCTCTGCACTGTCAGCACACAGAGTCCGACCCAGGGCTCAAACCCATGAAGTGTGAGATCATGACCTGAGCCAAAATCAAGAGTCGAATGCTCAACTCACTGAGCCACCCAGGCACCCCTAAAAACTAAACTTTTAAAAGAAATGCTTACATGAGGTCAAGGAAAATAACAAATTAAAATGTTACTTGTTAGGAAAAGGTTTTGTACTTAGAAAAACAGTCACAATTTATTTTATAATGAGTAAAAGTGAGTATTTCAAAATCAAACGGGCCTTTTGAACCCACACAATATATGTGGAACACGCTTCTAATTTCAGTCAAATCTAAAAGAGGAAGAAAAATAGACACTACCTGGTTGAAGTATAGCCCAGATGCAAAGCTGAACACTGAAGATACATGCTATCTGAACAGCACAGATTTAGACAAAGTAGTTCAGATTAAAGAGCTGGCCATATATACTTAAAAGTCTACATCTGATCACTTAAGAAAGGCCTCAAAGAAAAAAGGAAAGGGTACTTCAACATGTGATCTGGAAGAAATTTTAGCATCACAGGAAAAGTTTGACTTTCTTCTGGTGCTTAGTTATATAAAGGAAAAAGGTTTGAAGAAAAAAAAGTGTAAAATTGTTTTCATACAATATATGAATAATGAATCCAGACTTTAAAAGAAAAGCTGTGGAGGTTTTATCTTTTACATTATGGAAAAAATAAAATTAAATTCACAAATTATCATTCCCAGTTTCTAAGATAGTAAGAAATTAACTTAGACAAATTACAGCTTTTTTAATTAAAAGAGGTTCTAGAGAAATTTAAGATACAGTCTCTGATTTTTAGCATACTCCTCAGAGTGCTCTAACATTTAACTTTTAAATAATCACTCCATGGCAAATCATACCACTATGTAAACAAGCAGAACAAGAAATCAGAAGTTACAGAAGAAATTCAAGTCCAGCATTCAATCCATCATGTCTAGTCTGCCAAATCAGGAATCCCTAAAATGAAGTATTTGTCTGAATAAATTATAAAGTCACTAGTTGAACATAAATACCTTCTTATCCAATACTTTTGGTTAATAATAAGTCAAATGTATTCTCATAAATTCAAACATTGATTCTCATGCTCCAAGAATATTTTTACCCTGCTTATTACTATCATGGCATTAAGCATTGTGGGTTTTGTTGTTGTTTGTTTTGTGGGTTTTTGTGGGTTTTTTTCGGTTGTGTTGTTAGGTTCTTTGTTTTTGTTTTTGTTTCTGTTTTTGTTTTTGTTTTTGGTCTACCCTCTGCCTAGAATGGTCTTTCTCTCAAGTACAACTGTTAAAGTCACGCTTATCCTTCAACACTGAAAACAAAGAATACTTCTTGGTCCCTTCCAAGGAAACATGATCCTGTTAGATCATGATCCTGTTAAATTATGATCTCAATATGCAACTAGAACTAGTCGTCAAAACTACAATAATTATACCTAAACCATAAACATGTATTGAGCAATGTGTCAATCACTTTCTGAAAGTTATGAAAAATTTTGTGTTCCAAAGGGTTCATAAACAAGTATTATCCATTTGCCCCAAAACAAAACAAAACAAAAATAACAAAATATAGATAGCCAAAGCCCGAAAGGCAGGCAGGGAGGCTACACTAAGGCTATTCTTGGTGAAAACTGAGATGATATTTAAGCAAGACATAAAATGTAGGAATAAAGAGAAGACTCAAGATTAAGATACTACAGGCAGCAAGAATTACAGATTTGTTCCCAGATTCCTAGTTTCAGTGTTTGTATATCTGGTAATGTCCTGTGTAGGGATGTCACTTATAGATAATAAAGAACAACAACAACAAAAAAAGACTAAATTTTACGGAACTGATCATGAGTTCAAATTGGGCATAGTGAGTTTGGGAGGTATTATGAAATAAACAAAAAGACTGAAGCCTTTAATGAGGGTCAAGACTTAAGGTGGGAGACCTGTTCTGTGTTTTGAGGCGTGCTTGTGAATGGGGCATCAGTCCAAAGAGTAAATCATGCTGGAGTAAGAGATAAAGCAGTTTCTCTGAACCTCAGTGAACACATTTACAAGGCATGTGGAAGAGCCAGGAAAAGAACCTAGCAAAGGGGAAGCCATATAAATAAATGAGGAGAGGATAATATTAATAAAAAGTGTCATTTTCATTGGATACAGGGAATATGCCAGCACCTGAAACAAGTGTTTGGGGAATCTGGCAAATCAGTAGTCATTAGTGATTTGGTGAAAGCAATTCCAGCTTCAGACAGTGAAATAAACAATGAATGGGTGGTCAGGAACACACACAAGTTCTTTCCAGAAGGAGAGTTAGAGCAGCAGTTAGAAGCTGACAATGGGTCAAAGAAGGGTTTTGCTAAGGGAAAATAGTTTATTAAAAAAAAAAAAAAAAAAGAGTTAGCAGAGAAAGAGGGAAAGGGAGAGGGAAAGTAGAAAATCATTGAATATTATTTCAATTTGGAGAGGAGGCTTACACTCAGAAAGAAGGGAAGGCAATATGAGTATATGGGAATATAGGCGGATGTTAATATGAAGCAGAAAGCTGGTGGCCCATGACCTGTATTCGTGCAGTTGAAGAAAAGAAATGGTCAGCCTTTGAAACGCTACAAGGATATTCAGATGTAGAGAGCTTGAGTTGACAGAGAGTGACGTAATCCTTATTAGAAATGGGAGAGGGAGCAGACGAGGGGAAAACACAAGCTCTGTAAATGAATGAAGATGAGGCTTCGAAGACAGATACTGGATGTCATCTTGAAGACAATGGGAACCATTGAAAGATTTTAAGAAACAGCATAAGCAGATTCATGTGTTGAACTATATGCTGCATGTTTATACTAGCTTTAACGAATAAAAATCTACATTTTTCTGAATTGATAGAGAATATACCCATAAAACCTGATCATTCTTTAAAATTCCCCACTGTAGGGGGTGCCTGGGTTGCTCAGTCGGTTAAGCGTCCGACTTCAGCTCAGGTCACGATCTCACAGTTGCGGGTTCAAGCCCCGTGATGGGCTCTGTGCGGACCTCAGAACCTGAAGCTTGCTTCAGAATCTGTGACTCCTCCTCTCTCTGCCCCTCCCCCACTCACACTCTGTCTCTCTCAAAAATGAACATTAAAAAAAATTTAAAAAAATAAAACTCCACATTGTATTCAAATGTAATGTTTGTAAATCATAAAACAAACCTCAAATACCACTAAACTATTTTCTCATGTATAATGTAAAAATACAGATTTAAATAGAAAAAAGTAGTAAGTTGATTTCTTACATGTTGACCTTATTTATAATTTTAAGCATGATTTAAGTAAACTGGCTAAAAGGGAATCAGGCAAGTTTGAGTTTTTGTTGACATTTATCCTCTTGCCCTAATATTTTCAAAACAAAAAGGCACCTTGAGCTTATACCTCTTTTGTCAAATGCAATAATAGAGAAGTCAAGTCCCTAATATACCTTGAAGAAATTCTAAGAAATTATCTGCATAAGTGCAATTTAAGTCCTTTAATAAGACTCTGACTCTTTTTTTTTTTTTAATTTTTTTTTTCAACGTTTATTTATTTTTGGGACAGAGAGAGACAGAGCATGAACGGGGGAGAGAGAGGGAGACACAGAATCGGAAACAGGCTCCAGGCTCTGAGCCATCAGCCGAGAGCCTGACGCGGGGCTCGAACTCACGGACCACGAGATCGTGACCTGGCTGAAGTCGGACGCTTAACCGACTGCGCCACCCAGGCGCCCCAAGACTCTGACTCTTAATAAAGGATCCATTTCTAAAAAACACACAAAACAAAACTAAAATGGCTCAGAAACAGTAGCTAATAAGCACTTCCTTCCTATGGGATTCAGGTCACCTTAATATCCAAAATGATTTCCCAATCCTCCCTCTATCTCTATTCTTCCCCACACCTCAAATCCTTTAAAGGGTACCTTGCTGTTGACTTTTTTTAAATAATTGCAATCTTCCTTAATTCTGATTTTTATTCTGACATCCTCCCACCTGCCACCATTTATTCTCAACCTGCCATAAGGAGATGCAAAATGGGAGAAGGTCTTCTGAAAACTGGATTCCAGTAATTACAGTGGTAGGCACCTGAACCACAGACAATTGTTTCTTTGCAGTATTGCTACTGCAACACATATTCCTTGAATTTTGCCCATTAAAAATGTTGAAAACTAAAAACATAACCTGACCTACTTTTTTTTCTTTTCTTTGTTTTATAAATACCAATAGGATATTAACTAAAATCTATAATATGTAAAGAAACAATTCAAATATACAATTCATCATGTATATTTGAATCTACCTTCCATTACCTTTAACCTCATTACCATGTACTGAAATCTCATTCTGCCTGACAACCACCCATTACTGTGTAGTGTAATTAAATACAACTTCTAATGGGCAAGTATGAAATACATACCAATACTAGAAGATGCCGTATGATTATTTAGAAATGGTTTCATGAATGTAATATGGAGCAACTCTGAAATGTGTAGATGAATCAAAAAGATATCTGCCCCTTTTATTTGTATAATTAACAATATTTCTGAAATAAGTTTGAGTCTGGTTCTCATCACAAATGATCCGAGTAAATAAAACACAGCCACATTGTCTCCTAGAACTTGAGAAAAATTATATCATAAAATGTTTATCTGCAAGAAAAGTCCATGTTAAAATATATTATGTCAAAATGAAACATTAAAGGAGAATACACAACCTAAACTAGAAACCAAATAGCAACTGCAAAGTAAATTCTGAGTACTACTATTTTCTTCACCTTTCACTGTGAATAGCCTGAACATCCTAGAATGTTTGTGGAAAAGAAAATCCTAATACTGTTATTCACCATTCCATGTTGCCAAGAACAGGGTCCTTCACTGTCCCGCTTCACTTCTTGTGGTCACCACCACCAAATAATATCCTCCAGAGCCTGAGAGAGTCGGTCAACTATCTAGAGGCACCATTTCTACACTAAAATCTTGCATTAAAAAAATGTGTCTGAAATTTGCAATTTTCTAAGTCCTCTTTTTTTTTTTTTTTTTTTTTTTTTTAAGCCTTTTTCAGCCATGATGAGGTACTGGTCAACAGGTACTACGTGGACACAGGCACTACACAGTTACCACTATTACTATCTCCACTGAAATATATAGTTTCCTCATAACTAAAGTCTAACAAGCAGTAAACACAAACTGTTTACCTACCTGCCTGACACTTGGCTTAAGATAATCCTATTTTATTCAAACAACAGGTTCAGGGAATACATGATGTGAAACGACTTCGGATTACTCCTAATACATGAATGAAACTGTAAATCGCTGAAGTCCGCTCACTTATATCAATTTAGATCATTTCTAAATTTGTCATTCAGAAAATAGATTAGCTGCAATTTTATAATTGGCATGGGTTTACCGGGTAACTTTTTTGCTCTGTGCAGTAACAAAGAATACTTATGGAATATCAAAAATCATTATTTGTCTATAGTCACAAAGTTTGCAATCTAGGTTGGTGATATGTGTTTTGTGAGTTCAAGCACCATGTCTTTACTTTGGTAATAAGAAAAAGGTAGAACAGGAGGCTTGACAAGGTAGACAGAATTCAGGTAGTTGTGTGGAGAGTACCCAAGACTTCAAAGGGCGCAGGTGAGGCATACCACAGGAGAAGTTCAACCTTGGTTGAAGTGAAATACGAACACCAAATTGGGTCAGAAAATACTCTGGGGTGAAGCAGGTAATATCAAGTTCAAATCAGCCTTCAAAGATAGACAAAGAATTCAGTTACGCACCACACACTGTTCTAAGCACCTCGTATGTATTATCACATTTAATCGTCTAACGGCTCTGAGAGGTAAGTTATTCTGTTATCCCAACTTTACACATCAGGAAACTGAGACACAGAGGTATTAAACAACTTAACCCTAGATCATCCAGCTAGTAAAGAGCAGAACCAGGATTTGAACCCACTTTATTTGCAGCACCTTTTCCCATAATCAATGCACCATACTATCTACAACTCTCAAGCCAGAAGTGAAAAACATACACTTATGTGAAGGAATAAAGAACAGAATGGAATGAAACAGAATGGGATCTATGAAACAGACAGACGTATGAACTTGGACTTTAGGTAGACTTGGTCCAAGAACTTCTTGTTGCATGGAATGGCACCAGAAATGCCTGGAATCAAGAAGATCCAGGTCTGCCAAATTCCAAAGTTGGTTTGAACTATTATAAAACCAAATTTGCTGTAACCTAAATGCTTATCAGGAAGAAGAGCAAACTCCTCTGAAAATTAAAAAAAGAAAGTAAGATCGATAAGTAGCAGACAACTTCTTAAATTAAAAAAAAAAAAGGCATATGCCTGGTTACACTGAGACTGATAGATATAAACAATTCAATTAATCAAATCAATACTTATGCCTCAGTTTTTAAATTTTCTTGATCTATATTAAAGCAAACCTATTATGTGAACCTGATATTCAAAAGCTAGGAATTAAAACAACAAATAAGAAATGGCCCTTGTCTTCAAGAACTGCCCTGAGATTATGTATATCTCATTCTATAATATCTGATGACTATTTTGGAAATAATATTTGCTCATCATCTGAATATTTCTGGATGTCCAAATGTTTCTAAATATACAGCTTTGGCTCTTCAAGTTTGTAGCATTTATCAGCTAATTCTCAGACCGTACTTTATTTCCTCCGTACCCAAAAGAAACCAAAGATTTCCCCGTGATGAAAAACATCTACATACAAAATGAAATGACTGCCTCGTTAATTAAATTCTTTCAACCTTCAATTTCTACCTTCATCAGAAGTACTTCCACCTAGTTTAGGAAGTGTTAGGGAATCATTTGTAAAGGGAGAAAAGGGGAAAAAAAAAAAAAGTGCTTCTCTTAGCCCAATTAGGAAGTTTAACCAAGGAGGTGGAATTTCAAATCAAAAAACCAAGTTCTAATTAGTTACAGATGAAAATCCCCAAAACCACCCTGATCACAATACAAATCATTAACCAAGAGCCTGGAAACCCAGAAAGAAAAGGATTTTTCATGATAAAATGGAAATGATTTGCTTTTGAAATCCTAACCACAACACCCTTATTAAATAATTTGCTCACAGACTGGGCCAAAATAACTAAAAAATGTTTTGTTATTTTCACAGATAAGATATCTTAAGTATTAGTACTGAGTATTGCTGCATATCAACTCTAAAAAAAAATGTATACTGAACCCAGTTGTTTTAAGGTTTATCATCTTTATGCCACCTGGTTTGAGATGCGTCTGCAAAACTGCCACACTACACTGATCAAAGTGTTCACCAAATCAAGAATGCAGGAGTTGACCATATGAGTATTCCAGTACTTTCTATCTTTGAATGTTCCACAAATAAATGTGTACAAGGTATTCTGAAATTATGTCTCACCTAGCAAATTAATGTGGGGTGCCCTTAAACACAGGACAGTCCATAAAATAAGGCTGCTTTATGGACTTGTCAGTATAAAAGCATCCCTCATGGGAAGGGCGTTAACAGGGTGTGCTATGGTCTTCAGTTTAAATCAAAACAGTGAACCTGAATATTTGAGAAATATAAAAGCCGTTTTTTTTTCTAAAAAGATTAACCAGAACATGCATTTCTTTCAACTTTACAACTTACAGTGAATACTACCCATTCCAACAAATATAGCCTCTTGATGCTTACTTCTCACACCTCCCAATGTAACTTGCTCTAGACAGTCTGATGGGGGCACAATTCAAATTCTTCAAAAAGGCCATGAACTAAATCACTTCCAGATTTGCTTCTGTTAGTCAAAAATTCTTGCATTAATAAAATAATATGATTATGGCAATAGCCAACTATGTGAACATGCTTATCTATTAACATAGCCACAAAAAGTAAGGTAGTCATCTCTATAAGAAAAACAAAGAAGAGAAACAGAACAACAATGAACAAAAATTCTTTTGGACTTAATCTCATCTGTGAATAATTAGAAGAATTTAGGTTGATTTGGGAGAGGTGGAAGAAAGATTCTGAAGAGATAGGATTACAGTGTCTTTTACTTTGATGTATTAAAAAATGAAGAAAATGAGGAGGAAGAAAGATTAAACACACATACATGTGTGTGCATGCATACAGGCTCGCACACACACACACTTTCAACCATCACAGGGACTAACCTCCCTGTCCCATTTTTCACTTGTTTGGGGTTAATGACAAGTAAGATAAGGGTTGTATTCAGTTCTTTGATTAAAACAAAATAAAGAAACAACTATTTTCACTCTACTTTGGTTCAGGATAACTTACTTTTTTTGGTCTACTGGAACTCATTCACAATACAGGAGGAACTAATTCTGTGCAAGATGGAATACTTGGTCAAAATATCTCCTTACACCTTAAAAACTAAATGCCGGGGTGCCTGGGTGGCTCAGTCAGTTAGACGTCCAACTTCAGCTCAGATTGTGATCTTGCAGTTCATGGGTTCGAGTGCTGCATAGGGCTCTGTGCTGACAGCTCAGAGCCTGGAGCCTGCTTTCAGATCCTGTGTCCTCCCTCCTCTCTCTATGCCTCTCCCACATTCGTACTCTCTCAAATATAAATAAACATTAAAATATATACATACATAAAAATAAATGTCTATTCTAAAATCCTGTAACAGCATACAATCACGACATGAATTCCATTACAATGACTCTATTTTATGCCCTCTAATGACTATTGAATTTTATAGGCAGAATTCTTCAAATTTCTCCTTTTTAAATACATTTGCTGTACGTTCTATTAAAAAAAAGGTACTGCATTATTATTAAAGAAATTCCTGTTGAAGAAAAATTTAGAAGTGACATGTAAGTATATAACAATTTCACCATTCAGAGATCATTTTAAATTATCTGGTGTATTTACTTCAATTTCACATATTTTTTTTTATTTAACATGTTGTTTCCCAAACTGGTATTAAAATAACATTTTTCTGGTAGATGATAATATAATGTTAATATCTGTTCCACTAAAAGCAATGTTCTGTGGTATTTAAAACAGTATAAAAAGGTTTAGGCAATGTTAGCAGAAATCTATGGCAGCTTTCTCAGACCTATAAGGTGCTAACATTTACTAGGACTTAACTCATAAGAAATGACTTGGGAAGTAAGTCATCTGGAGAGCAAACATATTTCCACATTTACTTCCCACTAAATACATCTTCCTTCTTCATTATTAGCTCTCAGCTTGGGGTACACTGAAACTACGTTATATTGGAAGGATATTTCCATATCATTAGTTTCAAAACCATGATTTTAGGGCTATAAATTATCACTAACTGTCTCATAGTTTATCAAAATTTTTCCCATTTGTTATCCTTATAAGCAAATCTCATCACATATCCATGATTGTAACCTTTAGATAAAGCACTAACCTTTTTAAGAAAATGTTACCAAACTATCGAAATGACTATACATTTCAAACAGGACTTTTCCACTGAGCTTCTATCAAAAGGGTATTTTGGGCGTGCCTGGGTGGCTCAGTCAGTTGAACGTCCAGCTCTTGATTTTGGCTTAGGTCATGATCTCACAGTTGTGGGATCAAGACCCATGTTGCACTCCGTACTGAGTGTGGAGCCTGCTTGGGATTGATTCTCTCTCTCCCTCTCTGTCTGCTGCTCACATGTGCCCTCTTTCTCTCTCTCAAAATCAATTAAGTAAACTTAAAAAAAAGGGGGGGGTCACTTGTTTAATATATGTTAGTTAATTTGATTGGCATAAAGTGAAAACTCATTTTTATTTCCATTTCTTTGCAAAACAGGCTGATTTTTTTTTCTTATTTTTATCAGCCACTTGTATTTATCTTTCCTAGACTGGACTTCAGTTCTTCTTCCCCATTTTTATTATCTTTTATCTGTTTTTTTATTCTTGATCTTTCTTTGAAATCTAAGTTCCTGAAGTTGGTTCTTCACATCATTGATTTAGTTCTTCAAACATGAATTCTTCCTTCTTGCCTCCTCTGCAGAGTTGAATCCCACTTTCCCAGTTTTTTTGTTTCCTGCAATCTTGCCTGAAATATGAGTTAGTTCTCTCCTTGCAGCTGTCTGCAGCAGGTTCACAGATACCCTACCTACTACCTTATGTTATGTTAAACTGTTTTCTAAATGTTCTAGTTTTGTAAATACTCCCTAAAATGTGCTTTTCTCGTGCATTTTCAGAAAGATAGGCCCTTACCCTGAAGTACAGTATCAGTTAACAAATCAAATGGTGTTCAGGTTTTCTGTTGCCTCTTCCTGTGCTGGTGACAGTGACCACCATCCAAAGAAGGCTTGGCCTGGCTCACTGTGCTCTTGGGTGGTTATAGAAATCCCTTCGCAGTGCTGTAGCAGAAATATAGATTCATAGGAAGAGTCAAAAGTCCAATTCTCAGTGGCCATCGGGCATTAATGTAAAGCTTGTCTTCTGGATGGCAAAGGAACCTTCTCCTAACAGATTGCCGATCTGAAAAAGGATCACCTGAAATCTAAAAGGCCTACCATTCGGTTCTCCACTCCCACTTTGAGTCCATTACCTGGGAGACATCTTCCTTTCAGGATGCAGTGGTCTGCAGCTCCAACTAACCTAATCTTTAATGTCCTTGCTGTTTTCTTTGTTCTTAAAGCTGCTGGACAGACAGAAAAACTACGAGAACAGAAGCATAAATGATGGTAATATTATAGCTTCCTCAGAAAAACAGCCGCCCTTGCAGCAGATGGAGAGCTGCCCCATTTCCTCGATGTTTCAAGATCGTGGGTGTCTGAGCAAGCAGATGATGTTACAAAAGAAGCAAACTACATTTGCTACTTTATACTGATTAGTTTCATTAGATAATCCTGTTTTTCCTAGTCTAGTTCCTTGTAGATGGGGGAAATGCATCAAAATTTCTGGCAATTGAGTATCAGTCTTTTCCCCCCCCCCATTACTGAGTTTGTTTCTAGGTCTTCATTAATCTCTTAGCAGAAAATTAGAAGAGGCTATGTCAGCAAATGCAACCAAATGCTATTTTTAATGGGAAGCCTCTCTAAATTTTAAATATAAGTTCGAATCTGATTATTTCACTGCCAAGCACAAGAACTCATTTGATCCATTAACATTAACTTTATTTTAAATAAATTTATTAATGCTGAAAAGAACAACACACAGGAGACCAGAAGGCAATGTTGCTCTCAAAGTCACAAGTATCACCAATGCAGAAATGCAAATTCCTCTTCTTCACTGGTAACTGGCACCCGAAGAATAAAAGTAGACTTTCCTGTTGGCTGAAGTTGAAGGTGGTTACCAAAAAAAATTAGCATTATCCTCTACTTTCTGGGTGTTATTACTCATATAGTTTTTGCTAAGTACATGACAGTGTTTTTGTATTTTCTATCATTCTAGAGCACACAGGCTAACCACACTCATTTGCTTATTACTGATGAACACCATGATACTGGCAAGTCTGAAGTACTTGGCCCCATCAATGTCTCATTACCATGTTGACATTTAAATAACACCAAGTAGAGATTCTACATATGGCTCACTTTCACATCCCACACATCTAGCTAACTCTAAAGAATGGAAAATAAAGAGGAAATGCAGATAAATATGTTATTAGAAAAGAGACAGGGAGAGCTTCTCTGAAGCTCTGTCCTGGACACATTTTAATGGTTATAATCCACCTTTGAAAAGATTCATGTGAACACCAGTGAAACTTAACAGCAATCTCTGTAAAGTCAAAGAAACCTGATATAAAATCCGGGCTCTACTACTTAATCGTTGTGTGACCTTGAGCAAGGTAATTAACCTCTCTATGGCTCTGATTTCTGTTTTGTAAAATAAAGGTATGAATAATGTGTGCTTCGTCAGATGGTTAACAGACTTAAAAATAAAAGATAAGGCAAGTAACATAACTGCTAGATAAGTGCTCTATAAATGTTTGGCATGATCACCGCCCCCCCCCCATGTATTCTAAAATAACACAATCTTTACATGATATGGGATTCCACTTAAAGAAGATGAAGAAAGGATGTCTTTGGCAGTCACCCACAATGATTTGCTAGCAACGGATAATTTGCTTAGATTTATTTTCGCACTGAGATTATTTTAGCTTGCACCATTCAAGACACCTTAGATGGATTCTGAGAAACAACTGAATCACTTCTCCTTATCAATTACATTAAAGTATAAGAAAAACTGAATAGACAGAGGAAAAAAACAACAAAAAAAACAAAGCAAACAAAAACACACACACACACAAAAACTATTGATGCATCAGAAAACAGGCCCTATATTTAAAAGCTTAGCTTAGTGGCACCTGGGTGGCTCAGTCAGTTGGGCATTTGACTTCGGCTAAGGTCATGATCTCGCGGTCTGTGAGTTCGAGCCCCGCGTCAGGCTCTGTGCTGACAGCTCAGAGCCTGGAGGCTGTTTCGGATTCTGTCTCCCTCTCTCTCTGACCTTCCCCCATTCATACTCTGTCTCTCTCTGTCTCAAAAAATGAATAAACGTTAAAAAAAAAAAAAAAAAAAAAAAAAAAGCTTAGCTTGGAGCAAAGGTTCTCAAGAAAAGCACCTAGGACTCTCTTCTTTTTCAAAATAAGTGATCACATTTTTGGCTTGCACATGCTTTTTATGGGCTGAGAAACTTATGTCAACTGCAACACAAAGGAGAGTTCCAAACAAAGCATTTCCCTGGGTCCCTCACACCTTTTGAATGAATGACTAGAGACTCATGAGGGTGAAGTACACATTTATAATTATATGAGTCTAGAACCTTACTACATTTTACATAAATACATAGCATTTTAGGAAAAAATTTAATATGCAATGAATTCTTCAAGAACACACAACTATGTTAACATGTTGATTGCTTCTGACAAAGCTCCAAGCAAAACAAAGCTTTGTCAAAAGCAATCAACATGTTAAGAAAAGACACATAGGGTACATGAGTGGTTCAGTTGGTTAAGCGTCTGACTCTTGGTTTCAGCTCAAGCTATGATCTCACAGTTCATGAGTTCGAGCTCCACATCGGGCCCCACGTCAAGCCCCACGCTGACAGCATGGAGCCTACTTGGGATTCTCTTCACCTCTCTCTGCCCTTCCCCCTGCTATCTCTCTTAAATAAATAAATAAGAACTTTTTTAAAACAGTCACACGCATTATCTTAAAAGCACTTGTTTTCGAATTGCTAATACAAATATTTTTAACTTGTATTTGTAGCTGTGGTCTTCCTAGTGATGCCACATGTCTGTACGAGAATCTACCATTTCATTATTCCTGGTACAGTCATGCCTAAGCATTTCCATATTGAAATTGTTATTTTTGAAAATGTAGTTGTTAAAGTCTTTCATAAAAAACTTTCATATGATTTCTCCTTCATAAGAGACTTACAGTAGGATAACATAATATTTTTTTTTTTTTTATCATTTCAGGATACTCAAGGACTGTTATAGACGAGGCAGCATGGGGTTTGAAGGAAGACAGCACTAGCAGGAAAAGAACTTCACAGATGACCTCAAACATATGAATGCAGCCCAGAGGAAATGCAAGTAACTCAGTTACTTTCCTTCAAGTACACAATGAATAAGAAAGAGTAACTTGAACTTGCATTAAGAAAATTTTAGGTTAGGTATTTTAAACACCATCCCGCAAAAAAGGGCTGTAAATCGCCACAATGACTGAGAAATTTCTTATCAGCATACTTCAGCCATTTAAGAATGTGATAAACAAAAGCTTTGTTAAAAACTAAGTTGTACCATAAACTGTGGCAATTCTATAGTAATTCATTTAATACTTTAATGGTTCAAAATGTTTCAAAATGAACTTGTACAAAATTCAGTCTTCAAGTAACAACTTGGGAGCTTTTACAGTGATGTGAAAGAAATGGTGGGCGGGGTGTGCTATCTGTTCAGAACGTTTCAAGTTTGATGGCGGCCTGTGCTGCTAGTCTAACCATGACCTCTCGACCCCACACCATCCAAAGTCGGGGAGAAAAACAGGAAAAAAAGAAAAAAATAACACTGGCACTGAAAACAGCAAAGCTTATTTTGGGTACCTCTTAATCTAAATACAATGAAAGTTACTTTAAGAAATACGGATTCAGCATCACACATCCACATATATATAAGCTACACCAGCCCCCACAAATATTCTCGTCACAGAAGTATCATAAAACCACTTGCACCTTTCATCCAAAAATGTAATGTGGGATGAAAAGTAGTTTACCAAACTTTAATATTCACCATAAGGTAAAATTCAGCTATTAAGTATTTTGAATTCTTAGATTTACAACTGAATTTATTAATTCAATCAATAAAAATCTCTGGAGTTAACAATCTCACATATGTGACAGTTGTATCGGTGAGGCATCAAGTTGGCATGAATCTCTCTGAAGGGGACTTTCTGTTACTTTTACTCCATGAATTCCAAGTTTGGTAAAGTAAACAAATTACCCTTTTTAGGTAACAAACATTTGCTCGTTTTTAATAAATCAATCATACACTACTTTAAATCAGTACTTATGACCAGGGTAATATGACTATTGGTACCAATCTGCATTGCAGGTCCCTAGGAGTCTGAAAACTCCAGACTGGGGACCATGGGTCTATAATGTATTAAGCTCTAAAAACAAAATAGAACTATTAAAAGCAAACCGATTTTTCACAAATGGACTTTCAATTTTAAACCACCCAATATTTCTTTGTCTAAAACCCAGAATTTTCCCTGTAGCTGAAATTCCACACATGGTCTCCATATCCCCAAAGAAATGCCCTTTCCAGATGAGTTCCTAAGAACAGAAGTATGTTTCTTCGAAGTCAGCAAGCTATTTATAAAAAGTACAGTAGCCCCCAAGGGAAGATCAATTGGCAAGTATAAAATTACCTTTATATAGTGTAGTAGCTGCTATGCCCTTTCTTTTAAGGAGGACAAATACAACAATGATCAAAAAAATAAGGCATGTGGAACGTGATAATTTTAATATGGTGCCTGTCATTACAAGAGGAAAATACTACTGATTTTCATGACCCTGTAAAATATTTGAATTACCAACTAAACTTGCAAGTGCATAAATATCATAAAGCCAAATAATGTACTTTCATTACCACACCTATCATTTGAAACTAGAAAAAGCAACATCTTAAATGTTAAGATATCTTATTTTTAGTAATGTTAAAACATAGCTTACTGATTTATGTAAGTTCTTCAACATGTAAATGGTTTATATTGAATATATGCTAAAATTTCCATCATTGTTTAAAATTAGACATAGTAATGTTCATATATATATATATATATATATATATCTGTGTGTGTACACATTTTTGTCTATACAGCTTAATTTGAATTACTTTTCTTCCAAACACTCACTGAAGACCACAGATGATATTTAAAACACTGTCCAACTGATGTGGCCTGCACATACCCAGGAAGAATGGAAAATGGCCAAAAAGAACCAAGACAGCCATGCCAGTGCATCTGGACTAAATTCTGTACCTCCCTACACTTGATCTACCTGTAAGAACCACACTCCCTTGGTATTTGTAAGAAATGCTAATGTCACCGTGCATAAATAGGTAAGAGGGGGGAAATGCGTTCACTCTTAGCACAAGTTACTGAAATAATCTCTACTTTCTTCATCTTTGTCCCCAATCTATATGACCCACTGCAACAAATTTTTATTAATAACCTACTATAGGCCAGACGCTGTGCTAGGCACTGGGGAGAAGATGTACAAGACAAACAAGATCCCATGTTCACAGAGTTATTAACACAAAGTTTATAATCTAGTTGGAGAAAATAAATGTTTGTGTTTATGTATGTTTGTGGCTCCTTCTTTTATTGTAGAGTGCTTATTATATGCCAAGCACTAATGTGACAGCTTTAGGTTACCTCAATTGACTCAGTATCTGCATAAACACACACATAAAAATTCAAGTAACCATTCATTAATGAAAAAAATAACAAAAGAATAAACATTAAAAGATAAAATATGATGAACAGCTATATAAATTAGAGTTATGTGTCCAAAGAATATCAGTTACTGCATGAGGAAAATAAATTAATTCAGGAAATAATAGAATAAAAGTAATTTCAGATTAAATATAAGAAATATGTTCTAATACTAATATTGAATACTTCCCCAAAACTAAATTCTATTGTCACTCAATTCTATCCTTTTAATCTAAAATACTGTGTGTCCATGTTAATCTAATGCAAAATTCAAACCAGAAGTATATTTTTAAACATGCAACTTAAAGAATTTATGTTAACCATATTACTAAATCGTAAAGTTCAGCAAATTATAAATCATTTCTTTTTAAGATTTATTTATTTTTGAGAGAGAGGATGCACATGAGCACAAGTGGGAAAGGGGCAGAGAGAGGGGGAGAGAGAGAGACTCCCAAGCAGGCTCTGAGCTATCAACGCAGAGCCCAACTCGGGGCTCAAACTCACCAACAGTGAGATCATGACCTGAGCCAAAATCAAGAGTTGGATGCTTAACTGAGCCACTCAGACACCCCTATAAATCATTTTAAATTATCATCCTTATCAGACTTCATGGAAACCAATGAACTTGTTTGACCAAGTGCCAATTTGAACCGTCCTTATCAAAATTATCTAAATATGGAAATCTAGCATATCCCTCTATGAGGATGTTAACTTTTGCATGGACTGCCAGATGAATTTTCTTACTCTACCAGTTTACCAATGGGGTTTGCACCATGTTCATTAGTCCTATGAGGATCATCCTTTCACCAGCCAGAGACAGCTGTAATATTTGCTAATACAAAAGTCTGTGAATTTCCAAACAGAAGCATCTATTTATTTAACAAACTTTTAGTGATCACCTTCTACAGCAGTTAATATTTTTTAATACTATCCTCAAAATTGTTTTTATTTTTATTTTTTTTAAATATATGAAATTTATTGCCAAATTGGTTTCCATACAACACCCAGTGCTCATCCCAACAGGTGCCCTCCTCAATACCCATCACCCACCCTCCCCTCCCTCCCACCCCCCATCAGCCCTCAGTTTGTTCTCAGTTTTTAAGAGTCTCTTATGCTTTGGCTCTCTCCCACTCTAACCTTTTTTTTCTTTTTTCCTTCCCCTCCCCCATGGGATCCTGTTAAGTTTCTCAGAATCCATACATAAGAGTGAACACATATGGTATCTGTTTTTCTCTGTATGGCTCATTTCACTTAGCATAACACTCTCCAGTTCCATCCACGTTGCTACCAAGGGCCATATTTCATTCTTTCTCATTGCCACGTAGTAGTCCATTGTGTAATATATAAACACACATTGTGTATATAAACCACAATTTCTTTATCCATTCATCAGTTGATGGACATTTAGGCTCTTTCCATAATTTGGCTATTGTTGAGAGTGCTACAGCAGTTAATATTTAAAGAGAGTGTCCTAGGGGTGCCTGGGTGGCTCAGTTGGTTAAGTGTCTGAATCTTCGTTTCAGCTCAGGTCATGATGTCCCAGTTCATGGGTTCAAGGCCCACGTCGGGCTCTGTGCTGAACGCAGAGTTGGCTTGGGATTCTGTCTCCCTCTCTCTCTCTGCTTCTCTCTCTCTCTCTTTCTCTCTCTGTCTCTCCTCAAAATAAATAAATAAACATTAAAAAAAATAAAATAAAAAATAAAGAGAGTATGCTAGTCACTGGGTTGGCCACACCTAGGAAGGTAAGTCTATCTATTACTCTCACAGGAAATGAAAGAGGAAAGGCAAGTATATTCCAAGAAAAAAGGGAAACACCCATGAGCAGAAAAAGAGATGAGGATATAAAAGTAATCTGGGATATCTGTTTGGAGTAAGTCTCAGAGAAAATGGGGGTAAAAGGCTAGATTGTGGATGGTGGGGTCAGCCTTAGACAGAAGAGGAGCACTACTTCCTGCACCCTTCCTCAGACCCACGGAGGGTGAACACACAGAATGCAGGCTACAACTTGGATGGGGAAGAGATTTCATCTCTGTGTCTATAAACCTCTAGCAAAAGGATATTTAGCATTTCCTTTCATTATGAAGGTAGGCAACAAATCACAGTGCCAATACCGGTAACCTTGTCACCAGTGGAAATCACAAACATTTTCATATCATGTCTCAGTTATTACAGATATCTGTAAAAATGCTGTTTACATTACTAACTACTTTGAAATTAAGGTAGTCACATGACCTGCCACTGGAGCTTATTTCATGCACAATAAACACTCACATATAATATCAGAAGTGTTTTTTATATTTTGAAAACTATCTCATTAACCAAAGGGATCCACGGCCCAGAAAAGGAAGAGCAACACTCTGAAGCATAAGAGACAAAATAAAGATGGGACGAATTATGTTGCCATTTCCTTCCATTGCCTCAACTCTTTGGTCAAAGTCTGCAGCACAGAAGAGCCCTTGTGTTCATGATGCTGGGCGACCCTGAAGGAATGGTTATCAAGAACTAAGAGGAAGGAAAAGCAGCAACCCAGGGGACAATCCTCTATGTACTATAGGTTTTGACTGAAGGGTTAGAACAAACACAAAGAGAACAAACACAATATACCCTGAGACAGGCAACAGCTGCTGTAAAACTCCAGTGACCGAAGACCTTTTACTATGTTTCTAGGACTGCTTTCTCTCTCCATCCCTTCCTCACTTCTCATTCCTATACCTTTCAATCTTTTATCTAGCATAGCCCACAGAAACTAAATAACTAAAAACTTTATTATGCACCACCACACCTAACTGCCCACTCCATCTGTGCCCCAATGCTCCACCGCCTTTCCTCCAATCTGAATAAACAGTCTGTGCACTCACGTAAGCACCCATCTCCCTGCCCCACAGTCCCATCTTGGCACCAGATCCCATCTTGTGTGGCTAACTCAGTAACAGCACTACAGCCGTTCCCCACCTCACCCCACCCCGTCCCCTGCCTTGTATCTCTCCACTAAAGCACTCCCAGGCTTGAATTACTTTCATTAAAAAAAAAAAAAATCAAAAGCAAGAACTTCTCTTGGACTCATTTCCTACTTCAAATACCATTCATTTCTCAGCTCGTTTTTTCCTCAAGAGAACTGTCTACACTTGCTACCTCCAATTCCAACCCTTCAGGCTTTCCATCAACTCCCGCCTGCTTCTGTCAAGGTCATCACTTGACCACCCCATATGTTGCTGAACTTTAAACAGGATTTAATAAGGTTATCAACTCCTTCTCCTTGAAATATTTTCATCACATGGCTGCCTGGTACACATAATCTCCTGAATGTCCTTCTACCTCACTATTTCCCAATCCTCCTTTTGCTGGTTCCTCTCTTCACATCCCCAACTTCTAAACGTCAGAGTGCTCTAGGATCAGTCTTCAAGTTTCTTTTCTATGTACACTCAATCTCTAAATGTCTCGTTCCGTCTATTGGTTTTAGGCAAAACCTCTATGCTAATGAAACCCAAAATTTCTATCTCCAGCCAGGTCCCTTCCCGAGCTCCCCACTTCACATACCCATTTTAATCGAAATCTCAACATGTCCAAAGATGAACTTCTGGTTTCACCCACACTTTCACATCTCAGTCTCCCTCGGCCCCATAAATGGGAACTTCATCCTTTAATCTGGGAAAATCCTTATACTTTCTCTTGATGTCTATTTATCTCCCACACATAATTCAAATTCTTCCATTTCTCCCTTTATAATACATTCTGAATTTTACTTTTTCTCATCAGTTCCACCACTGCCACCCTGGCTCACCTGGGGTTGCTGTAACAGACTCCACAAGTCTCTGTCTTGTCCTATCTTTTGCCCTAACATTACTCTCCATACAGCAGCCAGAACGATCTTTTTAAAGCCAATGACAACTCATGTTACTTACTTGATTAAAACATTCCAATGACTTTCCATATCACTAAAAATACAAGCTAAAGTCCTTACGAATGCCTGCAAGTCCGAACATGATCTGTTACCTCTCTGAATACCCACTTAGGACCCTCCCTTTGGATCAGTCCACTCCAGGCTCACTGGCTTCCTCACTGGTCTTCAAGCACACTGGTCGCATCGCTGCCTTGAGTTATCTGCCCTTTGTTCTTCACTCTGTCAGGACTGTCTTCTCCCAAAATAAAATAACACGTACCTCACTCTTAATATATGAAAATCACTGCAGTGATTATTTCTTTAAAATAATATCTTCCCCCTTTTTTGTACTTCCATTACTGAAAACTGTCCCCATTGGGTACTTTGGGGAATTAATCATGAAGAACTGTTATATACAGAAGTTCAATTGATTTTAATTCCCCCTTTAAAATGGCTTTCAGGGGAGCCTGGGTGGCTCAGTCGGTTGAGCGTCCGACTTCGGCTCAGGTCATGATCTCGCGGTCTGTGAGTTCGAGCCCCGGCATCAGGCTCTGTGCTGACAGCTCGGAGCCTGGAGCCTGCTTCAGATTCTGTGTTTCCCTCTCTCTCTGCCCCTCCCCCGCTCATGCTCTGTCTCTGTCTCTCTCTGTCAAAAATAAACAAACATTAAATTTTTTTTAAATAATAAAAAATAATAAAATGGCTTTCATAGACTCGCTGAAAGAGTTTAACTGAAATTTATCTTCACATTTCTTTGAATTCCTGAAAGGTTTGGACAGATAGACTAGAAGTGTATTTATTTACCAAATACTTCACCTATATATAGATTTTTTTACTTCAACTATATTAAATACTTTTATTCTTACTTCCCCTGCAATTTGCAAGACACTTTCTAATATACTTCATAAAGTAACCAAGATTGAAACACAGATTCCTAGAGGGAAATAATTCTTCCAAATCCTTTGCCTATATCCTGGGCTTCTATTAAATCCAGATAATAACACTCAGTATTTCTTCTTACAATTTCATGTAAATGGACTAGATCCCAACTTTTTGCTTATACCTAAGTAGAATTTTATTAAAAATTGTTTTTATAGAGGCATCTGGGTGGCTCAGTCAGTTAAGTGTTTGACTCTTGATGTCAGCTCAGGTCATGATCACACAGTTCGTGGGTTCGAGCCCTATGTCGGGGCTCCACACCGTTAGTGCAGAGCGTGCTTGGGATTCTCTCTCCGTCTCTCTCTCTCTCTCTCTCTCCCTCTCTATCTCTCTCCCTCTCTCTCTGCACCTCTCTCTCTCCCCCTCAAAATAAATAAACTTTAAGAAATTGGTTTTATAAAGCTTAAACAGAGGATATAAAGTAGAAACTTTAGACTGTTATTGAAACAAATAGGAGTCTGCCTCTAAGTTTTGAAATAGCCTTTCCTAAAATAAGAACTTCCTACTTATTTTCAGTCTCACCTTTTCTAACTTAACAATTTATGATGAACTGCCTTAAAATTCAACAACTTTCTGAGGCTGAAGTGAAATTATTAAAAGATATAAGTTTAGGGGCGCCTGGGTGGCGCAGTCGGTTAAGCGTCTGACTTCAGCCAGGTCACGATCTCGCAGTCTGGGAGTTCGAGCCCCGCATCAGGCTCTGGGCTGATGGCTCAGAGCCTGGAGCCTGTTTCCGATTCTGTGTCTCCCTCTGTCTCTGCCCCTCCCCCGTTCATGCTCTGTCTCTCTCTGTCCCAAAAATAAATAAAAAAAATTGAAAAAAAAATTTTTTTTAAAAAGATATAAGTTTAAAGATATTAAATAGCCAAGACATGGAGATAATTCAAGGGTCCATTAGTAGATGGATGAGTAAAGAGGAGGCACATATACATGAAATATTACTGAGCCATAGAAAACATGAGATCTTGTCATTTGCAACAACATGAATGGAACTAGAGGGTATAACGCTAAGTGAAGTAAGTCAGAGAAAAACAAATACCCTATGACTTCAGTCATATGCCGATGCAAGAAACAAAACAAATGAGCAAACAAAAAACAGACTCTTAAATACAGAGAACAAACTGATGGCTGCCAGAGGGAAGGGGGGTGGGGGGAAACAGAGAAAGGGGTTAAGAGTACAATTACCATGATGAGCACTGAGTAACGTATAGAATAACTGAATCATTATATTGTACACCTGAAACTAATATAACACTGTATGTTAATTATACTTCAATAAAAATTAATAAACAACTACTTGTAAGTATTCACAAGGTACTTAATTACTGCCAGATTCTGAACAGGATATAAAGTTAAGTGAGGCAATTTTCTGCCCTCCGAGATTTTATAATCTAGCCAGGAATTAAAAGGAAATGAAAGGGACCAAATATTTGTCTCAAACTATCATGTGCCAAGCACTGAGTAGGGCAGGAGACATGAACTATATCAGTTAATCCATGTAACCACTCAGGGAAGAAGAAAAAAAAGTATAGAGAGAGAGAGAGAAAGAAAGAGCGAACGAGCCTAGAAAAAATATTCCCCCATAACTTTCTACCCATTTACTCCTTAAATTATGTAGTTAAATCCCCTAAAAAAATTTGTCATCTGTGATAAATTATTTTATAAAATTTCTAATTATCAACATTCAGCAATGATTTTCTCTCTCTCATCCCTTAGTGCTAACATTCTATTTTGCTATATTTTAATTGGTGACAGCAGAGAAGTCTTGCAAGAAGCTAAACCAAAAGAACAGTACAATTACTAATCTAATGCCTCCTCTTTCTTCCTCTCTTGATCTTCTCTAAAGAAGGGCATAGGTGAAGTACATGCCTTCTAAATTCTGGCCCACTATTATCTCAGCCACAGGCATTAATCTTATCAATTTGCACTCCTGATTACTGAAAAACATGTCTCACTGAGAATTATCCAGCGATCAATATGAAATTGATTTGGAATCCAGAGCCATTACTTCTTCCTTTTTTCAGCACATCCTTCTTCCCTAGAGCAAAATCCTGTATCAAATTAGACTGCCTATGTCTGCGAGTGTGCAGAGAATCCAGAGGGAGAGAGACGGGGGACAGCAGAGAGGGAGAGACCTGGCCAACACCCCCATCCCCACAGTCTTTTGAGGCGCAAGCTCTTCTATACAGTACACCCCATCCCTCTGTCCCAGAGATGGGTCAGGTGGGGAACTAACTTGGGTCCTCTCCCACACTTTCTCCCAGACACTGTAATTGTGAACAGAGAATGTGGCCAGAGAGAAGTCATCCACTTGAAGGATGTCTAGACAGAGGTCAACTGGCAAGTGGCTCCAATTCTAAAGCCTTGCTGTTCAATTCTTTCTTTGGACCACCCCCAAATCCTCTCACTAAGCCTATTTTCCTTACGATTAGCTTATGTTTCCTATAACTGTAGCACAGGTGGCTGGGCTGGGGTGACAATGGGACAGGGCAAGAAAAAGCCACAAAGGAAGATGAGTGGAATTAAACAATCCCAATGAAATTATTCAAATAATTTGTGATTATTCAAATCATACTAATGATTCAAAATGGAAAGGTATGTTTATATTTAATATTTCTTCAAAGTTTCTGGTCTTAGGGTTACAATCTCAGCTCCTTCTTCACTATCCCAACAAGACTGGAAATCCATCATGGAACTGACAGAAACATAAAGTAAGTCCCCAAAATAAAAAGGGTGAAGGGAAGTTGCATGCATCTCAATGAGGCTCAGAGAGAAAATAATTCTTAAGGCTTTCACCCAGTTGTTGATTACCAACACAAAAATGAAACTCATTCACCACACTTCTTTTGAACAGCAGCTGGTGTTCCCAAAAACATTTTTTGGAAGTTTCCAATTTATCACTGAACGGACAGGCACATAAAATAATAACCAAAAGATGAACCTTATAATTCAATATTCTGATTAGTTAAAATAAACTTCTCTAACAATACACCATATTATGACCCACATAACAACAAGGATAAAAGAACCCTAGTTCTATTTTATTGGTAAAGAATGGCCCCATTAACCATTCATTTGAAGTTAGACACCTGAAAGCAACCTGGAAGAAGAAACACATCAAAGACCCAGTGAAGCATGACTTCAAAAAGTATTGCACAGATGTGAGCTTCCAGGAAACAGCCCACTCTGAGGCCAGAACTCAAACACAGGGTTGGCCTTCACTTTCAAACTAGGAAAGACTCTGAATGGTATCACCACAAACTGTTTTCACAGTAAACTTCCCTAGATTCAACTGGAAAAGTTTCCTTTTTATTTAAAAAAACTAGAATTTAACACTGTAAAGATCATGATCCCTAGAATCTAGTTCCCTGGGTTCTCCTGCTTGACTCTTTTTTTTTTTTTTTCAACATTTATTTATTTTTGGGACAGAGAGAGACAGAGCACGAACGGGGGAGGGGCAGAGAGAGAGGGAGACACAGAATCGGAAACAGACTCCAGGCTCTGAGCCATCAGCCCAGAGCCCGACGCGGGGCTCGAACTCCCGGACCGCGAGATCGTGACCTGGCTGAAGTCGGACGCTTAACCGCTTAACCGACTGCGCCACCCAGGCGCCCCTCTCCTGCTTGACTCTTTACTAGCTGCATGCATAAGGCTGGGCAAGTTATTTAATCACCCTAGAACTCGACTTTCTCAGGGTTAATGTAAGCAGTAAATGTGGTTATATTTTAAACATTAAAACGGTGGCTGGCACATAGTAAGTCCTATTCCTGCCTGAAAATAATTAAGAGTTTTTCTTTACTATCCAAGTCTCATACAAGATCCAGGTATCAGAGTAAATGGATAACTCTATTTCCTAAAAATAGATCAGCACAAGTGTGTATTTATGTTTGTGTATGTGTGTGTGCGTAAAATGCAAGTATCATTAAATTTAAAAGGTATTGAACAGTACCGTGAGACACTTTCATTAATGATGATAAATAGATTTTTTTTTCTTAGTTATTTTTCATCCTATAATTACCTCAGAGAAAACTGGGGTGAAGAGTTCAAATCCGGTTTTTAAAATGTCCTACAGCACAATTATAGCTACAAAACACATTCAGAGACTAAGCTTAATGACCCAGAGCACAAAGCATGTTTTTAAAGTAAGTATCCTCATATTTTTACTATGGTTATTAATACCTAAGAAGGAGTTAATTCCAGTGATTATATGTAGTTGTACATAAAGATGAATTGTGGAAAACTTATCCTTAAAATGGACAATATTTTCACGGCTTAAAATAGATCTAGAATACGGTATTTAGTATCTTTCAGTGTTCTCTTTCCACATCAAATGTGTGTTTACATTGAAGACTGTTAGCTTAGGATTATGTAAGACTTGTTTACAAATACCTACTGATACCAAAGGAGGTTTGAACACAGGTCAAACAATAGCTTAGAATCATTCATTTTACTCAAGGATTTTAAGAAAATTTTTGATTTATACTAAAGCATGTTATGGAAGACAATGTAAAATTATAGTTAATATTTAATATAAAACAGGAGACATTAAAAGTTGTGCTTCAGGCTACTTGTCCAAGGCCCCAGGGGTGTGTGTTTGCTCTCCCTTCCCATTAGCCAGTGGGAACTCCTGACTGTATCATCAGTCTGTTTTCTTACTTCCCAGTAAGGGCTAGTTTCCAACGGGGCTACATGTAATCGCGGGACCAGGGATGGAATTTGCAATCTAGCTGCAGTCTAATCAGAGCGAGTCTTAGCATTCTCACTAGAATTTCTGCAGTAAATGCACATGGCTGTAACTCTGGACAACACGGAATGAAGATGTGAAGCAATGAGGACATCCCACCTGGGGATGGTACAAATGTGGAGCAGGGCAGAGGCCAGAGTATTTTAGGAAACAAAGTTGGATCTCAATGACATCCTGAGCCTCTGGATCAAACCTTGCCTGAAGCTGATATCACTGAACCTTTTTTTATTTTGTGAGCCAGTACATTTCTTCCACCGTTTAAGAGAGTCTGAGATGCACTTTCTATAACATAGTATTTTTTTTGTGTAAAAGTTGAAAAAACATTGAGAAAAAAAGAGCAGAGATTTTATTACCCATTGATCTTTTCTATTACTCAAGTCAATGCCTCTGTCTCACCCCACATACTATTCTTTCTCCTCTCCCTCACTATTCCTTTGTACTTGACTTTAAGAATTTCCATCAATCTGTGTCTATCCCTTTCTTTATGAATCGCTTAAACTTCCAAGCCCCTGTCTATGGCAGTCAGTCCTGAATCATCAAACCAAAATTTAAATGAATCTGCACTGGTTTCTTTCATGCCATTTTTGACATCTATATACTATGAACCTGAGAACCCTAGCCCATTTCTTCAGTATGAAAAACTAATTATTATTATAAATGGGGGAAAGTGAATAGAGGTATCCATTCATACATAAAGTTTCATTTTTGTTACTGAAAAGGTATACTTGAAAATGTGTTGTTAATCTTCCTACACTTCCAAACTTTCAACAAGACACAGATCTTTATCTGCCCTTCTCCTCCTCCTCCTGCTAGTTTCGTAGGAAATGTTCTCCTTTCTGCCCATGAAGACCAATCTCTCTCTCTACACTCCCCCAGTTGGTCTGCTACATTTTGAATTATTTTGTTCTTCCGTATCTTTCCTTATAGCTTAAAGCATTTTTAAGTCTCTTCTTTCCCAAATCAAAAATAAATACATAAAACCACATCATACAACCTCTGCCCCAAAGCCCATCTAATTTTTCTTTTCTGTATAAAATAAAATTAACTTTGTGTCTTTTTTTTTAACCTTTCGTAATATTCTACTAAAAGTTTGAAATCATATACACCACTCACATTACATTTCTATTTCACGACCTTGTTCCAAGGCAACCAATTTCACCTCTTACTTGTGTTTTCTCTGCCCTTTGGCCACACCAAACCCCAGCATAGCCTCTCAGACACATCATGCATAGCTTCTGTGTGTGTCTCCTTATTTGTGTCATGCCGCTTCCTCCTCATCTTTCAAGATTTAGCACAGGTACCGTTTCATCCACAAAGCCTTTTCCCACCTGCCTCTGTGACTCCCCACACAATTTCCTGATTTCTATCGCAGTAGAAAACTTGCCTACAGCAAATGATACTGTTTTTGAGACAGCAAAAAATTTTTTAAGTGCAAGCATGTTAAAAAAAAGCAGGTGTTTTTTTTTAAACATGTTTTTTTTTTTTTACATTTAAGACAGAAAACAACTAACGGTTCACAAAAGGTCTTTTGGTCAATAATAAGATTATCCCAGGGCACCTGGGTGGCTCAGTCGGTTAAGCGTCCAACTTCGGCTCACGTCATGATCTCACGGTTCATGGGTTCAAGCCCCGCGTTGGGCTCTGTGCTGACAGCTCAGAGCATGGAGCCTGCTTCAGATTCTGTGTCTCCCTCTCTCTCTGCCCCTCCCCTCGCTCACATTCTCTCTCTCTCAAAATAAATAAACATTAAAATAACAATAATAATAATAACAATAATAATAATAGGCTTATCCAGAAAAAAATAATAGAGATCTAAGGTATTTAATAGCCTGTGGCCTTTTTGCCCATCTTTCTGAAGTTGGGAACCCCATAAAAACATGATTCCACATCTATGTGTCGCATTCTGCCGTAGGGTTCCGCTATGCCAAATATATTCCTAATAGTCCAACATTTACACCTCACCTAAAATCCAATCACAATAAGTATTCCTATTTTTTTCAGACAGAAAAAGTTAAATCAAAATGTACTGTTTGTAAACATCACCTTTCGGATATCAGTTTCTTTTTTTAAGTTTTTATTTATTATTTTTTAGTAATATTTACACCCAACATGAGGCTCAAACTCACAACCCTGAGATCAAGAGTTGCATGCTTTTCTGACTGAGCTAGCCAAGTGACCCAGTATCATTTTCTTTCATGCCTAATATTCCTTTCATCAAATATATAAACTGAAGTATACAATGTTTTTCTAACCGTAAGAACATATAATGGTTGATTTTACTTTACAGTATTAAGTCAGTATTTCTATTTGGGAAAAAAACTATAATTAAAATTGATACCTACTAATCGTCAGTGTCCCATTTCAAAAAGAAGAAATCGTGTAAGTTAGAATTTTTTGAAAAGTTATCACAAACATTAGATTTTTGGCCTTTAAGAAAAACAGATTTTAGCAGTATAATTGTTTAGAACGTGGGCTTTGGTTCAGACTACCTAAGCTCAACTTAGCTATGAGATTTTGAGCACTTAACTCCTCATGGTTTTTACTTTTAATTTTTGAGGATTAAATAAATTAATGAGAACAAATTAAAGGGTTTTAAAGAGTGCTTGGCACAGAGTAAATGGCAAAAAAAAAAAAAAAAAAAGAAAGAAAAAGTTACCTATGCTTCTATGTCAAAAGAAAAACCTCATATATCAAATTAAAATACAAATTTGGTAAGTATTCCCAAATCCTCACAGGTGGCTATTTTCCCCCAATATATAATAAGCTCCTAAAAATTAAACAAGAGCAAAGATGAACAACTGATGAAAACTAGTCACAGTCAACACAAATGAAGATTTGACCAAAAAATAAAAATCAAATCAAATCAAACATAAATAGTTTCTATATGAAAAGATACCGAACTCTCCTAAGAAAAATGCAAAACAAACATCAGAGAGACAGAATCTTTTCTTTGCAGCTTTGTAAAAGTCTAAGAGCTTGCTGAGACAGCCACAGGTGGCATCTATGGACACAGACGTGACCACATGCTGTACTGAGCGTGGAAATCAGCACAAGCCCTGTGGCGTACAAAGTCTCCATGCTCCACGAGATGTTCCCACCATTCCATGCACATGTCATCTGTAAATAAAAATTACCGGAAAACCCAAACACTTTATATCCATACAGTGCACTTAAAAGAACTATATGCAGCATTTAAAGGAATTATGCAGGGGTGCCAAGGTGGCTCAGTCTGTTAAGCATCCCACTTCAGCTCAGGGGCTCAGGTCATGATCTGGCAGTTCGTGAGTTTCGGGCCCCGCAGCAGGCTCTGTGCTGACAGCTCAGAGCCTGCTAGAGATCTTCTGTCTTCCTCTCTCTCTGCCCCTCCCCTGCTCATTCTTTCTTTCTTTCTCTCTCTTTCTCTCTCTCTCTTTCTCTCTCTCTCTCTCCCTCCCCCCCCTCAAAAATAAATAAATATTAAAAAAATCAGGGCACCTGGGTGGCTTAAGCATCTGACTTCGGCTCGGGTCATGATCTCACGGTTCGTGGGTTCCAGCCCCGTGTTGGGCTCTGTGCTGACAGCTCAGAGCCTGGAGCCTGCTTCGGATTCTGTGTCTCCTTCTCTACCCCTCCCCGACTCGCACTCTGTCTCTCTCTCTCTCTCTCTCTCTCTTTCAAAAAATGAACACTCAAAAAATATTTTTAATAGAAAAAATAAATAAAGGAATTATGCAGCTTTGTATGTATTAATATGAAATACCCGACAACACTTACTGTCAACTGAAAGCAAAGTGTATACAGCTACTCTAAGTTGTATTTAAAAGACACGTATGTTATATGTGGTATGTATGCTCTATACACTGTATATGTGTATATACACTGTGTATACACATATACACGGATATGTGTATATGCATGCACATATATAATATACATAAATACACATACACTCTGGAAGAAGAACAAGAATCTGGTCACAGCAATTGTCTCTGGGAAGGGCACCTGAGTGGTTGGGAGATAGGAACAAGGAGAAAGCTTAGTTTTGCAGCTTTTCAGTTTTGTACCAAGTACAAAAACCTAAAAATCCTATTCACCCAGTAAATTAAATCGTTTTATTTTAAATCAAGTTGCTAAATATTTTTTATATTCTGTTGTACTAAGCCCCTAAAAAAGCATCTATCCATGCTCAAGGACCACATGTAGGTGATAATCTCCTTCAATTTTTCCAGCGGTCATCTCCTTTAAGTGACTCATTATGGAAGATTTCCACAAAGATTAGAATGTATACCAAGAAACATTACTGAAAATGACTTCATGTACAGTTAGTTCCATCACTACCCAATTAACTACCAACAATAGGAACCATGATAGCTTTTAAGTGGTTGGTAGTCTTGCTTTTTAAATAATTAGTAGGTATTAGGAGATAAAATCTTGAAATAGTACAGTTTTACAAAAGTTATACTTGAATATCTTCAATATAACTTGGCATCTAAAAGAAGGTTACTGCATCTTTCTGACCGTAATCACCAAAGACATTATCACTATGACAATGTAAAATATTTTGCCAACTGATGTAATTTACTGCAATTCTGAAAACTTGTTAACATCACTAGAAGATCATTCCACTTTTAAAAGTCATTTCTTTTAGAAAATAATTTCAGGCAAAGTGTCAGCATGCATAGGCAATAACTTTGTAGTTGAACATCTTGTGTGCATACTGCTGCGAAAAAAAATGTCAACAAAGTATGTCTTACATTTTAAAAACTGCTGTAAAGATAACTCCCACTGTTCTATGGAACATTAAAATGCTCTACAAAAAGATCTTTACAAGTGTCTACATAATCAAAGGGGACTCAGACAACCAATAAAATCCACATGTCTTCCAAAACAGGCCGGGAAACTGCAAAAGTGAATGCCTGTCAAATAGACAATGCCTCATCAAGGTGAGAAAAAGCTATTCCCTATTCCCTATATCCCATTTTCAAAAAACAAAAAACAAAACAAACAAACAAAAAACCCTAACAAACAGCACAGAGTCCTCTGTGATTTTAATGACAGCCTCATTCTTAAGAAATGTTGGGTTCAGTCAGGTGGGAAGACGAGCTCCCCTTACCATCAAACTATCTGAAGTAGGCACTGCCCCTTCCCCTTCTGAGTTAAGATGTGGAAGGGCTGCAAACTGCTGGTGATGCTGAACGCTCTGTACTGGATAATCAGTGATCTGGAAAGTATAAAACACACCCATTCTGGTGAGCCATTTTATTGGTTCTGGTTCATAAGGTTCTACACGATAGAATTTCACGTCCTACACTAAACCTTAAGCTCCAGGTGAAACAGAAGTTTAACGTCTTTAAATGGGTTTAATTTTGATCAGGTTTTCACCGCCAAGGCCTTCACTGTAGAGGCCTTCAGAGATTCACACAAAATCTTGGGAGTTGCAAAGGTAGGTGGTTGGTTACCCTCAGCTTTTCAAAGAGGAGGTAAAGGGGAGAAAAAAGAAAGGTTTTCCAGTGTGCAATGTTGCAGGGAAGCTGCAGGAAGGCGGGGAAAAGAAAGGAGAAACATACTAAGAGTAGGGAGACAGTAGGACAAGTATAAGGAAAAACAGCGACAGGAGAAAAGGAAGATCCACACAGACCTTGATTACAACCTAAGGAACTGGTCTGTCCCCTGAAACAAATCTGTACTTGTAAGACTCATGCGAGAGCCTTGGAGTCCAACCTGTTCTGATTCTCAATGGCTTCCTGCAAGCAACTGCCTCGGGGTGCTCACCTGCAGATGCACAGCCAGGGACACAACTGTGCCTCTTGCAGCCCCATAAGCAGCTAGCCGGTGAGATTTACATCCCAAAACCAAACATTATACTCTGTACGGGAAGTTCTCAAGTACACTTGCATACAGTGAAGCATTTACTTTCTCAACTTTCAAGAACAATGAAAGATGTCTAATCTCATGGATCAGGATTATGTGGTGCCTGTGTTTATAATACCCAAATATGCTTAGTTCCCAAGTGTATACAGGGCAATGTATTCATTCATAATTCACTCACTCCCTCACATGCACACTCCCCATATTTTTTCTGTGCCTAAAGAACACTTCTGGGTCCATAACATGCTACAGAATAGACAACAAATAACCCAGATATATCATTATAAAGTGTAAAATTCTATATGGAACATAGCTAGTAACAGGGGACAGCATGTAACCTGGGGTGTGGAGGGCTGGTGGGAATATCAGCAAAGGTTAGGCTAAGGATGTGCCTTTTGAATTCAAATTGGAAGCATGAGAAAACAATCAGTTGGCCAAGGGAAGATGACGAAGAAAGCATTCTAGGAGAGCAAATAACAAGCAGGTACAAAATCCCCCAAATTTGATGAGGAGCTTGGAAAGTGTAGGGGCCAAAAGCGTGGAGAATGGATAGCGGCCAGGTAACGAGACTATTTTATGGGCCTTGTTAAGGATATTTTCTATATCCTGAGAAAGGTTACTGATAGTCAAATGAAGCATGATAATTACTAGTATTTACTGATCATCTGCTATGTGTTAGGAACTATTCCAAGGACTTCGTATTAATTTTTTTAATCCTCATAAAAAACTATGAAGCAGGTGCTACTGGTACCTACATTTAAAGATGACAAACCTCTATTAACACAAAGAAAAGTTAAATGATGGGCTCAGTGTAAGTGCAGAGTAGGATGTGACCCATACAGTATGACTTTTATACTTCCTTTATTTTTGAGACCAACCTAATCAAATAAATAAGTCCTCTGCTCCATGGTGCAGATAAACCTTCCTCTATTGACTCAAGGGACTCAAGTTAATTGGAATAATAATAGTGCCTGGAGTAGATGATCATTTACCTCCAGTAGTAAATAAAAAAAAAAAAAAAAGTAATTCACACTTATATTGACATCATTAATATCCACCTCTATTATTTTAGACATTATGGCAATATCTATATAGAGGTAAATTCTCCAAAAGGAAGCCCCAGTAATAACAGTACCTGAAAAAGTTTTTAAAAGGAAAGGAAGAAGAATCTAAAATTATAAACTATACAGAATCAAATCCTACCTATGACGCTGATAATTAATAGGTAATTAATAGTGACTCAAAAATATTTTAAACATTAGAATTTTAAAATCAAGTCTAGCTTTTTTGACACAGTATGAATAGCTTATTCATCTGAAGAGACATAATTATATTCACTGAAGCACATAGATGTACTGAAGCACATAGATGTAAGCACATATATGGATAGAACTGTAGAGTCACACATGGTTTTTACACACTAACATTTCTGAAAAGAGTTTGAAGTCATAAATATGTGTAATACTATTTTCTTTAAATTTGGAATTTTCCCTTTTAAAGATGTTCAAATAATTTATTATTGGTTTCTAAGGAAATTCACGATAACTCAAAAATATGCAAATTTATTTAATAGAAATATTTTCTTATGATAGTCTAAACATATTATTTATCAGAACAGGACTGGACAAGTCCATCATGACATATATATTTAATTAAGTTTCACTTCCTATCATTTTAAAATTCAGGATAATTACAGTCTTTGTTTTTTCTACAATTCAATGCACAAAAGATAAATGCACTGAATTTTATGCTACATGATGAACTGCCTACAGCTTAAAGAGATGCTTCCAAACTGAGTACTGTTTTCTCCTCCAAAATTTAGAAATATTTAAAAACAGAGGCGCCTGGGTGGCTCAGTGGGTTAAGTACCTGACACTGGACCTCGGCTCAGGTCATGATCTCACAGTTTGTGAGCTCGAGTCCCGTGTTGGGCTCTGTGCTGACAGCTCAGAGCCCACTTCAGATCCTCTGTCGCTCTCTCTCTCTCTGCCCCTCCCCTACTTGCACTCTCTCAAAAATAAACATTTTAAGAAATATATTCATAGAATATTCCTGCACTATTTTTCAAGTTAATCACCATGCAATATAATAAACTGCATCTATCACATCACAATGTTTTATTCTACATTTCCTCTGAAAAACTTTCCTTAATTCCCAAGGCCCAGAATGTGTGCCCCTCCTTTTCCTCAGCATCTTGAACTTCCTTACCAGAGCACTTCACTCTTTAGGCAGTACTTACTTCCTCACCTCTACCTTCCCATACATTAGAAGCTCTGTGATGATCAGCACTGCATGTACCTATGTAAGTTCGGCACTTAGCACAGTGCCTACCAAGCCCCTACTATCCAGCCAAGAAGTAACTGTCGAGGTAATTTCCTAAGAGCAGAATCATAAGGAAATCAAAAGCAACATAACGACCTGCTAGAATAAACTGAGAGAAACATGATGCTTTATTAAAAAAATAATAATAATAAAGGCATAGCACCTTATGAAAATGAAAATCCTGAGGAACTATACTTTCTAATCCATGATGTGCAAGTATGCACTTCTTCAACTTACAGAAGCATAAATCTGAAGCAGTCAGGGTGTGGTATATAAAGTCAGATACATAATCTAAAGCTAACCCAACTCCACTTTTACTAAATCCTGAATCATTAACTTTCAACACCTTTTACATTCTACCACACCTATTCTACTTGGCAAGAATGCACTTACTTTTTTTTTCTTTGATGAATTCTTTCACATACACACACACACACCCTTGCATGACAACCTGAGACCTAAACATCGCTACTCAGAAAAGAATAGTGACTTTCTTGTAAAAGCATGAGTATTTTAAGTTCATTAGCTTTTATTTTCCAGAGTATGTTCCAGGAACTCAGTTCAGTGGTTCTAACATGCATCAAAATCACCTGGAAGGCTTGTTAAACTACAGACTGCTGGGCCCCACCATCAGTGAATCTGATTTTTTCAAAAGGTTTGGGGTGGGGCCCGGGTGATGGTGATGCTGCTGATCTTGGGACCACACAACATCTAACGCCCTAGTGTGCTGTGAAGAGATGTTTCATGAGGGGAAAATATCCATTCTCAAATACTGTTGGAAAATGCTACACATTCTGTATACCTCTTAAGATCTCACTATACCAGGACACTTGGGTGGCTTAGTTGGTTGAGCATCCAACTCTTGATTTTGGTTCAGGTCATGATCCCAGGGTCACAGGATGGAGCCCTGCGTCAGCATGGAGCCTGCCTGAGATTCTCTCTCTCTTTCTTTCTTTCTCCCTCTCTCTCTCAAATTAATACATTTTTTAAAAGATTTCACTATACACATTAGCATATTAAAATCTCTGAAAAGTTCTGCAATAAATTAACTGTTTTTACTTTAACAAAAAAACTATTTAAACCTGGAATCTTTTAATCAGAGAGAAATCATTAACATCTCCCTATACTCTGTAGAACACACTGAAAAATATCTTCATTTGACTCTTTTTAGCTGTTTCCTTAAAATATATTTTAGCAGAAAATAATTTTGCCCTTGGAAATAATCCAACTTCTTACTAAGGATCCCTATCCAAATAAAACAGTCTCTCAATCTCAGATCAGGCAGTTCAACCAATCACGTGCACCATTTCTGGCCGTGCTACTTTTGTAGCTCTTGGTGTGAAGTAAATATCAAGATCACACCATGCTTCAACCATTAACCCAATTAACTACATATAATGCATAATTTAACATCATTCTGAATCTGAATTACTGAAAGCCACAAATGCAACTTATCTGTTCACATTTACTAATAAAATGCTTAAAACAATGGAATAAAAGACTTTAAGTATGTTCAGGTCAAAATATCCTCTCACACACGATCTTATCTGGTGTTTAGAAACACCTTGAGTGGAGCTGATACGGGAGGCATTTCACTCTTACCCTGTTGTCTTACTGAGAAAAGGAGCAGCAAAGTGAGTCACCGATTCGTGGAACTGGGTGATGACATGTCTTTTGACTAACGTTCCAGTCGTCTCTCATTACACTGCACCGCCTTGCTGTAACTTTCATACTCATCCTGTTCACTTTAGGGAGGAACTTTTCTCTTTCTCCTTTTCATCCCAAAAATTGCATGGGAAATACATATTTTAAATCTTCCACGTTACAGTACAGATGGGTACATTCAAATACTGCTATGTTAGAAGCCAAGCACTGCTGGCTGCCATGAGAACTGCAAAAATTAATTACTAGAAAAATAAAATGAAAGAAAAGAGTACATTCTAAATGAACATATCAGTGAATGTTTAATAGGATTTAAAGAATTTAAGCTCCATCAGGAAAAAGATTTTTGGCAGTTCTGGTACCTAACCCAGTAATTGGCACCGTGTAGGTGTTCCACGTGTATTTACTGAACTAGTGAATCAGCGACTGAGAGGCAGCAATTTGAAAACAGCACAGAAACAAACAGTATGTTTAAAAGAGTTCAATCTTGGGGCGCCTGGGTGGCGCAGTCGGTTAAGCGTCCGACTTCAGCCAGGTCACGATCTCGCGGTCCGGGAGTTCGAGCCCCGCGTCAGGCTCTGGGCTGATGGCTCAGAGCCTGGAGCCTGTTTCCGATTCTGTGTCTCCCTCTCTCTCTGCCCCTCCCCCGTTCATGCTCTGTCTCTCTCTGTCCCAAAAATAAATAAACGTTGAAAAAAAAAAAAAATTTAAAAAAAAAAATAAATAAATAAAAGAGTTCAATCCTTGGGGCACCTGGGTGGCTCATTCAGGACCTTGGCTCAGGTCATGATCTCACAGTTGGTGAGTTTGAGCCCCGTGTCGGGCTCTGTGCTGACAGCTCAGAGGCTGGAACCTGCTTCGGATTCTGTGTCTCCCTCTCTCTCTGCCCTGCATGCGTGCTCGCTCTCTCTCTCTCTCGCTCTCTCGCTCTCTCAAAAAACAAACATTAAAGAATATTGTTTAACAATAAAAGAGTTCAATCCTTTATACAAACTTTAATTTAAAAGGATCACCAATATTTCCAAAGGGTAATATAAACCTTATATAACATAATCATAATGTGTTATATCAAGAACAGAGGTTCTACCACTTAAAACTTTCCCTACCGAAGGAGATGCTTTTGCTACTCGGAGAAACACAGCAGGAGACTGCGGATAGGGTAAAGAGAACACCTATTACACAGAATGCCATTTGAGGAACAGTACTCATTTAATGAGCTAAACTAGATCATATTTCATGCCAGAAAAATTACTTCCTAAAAAACTCACAGATTTCTTTAGAATTCAGTATTTTGGGCTTATTTTTATAATTATATCATTTTCAAAACAGTAATATGCTACATTTTAATCCCATAAATTATTTTAGTTAAAGAATTTACATCTGTTTGGCAAGTCGTATCAAAGTTACTGTATTTTAATTCCTCTATTTTATTGGCAAAATTGTTACTCTTGGAAATATAACATCTTTCACTGAAATCTCTTAAGACTAAATAAAATTATTCATTTCAGTTTCAACAATATTATGAGTATATATTTACCTTTCCTTGGGGGTAGGTAGAATAAAATTTTTCCTAAATTACTAATAACAGAGACTTCTGACAGAAGTCAGGGTAGCAATTATGCATCTGTTTCCATTTTTATTATTGTACAGAACTTTCCAGATGTTTCTCCATTGGTAAGTCCCTGAAGAATACATTTACTAGGTTCCCTTTATAATCACCTTACTAATGGTAACAGCAATTGAATAGAAAAAGAAAAAACATGTTCATAGGAATCTCTATGATTCCATAATTTTTATATAACAAGAAAATCTGAAATCCACAAGAGCAACTTTCCCTCCAAAAAAGGTTTAAACAAATGAGAGCAAGGACACGGCAGAAAAGCACAGTGGGAAAGAGAACAAAGTAAGCAGGAAGTAAATCTGGAAGCAGTCTGGCCCCTAGTGAGTTTTTATGCATGTTGAAAGAAGAGCCCAGTGCCGCAGGTGTGCAAATGACTGCCCTTGACTGAGAGGAGTAACATCTGCAATATTCCTTCAACCCTTAGTTAACCTTAACATTCCTCCCAAACTATGAACTACACCACCAACAGACTGCAGCCAGAAATCCAATGTAAGACTTCTAGTTAGTCCACAACTACTCAACTGACATTTCATTTATGCCTCACAACGTACCTTCAAAAACCTAAGTTCTACATTCAGTACTCCTTCCTGTCAATTCATTTATCAAAGAAAATAAGAAATAAAATATGATTTCATTTTTTTTCATGTAACTAATTTTAAAACTCATTTTTACACAACTAAAAATAAACTTTTAAATCCTGTCCCAGTAACTAATGGCATGGGAAAAAATAATATCCGTAATGCAAAGGCCTGAAACAAATAAGAAATGTTATCACATGCCTGGCTTCGAAGTTTAGAAAACCAGAAAAAAATTCCTTTGTTGTGGTATTTCTTTTTGAATTCTCCACAAATGTAATGTGTCTTTTTGACAATTGTTTTTTTTTTTTATTTTCCCACAGAACTATTTTCATTCACATGCAATGAAATCCATTTTGCTTCCATATTCAGCAAAGCACTCTGACATTTGTACACAGATTTATGTATTACGGTAGCAGCTCTGATTTCAACACAAATAAGTCTAAACCAGTCATTATCGTCCATTTCCCTTGTCAACGGTGGTTTAGGAACAGGCAAGTGGCCTAATTCTTGCCAATGAGAAGACAGGGCAAGACTGCTGCGGGGCCTCTGGAGAAGGTTTCTTCCTTCCATACTAGGAAAGAGACATAATAAAAGATGGTATCTATTCTTCTGGAAATGTTCTCATATCTGAAGGTGGAGTGTGGTGCTAAGAGTCAGAGGATGAGGCCAACACAGAATGTCAGTCACTGCAGACGAACAACAGCAAACAAAAAACAAAAACAAACAAACAAAAACTCTGTGATGACATTGAGCCTCTAGTCTGAATCAGTCAGCTTTGACACCACCCTACCTAGACATCCACCTCAGAGATGGTAAGCCCAAGACTGGCCTAGGATTTTGCCATAGCCTGCTTATCCTGCCTTGTAAGTTTCTACAATTCTCGAATAAACTCATTTTTGCTGATAAAAGAGAGAGAGAGATTATAAACTCATTTCTTGTTCAAGTCAGTTTGAACTGGAATTTTCCATTTGTATGCAAAATTACTGATAAGCCAATGAAATAAAATGTCAATTTACATTAGTTTAGCTGACTCAAGGACTCCTACCTACAACATTCAATGACTAAAATTTTGTAGAAAACGGAAACTGGAGAGTAATTTAGCATTGCACATAAAGTAAGTGCTACTCCAGAGCAGTATACCAGCACAGAGGAGGGAGGAACCTCACTGAGAAGTTCATGAGGAAGGAAAAAATGATAGTGAGGAAGGTTTCCTTAGTTTCCTCCTGAACAGAGGCAGGGCAAAACGCTGGCAAGGATCAGGCTAAGTAGGTGCTAAATTAATGCATCAAAGTCCAAACAAAAATGGTTTAAACTGTTAAACCCTTGAATTCAGAGCTCAATTATACATTTGATTTTACTTCACTACAATTCTGAAAGAAATTTAAACACCAAATGAGACTTTAAAAACTAAAAGGACATTAAGATACACTGTCCTTCAATCTATAGGCTGCTCAGATATGCAAATCTAACCTTTTCTCTGTTCCATATCTGAGGCAGAAACCAACTGCAGGAAATAAACATAGGGCCAGTACTCTGCCATAAAGAGAAGTGGGGCTGTGTGCACGCAGTAAAGGGTTCTTGGTATGTAACCTCAGGTCTTTTTATTTTTTTCTTCATCATCTGTGACCGCCATTTCTTTCTCCTCTCCTAGCTGCTCTACGAATCACTTTCCGGCCACTGGCTCCCCAAAGCACAGGTCTAAAAACCAGCCCCCAACTTTTCCCCACAGCTCACACACATCCACCCCAGAACCCGGCAGCCCTTCAGGAGAGAAGCACGGACGTGAAGGGAACCAAAGCTGATTTTCCATTATGTCAGTTCTCCCATCAGCTCGTCAGCAGGAAGGGACCCCTTCCCTTTGCCCACTCCACTCCAGTTGTAACCAAATTTTGAAAAGTAGCTTTGTCTCCGAATTCTTTAAGGCCTTATGTTGCTCTTCAGTGAGGCGAATTTAGGATGTGAGCTGAGTGAGAAAGGGCACCACAACCTCAATAACAATATAACTTCCAAATATTTGAACTAAGCATTTCAAACAGTTCCTGGTTAACAGGAAAGCCTGTGGTTTGGCATAAACAGGGGCTGCCTGTGGAAAAGTTTGCCAACGTTGATACCAGAAATTAACTTGAAAAACATTTCTTTTTTTGACACAAATGCTTTTTAACTAGGAGGCAAAAATATAATTTCATCTAAAGCACGCATCTTAGGAATATCATTTCCCATCCAAAGGCAATCATCATCCAAAGCTGAGCTGAGAGGGAAGTCATCATGGCATTGTGGAAAGAACACTGGTCTAGAAAGTATTAGTATCCTTCACGCTGGATCAGTAGCTGATGAGGTAACGCTGCTGTTCAGGACATTAAGTAAAGGAAAAACAGGTCCCCTACCTGCCTACCTTGAAGTCCATTCCTGAAATGCACCCACACTAGTCATCTAGGTACGAATCTACAGTAAGTGACATTTCTGTAAGTCTTAGAAACTCACCTCAGCCCAAAGCAGGCTCTAATGCCACTGCCATCATGCCCTCCCCTCTGCCCCAGGGACAGATGTGTCACTGCCTGTGACTCCAGCTAGTCTCATCTGAGGAGAACTGGAGAGAGGTGGCCAGCCATCTCCGGTTCTCTCTTACATTTCCTCTTCTCATTCTCTTCTACCGTATCCATTTTCCTCCTTACTCTTTCCTGTCTCTTCTCTCATTTCCCCCTTTCCTTCCAACTTATAAATTTACCCATGTATCCAAACACAGTTGAATATGCTCAATGTGGTGGGGAGTTCTAAACTGGAAATATAAAAGTGGTCTCTGCTCTCTTGGAGCTCACAGTCCAGTAAAAAATGTAGACAGATAAGCAATCACCACACAGTCAAATAGGTGCTACCACAGAGCTCTGCACCAGCACGCAGAAAGGAGTAGCTCATCAGTTGGAGAGGGGGAGGAGAGAGGGTTGAAGATCCACTTACCTAACACCTAAATAGATGCGTGTGACATGAATCTACCAAAAGCAACCCAGATGGGTTTTTGGGTTTTGTTTTGTTTTTAACTAGCTGCTGATACACAGTTCCACCCAGGCCACAAGAAGAAAACATTTATAAGCCTTGTCCTTATTACACTTCTAACTAAATCCATACAATTTAGCACATATGTCTTGGTCATTCCTATATCCATAATGCCCAGCCTCGCACAATGCCTAGCACATAGTAAGTACTCAAATGTTTTACATAATTGACTTCAACAGCTTACATACACTGCTATTTTACTGAATTCTCATTAATTTTGACTGTTTTAAGATCCTTACAGGAAGCAACCCCATCCAACATTATCTGAAACCACACCTTCACTCTTTCGCATGAGTTCTGTTTGAGATTAGAGCTTAGATTTGTTTTAAGTTTAAAAAATTGTTATATATGTATATATTCCAAATAAAATTATTCTGAGAAAACTTGCCAATAATATTTTTAAATCACTTTTGTATTAAACTTCAAAAATGCTAAATAATGCCTACCTCTTTAGTGCTTACTAATGCTTACTAGTTACAGAATACATGTTTTCAATTAGAAGATTGCAACACCTTTTGGCTTTATTTTCGCCACAATTTTCTGTGGCAATAAATTTAATTTCAAAAGAAAGTAGCTATAGATTATGGAACCCACTATAGCTGTGTAACACATAAATAAGTCTCAGACAGCTTTAAAGCATATTAAAGAGAGTTGTGAAATATATGTGTAAACATGAAATTCTGAAGTGTTAATCCAGTGACACTTAAGTATTGGTTCCAGTTTATAAACAGATTCTTTTAAAGCTGCTAGGCAAAATCTGAGGAATAGCAAGGGCCTGCCCTGTCACAGCTGGTAAGAGTTAAAGCACATTGTGAGCTCTAATGATCTCTCTTAGAATCCATTATTCTAATTATTGTGAATACCACATTTTTTTAACACTCCAATTTTAGCAGCATATGTAACTTGGTTGAAGTTAGTGCTAAAAGTACAATCAATCAGGTTCCTTTTTCTAGTCTGTTCACATGTAACTCTTTTAATTCATAAAATTTCTGAATATAACTTAGATTAGGTATCTCTGTGATTTTGTCAACACCTATAAGAACTGAAAATACATCTACTAGATTTGTGACTCTCTTATTTGTATTCTACAACATGAGTTAAGAATCCTATGTACCATTGCTCCTTAAGAGTAAGTCAGTATCGGGGCGCCTGGGTGGCGCAGTCGGTTAAGCGTCCGACTTCAGCCAGGTCACGATCTCGCGGTCCGTGAGTTCGAGCCCCGCGTCGGGCTCTGGGCTGATGGCTCAGAGCCTGGAGCCTGTTTCCGATTCTGTGTCTCCCTCTCTCTCTGCCCCTCCCGCCGTTCATGCTCTGTCTCTCTCTGTCCCAAAAATAAATAAAAAAACGTTGGAGAGTAAGTCAGTATCCTTTCAAAAGGTTTGGACCTCCTTTCAAGTACTGAGAGAAAAGGCTTCTGTTGTTGATGCACATCATTACTGTACCTTTATAAGAAAAAATGTTTTAATCATAAGGCATTAAGTGATTTAAAACATCTGTTCATGGAACACTCTGCATAGTCCTGACAATGAATAAACAAAGCACCTCTCCCTGCCCCTGGGAAGCTTACAGTCCCACTGGAAAGACAGCAATCAGGTTACAGCAACTCGTCAGTCACTCATAGGTCATAAGCTCTATAATGCTCCCTAAGAAAACAAAGGGTTTTTGTGAATGGTATTTATTCCAGTGGCTTTTAATTCATTTAATAACTGAGTTTTTGGTGAAAAAGATGTGTGATACACATACACGCACAATGGAATATTACTTGGCCATAAAAAAGAATGAAATATTGCCATTTGCAACATGTAGGGATCTAAGGGGTATAAGTCAGAGAAAGGCAAACACCATATATATCATTATTCATGTGGAATTTAAGAAAACAAAACAAAAGAAAAAAAGTAGACAAACCAAAAAACAGACTCTTAAGTGTAGAGAAAAAACAGATGGTTACCAGAGGGGAGGTTGGAGGGGGGATGAGTGAAACAGGTGAAAGGGATTCAGAGTACACTTATCACAATGAGCACTGAGTTATGTATAGAATTACTGAATCATTATAAACATTTTGATTTTTAAAAAATTTTTTTTTCAACGTTTATTTATTTTTGGGACAGAGAGAGACAGAGCATGAACGGGCGAGGGGCAGAGAGAGAGGGAGACACAGAATCGGAAACAGGCTCCAGGCTCTGAGCCATCAGCCCAGAGCCCGACGCGGGGCTTGAACTCACGGACCGCGAGATCGTGACCTGGCTGAAGTCGGACGCTTAACCGACTGCGCCACCGAGGCGCCCCAACATTTTGATTTTTTGATAAAGTTGAACTATAAACTTTGAATAGAACCACCTGGGTTAAAATTCCTGTTCCACACGGGCAAGGTCTAACAACACCCCAGGAAAATCCTTTCTTGCTTCTCTTACCTTTCCACAGGTATATAATGAGGGTCTGGATGGACTCACTGTGGCAGGTATGGAAAAATACACTGACCAGGATGGGCTTCCCTGGCTGCAAGGATCTTACAGTTTTGTAGTAAAGACCGATAATAAATCTAGGCAATTGAGATTTGTTTAACTACCCACTACTCATGAATGAGAACTAGGAGAATGAGCAGGAAAGAGTAAAAGGTCAGAATGCCAGACTCTTTCAGGAACTGTTCCTTTTGGCAGAAAAGCACCCCTCTAACTACAACTGAATGAAATGTTTTCAAGACAACCTTTCAAAAAACACAATTTTATGAGGTGAATTCTCTTCCACTGTTAGGGTACTACCAACTGTGTCCAAAGGAACAGTACTGGGTGACCTCCTTGTTAAAAGGTTTGATTCTCACCATGAACCAGATACTGATATATTCCCATAAAATCTCTGTCAGCATGTACTTGAGAATCTCAAGAGCATCCAGGTTAGAGTAAAAGGTCACAACCGATGCTATATTTGTGAAGGACTGAATAAGGGTCTCAAATCAAGGTCCTTGGGGAGGAGGGAGAAGAACTTGTTTACACACACATGGAGTAAGCAGCTGTTTAAGTGGCAGGACTGGAGGGGGTGATGAAAGGGCCCCCGGGCTAAAAATACTCGCAGTGGCTGTGCCACGGAGCCCGGGATTCCCACATCGTTCCTTCTGTGGAGCTCACACGGAAACTCCTGCCAAATGCAGCTGGTATCAAAACGGGCAGCTCCTTGGCTATTACTAGTCGGCAGTATTTTAGCTCAAATTAGCTTCGTTCTTCGGCCACTTGTATCATTTCACAGGGCTCAGACAGAATAAGACGGCCACAATGAGAAGTCGTAAAGGTGAAGGAGTGCTAATAACATTCTGGATACTGGAGATTTTCTAATGAGGGGGAAAAGAGGCAAAAATATATAAGGACCCCTTACTCTGAGAGAACTCAGAGAGCTCAACCTGTAAGATTTTACCCTCTGGCCCAAGGCCAACTCGATTTAAGAGAAAACTAGAAAAAATTAAATAGACCTAAGAAAGGCTAGAGAATGGGCATGGTATTTTTCTTCAATAAACGTCCACTTATTCAGATCAGTCAAGATTAATAAAACATTTCTTGAAGTAAGGATACTATGTATTTTCAATTATGCTATGTATTCCAACTATGTATTTCAATTATTTCAACAACTATACAGTTATCAGTAATTATATAAGATGAGGGAAACAGCTTCGTGGTAAAGCATTTCCTAAAACATGACCCTGACTAAAGTTAAGAGCACACTTATGAATTTCCACCTCAATGTATGTTCCACCAAGAATAGGATTTCTATCTGTTCTGTTCACTGCTTTAGTCATAGCAAGTCTCTGGTATGTAACAAGTGTTAAACTACAGAGACACAATGGCCTAGAAGCCAAAAGCTTAGACTCCATCAATGAAATCAAGCTCTTCCTCTAACTAGCCATATAGTGCTGGGAAAACTATTTAGCATCTCTGTGCCTCCAGTTCCTCATGTGTAAAATGGGGGTGATAACCATACCTATCCCAGTAGTTGTCATAGTAATCAAATGAGTTACATACATAAAGGACTTAGAGCAGTGCCTGGCACAGGTTAGCAGTATATTAACTATTAGATGTTGTTATTTGTTGAATAAATGAGGAGGCCTAGAAGACTAACCTAAAAACTTAAGAGTATAAATAAAAAAACCCCGACAAAGGTACTGCAATGAAGCAACCACAGGGATAGACATAAAAGTCCTTATAAACAGAAAAGACTATGAATACAAAGAACAGTACTGGTTTTATTACAGAGAAATAATCCAGAGTGCATGTCCTCAAACCTAGGTTAACAATAGAATCATCAGCGGAGCTTTTGAAAAAGTTAATGCCTGGGGATGCCTGGGTGGCTCAGTCAGTCAAGTGTCTGACTCTTGGTTTCAATTCAGGTCATGATCTCACGGTTTGTGAGTTTGAGCCCCACATCAGGCTCTGTGCTGACAGTCCAGAGCTGGAACGTGCTTTGGATTGATTCTATGTCTCTCTCTCTCTCTCTCTCTGCCTCTCCCCTGCTTGCTCACTCTCTCTGTCCCTCTCAAAAATAAACATTTAAAAAAAATTTTTTTTAATATTGAAAAAGCTAATGCCTAGGACCCATTTCAGTTTCTGATTTAATTTTTAAAGTTTCTCAAGTGATCCTGAGAAGAGTTAAGAACCACCTACGTAGGGGCACCTGGGTGGCTCAGTCAGTTAAGCCTCCAACTTCAGCTCAGGGCATGATATCATGGTTCCTGAGTTCAAGCCCCGCGTCAGGCTCCATACTGACAGCTCGGAGCCTGGAGCCTGCTTCAGATACTGTGTCTCCCTCCGCCCTGCCCCTACCCTGCTCACACTCTCTCTCTCAAAAAAAATAAATAAACATTAAAGAAAAAAAATTTAAAAAGAACCACCTACCTAGAATTATGGCTTCAGTCTTTTCCATCTCAATGCATTTGAGGCATATAACACATTCCATCAGTAGGAGAAGCTCCCCAGTGGAAGGAGTTAGAAGAGGGAAACGGGTGGATCCATCCAAGAAGTTTTTCTGTATGAACCTGATACCTTCTCTTGAGGGGCATCTATCTCCCATCACCATCCCCCTGACCCGGGAACATACAGCAGACACAATCTCTCATCCTCACAGTAACCCTAGAAACTGGAAGATTTTTCAAATGTTGGCAACCAAGTAGGCATTGATCAATCAGAATGAAGACCAGCTGAATGCAACAAAAGTTTATGGCTAATTAACAGCCCTACCTACAAGGGAGACATTCCTATTCCCATTCTGCAGACCAGGAACAGAACCTGAGGCGTTAAGGCCAATATCTCAAAGGCCACAAACCTAACAAACGGTGGAGTCAGAATCTGAACTCATCAAAGAACGAAAAGAGGAAATTTCTGAAACTGTGAATGAAAGTGACACGTGATATTTGAAAAGTTCAGTATCTGAAAACAAATTTTCTGGGGATTTTGTGGTAGATTCTTCTCAGAATTAAATTGTTTTCTTCCCTATCAGCCAGTCACTCGAAAAGGCTTTACGGGTGTGAAAGTGCTATCTTTACACAGACACACACACACACGGAGAAAGAAAATTACCTTCACTTTTTTCTCTTTTCAAACTAAAGACTTTAAGAACGGAATGAGGGGCGCCTGGGTGGCGCAGTCGGTTAAGCGTCCGACTTCAGCCAGGTCACGATCTCGCGGTCCGTGAGTTCGAGCCCCGCATCAGGCTCTGGGCTGATGGCTCGGAGCCTGGAGCCTGTTTCCCATTCTGTGTCTCCCTCTCTCTCTGCCCCTCCCCCGTTCATGCTCTGTCTCTCTCTGTCCCAAAAATAAATAAAAAAAAAAAAAACGTTGAAAAAAAAAATTTAAAAAAAAAAAAAGAACGGAATGAGCCTGAACTACTTTGTTTTCCTTAAAAACAGAGTCTTCAAGGGGCGCCTGGGTGGCGCAGTCGGTTAAACGTCCGACTTCAGCCAGGTCACGATCTCGCGGTCCGGGAGTTCGAGCCCCGCGTCAGGCTCTGGGCTGACGGCTCGGAGCCTGGAGCCTGTTTCCAATTCTGTGTCTCCCTCTCTCTCTGCCCCTCCCCCGTTCATGCTCTGTCTCTCTCTGTCCCAAAAATAAATAAACGTTGAAAAAAAAAAAATTAAAAAAAAAAAAAAAAAAAAAAACAGTCTTCAAAGCTACATAACTGTTAACTTCCGCAAAATTCACCTTTTAGAAGATTAACTATACAGCAAGCAATGCGATAACTATTTTTTTTTTATTTTTTTTAACATTTATTTATTTTTGAGACAGAGAGAGACAGAGCATGAATGGGGGAGGGGCAGAGAGAGAGGGAGACACAGAATCGGAAGCAGGCTCCAGGCTCCGAGCCGTCAGCCCAGAGCCCGATGCGGGGCTCGAACTCACGGACCGTGAGATCATGACCTGAGCTGAAGTCGGACGCTCAACCGACTGAGCCACCCAGGCACCCCACCACCAAAAGAAAGTTTAAAAAAAAAAAAAACTTTTTAACATAACTGATCATGCCAGCAGTCAAAAGTACTGCAAGAAGAAAATTCAGTGTAATATTAATAACCTTATAAAATATCAGGCACTATGCTCTTTTTATCCACATCATCTAACTTATTCTTTACAATAACCACATTAAGCAGGCATTTTTCACACTTTGCAGACCAGTACACTGATGCTTAGAATAAGTAACTTTTCCAAGCTCACACATCTAGTCAAGTGTGATTCCAGGGTATGAACTATTTGCAGCATCCATGTTCTTTACCACAAGGTTCCCTCAAATTAGCAGAGTGAAAAATCATATCATCAAAAGTACCAATAACCACCAAATTAGAAAAATAAAAAATATTTGCAAGGGGCACCTGGGTGGCTCAGTCAGTTAAGCATCCGACTTTGGCTCAGGTTATGACCTTCCGGTTCAGACCCTGCGTCGGGATCTGTGCTGACATCTCGGAGCCTGGAGCCTGCTTCAGCTTCTGTGTCTCCCTTTCTCTCTGCCCCTCCCCCGCTCACACTCAGTCTCTCTCTCAAAAATAAATAAATATTAAAAAAGCTTTTTTTAATTAAAAATTATATTAGCAATATTGACTATGCATCATTAATAGGATAGGATGTACAGTTTTGAAAGAAATTTAGCAACATGTTTCTAAACCAGAAGGCATATGTTCCTTTTCCTAGTAATTCCCAGTTTTAGGAATATAACCTCAGGAAATATGTAAAATTAAGTGAAATAAGTCAAATAAAGGAGAAGTATTTGCTGGAAAATATGCAGAATTCATATTATAAGAGTATTTATGATTATAACAGTCCAAATATCCATCAATAAGAGGTATAACCAAGTACTTCGGTTACATCAAAATGTATAATCATTATGACCACATATTACAACATGGAAAAATGACAAGAGGGTATGGTAAGTATGCAAGGTGACAGATTGAAAAGAAGTAAAACAGAAATGAAGACACCTCATTAATTTGAGGTGGCAGAGTTCACATGAATTGTTTTAATTTAGTTTCCCACTAATGCTGTTACTTTATTCAGTAAATACAACCCATGCAGAAAATAGAGTTTAAATATATACAATATATGGAATGCCCCGTATAAGTACTAGCTTATAGTAATCATTTAATTAATAGCAGATAATAACAGCTAGCATTATGCACTTACTACATACCTCACACTGTTCTAAGGACTTTATATGTATTAACATCTTTAATCCTCATAATAATCCTTTACTTGTGTTATCTCCCGTTTACTAATAAGGGAAACAAGGCAGAGGGGTAGTAAGTAATTTGCCTAAGCTCAGCCAGCTAATAAAGTCCAGAGCCAAAATGTGTTCCACAGCCCATGCTCTTAACAACGAAGCAATTCTGCTCTTTGGCACTCACTGTGTGATCCTGTCAAAAACTCTTATTACTGGAAAGCAGAATAAGGACATAGGTAAACAATTTGTAAGCATAATGTTTATGTATGGCAGTAACATGCTGTGGATTTAGGAAACCTTACTTTCTGAACCCAAATTAAAGGTAAACCATCTCTTAAGTTCTCTTTTACAAATTCTGGATTTATAAATGTGAAAATCTGTTAAAAAATAATTTTAAGATACTATGAATAAAACAGAAAAAGGTCACCGAGAAATACATTCTCGTAAAAACAAACTATTTTTTCTTCTCAGAACATATTTATTCATTTTTTAATGCTATACTCTTTTTAAATATTTACGAACAGGTATTTGGATTATTTGCAGTTTTTTTTTTTTAATATTTATTTATTCTTGAGAAAAAGAGACAGAGGACAGAGCATGAGTGGGGGAGGGGCAGACAGAAAGAGAGACACAGAATCTGAAGCAGGCTCCAGGCTCTGAGCTGTCAGCACAAAGCCCAAAGCGTGGCTCGAGCTCACAGACCACAAGATCATGACCTGAGCCAAAGTCAGACACTTAACCAACTGAGCTACCCAGGCGCCCCTATCTGCAACCAGTTTCAAATGAACTCTATTTTTGCTCCAGATATAATCACAATATATTCTACCCTTACGTCTACCCTGACCCTCAGACGTCCACGGTAGTCTATACTTGGCAATTCCCTTCTTGGCATTTCCACCTGCATGTATATATACAGACACAGCACTTACAAATCTCCCAAATTAAACTCCTCATATTTACACCCCACATTCTTGCTTTCCTCATCTTGGTGTCACCAACTCCATTCTTCCAGTTGTAAAGGCCAAAAACTCTGGCATCCCCCTTGACTCCTCTCTCTCATCCCACACATACAATCTGTCAGCATGCACGCTTTGCATGTGACTTCTCACTTCCACCTCCTCCACCCCCAGTCTAAGCCACTGCTTCTGTCTTCACCATACCACAGAACTATCTCCTCACTGTCCCCCACCTTGCCTCACTACAGTCTACTCTCAACAAAACACCCGATACACTACCCCTTTAAAACTTGAGGCAGATGATGCCACATCTCTACTCAAAATTCCCCATCCTGTTTAATTCTGAGAAAATGGCAAAATCCCAACAAGAGCCTACAAGTTTCCAGGGATCTGGCGTCCACCTCCCTCTCAGACCTCATCTCCTTCCCCTTGTCAAACTCCTCCAGCCACACTGCCAAGCCCAGTGTTTCCCAGCTGTAGGCCCGGTGGGTTTTCAGCTCAGTCTTAGCACCGGCTGCTCCCACTACTTGGAAATCTTCCCCCTAGGAATCCAGATAGCTTGCTTCCTCGTGTTACCTTCTCTGAGCGGCCCTCCTTGACTACCCCCGGTAAATAAGAGACCCTTCAGCTGCTACCACATCCCTTCTCCTGCTTTATTTTTTCTCAATAGCTATTATGACCACATGCCATTGTACATATTTTCTTGTTTATTTAACATATTATCTGTCTCCCTTAACAGAATTTAAATCTCACATAGGCAGGAGTTCTATAATTTATCTTCACAACCAAGATCATCTCTGAGCACACGTAGGTGCTCCCTAAATATGTGTGTAATTAACAAATCAGTTAATAAAATTAGAACGATGGTTAAAATCCTTATGTGAGATGAAGCAAGGGAGGAAGCCTTAGAATAAATCATCAGATATTGTCCCAATAAGAAGCAACAAAGGTTGTCTTCAACTTTTTGTTTACTTTTGTTTCCCTGGATGTGACATACGATACAAAGTCTAAAAACCGCATTTGCAAGAAATTTATTAAAGTTTGGGTTGAATATGCCACTCAGTTCTACCTATCATTATCTTTTCCATTTTTCATGACCAGCCAAACCACCACTTTCAAAAACTACCTGATGACAAGCTTCTGGCAATTCTACCTGTGGACCATCTCTCCTTGCTGTGCTGGCCTCTCCACTCCCAATGACTGCCCTCATTCTCTCTCCACTGCCTCTGGTCTTCTTAATGTTAACACATCATTTGCAGAGCCAACAGAGCTATCTGTCTAAAATAGACATCTGATTATATTATTGCCCAAATTAAAAACTTGCATACCGACCCAATACCACTGAAAGAAAAGCAGAAGCCTCAGTATGATCTGTAATACCAGTCCAACCTACTGGGAAAGGCACACACCCACAATCCCTCCCCAAACTGCCCAATTTCTAGCATTTTGGAACTAATCCCAGCATCCTACTCATATCATGAATCTTCAAAACTTTCATCATTTTGGCCATGCCATTCTTTGCCTGAAATACTCTAATTCCTTTCCATTCTACGCAAATACCAATTGATTACCCAAAGCCAAGATGGTATCTTCTCTGTGAAAACTTTACAAACTCTCGTCAAAAACATGAGTCTCCTGCTCCTTCACCAATTCCTCTCTAACAGAATGGATCACATGTTAGAGTTTATGGAGTCACAGCTTCTCTCCCCTCACTGACTTTAAATTCTTAAGGACTAGGGACTCAGTGTGTGCCCATCACACAGCACACAATTGGTGCCCATTAAATGTTTAATGAATGATAGTATAAAACAATATCCTCCAGCAAGCAAATATTTTGATTATTACCACATACCTGGAAGAAAAGAGCTTTAAATGTCCTCTAGACAATGTTTCTATCATTTCTACATTAATTTTTGAACTTTAAAAATTAAATAACTTCCAAGATTTCAAACTGTACAAGAACTTTATGAGGACCCTTTACCTCTCAAAACCTATAAATTCTATGGAAAAAAATAAATTTCCACATCTCTGAATATGGTAAAATTGTGTTTATATGGAAACACTGGCACCGTATTTCAGTCGAAAACTTTTTTTGGCACTCATTCACAGGGAGCAATAAATCATTTCCTTCTGCAAATGAATGCTATTGTGGGTGGGCCTTTTATACAGAAAAAATATTTGGATTCAAAGGTTCCCTCCTTGGCACTGGAGAAAGTTGTCATGACCAAGGTATCAAAGCTAAGCAGTTCTTGAATTTAGGAATTCTGTACTCCAATATTCAGTAAAAGTCTTATTTTCTAAAAAGCCATCAATTCTTTTAAAATTTTTTTTTTTCAACGTTTATTTATTTTTGGGACAGAGAGAGACAGAGCATGAACGGGGGAGGGGCAGAGAGAGAGGGAGACACAGAATCGGAAACAGGCTCCAGGCTCCGAGCCATCAGCCCAGAGCCTGATGCGGGGCTCGAACTCCCGGACCGCGAGATCGTGACCTGGCTGAAGTCGGACGCTTAACCGACTGCGCCACCCAGGCGCCCCATCCATCAATTCTTTTAATAATCAGCCTGGAATAATAAGTACCATAATCATATTAAAGTCATTTTATTGACAAACGAAAACAAACAGTGATTTAAGAAAACGAGGGTGTAGGTAATTATCTGTAGTCTGGCACAGACTACAGAGTATCCTCAACCCTTGCAGGTAGGTGAGGACCTAGGCACGAGTCCCAGCCAATGGGCTGTGAACAGAAGTAGGAGCAGCACCTCCAGGCCTCACCCATGAGATCCTCCAACGTGCAGCAATCCCCCTGCTCTCTCCCTTCCGCTGGCTTGGCACACATAAGCACCATGATGATGGAGCCATGCAATGAGATCAGCATGGGTTGTTGAAACACTAATTACAGAGGCATCCGCTGGTCACCAAACCTGTTTGGGACTTTATGTGAGTGAGAAAAACTTACATCTCTTCTAACGGTTAAGCACTATCCATTTGGAGATAACGTTGTTATGCAAAGTTAGCATTATCATATCTACCCTCACTGAGCCTGAAAATTAACAAATTGAGAACTTTAATAAGTATTCAACCATCTCTATTATGATCTCTTTTTCTCATTTCATAATCATATAAACATCTGATTTTTCCTTGTAACTATAATCAACCCAATTTTCCTAACACTATATTATGCACTCCAAAAGGATTTCACATATACATTATATACATAATTTTTATATGTAAGATATTTGATCCCTGCTTTATATATAAATACGTAAAGCATATAAAAATATATAAAGCCTATAAAACACAATTTATATACAATTTATAAAAGAAACATAACTGTAGGCTAATAAATATAATTTGACCCCTGCTTGAAAGAATCATGCCAAACTAATTCAATTAGCAGCAGTTAACTACCCTACTATGTGCCTGGCACTGAGGTAGCCACTCAACACACAAGGGTAAAAAGGACACAATGCCCCCTCGGTAGGATTGCATACTTTGCAAGTAAAACCAGAGAAGAAATATGCCATCAACAGTCTCAAGACACACAGTTTAGGTTCTATCTTTATAGAAGAGATTTAGTTGTGAAGTACACTATATACATTTTGAGAATAGCCTTTTTTTTAATTTGGCTCTACATCTCATATAAAATACAAATCAAATTGCATTTGCTTTGTCCCTGTGATGAAATAGTAGGTTTGCGTCCCAATCGTGCTGTATTCCTGACCTTGGGACAATAACACAACACAATTTACTGCTAGTTCCCATTCACACACCAAATTTATACTTCCTCCCCTTACGCTCATGTGCTAATCTTGGAACCAGATACTACTTTACTCCAAGAGACAGGAACAAAATGACTTCTTCAGCTACTGGCAGTATTTGGTTATATACCTATATATAGTGTTGTAAGTTAACATGTTTTTCAAATTTCCATGTATTGCTTAGCATTCTGAATATAATCAAGTTAATATGGTCCTCATTAAAGACAGTATGTGCCCAACAACTGTTGAAAAAATTATAGCAGTTCTTTAACACAAAGCAGTAAAAATACTTTGGCTTGGAATCAAATAAATGCCAACATGTAGAATGACAAGGGGACACGGCTCAAAAAGCTCTATTTCTTGAGAGTCAATAGATAGCAACAGCCTACATAATTCTCTCTCTTTATTCCTTGAGAGTTTTATTTTAAAGGCACAGAAGACAGAAAAGACTGTCCATTGGGATCTTAGTCCACTGCCAATCTGTTCCAGGGTCAAAGCAGCTACAAATTCACCTGCTCCTCTGTGGTTTTACACAATTGCAAGAGAACTGAGAGGTGGCACAGACACACAAAGTTCAAGAATTCAGGTTCTAGAGTAAAATAAACAACTGCTACCTGAGTCTCTCCCTGTCTTTATGGGTAAACAAACGTTAGCTATACTTTTGCCTCAAATCTTGGCCATTGGCAGGGACCAGATGGGTATTTAGCATTATGCATAAACTCATTTCCACTGGTGTTCTTGAGTCCTTCAGATTTGTGTCCAGGTTTCTGAAGAGTAAAACAAATTTGTTTCAGAGAGAGAAGGATAAAATTATTCATGCAAAATACTGTTTCCCTTTTCTACATTTTGGCAGAGAGGAACTGTGCAGTGTGTACACAAAAGGGTAGGAAATACACGAATGGGGAAAAGCACTTGAGAATATTTAGTACCAGAGAAGAGAACAGTTGTATTGGGTATTTGTTGTCTGTACTCGGACTACAGTTAGCACGATCCTTGGAGACGTGAAAGGGAGATCACTTGAAGCTTATACATTATGAAAGAACTGATGGGCCGTACACTTCACAGGGTAATAGTAACCTCATTACACACGAACTTGTAGGGTTTTTAAAAATTATAATGGTGCAAAGGGGAAACCGGAAAGTGTTTACCAAGGACAGTTTTATATGATGTTCTGCCTATATGCTCAAGCAACCAGCATCTATTAAGCTCTTCTCACGAGCCGACAGCATACTGCTACTCTAAAATTTTATTTAAAAATGTGATAAAAAGTAAAATGAACAAAAGAAGTCAGTGGCCAAATGCATTTATAAAGTTTCAACCACAGTACTAACCAAAGAAATGTAAAACTTCACATTTTTTAAATTATCAAATAAGCAAAAACTTCTGAAATGGTGGAACAAAACAGGAACTCTCAGTGCCAGTGTCGACAAAAGTAAGCACAACCCTTTCAGACAGTAATTTTGAAAATATCTACCTAGGATCTTATAATGTATAGTGTATGTATTTCTTTGGATTATTGAAATTCTACCTTTAGTAAAAAGCCCAAAGTAAAATGACTATATAAAAAGCCATATGCCAAAACTGCTCATCTCGACATTACTTCTAATTAAAAGTTGCAATTAAAGTAAATGTCTCAAAGTACCAGACTGGCTGAGTAAACTGCTGCACACCAACAGGATATAACATTAAGTTGCCACTAAAATTATAATTATGTGGGTTCGAGACCCACATCGGGCTCTGTGCTGACAGCTCAGAGCCTGGAGCCTGCTTCAGATTCTGTGCCTTCCCCTCCCTCTGCCCCTCCCCTGCTCACTGTCTCTCTCTGTCTCTCAAAAATAAATAAATGTTATAAAAAAATTTTAATTATAATTATGTACTGTTGCCATATTAGAAAATAATATAATAATCATGACTCATCTAGAATATGTATACAGAAAAAGGTGAAGACTAAAATACCAAAAAGATGCCAATAGTTTTCTTTGGGTAAGGAGTCTAATTTTCTTTGAATTCCAAGTTTTTAATATTGAGTACACAATGTTTGTATAGGAAACAAAATGCAAAAACTTTTAAAATAGCACTGGGAATGAGTATGATGTTCACTTAACTTTAGAAATGCTACAAAGCAACAATCACGAATTACCACAAAATAGAAAATAACAAATGTTATTAATACAAGATTGCAATGAAAGAATTTAAGTTTTCTGTATTATTTACTATTCAAATGCTGAAGTGATATACAAAAATCCATTGAACATAATGGTAGCTATAGATTGAATTTACTTTCTATTCTCCACATATTACAAAACATCATATGTTATTCTCTCCAGTCACAATGTCCCAGGTATGGTTACCATGTTCCAGGGATTTGCTATTACCACATTTCACTCCTTGAAGTCAAATTAAATTATTCTTAATTACCTAAGTGTGATTTGTTTCATTACTTAATTATGAACAAAAGTACATTCATGATTTCTATTTGGATTCTCACCTTAAGACACAGGCATTTAGGGGCGCCTGGGTGGCGCAGTCGGTTAAGCGTCCGACTTCAGCCAGGTCACGATCTCGCGGTCCGTGAGTTCGAGCCCCACGTCGGGCTCTGGGCTGATGGCTCGGAGCCTGGAGCCTGTTTCCCATTCTGTGTCTCCCTCTCTCTCTGCCCCTACCCCGTTCATGCTCTGTCTCTCTCTGTCCCAAAAATAAATAAACGTTGGAAAAAAAAAAAAAAGACACAGGCATTTATAATAAAGTGCATACCAAATTTTTATATCAAATCTGATTATTTTAATATACATGACTTACATAACATTGTAATGCACAAATAACTAGCAACTCCACATTTACTATTCATTACAAAGTTATTTAATAGTAATGTCCTTAATGTAACAAGGAAAAGGAGTATCAATTGCTAATAAAGCAAAATTCAACATGTAGTAATCAAGTTGCCAGATATAGCAAATAAAAATACAAGATACTCAGTTAAATCTGAATTTCAGATAAATACAAATAATTTTTAGTGCAAATACGTCCCATGTACTATTTGAGATAAGCTATTTATATTAAAAAAATTATTCATTGTTTATCAGAGATACAAGTTTAACTAGTTGTCCTGTATATTATCTGGCAACTCTAGAAGTAATAAAGGGTATATTAAAAGCACTGGAAACACAACCAACTCAATTGTTTCCATTTTGTCCCACAATGTAGTAACATAATAGAAAAGAAGGTAAATGAGGAAGAAATGACTAGTTACTGGTCCAGTAACTTCCTCATAAACTGTGCTAGGCAGGTAACATATCAAATGATCCATTTCATCCTCATCAAAACCCTGTGAGACAGGTATTAAGCTCATTTTACTATTGAGGAAAGAATCTCTATAAGCTTAACTAGTTTTTTTTTTTTTTTACCTATTCTTTTTTTTTATTTTATTTTTTTTTATTTTTTTTTTATTTTTTATGAAGTTTATTGTCAAATTGGTTTCCATACAACACCCAGTGCTCATCCCCAAAGGTACCCTCCTCAATACCCATCACCCACCCTCCCCTCCCTCCCACCCCCCTAAGCTTAACTAGTTTAAAGTTCTGCAACTAATAGAATGTTACAAACAACGGAGTACATAGTCAAAGTAAATGACTGAGCCAACTAATTAATTCTGTTCAGCCTCCCAGTTAGGATAAAAAATAAAAATTTTAAAAAAGGGAATGTTAACTCTGGACCTGACTTATATAAACTCACTGTCAACACTGACTGAATTCACTGAATATTGCTAAAAAAAAAAAAAAAAAAAAAAAAAAAGTGCCGTAACTCAGCATGAGTTTACATTTTACACACACTCTCTTAAGATCAACTTGACACAATAAAGAGAAAGTTTCATCTATGTGATAAGAGATTGGTTTTCTTGAATAAAGCTAAATTGAATTGCATTTACAAGTCACCTCAAAAAATATATTTCTTGCAAAAATAGAAGAGGAAGGAAAGCTTACAAATTCACTGTATGAGGCCAGCATTTCCCTGATACCAAAACCAAAGACTCTAAAAAAAGAGAGCTACAGGCCAATACCTCTGATGAATACAGATGCAAAAAACCTCAAAAAATACTAGCAAATTGAATCCAACAATACATTTACAAAAAAATCATTCACTGTGATCAAGTAGGATTTATTCCTGGGATGCAAGGGTGCTTGAACATTTGCAAAACAATCAACATGATACAGCACATAAGAGAAAGGATAAAAAACACATGATCATTTCAACAGATGCAGAAAAAGCACTCACCAAAAAGTACAACATCCATTCATATAAAAACCCTCAACAAAGCAGTTTAAGAGGGAACATACCTCAACATAATAAAGGCCATGTATGAAAAACCCACAGTTAACATCATACTCACTGGCGAAAAACAGAGAGCTTTTCCCCTAAGATCAGGAATGAGACAAGGATGTCCACTTCCAGTACATTTATTCAACATTGTATTAAAAACCTTAGACGCAGAAACCAGACAAGGAAAAGAAATAAAAAGCATCCAAATTGGTAAGGAAGCAGTAAAACTGTCTCTATTTGCAGATGACATGATACTATATACAGAAAACCCTAAAGCCTCCACCAAAAAACTATTAGAACTGATAAACGAATTCAGTAAGGTTACAAAATACAAAATGAACAGAAATCCAGTGCATGTCTATACACATCAGTAATCAAACAGCAAAAAGACAAATTGAGAAAACAATCTCACTTACAACTGCACCAAAAATATAAAATACCTAGGAATAAACATAACCGGGGCGCCTGGGTGGCTCAGTCGGTTAAGCGGCCAACTTCAGCTCAGGTCATGATCTAGCGGTCCGTGAGTTCGAGCCCCACGCCGGGCTCTGTGCTGACAGCTCAGAGCCTGGAGCCTGTTTTGGATTCTGTGTCTCCCTCTCTCTGACCCTCCCCCATTCATGCTCTGTCTCTCTCTGTCTCAAAAATAAATTAAAAAAAAAAAAAGTTAAAAAAATGTTTAAAAAAAAAAAAAACATAACCAAGAAAAGGAAAGGCTTGTGCTCCAAAAACCATAAAACACTGATGAAAGAAACTGAAGATGACACAAACAAATGGAAAGATATTCCATGCTCATGGACTGGAAGAACAAATATTGCTAAAATAGCCATATTACCCAAAGCAATCTACTAATTTAATGCAATCCCTTTCAAAATACCAGCATTTTGCACAGAACTAGAAAAAATAATCCTAAAATCTGTATGGAACCACAACAGAATAGCCAAAGCAATCCTGAAAAGGAAGAATAAAACTGGAGGTATCACAATCCCAGATATCAAGATACATTACAAAGCTGCAGTAATCAAAACACTATGGCACTGGCACAAAAACAGACACATAGATGACCAAGTAGAACAAAGAGCCCAGAAATAAACCCATGAAGAAGGAACCCTCATTTACTGTTGATGGGAATGCACACTGGTGCATCCACTGTGGAAAGCAGAATGGAGGTTCCTTAAAAAAGTAAAAATGTAATTACCATATGATCTAGTAATTCCATTATTGGGTATTTACCCAAGGAATACAGAAACACTAATTTGAAGAGATATATGCACCTCTATGTTTATTGCAGCATTATTTACTATAGCCAAACTATGGAAGCAACACAAGTGTCCACTAATAGATAAATGGATAAAGAAAATGTACTGTGTGTGTGTGTGTGTGTGTGTGTGTGTGTGTGTGTGTGTATTCAGTGGACTTTCAGTTGGCCATAAAAATGAATGAAATCTTGCCATTTGCAACAACACCAATGGATCTAGGGGGTATAATGCTAAATGAAATCAGTCAGAGAAAGACAAACACTATATGATTTCACTCATACATGTAATTTAAGAAACAAATGAACAAAGTAAAAAAGAGACTCTTTTTTAACAAAAAGAACAGACTCTTAACTATAGAGAACAAAATGATGGTTGCCACGGGGGAGATGCATAGGGAGATGGGAAATAGGTGAAGGGGATTAAGAGTTCATTTATCATGATGAGCAAGGAGTAAGGAATGGAACTGCTGAATCACTATATTACACACCTGAAACTACTGTAACACTGTAAGTTAACTATACTGGAGTTAAACTTTTTTCAGTATTTCAAATGTTATAAAAGTGGAAAAGATGTGGAAAAATATTTGTTGACTTGCAGTGAATTCCAATATATATTACCACTATATCTAGACAATGAAAATTTTACATAAATGTTACTGTAAGAAAATGAGAGTGTCTTAATTGTATGGAAAATTTCTATTACACTATTATCGGCTATTATTTTCCAGCTCTATTTTTTGTTCATTCATTTTTTTTTCATTCATTCTATATGTAACTTTTCAGTTGCTACTATGTATTAGGACATGGAAATTTAAAAATAAAAAATAAATTTTAAGACAAAATATAACAGATTTATTCATTCCCAGGGCATTTTAGGTTAAAAGCCATGTTTTTCCAGGGGTGCCTGGATGGCTCAGTCGGTTAAGCATCTGGACTCGATTTCAGCTCAAGTCATGATCTCACGGTTCACGAGTTTGAGCCCCACGTTAGGTTCTGTGCTGACTGTACAGAGCCTGCTTAGGATTCTTTCTCTCACCCTCGCTGTCTGCCCCTCCCAGCTCACACTCTAAGTAAATATTTAAAAGAAGAAAAAAAAAAAAAAAGAAAAGGATTCCTAACAGCATAACTACGATTTCTAACTACATTATAAACATGTTCCATTGTAGCTCGTTACAAACCATTCCAACTGAAGAATAAAAATCTTCTGCAACAAAGTTGCAGCTTTCATTTACCCTGAACAAAACACTCCCATTTTGAAAATAAATTAACACCCAAGGCTGTTTCTTCACATATTTATGAAGTTTTGCAAATACACTTCCTTGTAGGAAATCAAATAGATAAAGACAATGGGAGACTTAACATCCATAATGTGCATTTGGTTTTAAGATCTTAAAAGGAATCAGATTCCTTGAGTTTAAAGTGTAATATTTTATCTGAAAATAAAGTTACCTCTTAAATGTTAAATGATTGTTCACCTTACCAAACAAAGGTAATATTATATTTTAGTGGACACTACAGAATTTTTAAATTATTATTTAACTTCTCTGGGCCTCATTTCTCTACTTAGTTTCTTGGGGCTCCAAAGTTCTGCATATCTTTAATTCTGTAATTCTAAGTCAACCTATTCCTTTAACAGGCACATGTTTATTTCATTTTGTAGATTACAGAAAATGCCTAAATAAGAACTATTAGTTGGCATATTGCCTCATACAAGTATACATCCTGGCTATTTCTGTCTATGTGAATTGTAGAACTTTATAAAACAGAAATATTGTTAGTATTGTACTCTTCTTCTGCAGAAAGTTGACACAGACGAGATCCCAAGTGAATCTGTTTGCCTACAGCCAAGTGAAACGACACTTCAGAGTCACACTGAATGGGAAGAGAAAACTAGCTAGATCTAACAAAAGACTTACCGCTTGGGCATATGTGTTACAAAATCATTTCCACATCATATAAACTACTTAATCAAAAAAGAGCTCCGAAGAAAATGATTTCTACCTGGAGTTCAATTCAAAGTAAATACTAGATGAAAAGGTTTGAACTATATGTTTACCTTGAAAAATGCCTTCATTAGAAGCTCTCTTAGTAATGGTCCTTGGCTAAATAAATAAATAAATAAATAAATAAATAAATAAATCATTACAAAGCAAGCTATATGAACAGCCATTCAGATCTCTGATTTCTCTTTGCTTTTCGGCTCTAACTGACACGGCTATGATCCTGCCCTGTGTTTAGGTCAGCCGTGGCTAAAAACTGTTTTCCACTAAGAATTGGTAGGTATTTAACATTTTTAGGCCTCATAGTCAAATTTTAAGATACTTTTTTCTTTTTTTAATTTACCTAATTCCAATATAATTAATATGCAGGGTTATATTAATTTCAGGTGTACAACACAGTGATTCAACAATTCAATACATTGTTCACTGCTCACCACAATATATGTACTCTTAATTCCCTTCACCTTAAGATTTTTTTTTATGCAGGACTTTTCAGAACCTTTAATAAGCTAATATTTGTTGTGAATCTCCAAGATGCATTATCCATGCATCCCTTTTGGAAGGAATCATTTTAAACATGCTATTAATTGACTCTATGGTACACAGTTTGGAAAATCTGATTTAAAAAGCCTAGGTCAATTTTCTGAGCCACTTTTTAGCACTTCCGTCAAACACACTCTGAAATGTTAATGTCGTTTTTTTACCTTTATAGACTTTTGAGCACATGACCTTTTCCCGTATCTGCCCCAAACTTCCATCTTGGAGAGATTAAGATTTATCACAGAAGAACTGCAAATGCAAGGATCAAAACAGAAGAAATACACTAACATTCAGATAATACAAATTTGTATCAAGACAAGAGTTTTGTAAATTAAATTATCTTGAGAGAAGATTTCCTAAGGCCCTTATCTTTCCTTTGCCATCTTTGCTGAGCTAAACCACAGAATCCTATGTAAAGAAAATCCAAAAGGAAAAGGAAGTTGGAATTCTGCCTATTTCTGAGACTGGGAAGAAGAATAGAAAAGAAAAAAAAAAAAAAAACAGGAGAGAAGCAAGAAACAGAGACGAGTAGATACATGTCAATTCTGCTTAACTTCTCACAGGTCCACTCTGATCACAAGCTCCTTAGGATACTCTACTTGGGGTGGAGCCACATCAAAATCATCTATAGTTCACGGGCAGGCAGGGGAGTCACTGATGTTCAGCACTCCTGAACATGCCAGATTATTGTGTGGTGTAGACCAGACCCACACTAGCTAAGGGTCTGGCCAAGAAGCTTCTCAGAGGAGGATCACTGCCATAGACTGAGGTAGCTCTGGAACAAGGTCTACAGTGTGGACTGCTCAGGACATGACCAAATGGATGTCACAGCCAGACCTCTAAGGATTTCACGGTCCGGCAGAAGTCAAGCAGAAGTTTGGAGTTAGCCAGGGAGTACTCAATAAGAAAAATGAAAATGAATGGACCATGAGTTCATGACTCACAAGTATACGAGCACTGGAGGTCATTAGGGCACTGAGCAACCAGGGAAGCAGAGATGTGGCCCCAGAGACAAAGGCAGTGGACAACGGACAGAAGGTCAAGAACTCCGCCCTATCTGCTATCCTGTACATCTCATACATTTCGTCACATCTTGGAAAAGCACTAAGAAAAAGGGTGAGAGATCTGAGAGATGAGCAATGTTTGCTAGAGAGAAATATTATTACCCAAGGAGACTGTTTAAATTATAGACTCAAACACCTTTTAATCTAGATTAGCTTAATAGTTTATCCCCCTCTTAAGCAATGAGTCAATGAGCCAAACTAGACAGTACAGATCAAGTATACAAGAAGTACATGCATCTCTATACATCTACACACACACTCTATTGCAACAGAAGTGAATTTTATGACCCCATGAACATTCTCCTCTACTCCTATCAAAACTTCCACTAAGACCCTCGATACGGTGCCAGTTCTAGGTATACACTCATGCGCTCTGTGCAACACAACCTAAGTAAATCCTACCATCCCACAAAGTGCAGCTCAAATTCCGCATTTGCCACAAAGTCTTTTATTTTTACCTCGTTGATCTCTCTCTTCACTGACCTCCAGGGGCAAAGATAATTTTAGGCTAGATGACTGAACTCCTGGGATGACAAAGATCTCTTTAAAAAACAAAACACAGGGGCACCTGAGTGACTCATTCGGTTGAGCATTCAACTTCGGCTGAGGACGTGATCTCACAGTTCGTGAGTTCGAGCCCCACATGGAGCTCTCTGTTGTCTGTGTAGAGCCGGCTTCGGATCCTCTGTCCCTGTCTCCTTGCCCCTCCCCCACTTGCACGCTCTCACACTCTCTCTCAAAAAGATACATAGACAGACAGACAGACAGATAGACAGATAGATAGCAAAACAATACTGAGGAGCTTCCCAAAGTGACACAGCTCACCTGGCTCCTGGAGCCCCCCGGCCTCTCACAAGCTCTGCTGTCAAGGGAAACAGTTCTTCTGTCAGAGCTCTAGGCCAGACCAACCTCAACACAAATACATGGGGTTCAGCCAGAACAACAACACAGAAAAGGGAGAAAGTGAAAAACCCAGTAAAAGCAATGACTATGACACCTGTCTCTCAACACAATTACAGCAGGAGACTACAATGCTACAACCAAACACAAAACATTCCTTGCCCCCAGGGAAAGTGTTCCTCCCAGCCAGAAATAAACAAAATCACTTTGAAACAATTAATCTACCTGCCTTGGTATATATTAATTCATTCACAAATTATATGAAATAACAGAATCCTATAAGCAGAATAAAGAATTCTTTGGGCTTACATAATATAAAATTTCACATGGTGAAAAGAGAAAACACTTGAAAACCCAAGTCAGTTATAATTAACTTTTAATGATCTCAACACATCATTTATCTCTATTCATTTAATCATCAAGTTCATTTTACCAGCAAAATCCAGTAGGGAAAAAAATAATAGGGAAAGTTTCCAAATTCAATTTTTGTCTCATGTTTTCTCTACATGCAAAAACTTCTTAAAATCGAGCATTTAAAAATTATCTTTCAGGGCTCCTGGATGGTGTAGTTGGTTAAGCATCCAACTCTTGATTTCAGCTCAGGTCACCACCTCACCGTTCATGAGTTTGAGCCCTGCATTAGGCATCTGCACTAATGACTTGGAGCCTGCTTGGGATTCTGTCTCTCCTTCTCTCTGCCCCTCCCCCACTTGCAAGCTCTCGCTCTCTCTCTCTCTCTCAAAATAAATAAACTTAAAAATTTTTTAAAACAGTATCTTTCTATTTTCCATCACTGGGAAGAAGAGGTACATAGGCTTAGTTCAGGAAGTACATAGTCTTACTTGTTAACTTGAGGTCCTTGGACAAATTATTTGGATTTCCAGAGACTCACGGATTTTTATTATTATTTATAAAATGGGGATAATAATAGAAATACCTAACTTGCGGAGCTGTTATAATGACAAAATGAAATGATACATTTAAACCACATGGCACCATATCTAACACTAGCTAATGCTAAGTGTCATAAGTAATGGAGTCCTCCAGAAGGCACTAGGAAGGCAGAGGAGAGCAAGCTTACCTATGCAGCAGGGGAACCAGAATGGTGATACTTCATCAGTCAGGAGATACAAAACACTGGATTGGAGGGTGAAGAAAGAATTCCATGAAGAGGAACTATTATGTGCAAAGTAGTAAGCTGAGTCCCAGATACCATGGGGATCCACTATGTAGAGCTTTGGACGACATATGAAGGCAGACAATTTCCAATTCCACAGCACCTGAATGAAATCAGGTTGATAAGCTTCCCTACTTCCTTCCTTCCAACATGATCACACTCTGCCCTATCTACACTTAAACATCCAGATCAAACCCCACCTTCTGCTGCAAACCTCCTCTGACTTATCTACCTCCATGCATCTCTCCTTTTCCTGATCTCCTTATAAACACAGAACTGCTAAAGAAGAACTGCATGTGGTTATATCCTATTTTACACTATCCTCTTTTTTATCTGTTTTATACAAATGCTATTTGTACAAACTGTAAGTTCCTCAAGGACATGGAATTGAGATATCAAATATATTTTGATATATCAAAACACAAGAGTAATTAATACTACCAATTAATTTTAAGTCATTACTTTATAGTTTAAAATAAAACAGCTTCGGGGCGCCTGGGTGGCTCAGTCGGTTAAGCATCCGACTTCGGCTCAGGTCATGATCTCGCGGTCCATGAGTTCGAGCCCCGCGTCAGGCTCTGTGCTGACCGCTCAGAGCCTGGAGCCTGTTTCAGATTCGGTGTCTCCCTCTCTCTCTGACCCTCCCCTGTTCATGCTCTGTCTCTCTCTGTCTCAAAAATAAATAAACGTTAAAAAAAAAAAATTTTTTTTTAAATAAATAAATAAAATAAAACAGCTTCTCTTGATCCTGAAAACAACCCAGTTAGGACGCAAATTGTGTCCACGATATGATAGTTGTATTTTATAGCTGAGGACTGGCCTGAGGTCACAGAGATAATAAGTGGCAGGGCCAACCCAACTATCCAGGCACGCTGACTTCACTCCTTCACGGCTCCCTGTATATATGCTAACAATGTGTTGGATTCCTATTAGATGCTTAATAGTTCCTGTCTTGTTTTACTAAAAGGCCATTTGCTGACCAAAGCAAATAGTAAAACAACTAAAAGACCTTAAAATAGTTTTGTTTCCCACCACAAGAAAATGCCTAAATAATCCTTAAAGTTTTATGCTTGGACTATTTATTTCCTAATCCCTGAAATGGCATATAATAAATCATCTCCCACAATACTCTTCAAATATAAACTCTAACTACTATAAAATCTCACATCTGGATCCAAAAACTCTTTCTACACAAAGAGTATCTGTGATTATAAATGTGTAAACCTTGGTAAAAGAACGATTAACATAGCCAATGAGGTACTGACTTAACATAGCCAATGAGGTACTGAAAATAGTCTGAAATTTCTTTCTGTAGACACAGCAATGAAACAATGCCTTTTGCTAAAGATGACCAAAAGGCAAATGACAAGAGAAATCTGGGATCATCCTCCAGTTGTACCTAAACAGAAAATACTTATTCCAATCATAAATACTACACTATTCTACTGAATTCCAGTTAGAAAAAGTGACACCCATTGAATCAAATGGACTCAAAACAGCAGACGCAAAGAAATCATAAATTTAAAAACATACAGTCATTTTATTTTTTTTCAAGTTTTTAGGTGAATTTATTTTTTTTCCAATATATGAAATTTATTGTCAAATTGGTTTCCATGCAACACCCAGTGCTCATCCCAAAAGGTGCCCTCCTCAATACCCATCACCCACCCTCCCCTCCCTCCCACCCCCCATCAACCCTCAGTTTGTTCTCAGTTTTTAAGAGTCTCTTATGCTTTGGCTCTCTCCCACTTTTTTTTCCTTCCCCTCCCCCCCATACAGTCATTTTAAATCACACAAAAATGAGATTCTTTTTTTTTTTTTTAATTTGGCTCTCATTTCCCCTTTGTCTAAAAAGTCTAAACAAATACCCCAAAGTCATCTCTCCTTGGAGGCAAAAGGATGGGTCAGAATTACTATCCAAAGTAGCCAGTGTGAATACTATCCAGCATGGCATCTCAAAGATAAGTTCTTTTCAGCTGTGAAAAGAACAACCAAGAACAAGTTCTCACCTGGTATGAATGTGGGGAGGCTGCATTGAAAAAGCATGTTCTAGAAATATATTATGAGTGCTAGCCATTGTTCCTCTTTTGTTTCAAACTGGATTGGAGAAAAGCTTTATTAGCAGTTGTCTGAGAAGCTACACTAAAACATGCCTGGGATACTTGATGGGAAATTTTATATGAAAACCACAGTGACTCACATCAGCCAAATACCTTACTGAAGATACTGCCTAGCTTCTCTCTTCCTGCCTGGATGCAACATGAGTGAACAGATTCTCATAACTAAGGTGAATCAATCTGGTGGGTTTTTTTGTTTGCTTGTTTGTTTTTTTGAGTACAGCTGACACACAATGTTACATTAGTTTCAGGCATACAGCATAATGATTCCAGAAGTTTACATTATGCTGGTTTCAAACATGGAGGGGGTAGATGAGGGAAGAGGAACCTTCAGTAGTTATAATCCTAAGGACTCAAAGGGTAACCTCCCTCCCCCACAGTCAACACCTCAGATTATCAGCACCCTGATTAAACTCCCCACTCTGCAACTCTGACAGGCAGATGTCACCTAAGTTATCACTTAGGACTGAGGCACCTAACCTGCCAAAGGTCTGTCAGTAAGTAAAAACACTTGTCAAGGATTCAGCTGCCTATCCTTGAGAAAACGCGTGGGAGCCCTGATGGGAGATTCTTTTGGGGGGTATTGGCGGTGTGTTGGTTTTATGTGCAACTCTAAGCTGTTATTTGGAAACTTATAAGAATGGGGGATGCTCTAGGACCATGTCAGGCTACTTGCAACTCTCTGTGTACTAAAGCCTTCCTTGAGAGCTGTAGGGCACATTTCACTGGGAAGAGCAATAGTCCCTTCACAAAACTCCCAATAGTTAACACTGATTCTTACCAGAACTGCTTTCTTATTACAGGGATGCTGGGGTTAAGGATCTCAGAACTGTAAACTCTTACCAAAGAAAAGGGAATCAAAGCATACAATGCACCTAATCTTTGGTTCAGAATACTAACTCGGGGGTGCCTGGGTGGCTCAGTCGGTCAAGCGTCGGACTCTTGATCTCAGCTCAGGTCATGATCTCAGGTTCCTGAGACTGAGCCCTGCATCAGGCTCTGCGCTAACCACAGAGCCTGCTTGGGATTCTCTCAACCTCTCTGCCCCTTCCTCTCTCTCTCTCTCAAAATAAATAAATAAGCTTAAAAAAAAAAAAGATTACCAACTCTGGCAACTGGACTGCCTGGGTTTAAATCATACCATGCCCACTCAATTGGACCCTAGTCAAGTCACAGCTCTCAGATTCCTCATCTCAGAAAGGAGATAAAATTAGATGAGATATATCAAACAATAATCACAAACGCTGTATGTGATAAACAAACAATGCCTGCCGTATCTTAAATACTAAAAAAGTACTAGCTACTATGATGAAGGAACAATGCAGGTATATGGCTAGAGTTGTTTCTCACCATCAATATTATAAATTCACCCACTAACATGGCAAACAGTCCTCAGACAGTAGAATTACTGCTCTGTGTGTGGCAGCTGCAACTCAACACACACTACCTGCCAGTTTAAATCTTTAACTCCTGTGAGGATTTGCCAAACATGCTTGGTGAGAAAGAACCATCTAGGGTACTTGTTAAGAACACAAACTCACGGACTCCATCCCAACCCTACTCAATCAGGATCTCTTCAGAAAGGACCCGGAAATGTGTTTTAAGGTACACACATCCTCCCTCCTCCACTCAGGAAAGACTGGCTATTAAGCAAATTTGGGAAATACTACATAGTCCACCCCAGACCGAAGTCAATCCACCTCACTGCTCATCACCAAGCCCAAAGTTGGTCACAATTTTTGCTTCAATTATTTCCAACAACTTTTGAATTCATATTTAATATTGTTGTATCATTTCTTCCGTATAACACATTTTGCAGTCACACCACTTCAGCTGACAAAATAAATACTTTCAGGGGCACTTGGGTGGCTCAGTCGGTTTAGCGTCTGACTTCGGCTCAGGTCATTATCCCACAGTCCACGAGTTCAAGTCCCGCATCGGGCTCTGTGCTGACAGCCCAGAGCCTGGAGCCTGCTTCGGATTCTGTGTCTCCCTCTCCCTCTGCCCCTCCCCTGCTTGCGCTCTGTCTCTGTCTCTCTCTCTAAAATAAACATTAAAAAAATTTTTTTTATTTTTTTTTTATATATATGAAATTTATTGACAAATTGGTTTCCATACAACACCCAGTGCTCATCCCAAAAGGTGCCCTCCTCAATACCCATCACCCACCCTCCCCTCCCTCCCACCCCCCATCAACCCTCAGTTTGTTCTCAGTTTTTAACAGTCTCTTATGCTTTGGCTCTCTCCCACTCTAACCTCTTTTTTTTTTTTTTTCCTTCCCAAAAAAATTTTTTTAAACATTAAAAAAAAATAAATACTTTCAGAAATATGTTATGTTTCTGAAAATTCTCAGCACTTTTAAAGTAAATATTCTAGAAATAGAGAAATAATGGCTCCAACTATATTATATTTACTTCTTACAAAAAATAAAATACATATATATGTTATATATATATATTATATACATATATCTTGAACTCTAAGTACTCCAACAAAGACCAAACTATACTTTATACAGTTTCACACTACATTTAATATTTAATAAACAGGCAAATCTTATTAAACTGATTGTAATTACAAGGTTTAAGATAAACGAGAAGCAAAAATTACTTTGGAGGCTATTTTTTGTTATTACTTTTGACAGCACACATCACAATTTCAAGAAGCACTGGAAAATAATTATTGTAACTATGTAATCAGTAGAAACTCAAGGAAACCTAATAAAGACACATGGACCACATAAGAACCAAAACCACAGAAAGGTACCCTATTTGGGGAAAATTTCTGTTACCTTAAAGCCTGTCTTTAATAAAATTAAAGAGCAGTTAAAGGAATGTTTAAATAACATCCCTTATTCCATTCATTCAGTCCTAATCTTCAGTCAACCTAAAACAAACATCTTCTAAAACCTCTTCTGAAAGGCTTGAATTATATCCTAGTTGTATACAACCTGAGAAAAGTTCAGAACATGGATTTCTTTAACATATATTAATTCTAGTTGTTCAGTATATTCAGAAACATGATGATGCCACAAACATCAGTCACAAGTCTCCAATTTTACCAAAGTTACTGTTCAGTAAAATTAGGGTCAGACCTACTGTTCCAAACATGACTTCACCTACGTACTATTCACTACATAGCATGTCTACAGAAGAGCACATTTTTAAAAGCTCATGTAAACTTAGCCTAGCAATTTACTGACCACCTCCAAATATGTGAAGTAATATCACTACTTCCACAAATGCAACGTGAATTTCCTAAACATAAAATTCAAATAGCACAATTTGAGTCTAAAATGTTTTATAGTTCTGCTCATTGTCATCTAAGTCCCCAAATGTTTTAGTGCACTCAGATGTGGTATACCTTTTTTTACTTCTTTTAAATGTTAATTGAGATGCAAATTGGTTTTAATGTCTCAATAAGGTTTCTATCTTTCCATCAGAAATTAGTTATATCATGTTTTCCCTTTTTGGTGACTCTCTAAACAATGTCATTGCTTTTAGACAGTGATTTTCTAAAAGGTAAATGCAGAATTGACTTGTAGACAGTTGTATATTCTTGCATATGCTTCCATAACCAATTTTGCTTCAAAATTTATACGTAACTATCTAAAAGCTGTATTTTTACAGTAGTATCTCAAGTAGTTATGTTTAATTAGAAAATTCAACTAACAGGGGCGCCTGGGTGGCTCAGTTGATTAAGCATCCAACTTCCGCTCAGGTCATGATCTTGCAGTCCGTGAGTTCAAGTCCCACATCAGGATTTGTGCTGACAGCTCGGAACCTGGAGCCCGCTTTGGATTCTGGGTCTCCCTCTCTCTCTGCCCCTCCCCTGGTTGTGCTCCATGTCTCTCTCTCTCTCTCTCAAAAATAAATAAACATTAAAAAATTAAAAAAAAAGAAAGGAAGAAAATTCAACTAACATAGCCTCGACTAAAAAGCAAACACCACCACTAACCAGTTAACAGAGATATCAGATGATAAATATGAGATTTAGATACTTTACTCATGATAGACTCTCTTGGCTTCAGATTAAAGCCCTATTTCAGTTGGTCAATTACGGGATGCCCTTTCCCATCTTAATAATGCCACAGAGTCTCCTGCCCTCTGTTTAGAAGAGCAGGTATCTCTCCTCCCGCCTCAGTTACCTGCTGAATTCAGTTTCATCCTTCACAGCACAGAAAGTCTGATGGGACCACTGCATCTTAGAACCATCTGCTGAAGGAAAGAAAGATGAGCAACTGTCTCCTACCCATCTCCCAGCTCTCACTAGGCAAAGCTTGCCACCCCAGGGTGTTATCTCTGTCATGCTTCCAGGATGTGCTTCCTGGTGCCTGTGGGCAGCTTTCCAGGCAGCCACGGCCTCTGCATTCAGGTGGCACCTCAGCACTGGAGCTACTGACACTCCTGCCCCATTGGGACTGATGGAGGTAGGCATATAGGGGCCCTCATCTCCTCAGAGGAGGCTAAGACAAGAAGTGATAAAGATGAGGTGATGGCAGAGACAGGCCACCACAGTTGCGACAGGAGAGATCTTGGGGCTGCACTGCAGAGGTAGAAGAGCAAGCTGCTGAGACGTGGGCAGGAGGCACCCAGAAGACCTGAAGGCACATAAATTGGATTTAATACAGTCCTCCCCTTGTGCCACTAAGGCGACCTGCACTCTCCTAAGATACACAGATGCATATGAGAAGAAGGCTGCCATTACCTCTTCTTCAACAGAAGATGTGCAAGTCCAATTCTTCATGTAGTGACTTGCCAATCACTGAAAAGGTGTTTTTAATAAACTGAGTTATAGTCTATGCCATTTGTAGCTGGTTCTGTACGTTTATATTTTATCATCTCTCCTCCACCTCCCATTTTAGTTTTCCTTCACCCCTGACCAGTGCTCAGGGTAGTCTGGGGTTTGGGTTTATGGGGTGACCCATGTGTTTATTCCCAAGGGGCTTGGCCCTCTAATTGCCTTACCTTTTTGGGCTGTGGTTGTTTAAACTGTCCATTTACAGCTACCACAGGACATGGAAACAGCAGAAGATGACTCAGAGCATTCCCTAAGTCTAGGGTTCCCTCCTTGTACCCACTAGATGGTAGTAATCTTAATTTCTCCTTGTGTTCAAAATTGGTCCACCCGATAATTCTTTTATGTCCACTGGTGCACTGTCATAAGCCCAAAGTTAACAGATGGCAGCCGCAGCTTCCAGTCAGTTGTGTCCTCTGTCTGAAGTGTTCCTCATCCCACCCTCCAGGAATCAGACCCTGTTACCCAGTAGCAGAGCCTAAGACTGCAGATACAGAAGACCCCAAGTCTGCACGTAGGTCATTGTGACTGAGAGTAAAAGGAATATCTAACTTCCACTCCTTCACTTATCTTCATCTGTTACCAACTCAGCACTATCAAATCAGCACCATATACCCAGTACATCCAACCCCAGAGCTGTCCACGACCTATTGCCCTCACTGAACCTTTCCTCCATTTCACAGGCTACTCCATCCTTCTTTCCAGATGCTTTGCGGTGTTGGAAAACTTGGTAAGACCAGTGAATCCTGTGAACATGCGCTCAAGTATAAAACAGGTCCCTTAGTTCAAGGAAATGTAGCAAGAGGTACCATGCTAACTTAACAGGCATTCAGCCAGTGGATTCAACACTCAGATGGTGATATTGGCCAGGTCTCTGAAGGCAGAGGAATTAAAAAAACCTCTATCTGGTGTGTGTGTGTGTGTGTATGTGTATAAATAAATTCCGTGAAGAACAATTTGCTACCCTTTCCAATTTCAAAGCTATCCATGATAATCCATCTGCCACCAATGGTTGTCTGGATAGTGCCATTTCAAGAGCTCAGTGCCTAACTCTGCTTAGAGTTGGATGGGCATTCAGTAGAAAGTCCAACAATGCATTCCTTGCTGTCCTGGTGAAAGGAACGTCCCAAAGAATATAAATGGTGACTTCTTAAGTCTTACAGAGCAAATCTTTTCTAATATTCCTGCCCACTAAGACTTTTGACCCATTCCTCAATCACATGCCAGGAAATTCTGACATTTCCACATGTCCTGGTCAGAATACTTCCTCCCAAGTCACAGTTAAGTGCCTATAAAATAATGAATTCTCACTCATTAGTGCTCTATATTCCACGTCCTACCATTTTTTTAACATCTTCAAGATCTATTCCCACAGATGTTCACATAATCCCTGAAAGTACACACTTCCGGTAAGAATTGCACAGACTCCAAAGGGAGGGCTACTTTCCCCTAAGAAATATAGGGAAATTTGAGGGTTCAATACTGTCAGACACATCTACCCAACGTCTTCATTCCTGGTCTGTCACAGAGTCTAACTATGTCTCTACCAAAGTCCTGAATTTGACACAGGGGGCCAGTCAAAATATACACTTAGTCTACTTAATAGCCCTACTACCCTTATAATTATATCCTGAGCCTGGTTTTCAACACAGTATAGTCTGTGCATATAGAAATGAATCATTTTTTTTAATGTTTTTTTAATTTTTTAAGTGTATTTATTTATTTTGAGAGAGAAACAGAGAGAGCAGGGGAGGGACAGAGAGAAAGAGAGGGAGAGAGAATCCCAAGCAGGCGCCATGCTGTCGGTGCAAAGCCCGACATGGGGCTTGATCTCAGATCATGACCTAACCCAAAACCAAGAGTCAGATGCTTATTAACCAACTGAGACACCCCGGTGCCCCTAAATGAGTCTCTTAAACCAACTAAAGAGGCCCTCTGGCTCTCATGGTGAGCCTTAAGTTCCCTTTCAGGTGCCCTGGGCCTATCCTTTTCTTTTTCAAGGGCTCTAATGCTGCCCAAACATCAAAATCCTTATAGTTATCCATGCCCATGTGTCAAGTGCAACAGCCACATATTTTTCCTTTCACACACACCTCACACCAAATAGTCACAGCTGAAAGCTGCAGTCCCTGTGATGCCACTGCATGCTGGGGGTCTCTGCTGGCTTCCTGACAACCAGCAGTCGTTATAGTCCCCCAAGAAGTAAGCAAACTGTAAACCCCCTTCCAAGTACCTACTTCTACTTCTGTTCCTTAGAAGTCAGAGTTTAAGACCAAGCTTACATGCCAATTATTTTTTCTAGTGAGTAGAGGAAAGGAAGAGGGAGGGTAAAGAAAATGATACGGGACACAAAGGAAAATAACATTAACAAACTAGCCAAAGCTTTCTAAGAAATCACAGTTGGCTGAATGTCACTTCAAACATCTCCAGATAAAATGGAAACATTTTATCTCCCATCTTCTTCCTATCTCCCATCACTCATTAGTCAGCGTCTCTTATACTGCATGATAATTCCCGTGTGTCCAGGCTATGTTATGTGGCCCCTCCTAAGCAGCTGCCGGGGAAGGCTGACCTAGTACACATAGACCTAGTCTTGAATTTGCTGTGGCTCCCACCCCAAAGGTTATACAGAGTCTACTCCAAAGCACAGAAGAGGAGGCTAAGATGATCTATGGCATCAAAGATGAGGTTATGATGAAAACGGCCAGAGCTTTACAATCATGGGAGTAGTGTGAGCTGCTATTCAAAGTAAGGCAAACAGCTGAGGTCCAAGGGGTTCATGGAACCAAATGAATCTAGGGAGACACAAACTAGAGCCAATACAGGCATACCTGGCTTTAGTGCACTTCACAGATGTTGTGTTTTTTTTGTTTTTTTTTTTTTCAAATTGAAGTCTTGTGGTAATCTTGCATTAAGCAAATACATCAGCATCATTTTTCCAACAGTATTTGCTCACTTCATATCTGTGTCACACTTTGGTAATTCTCACAATATTTCTAATTTTCTCATTATTATTATATTTGTTCTAGGTATCTGTGATCCATAATTATGACTCTGAAAGCTCAGATTGTGGTTAGCATTTTTTTAGCAGTAACATTTTTAATTAAGGTATATGCATTGATGTTTTAGACTTAATGCTGTTATACACTTAATAGACTACAGTATCGTATAACTTTTATATGCAATGGGAAAACAAACTTTTCATCTGACTTGCTTCATTGCAGTGGTCTGGAGAAGAACCTACAATATCTCCAAGGTATGCCTGTAAAAAGTTTATGCCAATATATATTCAAATTTAGACAAAAGAGCAAATTCCCAAAAAAAAAAAAAATTCTAAGTTTGAAAAACTAACTCAAGACAAAATAGAAGACCTCCTACCACATATATAATCAGTAGTTTGGAGAGTAGTTTGGTAGGAGAAAACTCCTACCACATATATAATCAGTAGTTTGAAACTAATCCCACAGGTTCAGATGATTCATACAGTTCTATAAAACCGTCAAGGAACATAAGATTCTAATCTTATACAAGTGTCTCAGTTCAGGCTAGTGTAACAAAGTACCATAGATTAGGTGGCTTAGAAGCAACAGAAATTCATCGGGGTCCTGGAGGCTGGATTTCCAGCACTGTTGAGTTCTGGTAAGAGCCCTCCTTCAGGCTGCTATCAACTTCATTATAGTCTCACCTGGCAGAGAGAGGAAGCAAGCTCTCTTGTGAGGTTTCTAAGGGCACCAATCTCATTCTCAAGGGCTCTTCCCTCATGCTCTCATCTAATCCGGATCACTGCCCAAAGGCCCCACCCTCCCACCCTACTAATACCATCACACCAGGGGGTAAGGTTTCAACATATGAATTTCAAGGGGACACATTCATTCCATAACAGTAAGTTCATCCAAAGAACAGAAAAATAAGTTGCATTTTCCGTCTCACCCAACAGGCTAATAATATACCTTTGATACCAAAATTTCTCATGGAAAATAAAAGTAAAAAAATTAAAAACAATTTCACAGTAATCCACTTCCAGAACAGTAACATGAGGAGCTCTGCAAACCTACTTCCCTGTCAAAACCATAACTGGTGAAAATTACTTAAAAATCAAAAATTTTTAAAAACCATTTAAAGTCTCTGGAAATTGTCAAAAGGGTACAATGCATTCAGGAAACATTTATTCAAAAAAACATACCAAGTCTTGGTAAGAACACTGACAGCCTGTGGCACCTGAGCCACAATCTGCCCCCTCTCTCTCCACCTCCAGCTCAATTTGAGGGAAGCTCCACTCCATGTGGATATGGCCAAGAAAATAGGGATCCCCTTCCCCTCAACCCTCACTCACGGCATTCTATCTCACTGGAAGGGAGAGGCCACCAGCATTTGTCATCCCCCCAGCTCTCAGTTACAATAGCTAAATTCCTTATGTGAGTAGCTAAGAGATTGGTGCTTCCTTCCTCCACCAACCCCCACTCACAGGGTGAAGGCCCTACACTAAGCATGGCAGGTAGAGGATCTTGGGGCTCCGAAGGCCCTCACACCAGCTCACTCACGGTGCAATGGTTCCATACCAGGAAAGGCAAGATGTGAAGAACAGAGGTTACCACCTCAGCCCAGCACCATGCTTGCAAAATAGTGGTATCACACCAAGAGAAGCGGACCATCGTCCCCTCCCACACCCCACATTAGTAGCTTAGAGATTTTGCCAATCCATAAAGCAGTCCATAAAAACAGAGCTTCAAAACTCTTACCACACACACTAAGTTTAGCTGAAACCATAGAGTGTAGTAGGAAAGTTCAAGCGATGCTCTAGAAAGAAACAAAAAACATTCTGGTGGTAAGCAATTAAAGAGGAGGCTGGTAGCTCCACGAGAGATAAAAGCTAAACTACTAGCCAGTTAGTTTACCAAAGAGAACTAGGGAAAGAGCAAAGAGCCCTTCCAGAGGCAGAAAAAATATCAATCACTGGCCTCAAAAACTAAAAAGCTAAAAAGTAGTTTGAAATGTATTACACCAACCTGTGAAGAAATTTATGCTCCAGAGCACCATCATCATAAACAACAGAATTATCATTCAAAAATTAGTAGAGCCTAACAGCTAGGTGTGATAACAGAGGCACACAAATTAATCTAAGAAAGAGACAGTAAAGAAAGACCTGCCCAAACCATTGTAATCCCAGGGCCCAGGGCCACCCAGGCACTCCTGTAAAATAACTTTTTTAATGGAAGTTATGGAGATAATCAGTACAGTTACTGTTATGGAAAACTGAATAGAGGGGCTTAACAGACTCAAACTGACAGAAGAAAGGGTAAGCAAACTAAGACACAGCAAAGATTACACAACCTGAAAAACACATTTAAAAAATGAAAATTAAGTAGAGCTTTAGAGAAATGTGGGACACTATTCAATCTACCTAAAACCAATAATCAAAAAAACTCAAATTCCAGGCAGTTGAGTGGCTCAGTCAGTTAAGCATCCGACCTCAGCTCAGGTCGTGATCTCACTGTTCGTGAGTTCGAGCCCCACATCAGGGTCTCTGCTGACAGCTCAGGGCCTGGAGCCTGCTTCAGATTCTGTGTCTCCTTCTCTCTCTGCCCCTCCCCCCCCCCCACTTGCACTCTGTCTCTATCAAAAATGAATAAACGTTAAAAAAAACTTTAAAAAAATAAAAAGAACCTCAAATTCCAAGTAGAATAAACATAAAGAGGTCTACACCCAGATATATCATAGTAAAAATAATTAAAGACTATTCTGAAAGCAAATAAACAAGAATGACCCAGCATGCACAAGAGAACTGCAATCAGATTAACTTCTCATCAGAGACAATGGAAGCCAAAGGCACTGGAATGATAATATTCACATGCTTTTTAAAAATGTCAACCAAGAGGCACCTGGGTGGCTCAGTCAGTTAAGCATCTGACTCTTGACTTCAGCTCAGGTCATGTGATCAAGCCCCACTGTCCGACTCTGCACTGGGTGTGTAGCCTATTTAACATTCCCTTTCTCCCTCTCCTTCTGCCCCTCCCCAGCTCACATGCACATGCACACACATGCACAATCTCTCTCTCTCTCTCTCTCTCTCTCTCTCAAAAAAAAAAAAGTCAATCATTAATCTTATATCCACCAAAGCCATCTTTCAAATACAAGGGTGAAACTCTTTTAAGAAAACATAGATGGAAATACTTATGATCTTGGATTAGGCAGCGGTCTCTTAATATGACGCCAAAAAGCACAAACAACAAAAGAAAAAATAGACAAACAGGACATTGAAATGTAAAACATTTCTGCTTCTAAGGACACCATCAAGAAAGTAAAAATAACAACCCAGAGACTGGGAGAAAATATTTGCAAATCACAGAAGCAATATGTACCTAGAACATACGAAGAGCACTTATCACTAAGTAAATAACCCAATTTAAAAAAGAGGCCAACGATCTGCATAGGCATTTCTGCAAATAAGATGTACAAATGGCAGATAAGTGCATGAGAAGATTCTTGAAATGAGTAGCCATCAAGAAGATGCAAAACAAAACCACAATGAGATACCACTTCACACCCATGAGGATGGCTATACCCAAAAAGATAATAAATGTTGATGAAGAGGTGCAGAAACTAGAACTCTCATACACTTATGGTGGGTATATAAAATGCTGAGATCACCTTGAGGAACTTCCTGGAAGTTCCTCAAAATGTTAAACACTGCATTACCTATGACCCAGCAACTCCGCTCCTATGTATATACCCAAGAAAAATGAAAATACATACCCACACAAGACCTTGGACATGCATGTTAATAGCAGTATTATAAATATTAGCCTAAAAGTGCAAATAACCCAAATGTCCATCAACTACTGAATGGGGTATATCCATACAATGGAATATTATCTAGCTATAAAAAGAAACTAAGTATTGATAAATGCCACAATATGGATGAATCCTGAAAACATTATGCTAAATAAAAGAAGCCAGTCACAAAAGATCACATATTGCATAACTGCATTTATACAGATTGCCTAAAAGAGAAAACCAAAGAGCTAGAAATTAGATTAGTGGCTGCTTGGGAATAAAAAAGATGATAGGAGAAAAAAACTAATTTTACTAATCTTACTATGAACACATACGCAAAAATCCTAAATGGGATTATCTAGCAGTTTATTAAGACAGTAATTATATATCACAATGAAATTAGTCTATCCTAAGAAGGTAAGAACAGTTTTACATTATAAAGTAAATGAATGTAATTCATCATATAAAGAGACTAAAGGAAGGGAGGAAAGCTCACAGTTTCAACGATGCAGAAAAATAATCTGATAAAATTTAATACTGACTTATAATGAATACACAAAAATAAAATACTCAGCATATCAGAAATGTAAGAGAATTTAATGTGGTAAGTATACATATAAAACCTAGATTAACTAGTAACAGTGACAAACTTAGGCCCTATAAGAAAAAGAAAACTACAATCACTATCACTACTATTCTATATTATATTCTAGTTCTCAGCCAGTACACTAAGAAAAAGAAATCAAATATCTAAGACTGGAAAGCAGGAATCAAAACTGTAATAATTCATAAGGAATATAATTTCAACAAGGAATATATTCAACAAAAAATTTAAAAACATAATTAATACTATTTACAGTAGCAAAAAAGAATAAATAAATAAGGTACCTAGGAACAAACCTAACAAAATATGTGCCAGATCTCAATAAGAATGTATCATATCCTAAGTGAGATGCTATAAAAAAGCTATCTAAAAAATAGTGAAATATGCCATATCTCTTAGTAAAAAGACTATCATAAAGATGACATCTCCCCAAATTCATATTTAAATTAACTGTAATTTCAATGAAAAACTTGCGAAATTATAAAGTTTATACAGAAGAGCAAAGCACAGGGCCAAGATTCTCATAAAGAAGAAAAAGAGGAAGGGACACACCCAAACAGGTATCAAGACACACAATAAACTTTGATAACTAAGACAGTGTAGTATTGTCACAAGAAAAACAGAGCAATGGAACAAAATTTTAAGGTTCAGAAATGAAGATATACATATATACTTGTGTGTGCATACGCAACAGAGCTGACATAAGTGGACGATCACTTATGTCAACCAAGAGGCACCTGGGTGGCCAGTCAGTTAAGCATCTGACTCTTGATTTCAGCTCAGGTCATGTGATCAAGCCCGATCACTCTGGAATGAGTAACAGTTTAAACATACAGAAATAAAATTATATTGGACCTTAACTCACACCTCACAAACAAAATTCAAGTGCAGACAGAATAAGGGTGTAAGAGAGTATCATTATGACCTTGGGATGGGCAAGGGTGATTTAAACAAAAGACTAAAAAATATAAACCATAAAGGAAAATGTTGACCACATTAAAATTGAAAACTCCGTCATTAAAAACTACCATACAAAGATAAAACAAAACTACAAGTCAGGAGATGTTTGCAATTCATTTAACTGATTAAGGAATTAATATTCACAATAAACAGTAAACAGTAAGAACAAAATCAGTACAAATCACTAAGAAAAGAGCAAGCAACATAACAGATAATAAGCAAAAAACATCAACAGGCATTTCACACTGTTGGCAGTGGTGTGAGGGGAAGAGAACAAATGGACAAAGAAAACGCATGAAAATATGTTCGTCATTATTAATTAAGAAAATATCAATTATTATCTTTATATCATGTTATATATGGATCAGTAAATATTTAATAAACTGATAACTTCAAGAATAGGTTAGGAGGTACCACAACAGGAAATAGCATATGCTGCTAGGGGGGAGGATGAAAACAATATGGCAGGATCTCATAACTGTGCAATGCGCCTTTTCTGTGGCCAAGCAATCACCAAGTACCTTATAGCTGTGCACCACAACACAAGAAACTCATAACATCATTCCTTATAATAGCAAAAATCCAGAAACAACCCATCAAAAAGCAAATGAGAAACTAAGTGTGGTCAATTCACCTCAGAATAATACAACATAATAAAAGTAAGTGAAATGCAGCTTCAGGCAACATGGATGTATCTTAGAAACATAAATTTGAGAGTGGGGGGAGGGGGAGTAAACACACAGAACACTAATTACAGAATGATCCTCTTACAAACCTCAAAAATTCAGTTTAGAAATACACATGCATATGGAAAAATTATTTTGAAAAATAAACGAATAGGGTGCCTGGGTAACCCAGTGGTTAAGCGTCCAACTCTGAATTTCAGCTCAGGTCATGCTCTCATGATTGGTGGGATGGAGCCCTACATCAGGCTCTGTGCTGACAGCACAGAACCTGCTTGGGGTTCTCTCTGTCTTCTGCCCCTGCTCCCACTTTCTCTCTCTCAAAAAATAAATAAACTCTAAAGAAATGAACAATAAACACAAGGCTCAGGGTGGTGTTTACTCAAATGGGAAGGAAAGGAGCGAAATGTGACTGAGGAGTACATAGGAGGCTTAAAAGGATTACTTTCTTTCAAAAGCTGACTAGCAGATGTAAAAGCATTCATTCTTATTCCTTAAAATGTACATATAGGTTTATGCCCTTTAATATGGAAGAAATGTTTCATTTAAAAGCATACATTTTGGGGGCCCCTGGGTGGCTCGGTTAAGCACCAGACTTTGGCTCAGGTCATGTTCTTGTGGTTGGTGACTTCGAGCCCCACAGTGATCTCAGTACTGTCAGCAGGGAGCCTGCTTTCAGATCCTCTGTCTCACTGTTTCTCTGCACCTCCCCCACGTATGTTCTTTCTCTCTCAAAAATAAATAATCATTAAAAAAATAAGTAAATAAAAACATACAATTTTTTCAAGCAAGAAAAGAGCAGGGCTCAGACAACCTAGTTTCTGTAGCTCTGCTATAATATGAAAGCACTTCCACAAAGCACAAAACCATCTTATATTTTGCATATCAATTAAGAATTTGGGTTAAATTTTTTTCCTGAGGTAACTGCTGCCTTTGACTTCAGGGATCTGTGTACGAATTAATAGCTTTTTCCTTAAATCATTGCTATGGTTACAAATTAATGCTCAAACATAATAATAATAATAATTGGAGTTAATTTACATTTTTTAAATAAATTTAATGAAATTATGTATCAAAAGTAATGGTCAGTATTGGTATTAGTAAAAACTTGTGCTTTTTCTTTTTTTAATAAAAATAAGAAGCAGCATGTTCCCACATATCCCAACTACCTTATTGTTTGGGTCTTTCACATTTTGTTTTGACTTTTTCTGAGTGTCATGGAGATTTCACAGATACAACTGAAATATGTATTAACACATCTAAATCTATGGGTAAAATTAAATACCCTGCTGGTAAGATTATAAATTAGAATGACTTCATTGGAAAGCAATTTGGTGTTACACATAACATTCATAATATTCATATATTTAAAAAGCTATTCACAAAGATATTCATTGCAGCATTATTTATGATGAGAAATTAAAAAATAAACAAATGAATTATTTTCTAGTCATTAGAATACTTGGAAGCATACTTAATAACATGAGAAGAACTCCACAGCATAAGTTTAAGCAAAAATAAAATACAAAATTAAGTTGGTAATTTCCCGATTTTTTAAAATCTAAAAATACATAAGAACAAAAAAAATATATTAAAAAGGCAACAAATGGACTCCAAGTAATACAATTTCCTTTTTGACCTCTTCCTGTTTTATTTTACAAAGTTTCCATCAGAAGTGTTCATGTAATTATCAGTTCTTGCTGACTGACATAGCAATATAGCAATATAGTAAATGAATGGATTCTGAACTTTGGGATATCACAAGCTTTATTTCCTCCCATTTTGGTGAGCATGGTTTAATAGGAAATTAAATTCTGCTGTTCTTTCTCTAAATAGCATTAAGTGTTATCTGAGTGAAATATGAGTTCAAGATTTCTTTCCAGAACTGAGGGTAAAACACATATACAATAATTAGCTGAAGATATGCAATTGGTGAAGAATTTTCTGTCACTGAGGCAAAGAAAGGAAAAAAGAAAATGATGGCTCTTTATCCTGAGCAAAACGACACCAAAATTTACCGAGAATTAGCTCTCACTTCATAAAGAACAAAAGCAAGAGAGGGAGGGACAGAGCACAAAGGTCCTCAATCAAGAAAGCCCTCGTAAGTGCTTCTGATGCATCACTATAGAAATCTGCTTTCAACATAAAACAAAGAGGAGTCTTGTTTTATTGTTCTTAGATGAAATACTTCTAAACACTTTCCTGCTTTTCCTTAGTACAGATATTACAAAGACTATGAATGTGATTTTTAAAATAACCTTAACATCTCGAAAATATGTTAACATAGAGGGAATAGTGAGACAGAAACAAGTTTCAAAAGGGAAACATTCAGACTTTCAGAGAAAAAAGCTATTAATTTCTAACTGTAGTAATAATATTTGAAACAGATGTCTATCTACTTTCAAATCCAAACTGGATCATGGTTTACACAGTTTAATAAAACTTTAATTAAGGTTCTGGATCAGGGTAAACTGATCATGTCATGCAACTAAACACGTGCCCAATATTAACATCTCTTCAAGTTCCACTAATACTAAACTTAACCAGACTTTTCATAATTCATCCAAGGGAAAATATCATTCAAATTAATAAAAACACACAATTCATCCTCTTATTTCATTATATGAACTCCTTGTTAGAAGCAAGCATTTGAAATAGAAATGGAAGAATCCCAAATTGAATAAAAAGGGAAGGAAATAACTTTGTTTCTGAGAGCTTCTTGTTTCTAACTAGACACATATTTTAATATGAATATCTGTGACCTTAAAATTTTGCATTTGAAAACATTTTGTAAGAAAGCTTTCTCTTAAATATTGATCAATTGACTTTGTAAATTTTCCTCATTCTATTTTTAGCGGAACAATCTTATATACAGTAAGCTACTGTGCCAATGCCACTTAAAGACCTCTAAAATAAATAAGAATGAACACTTGCTGAACAACTATTGTATGCCAGGCAGATTTCTAGGTTCTCCATTTACTTCCCCCAGCATCCTTATTTAGTAGGTACTCTTACTATCCCCATTTTACAGATGAGGATGCTGAGTGGGAGAGCCAGCCTACAAACCCAGGTATCTACTTCCAAAATTCAGCGTCAAACATCTACACTGGCTTTAATTAAAATAGAGAAGAGGGGCGCCTGGGTGGCGCAGTCGGTTAAGCGTCCGACTTCAGCCAGGTCATGATCTCGCGGTCGGTGAGTTCGAGCCCCGCGTCAGGCTCTGGGCTGATGGCTCAGAGCCTGGAGCCTGTTTCCGATTCTGTGTCTCCCTCTCTCTCTGCCCCTCCCCCGTTCATGCTCTGTCTCTCTCTGTCCCAAAAATAAATAAACGTTGAAAAAAAAAATAATTAAAAAAAAATAATAAAATAGAGAAGAGAATTTTTTTCCTATTTCATGTCCCAGAATGTGTTTTTAAAACAAATGACATTTTTTAAAAATCCCAAGCTTCTCACGTATTCTCAAAGTGAAATTTTCCACAATTACAAAGAAATAAAGATTAGAACCATATAAAAACAGAGAATTCAATCAGTCACTCAACACTAAACAAGCAACTCCATATTTGAGAAATATGGAGGAAAGAGAGGAACAGAACACACTTTTTGGCAATCAGTACAGTAAAAATGATGCCACTTACACTAACAATTCACGAAATTAGTTAATTAGCAACAGGGTACAAGCAGAGAGAAGGAAGAAAATGAGTCCAGTTGAATGGGATAAATACAGTATCTTGTAAAAACTCTGAATCAGGTTTCAAAAGAAGGGAACAGCACAAGAGTAGTATCAGTATGAGAAATTGATAAGTGATCCATGTAGGGTGTAAAGGTAGTTAGATTTTTTTTTTCAAACCACCTTCTAAGAAAAGAGTCCATACAAGGGGGATTTGCCTTACTCTGTTTCATATTCATTCTCATTTCTGATTTAAGAGTTTTAGGATCGTGAACCCTCACTCATTTCACAATGTTCATTCACTATGAACATTTTCAGCACTTCTTAAGAATTCAATTTTTTCTTTATCTTGTTTCCCTTAAGAACCAGTAATTCATGTAAAACAATCAACTCTATAGTTTTCAGTGGAGGCTTCCTGCTTTAGATTAACAGCAAATGCTCCAAGATGAATTTCCAGTGTCTCTCTTTGTTTTCTCAATTTTATTTTACTTAGCTTGATAAGTGTAATGAACCTGTTACTACAGGGTCTTTCAATACATACTGACATCCTATAGGGAAAGGTTTCAGAGAGGCATGCTGGGATTAAATATTTGATATGGATAATATAGAAAATACCACGGAAACCTTAACACATATAAAAATAATAGAGTTGATTGCTGATGAAAATACAGTTTTTAAAAGGAAATTACTAATCAACTTGAAAATAACACTATATCAAGTTGCTTAAATGTTCTAAAGGAATGTGAACATTAAATCAATCCTAGAACAATATAAAAAAAAGAATATTATAGGAATAGAATGGGCACTAAATTCTCATACAACCAGCATACCTGTAGAACACCTCAACCTATTCAGTCTCTGTTTCTATTAAAAATCATTTTAAAAGACAATACTTAGTACAGGGAGTCACAGAAACAAGGGTAACCAATAAAGCACACAAATCATCTCATTGATTATTGAAGTTACAATCACAAAAACGAACTTACATTGCTGGCATGCTCTGCATATTTTATCTCTAGTAAAATTAGCCATTATAATCCAACACAGTCAAAACATGAAACTGAATCTGACTTCTGAACAAAACCTTTTCAACAAATGCCTTTAAGTTCTTAGAAAATAATTCAAAAGGAGTAAGATATTGATTGTAGAGTTACTTCCTACTCACCAAAATTATATGGAACCCCTGAGGAAAGGAATTACAGAAGCATGTAAAATGGTGCACAGTATAATCATATGAGTTTTAAATATCAGTCTCTCATGCAAAGAACTATAAAATCTCAAACATGATAACATTTGGAAAGGACTTAATCTGTGAACATTCTCTTTTGTCTCTGAAATTCCAAATACCACCTGCGGCAGGGGGGAATACAAACACGCCACAGTTATGGTGCCTTGCTCTAAAGAAACTAATGCCATACTACCATTATTAAGTATGATAAGATTTGCTCATTTAGGTTACAGAATCACAGCATTTCAGAGCCAGAAAGACCGTACGGAGTTTGACCAGCCTTTTATTTAAGTGATTAGTCTAAGGTTCCAAAACTAATTATGGCCTTTCCTGCCTCCCAGTCGTGTGCTCTTTTCGACATACTACTTGTTTTCCTCCCCTAGAAGAGAGAACAGATGTAAAATGCTAAAATGAGAACAATAAATGTACTGAAACATATTAGTGTATCCCATCCATTACTGTGATGAGAAATTGCAAAACAAGAATTATTTGACCTGAGAAATGAGAACACAAAGAAGACTGGAATTATATGAGATTATGAAAGTTAAAGTAAAAAATAATCAACTGGTCCTTCCTTATTATATGGCTTCATAATAAAATTATGAAGGGTCATTCAATAATTTAAATGGCAGGTAAAATTAAAACAAATAAAAGGAAATACCCTTGACATGTACAACAAGCCTCCAGAAATACACAAGGTCACAGAACAGAGGTCATGTCGTTAAATCCAGTAACATGATTTTAAAATAATCTGGATCATTAGGGAAGCAAATATCTGATTATTTATGTTCAACATAAATATAATTTTCCATAATGGGAAAATTGTATTTTAGAATATAAGGAGTCACTAAGGAAGATTTCTATTTGTTACAAATCATACTATAGCTTAGTATGTTTGTTATAAATCATACTATAGCTTACTATGTTTTTGTGTTATTTATACTCCATACTCCTTAGAAAAATCAAATGGTGATTACTGACTAGCAAAAATGTATTTATTTAACACATATATAGTACTTATAATAATAAATTTTTAAATTTAATTTTACTTATGATTACTTATAATGCCTCTTAATCAATTTTAAATTTTGCTTTCCTCATAGCACTGTCTTCATGCAAAATACATGTTCCATCTGGTTTATTTTGGAAACTAAAGATTTCTTTTTTACTTTAAAAACTATCTTAGCTAAGCTCCATGGACACAGCCAAGAGACCCCGTTGCATTTTGCCGTAAAACACACACTATTATGCTACAAATAAGGAAGGTTTTATGATTCTTTCTAGAAAAGATGTGTGTGAAGATAGAAAGCAAGCATGTCACATAACGTCCATCCTGGCAGGTTGCAAACCAGTCTGGAGAAACACTGTAGGAATTTCATTTCACTCTAGTGCATTCTGACAGATCAAAATAGAAGTGATAAAATATAGGTGATATCTCTTTATAGATGGTGATCTAGACTCCATTTCAATATTTTAAAAAATGATATACTTGAGTTTCAATACCAAACTCTCCTTGAAGGTTTTTGGTTTTGTTTTTGAGAGAGAGGGAGGAACAGAGACAGAGGGAGAAAGAGAGTCTTAACCAGGCTTCACACACAGTGCAGAATCCATGCAGGGCTCAATCCCATGACCCTGGGATCTTGACCTGAGCCGAAATCAAGAGTCGATGTTTAACGGACTAAGCCACCCAGGCACATCCCCCGCCTTGAAGATTTTTATTGTGTTTTTAGTATATACCTTCTGTTCCCTCGCAACAACTGGACTTTTGCCAAACCTCAGAGTCCAGTTTACTATTAGGTATACGTTATGGTGCCTCCTTCAAAATCAGGTTTTGAATCTAACCAATCATTTCAGATAAACTGGTGATTTTTAAATGATTTTTCATCATTTGCATCTCTATATTCTCAGCAAATTATTTGAGGTATTTGATTTCCCAAATTCACTAATATGTCACTGTATTTAACCCATGTTAAATGCCCCTCATCTATTTCTCTCTCTCTCACACACACATATACACAAATATGTGTGGATCAAATCAAAGTCAATTTTACTAAAGAGGTGGTAACTTTGCTCTAAAAAGCAGTGTCCATACTCTCTGTATAGAAATGTTCCATAACTTAAAGGAGAAAAAAAAGATTATACCATTTAAGGTTCAAAATGTTTTCCCAAAGATTTTCAAAATTTTCTCTTTATCAATCTCTCTTCTCAAAACGCGATCAAGAACCCAAGTCTCTATCTTGAAAACTCCTTAACAATCAGCCTTTTCCTATGCTCTCACAGCACCTACCACAGACAATTACCATCTCAAAGAGTTTTTATGCATAGGCTTCTTCCTTCCTCAGGAGTCTTTCCAAGTTCTCCAAGGCTCTTTCCAAGACCACCAGGACGGAGTGACGGTAATTTTGTAGTATCAATAACCAACACAACGTCCGGCTCTAAGAGGTTTTCAACATTTAAGCAAGGATTTAGAATCAGATGGTCCTATGCTAGGTATGGATTAGGATCTAGATTAAGTCCTACACCTGAACTTCACTGTGCCTTAAATTCCTTCACCTGTAACATGGAGATGACAATCACTACTATCTTAAACAGGATGGACTTATTTAGAACATGGTCTAGAACTTAAGAAAGACTCAGACACAATAACCCCCCACCTTTTTTAATTAATTATTTATTTTTGAGACAGAGACAACCCAAGCATGGGAGGAGGGGCAAAGAGACAAAGAGAGAGAAGCTCAAGCAGGATCCCCACTGCCAGCACAGAGCCCAGCTCAGGCTCGATCCCACCAACCATGAGATCATGACCTAAGCCGAAACCAAGAGCTTAACACTTAACTGACTGAGCCACCCAGGCACCCTAGTAACCCCCTTTTTTGCTTATATATAATTTTGTGTTTATATATAATTGCATTTCAACCATCCCTATTAAGCTAAGTTTCATCTCTTTTATCCACCGTCTTTCAAATTTCTCTAAACTAGTGTTATAATTATTTCTTGGTAATTTGGCAATGTTGTGAGGTCTACATATGCTAAAGCATTCTTCACTGAAGAATTCAGCAAACAATGGAGGGGGCGCTAGCTCTGAATTTTTTCAACAGTAATTATGTCTTAGCAAATTAAAAGATGTGTGCAGTCTCAAGGGAAAAACCAGTGGATACAATCCATGTATTTTTTTTAGAATCCCTTGACAAGATACTACCACAAAAGTTATTTAAAAAAAAAAAAAAGTTTCCCCAGAGGATTTCATGAACTTCTGCTGGAGAAACAAAGAAAGTGAAAAAAAAAAAAAAAGAAAAAAGGCATTGCTTTGGCTGGAAAGCTATAAATAGGGAAGGTGCTGGAAGTGGTCTTATTTAACATCTTTATAAATGATGTAAAAGAGGAAATGTAGATTAAATTTTCCAGGTCTGCAAAAGACACTAACTTTTTCCAGTACGTGAAATGCCAAGTCAGTGGGATAACCTACAAGATTTCCAAAACTTTATGAGTTACTAGGGGGAAAACATCAAATAAAAGTCAAAGTGGAAAACTATAGGGTTAGGCATGTAGGGGAAGAAGTAACAGACCATACTTCTCAGGATAATGGGCCTTAGTTATCATAAAAAGGAGCTTAAAAGACTGCATGAATGTGCTCCCATGGCCAACAAAGCTAACAATGGCACCAATATCACTCAAGAACAAAAATCATGGTACTCATCCCATTTAAAACTACAGCTCATCTTTACAGTTCATCTTTACTTGAAATACCACAAGCAGTTCTAGTCTACTACAGCCTAGCACTCCAAAAAATCAGTTGCTGAATGAAATTATAACTCTAATTTCACCAAAAAGAGAAGGGAAAAAAATATTTAGAAGCTAAGGAAAATCCAAGCAAATAAAAATAAATGATCAAGTTGACCACAGGAGAGTCTTGTGGAAAAAAAAAAAAAAAAACAAGGAAGATCAGCATTCTGTCAGCCAACAAAGGTGAAGACTACAAGGGAGCATTACAGATGTCAAGGCTCTCTACAATGTCAAGGCTCGCTACAATGTCAAAGCTCTCTACAATGACGGAAAGTAGGAACATGGCAAAAATGGAGCTAAGGAACTGCTGCCATACTTCAACGAGAATTCATAATCTGGTTGAGAAATGAAATATAAATATAATCCAGGAAGTTAAACTAAAAAATTCTAAGCATTTTCAAAAAGAGGGTAATTTGAGAAAAACTAAGGTATTTGAAGGATAGAAGTCTGAATTTTCAGCCTGAAATCATGGAACACCAACCCAGCCTTCCCAAAACACACCCCCTGATGGCATCATCTAAAGACAGAATAATAGACTGAGTTAACATGGCACTTCATAGATGTTCTCATCAACTTCTCATTTTGTCTTTCCCATACTCTGTCTATTTGTGCTCAGCATTTATTTTGTGGTAATGTATCATCTGTAATTTTAAACATCTTTCCCCTCAGAGCAAGACTCAATTATCTCTTTGACACATACTGCATCAAGTTCTTTCACACTGCATAAACATTTAATAATTCCAGCTGTAAGAAAGACATTATTCACAAACTGAAGAAAAAAAATATTATTGTTAAACTGCATTATACCTTCCAGGTTTAGGAGAGATGAGCCAAAAAAGGAATTTACAGTCTCATGGTAAGTCAAGCTGCATACTAGTTGAGTTGTAAGAAAAATGTTTAATATATAACAATAACTTTCAAATCACAATTATAAATATGTGTAATTTCAAAAAATATATAAGCTAGAGAGTATTTGGAGAAAATCTATATAATGCAATTACAGATTTTTGTATATCAAAGAGATTGTATAAAGGAATAAAAACTGTCTAGATATAAGAACACCTACAATATATTTTGTATAATATGCCCATGCCATGTTTAGTTTTAGCTGTAAGAATGCACTTTTTAAAATGTTTAAAACATGGATATTTCATAAAAACACCGAGTGGAATTATAGTTAAATAAGTGACTTCATAACAAAATAGAAATTTATCTTGCTGCTATTATCAGTCTATGATATTAAAGTATTTTAAGATTAGGTCTGAAGAATATCAAATCATCATGTCAATTATGCTAACTTAGTCAAAACTCCAATCAGTCAGAGGATGTGAAGCTAGTAAGGACCTTGGGAATACTCTACAGGTTCAGAATCCTAGAAATGAGCAAGTTTTAACCTCTCTGGCTCAGAAAAAGTAATCCGAAGAAATGATGCTTTCAAAATACGAGCAAAACTGAGAGAAAAAACAGAAGGGGAGAGGGAGGGAAAGTAGGATGGTACAGACAGTATACAGAACACAAATGAGCATTCGTGTATGCACAAAATAACTGCAAGTCTCACATCCAGACTGTGGCAGATTCAGCAAAAGTTTTTTGAAAAGCTAAATATGTTTTTAATACTTCTAAAGTGCTATACACATGAAGTATCAAGCAATAAAGGCATTAAGTTACAGTCCTCGTACCAAAGTATACAAAACATGTCCCCATAATGCTGATCACAAAGGATAAATTTTACAACTAAAACACTTGAACACTGAGTTTTTCTAAGGAGTTTTCAATTTCTACATGGCTTTGGAAAACAACAGATTACAACATTAAGAGAAGGCAGAAAATGTAGTATACAAAATCTTTGATGTGCCTGAAATACACAAGGTTTCAAGGAAATAGATTTTTTAAGAACTTTTGGATCATCTGCCATTGTTACAAAACAACAGCACTTGCTTTTATTAGGAAAGGGGTCAAAACTTACATTCTATGAAACATTTTTCAGGAGAAGTTTATATATGACTTATCTTAGCCTTAACATACTCTATAGAATGCTAACATGACAAAATTTAAATAAGTTTAAGTTCTAGAATTAACAATTTCTGACACCATCTGTATCTAAAGAAGAAGCACACATTATTCCATAAATATGCATAATTATTGGGTAGGAAATGCCTAATTTGCCTACAAAACTCACAAGGGTTTGATGACTGAAGCAAGGAGTGAATCAGGTCCACTGAGAATTACTAAGAAAAACATAATCAGACATAAATGCCACAGAATACAAAGATCATTTTCCAAATTGGTTCCAGAAACAGCTCCTAGGTAAATTTCCATGAAAAGCTAATTTAATTCAATTAAACAGTGTAGCATGGTTTTCCTCTTTAAAAAAGAGTTTAAATATTTTCATTTGCTAAAGATATTAAAGATAAGTGTTTTAAAGAGTGACTGATTTAATCTTGAGTCAGATGAGGATTCAAAATTGTGGAAGGACTTCTGAATGAAAAAGGACTTAGTGAGCAAGATACACTTTAATCACTACAGCATAAATCCGTCATTTACGAAGTACCCCGAGTAAAACTTACAATGGTTAGAACTGTTCAAGTCTTTATACACTGCCATATAAATACAACATTATTTCCCACTCAAAATTATAAGACAAGAAAAAATACTGAGAGACACTGTCCTCTGTATTAGTATATTATGAGAGCCCTACCTCCAACATGAAATGAAAGAAACAGAGTTATCATCTTAAAATTAAATAAATTTGTTTTGGATAACTCAGGTTTCCCTGGATAACATTTCCTAGTTAACCTCAAGATTATATAAGTTCACTCACAGTCCACTTGGGATGAGTAAGTAATGCCTCCGAAGCAGTCTGGTCACGGACTCTTCTGCGTCCATCTGGCTGCTGGCTGGAACACTGGAATGACTCATAAAAATGAAGCAACCTGAGGTCACCTACTCCAGGTCTTTTAAAAAGAATTGCCAACTGCTTACCAGGTGGTTCCAATTTCCGAATGAGAGAGAAACTCATTCTAGATACACCATTTTATTTTCATATTGTCTCTGGCCACAGAATTTGGGGAGAAAGGAAGGAAGCTCTTTTGAAATGTAGATTACCAATCATCTGAAAGCCAGAAATCACCAAGTTTCTTGGATTAAGAATATTACATAAAGTCAAGTGAAAAAGAAAGGCAAGACACAAAACTCTATTATATTATGCTCCAAACTTTATAAAGAAAAAAAAAAAAAAAGACCCAAAATGTCAAGAGTGGCTATTTCCATGTAGTAGAAGCCTGAGTGATTCTTATTTTGTTAGTTTCCTGCATTCCCCAAGTTCACATCAATGAATACATATTCTCTGCTGTTAGAAAAAAAAATAACAGTAAGTAGCTTTCTAGAAAATATTATAGACTGTAAACTTTGGGCTCAGTAAGTCCCAGAGGTCCAGAGTATACTCGCAACTATACTGGCAAAAATTCGTTCTCTGGGTAAAAAAAAATATTCATTTTACTTTTAAAAAGAAAAAGGAAAAGAAAAAAAACCCAAGAATGATGTGTGTGACAGATAGAGGAAAAATATCCCGGCAACAAGAATGGTTCCTTTCTTTCAGGAGACAATAAATAGACTGGTGAAATGTTTAGTAAATTATTTATATCAATTTTTCCCAAAGTATGTTCTAAGGAATACTAATTCAATACTAGCATTGAATATATGCAAGGAAAAATACAAGTCCCGTGGTCAAATACCCCCTGGGGGACTGCCACAAGGCACAGGAGCATAATACAGGTTCACAGAAGTATTGCAGTTGGAAAATAGCTATTCCCTCATTTTTTTGATCATTTGTTTACTTATCAAATGCTTCTGTGGTGTTTACTCCCTGCCTGGCATTGTTCTAAACCCTTTACAAATATTCACTATTCTAAACCTCAAACAAACCTATGAAGTAATCACTGTTATTGTCATCCCCATTTTACAGATCATGCAGAGACAAACAAGGTTCAGTAATTTGCCCAAAGTCAGACAGCTAATAAGCAATAGAGCCAAGATTCAAAGCCAGTCAAACTCCAGAGTCCCCACAGTTAGCAATGGGACGCTGCCACCCGTGGGATCCTTCTTGAGTTAAACACCTGACATTCACAAAACCATGGTTTCATGGGATACATCGAGGAAAGAAATGAAATAAAGTAAAACCTACTGTTATACGTAAATTGCTTTCCTGAATTAGTCATATAGCCTACACTTCTTCAAACTCCAATTTTTCATTTAATATGTGATAAGATAGAGATAACTAGCAATGGTGTTAGGCCTAAAAATTTCTGGAATATAATTACTAGACAAAAGAGGTTTGATTACATTGTTTTCCCTCTCTGTTGTCATTTGGTTTTATCAGACATAATTCAAAGGAGTTTTGATGAAATAAAAATCTGTATAACTTAAGCCATTTCTTTTTAAGTTTATTTATTTATTTTGAGAGAGAGAGAGAGAGAAAGCACAAGTCGGAAAGGCACAGAGGGAGAGGGAGAGAGAGAGAGAGAGAGAGAGAGAGAGAGAGAGAGAGAATCCCAAGCAGGCTCCACACTGTCAGCACAGAGCCCAATGTGGGGTTCAAACCCATTAACCGTGATATCATAATCTCAGTTGAAGGCAGATGCTAAACCCACTGAGCCACCCAGTCACCCCTGACTGAAGCCATTTCTATACCCTCAAGTACCAAGAGACTCCTAATTTCAAGAGACTATTTTTGTGGTAGGATTATTAGTCATTTTCATTTTCTTCATGCTTATCTAACTTTTTAAAAATCCTAATAAATATAACCAACAGTGATCATTAACTATCAGGTTATACATTAAATGTTATGTTTTAAAATGAATAGATTGATGTACAATGGTATTGTCAATGTCTGGTTAAGTGAAAAATGCAAGTAACAAGATAATCTATGTGACCTTGGTTTTATTTAAAAATACATAAAAATGCACAAAAAAATTCTTAAAGATATAGATGTATACTATAATACTAAGTTTAAGTAATGGTATAAAGCAACTGTAGGTTTACCTACAATTTCTACTTATCCTACCAAGATTTATTATTTGTGTCTTTAGGAAAATCTTCTAAAATTCATACATAAAGAGCCTGGATAACAGACGCAGGTCAGCAAAAGCCCCTGACCATTGCTTGTGATCTCAAGCAAAGTGAGAGTCCTTCCTACTACTCTCTCCCACTACACCCTTCTAATTTCCTTCACAGCCTTAATCACAACTTCATTTCTAAATATTGTTTAGGGATTTTTTTTTGTTTTTTGTTTTTTGTTTTTTTCCTGCTCCTTCCAATCCTCATGCCACATAAGGGTAAACATCTGCCTTTTAGTATCCACAATGCCTTGCATACTGCCTGGCCCTAAATACTGACTCTGTAAATATGTACTGTACTAATGAATGAGTAAGAGTGAATGAAACAATCAAATTACATATAGAGGAGGTAAACAGATGACTGTCAATTAAAGTGTTTAAACCAATAAATTTGTTGACAGATTTATTAAGCAACAACTTAGGTTTTCTATGCTACTGTTGCATGAATAGAAGAATAAAAATCGGGGTGAAAAGCAGATGTCCAATACAGGTAAGGGTGGCCAACTGTTCTTATCAATCCAAGAAGCCTCCAAAAAGGAGGCTTTCAGAAGCTGAATCAACAGAAAATGACACCATAACTGTTACAACTTCTGATAAGTTGATAAGAGGATTTATCTAAGGTACAGACAGGAGTTTAGAAGAACCCTGAAGGATAGTACAGTAAAGAAGGATAGTAAAAAGCAGAGATTCTGAGATTACTGGAAGGAAGCCTACCTTAAGAAAAGTAGTGCCTTTCAGTGCAGGGACCCAGACAGCCCAAGTTGATCTAGCAGAGAAGGAGCCAAGAAAATTAAGAGCCTCTTCTCCACTCTCCCCTTAATCTCCTGCTGGGGTTCCCCAATGACCTAAGCCATCTGGAAATCAGAAAAGCTCACCCAGATATTGTCCTAGGCAGAGAGCATAAGGGAGAAGGCTTCAAAGTGGATCTGGAGAGGCAAACAGAACACTCCTGACACAGAAGGCAATGGGATACTGCAGGAGGTTTTATTAACAAAATAGAGGTAAGAAAACAGAGTTAAGGAAAAGAAGACGTGGCCTCTTGACTAACGGAAAAGGATTAAAACAGTGAAAAGAACTGCTAGATACAATAAGGTGATTCCAAGTTGTTTGCAACCCCATTTGAATAGAGCACTACATTCAGTAATAAGAGGAAGGATCTGGGGATAATCCCTCATTATATGTACTATTATGGCTCAATGTCTATTGGACAACAGAACTGATAATTTCGTTTCTTTTAATATGGCTGTAAAATATATTAGTTAGATAAAAGTCACTGATTTCTATTGATAGATTAATTTAGACAAAGGCACCATCATTACAGACTTCCTTGGGAGTCATTTTAGGTTCACAAATCAACAAATTAACTAGTGACAGATGTGTCTGTACTTGTTTAAGTCCCTGTCTATGCAACTGCTATAAAAATGACTAAAATATTTATCTCAAGAGAGCCAGGCAAGAAAAGGTTATGAAGAGATACCCTGGATTGTATCTTTCTTCCTTTAGCCAATAAGGAAATACAACCTTCAGAAAAATCATTTCCAAACTTGCCACTTAGTACCTTCTAAAGCTGCAGGCACATGCAGCCATATACTTGCTGAAAGACAAGAGAACTGAAGTGAGCTGAGTGAAAACTATAGGTCCTCTAGAAGACTGCATTCAGCAGCATTCCACAAATATGTACTGAATGCCTCCTATGTACTGGTTCTTTGCAAAGGGCTGAGATACAAGGATGGGTGAGATCCACGTCTAACAACGCGGACTTCGCAGTGAAGTTCTTACAGAAGCATTGCTGTTTTCAAAGCTGAGAGCTAGAGAAAAATGCCACTGAAGCCTGATTAAAGGAATTCTAACTTACTTGGTTCCTTTCCTCTGTAACCAGAACACAAATTGTATGTAAAATGAAGTGATGTTAGTTAGTTGAAACTGTCAAGCATCCCTGCATAGTCCAGAGTCTGCCCTGAAGAACCTTGCCAGGATATACTGCACCCTCTGAGTCAAGGTGCTTATAGCCCAGGAGATATTTGAAGGAAGGTAAGGAGGTGACATGTGGGAAATGAAGTGTGGATGTAAGAGTAAAGGCAAGTATTGAGCCAGTAGATTGCTGCAATGTTGATCAAGATGGGGGAAATGATTCAACTCCGTGACTCTTACTCAGTAATAAGAACAACATCTGATCAATTTCTCTGGGTTCCACCCTTGGCCAAACCACCGAACTATCAGCGAGATCCTTCTCATAGCCTCCCTCATCATCTTACTTCAGACATTCCTGCTCACACTACAGACATGCTAAGTCATACTTATTGACTCCTCTGTATAAAATCTTCCAGGGTGGTTCAATAAAATACTCCATAACATGGGCCTGGCTATCTCTCTGACCTCATTCTTACCATTTCCTTCAATTGCCTGAGTCCAACCACACTGACAAGCGTGTGCCCAACTTGCTGCTGCTTTAGAGACAGCTTTGATATTCCCTCTTCCAGGAAGTTCTCCTGGATTTCCACTGTGCTGGCTTTCTTGGTATTCAGGGACACCCTCAGAAAGGACTTCCATGGCTACCCCATATAAAGAATAGCCCCAGTCACGTGCTGTCATACCTCCCTGTCTTATTTTCCGAATGTCAATCTTCACTCCTGGAAATGGTCTTACTCATGTGCTTGCTCCTGGTTGTTTTCTCTTTCTAGAATGCAAGTTCAACGACAGCAGAAGCCTGGGGTCTCTTATGGCTACAGTATCCCTGAGGTGTATAACAACACCAGGCAGAGAGGAGGCCCCTTACTCAAACATTTAAGTAAAATGAATGTAATTAAGATTACCAGGATGTAAAGTAGATACTCTAAAAATCGTGAAAACAGTTTATTGCCTGATGTACATTATTATATAATACCCTACTTTTGTCTCAATACTATAGACCTTAATAAATACTCAGAAGTAACAAAATGCCCCTCTTGTCCACTCCCAAACCTTCATTTATTTATCTCTAATAAGTTTTAGTTTTCTTCAATTTTAATTATAAATTCAGTGTGAGTGCGTATTTCTAGCCCTATCCCCTCCCTCCTGGGAATACTGGGTGCCTCTATATAGTCCAACATTTCCACTTAAATTTCTACCATCACATCAAATTCAGCATATGAGAACTTGAAATCAGTATCTCTCAGGCAAAATCAGCTCCTCCTGGGGTGTCTGGGTGGCTCAGCCAGCTGAGAGTCTGACTTCGGCTCAGGTCATGACGTCATGGGTCCTGAGTTCCAGCCTTGCACCAGGCTCTCTGCTGCCCACTAGAGCCTGCTTTGGATCCTCTGTCCCCTCTCTCTCTGCCCCACCCCCACTCATGCTCCCTCTCTCTCTTTCTCAAAAATAAACTTTTTTTTTTTTTTAAATCAGCTTCTCCTTCTATCCTAATAACTTTATCAACCATCCTCCAAATACCCAGATTTAAAAGCTAGGAATTATCTTGATTATGAAATTCAAGAATCACAAGAGAGATTGGAAAAGTAAGTGGTCTTGAAGCTTTCTTTAAACTGTGTTAGCCTTTTTTCAAACAAAAGTTCACAGGGAAGTCTGATATGTAAAACAGATGAATATGTAGTTGTTCTGGGAGTTAAACCGGTGGTCTCTGAAGAAAAACTTCAAAAAGTGCTCCTAATCTGGTCCAAACTTCCTTTCTTTTTTCCCTACCCCCACTCAACACATGCACAGAAATTTACAGAGGAGAAAATTTAATCCAGAGAATGTGAATCTTCTATTCAGGTAGAAGTAAGTAGTCTGCCCAAGATGACACAGCACAACGCTTCGCATAAATGCACTTAGAAGTCAATGTTCGAAAGACAACTATTACCTCCATGATTATGTATAACCAATGATTATCAGTTGTTGCAAGATGGTCAGTTTCATGCATGACTGTCACTGGTCAGCATGAGAAGAAATCTTCAGAGGTTAGATAGTAAATGTTAGCTCCTGGTAATGGATTTACTTCTAGCGAATGAAGGCAAGCAGGAGTCCAGGGGAAAGGACTGTGGCTTCATTGTCTATTGTTGAACAAGGTTTTCAAATTGTTGAGGCCTCATCCTCTTCATCTTTAATATTAATGTGTGTGAGGAGATGCTTTCTAAGACTGTCTCATCCCTCCGTCTGTGATCTATTACACCATACTATAGCATTTCCTTTGAGCTACTGCACCTACAGAGAATTAGCATCACAAGTTAAAGACAAATCACCCTTCAAGGATTTTTTGACTATCGTAGGGCAGGTACTTCACTGGGCATCTGAAATTCAGGGAAGGAAAGAAAAGACACACTATTTTATTTCAATGAAAAGACAGCCCAGTGAGGAAGAGCCCAGCAAGGAACCAGACGGGCGGAGAGGGAAACAATAAGAGGTGTGCCCAGAAACGGAGCAGCAGAGATGATGAGGCTTAGGAAAATTAGGAAGGGATTTGCCAGGTTGGAGTGGGTGACAACTGACTTTAGATTTGGATGATAAACACGAGTTGACTGCTGGAGGCTGCTATATGCACCAAAAGAGATCACATTTTAAATTACCTTACACTGTTAAATAATAAAATCAGTATTTACTGTATAAAAATGTTTTATCAGGCCATCTCACACAGTTTTCAAAGTTTACGAGGAAAAAATTAAGTCAATTTCCTCTTAATAAATATTATTTAATGACTGGAACATTCTGAGGGACATATGTGAACACACCCCAAGTAGAGGCAGCACGTCACTGAGGGACAATAATCTAACGGGGAATTCAGACAACCCTGCCTGGGCTAAACACCACGCAGCACCTGGCAGACAAGGTGGCAAAGTCCCTATAAATAGTGATGATTCACTAACGTGACATAAATCAGGATTTTAACTCACCAAAAGCTAACATTTTGATTTAAAATCACAAATCAGTGCCATTAAAACTCATCAGGAGACCCTAGCACATGAGTAATGAGATCATATCAACTTCTATCTCGTGAGCAAAAGGAAAAGGTGGTTTTCTAAATGGTAATTCAGATTGGACAAATAACACACTGTATCAAGTTTTGTAGCCCTCGGCCATATTTTGCTAAAAACAAAGGTACATTATGCACGACTAAAGAAAACAGTGAAAATCAGAGCAATTAATTTCCCAGCTATGTTTCCCATAAAAAACCATCACTACTATGATTTGCTTACAGCACACAACCTGGTTTTGCATCACACAATGATCTAAGTGTGTAATAACTTGCATATTTCACTAAGATGTAATATCCTTCAAAACGTCCTTACAGTGAGAGTTTTCCAAAGAAATTATTGATCTCTGGAAGGTCTCATGTTTTAAAATTACTGACAAATCCTTTCCTATTTTCTTTGCAGTTAAAAATAATTCTTCTTGATCACTGGAGTGTAAAGAGGTATAAGAGTACAAAGACGGAATATTTTCTCAAAAACAAATGTCCCAGTCGACACAGGACATTTCTCATAATTTTCCCAAAACAATAATTAGGAGAGTTGTCACTAGGATCCTAAAAATATATGCAAGAAACACAGATAATTCGTTGGCATCAGTTTAGTACAGCAAGACATTTCCATAAATACTTTTCAAATTATTTTCAAATACTTTTTAGCTGACTCCTCTCATGATTGGAGGCTTTGTGTTTCTTTCCACAATTCAGAAACGTTTCTCAGGTGGTTCTGCTTCACTGCAGATACGTTTGGTACATTCTCTTTATATGTTGGAGGCAATTAAGCGGCTCTCTTCTTCTGTTTTCTTTCACTGGCACCTCTGTGGCTGCTCAGTCACTGACCTCACCTTGGTGGAAAGGTGACTAAGAAAAGAGCAATTCCTAATAACTCACGGAAACTACAGAGTTCCCATTCTATGGAGAACAAATGCGAAGGACCCAGGATCCAGCTGAAGTGGTGCAGCTCAAAAGGAATAAGACACTGGACAACTTCCGGAGGATCCTCTCTAATGTCTGAAACCCTAACCCCGCAAGGGACAGACAGAAATATGGGGCTCTGACAGACACGGTCACGAGTGGACTGATGAGCGCTGAGAGCGAAGAGTCAGAAGTAGAGACAGACGAGCAGCAGAAAGCCTGCAAACGAGAGAGACTGAAAAGAGTGTAGGAGACAGAGAGGGAAGAAGATAAGGAGACAGAGAGGGAGGGACACAGAGACTGAAAAGGGGGTGGGGAGAGGGAGACACACACAAACAGGCCCAGGGAGAGACAGAGAGAGGAGGTGGGGAGAGGGCGAGAGGCAGAGATAGAGAACGGGAGAGAGAGAAACATTTGAGAACGCAACAGACACAGTAAGAGACAGAAGGAAAGAGACGGAGGGAAAGAGGCAACAGCGGCAGACACCGAGAGCCGAGTCCGCGACACCAGACCAGCCCGCTGCGCACTTTCTCCCGCCGCAGAGCGCAGTCCCGGGAGACTTCCGAGGCAGGTGGCTCGGCCGAGCTGGGTGTCTGCGGGTCCTGCCTCCCAGGCTGCCGGACTCGCGCCCGTTTCCCCCGTTCCCGGGCTGCCCTCCGCTCGCCCTCCCGCCCCATCCCTGGGTGCGCAGGTCCCGACTCCCCGCCTCGGCGCGTCCCTCCTTCCCCCGGTCCGGAGCACGTGTCCCGCCCGCAGCTGCCTCTGCCCCCAACTCCCCGCCAGCGCCGGCACGAGGTTTCGGGGTCCCGGCAGCGCCGCCCGCGCACAAAGCCCGGGCGGCCACCTTGTGACCCGCTGCCCGCCGCCGCGCCGCCCCACGGCCGCGCTGCACGTTCTCCTCCTCTCCCCCTGCGCGCTGGCTCCTTACCGCAGCGCCGCCACCGGCTCCGCGCCGCCCCCCTGCCCACGCCGGCTCCGCTGCCTCCCGCTCGCTTGCAGGGACGAGCCCCGCGCGCAAGCCCCCACCCCCACCCCACCCCCCCAGCGCCTTACCCGCCGCTGAGCTCCCGGCACCGGCGTCCTGAGCGCCGCTGTCCCCGCGGCCCCCCAACTGTCCGGGCGCCCCGCGCAGGCCCCACGCCAACTCCGCGCCCCGCGCCCCGCCGCACCGTCAACTTCTGGCCGCCGCGGCCGCTCTGCCGCCGCCGCGGGACTTTTTTTTTTTTTCCTCTCGCTCCTCGGCTGCCTCTGGATTTTTTTTTTTTTTTTTTTCACTTGCCCTCTCCAGCTCCCACTAGTGATTGGAGACTGAGAGCCAAGTACTTAGCGGAGGGATTACACTTCTCGGCGCACTTGGAGCTGCCCCAGCTCCGCTGCCTGTGTAAGGAGTGGTGAGCGGACTCGGGGAGCTGCGCTGTTCATGCCCTTCCCCAGCCCCGGGTCCAGGGGGAACTTCCACAGCTTAGCCCGCTTCGCAGAGCATCACTTGGATGGCAGTCCTAGATGTGTGGAAGAAGGGGTTTCAAAACAGGCTAGGTTACAAGAACAAAGATTCGTGGGATTACGGTACATTGAGAGCTGAAAGGGACTCCCAAAGACAATCTAGTGCCGGGAATTTGAACTTCTCAGGGCCACTGACACTTTTGAGAAGTTGATAAAATGCTGACGCACCTCGCAGAAAATACGCACACACATCCGATTATGTCTGCTTTTCTGGGCCGGGGTGTAGGAACTCTGAAACACACAGTTGGACCTCCTAGGGAAATGCATTATTTCCTTTCCTCAAATATTTTGAAACTGGTGAAAGAAAGAAAGAGGGAGAGAGAGGGAGGGAGAGGAAGGAAGGAAGGAAGGAAGGAAGGAAGGAAGGAAGGAAGGAAGGAAGGAAGGAAGGAAGGAAGGAAAGAAAAGAAGAAAGAAAAAGAAAAGAAAACGCCCTCCATTTATATTTGATGAAATTTTATAATTAGTAGTGTTTATTTTGGAAAAGTATGTAACCGCTTTACTTTGTGGTCTCCTTGCGAAAACTTTGTGTTGAAACATTTTCTACGGAAGTAAATATAAATTAAGCTAGTCCACAGTCTTTCGGGAGACTTGGGGAGAAGAGTTAACTTTTTTAAATCAGCGGTTTTCCAGTTCTGTCTCCGAGGGAGATATCTTGTGACTTATAATTTTTTTTTAACTCCCAAGGCCTTTTCAGCTGCCTATCCTCAGAATTAATTTCCTTTTTTTGAAAAACTTTTCTGTCTTGTAAATATACCGATAATTCCTCCTTCATCACCAAATGTGTGATTTAAATGACTTAATGACATTTCACCATGACCTAGCTTTTTTCCAATTTTCTTCATCTGTCTCTATTGCCTATTTATTACCCTGTCTTGGCAAACCATTTTCTTTCAACTCCTCCCTTTTCTAAAATTACTCCCATTGGTTTTTGTTGTTGTTGTTGTTAGACATTAAGTATCTTTTTAACTCATCAATAATTCAATTGTATATAAATTTATTTCATACAGCTCCCAAGTTAGGAACAGGTGGTACTCCAAGCATTTACTGATGAGTTTGTGAAATACACACACATTTCCCCCAAAGAAATTTTAGGATCCCCGTGAAAGTATATTTGCCCCCTAACGTACCTGAACCATACATAATATTATCAGGACTAAACTGAATTCTGGTGCCTGATGCTGGACTGGAAGAAGAAAGGTCTGTTTAGTATAACACTAGAAAATTTTCAGAACAGGTAGTGTTTGCCATTGACATCATCTTGCCTTCCTAAAATAGAAACCATTCAATTCACCCTCACTTTAAGTCCTCTGTGCTCCTAAATTACTTTGCTGGTCTTCCGTCGAATTTCCTATCATTTCCATCCTGATATTAACTAGGTTTAAAGAGAAAAGAAATCTAAATGAATGTGTCCCCTGTACTGTGTGAATTACTGATAACTCTTATTTGGCAAACGTATTTTTTTTCTCTTAGAATTTCTGTCCTCAGAAACCACAATGAAACCAGACATTGTGGAGCAGTGTTCGGGTCATGCGTATCTTTTCAGAAGATGTGCTAAGGATTGGCTTTTCTTGGCTTAACTCTATTCAGCAAATATCCTAAGCATCTGCTGGACATAAGACACAGATCCAGGGAATACAGTCATCTCTGGACACAATTCTATTTCAGCTAACTTATAAATAAGGAGATATTTTTAATGATAAGGTATAAAAAAAAAAAACTCCAACAGGAATAAAGAAATTTGTATAGTTTTTCATGAAAGGAAAAAAAGCGCTCTGCATGGGAGAGAATCAGAGCACCATAAAGGAAACTGTGAAGTGGACCTGAGAAGGTAGCATTGAAATTAGCAGGGATGGGGAATCTGAGGTATAAGCCATTCAACAATCAACATTTATTGAGTATCTATGGCATGCCACACACTGGTGTTTGAGATTCAAACCCTGTTGATTCCTTTTTGAAACTTATAGAAGAGACAAGAAACAAATTATATATATATATATATGTATATATATATATATATGCATATATATATACATATATATATACATATATATATATTTTTTTTTTTAGAACATTCTGTGAGAAGCACAGTGATCAATACATGCACATACAACTACTAGAGAACAGAAAAAGCAGCTATTCTGCCTGGGAATGACAGAGTGGTCACATCAGGGTCCTGAAGGGTCTTTAGAGATGAAAGGGCAGCTGCAAACAGAATAAGCATTTTAAGCAGAGGGGAACAATATGGAAAACAGCAGAGTGCATCCAGGGAACAGCTGGTAGCTCAGTGCTGCTACCCAAGTTAGGAGGAGAAGGTGCAGCAGATTGAATCTCAGGCTCAGTAAGGTTCAGGAATGACCTTGTCAGATATGCTAATGACGTAGATATTTCCTTGTTAGGCGATAGGGAAGCATTAGTGATTTTTAAAACAGAGTTAAGTGCTGGAATGGAGTTTTCAAAAGGTCATTTAGAGGTACCTAGAGAGGGAGAAATGGAAGCACGGAACCAGTTAGGACTCTATCGTGTAGAGTGAAGATCTGAACCAACATAGTGACATGGCTACCAAGATCAATAGCAGACTTGAAAGACACTTCAGGTAGAGTTGTAGACGCTGCTTCCCTGCTTTGCAGCCTGGGATGGTGGTGCTTGTAAAGGCACAAGGGACGACAGGGTAGGGGAAGCTATTGAAAAGAAGAGGAGAGAGGGTTTGCGTTTGGTGGAATGACAAAATTTGAACAAAAACACAATGTCTTTTTTTTTCATCCAATTGTAAAAATAAATCCTGTAAAAGTTCCAGATATCTCAGGAGAGAATACCAGGTCAGCAAAGGTGAGGACTCTCAAAGAATTCACAGGCTTATTTCCCATTAAGGTAGACATTTGCCCACAAACTACTTGGGGAATTTACATGCAGCTAAATAGGACAGGCCTGAGGAACAAAGTAATACAGTGAGCGTGCTTCTGGGCTTTCCGCTCCCCTTCTCCAACTGTTTCCTCTTCATTGGTATCCTTACTCCCACATCTTTCCCTTTTCCACCTCCCCTCTTTGAAAACTATAAAGGACTGACAACCATTAATATATTATCCTAAATTAATGTATACTATGTTAAGTAACATTCTAGAGCATGTGCTTTTAAATTGCTTCTCTCTAAATGTGGAATAAAAACTTGTCTCTTTTTTGAGGTATTTTGGGAATCAGATTAAAGAAATATTTCAGCAGAAGCAAAAAATCTTTCTTTCCCTACAACTCACACAGCTGTGGCTGCCTTTTAACCCACTGCTAATGCGTTGACTCTGCATACACAAAATAAGAGATTAAATCTCTCAACGACTGGAATATTTAAATCCTCACTTGTTAATATAAGAAGGTATAAGTATTGGTGAAATATGTAGCTTCTATAATAAAAGCCATATTGAGTGATCACCATGTGTTAGGCATGCTGCTGAACACTTCACCAATATTAATGTACTGAGGTCTCATAATAAAGAAGGTACTATTTCATTCCCATTTTACAGATGAGGAAACCAAGGAACAGAGAAGTTAGATAACATGTTCAAAGCCATACTATGAAGTAGAAGAGACAGGATATGAACCTTAGGCAAGACCTCAGTCTTATTCAGTGCACTAAACTACTCTATACCAGTGAGAACATTTTTTAAGTACCCAGTGAACAGACACTAGACAAAAATACCTGAAATTTTTAATCTAAGATAATACATAAACCTGATCCTAGAAAGTGTGAAAAGACAAAATACTTGTGTCCTTTATATTTTTTTTTCATGTTTCCTGAGCTCCTTGGAAAGGTAGCAGTTGGGGGAAGATTTGGCCATGCCAGGAACATGGGAAGCAATAGGGTTTGTGGCTTTTAAAATTTCCCTCTCTGGTCAGCATTTAATGCCCTTGGCTAGCCCTCTGCCAAGTTGTGAACTTCCTGAGGATCCTTTCCCTGTCTTTTACTACTCCCCCAGCCACTTTTTTTTTTTTTTAACACAACCACTTTTACTAGATTGGAATGGGTGAGTTTAGCTCAAAAATCAGATTTTTTCATGTTGTATAGTGGATTGCATCATAAAGAAGTGAGATTCTCATCACAAGTATCCAAGCAGAGGTAAAGGTTGACTATTACAGAAGGTGTTTCTACAGTGGGTGAGCAGACAGACTAAAAAATCTCTAAGACCCCTTACTACTCTCCACATGTATATTTAAATAGTTAATGTGAATAATTCAAAATATTAACACAAATATCAACATTAATATAATTCATTTAAATATGGATATTAATATGTATAATTAAATAAATTCAACAAATAAATGTGAACATATTTCTATCCATTCACTCTGATACATGTCAGTCATAATCTCACAATTAAAATATGCATCAAATTACTCCCAAACTCATGGCCTAAAACTTCTACTCTGTTTTCTGGTGTCCTCTATTTGATTTTATACAAAACAACTGTAATTATATACAGGAAAAAAATAACACAGATTCCAATTCAATAACAAATTAATTTTGTTCACTGTGTAAGCTCAAGAGAAGCAGAATTCCTCAACTGAAATGGGAACAGTCATGAAAAAAACCTGAAGTAAAAATGCTGAAATGATTTTGCTTTCTTTTGCTGTCAACATTATTCAGTTTTTCTTAATAAAACAGATATTAAGCAGATATTAATATCCACCTATTTATATGTTGCCAAATTATCCAGGGCCTGATATAAATTAATCCCGTTGAAATTGGAAGGCAATGTCATTTCAATATTTAAATTTTTTTCTAAATTTCTAAAGTCCAAGTATCTTTTTTTCTGAACCATCCTGATCCATACACGTACATATTTTCTAAAACTGGGAGATTAGGAAAAAATTCTGCAACACAACTTATAAAAAGTAATTCTTACATCTGTTTCTTTGGAGTCTCATGTTCCTGATGACTTTTTCCTTCTAAAATGATTTGCCAACCTTGGAACTTTTCTGTGTTTTCCTGACTCACAGTATATTTACAGTGTGTGCCTCAGGAAGAAATATACAGCAACTATTTCCTTCTGTACTAGAAAAAAGAACAGAAAAGTTAAAGAGCAAAAACACATGAAGAACAAATCTCCAATGAAACTACCTGGAAAAAAAATGGGTTTTGGCTCTTATTAATTGCCTATTCTTTCCATCATATGTTCTTAAATTATAGGATTGTTTTATGCTCGTGGAGAAAAGTAATTTAACTTCTGTTTCATGAATTCAGAGATTGTGCCTTTTATAAATTACAGAGATTTAACACTGTTAATGTTAGAAATAATATTGACTATAACTACATTAAAAGAAGACATTTTAGAATTCCCTGTTGACATTTCTAATTATAAAAATATCATAGATATTGAAACAATATATTGTGAAAATATTCATACTAGAACATTGAAACTGTATAGATTTCCATACTACAAAAATAGCTTAATTGATGATCTCTGGGGCATGCTGCAGAATAAAGCCACAGCCTTCCTTGGCACTATTGAACAAATCCTGCAAATTTCACGCTACTATTAGTGGAAAGGAAAGGACAGAATTGAAATCTCAAGAGGAAAGAACCAAAAGAGAAAACAAGTCCACCAAGTACCAAAAAATAGCAGGAACGAGGAAGCAAAAGATCAAGGAGGAAATTTAAGGAAATTATATTCGAAAATGTATTTTTTTCTCTCTGGTAGCAGAATTGTTTAACACAGATCAGATTTGCGATTTTGTTAAGTAACACTATTCATTAAATTGAGCTGGCTATTTATATAGTAAGTCAGAATACACGAAATATTGAAGATGTAATTACAACTCATCTGCTTAAAAAAAATTGTAGGGTTTCGTTTGCCTACAGAATAAATCCATGTATCCCAGTGGGACCTTAGGGGCCCATGATAATCTGGCCTCAACATCCCTTTCCAGCCAATCTGCCACACACTGCAGACTACCAGACTGCTTGCCAAACATCTTGACAACTTCTCCTGGCTACTTTACCATCTGGCCCCCTGACCAATATCCCTTCATCATCTGACATTCACCTTCTAGACCCTAGTCAAAGGTCTTTCCTTTCATAAAACATTTCATTTCTCCAGGCATATTAGTCACTCCTTCCCACACTTCTGCATTACCACTCTCCTATTTTATAATTTTTAATATTCTTAACACATAACACAATGCCCAGCACATAATAGGTGCTCTAAATATCTTTGCTGTTAGAATAATGAGGCCAATTTTAGAACCATCTTTAAATTCTCAACTGAAATGACCACTCAGAAAAAAGATCTCTTGAAACAACAATTAACATTCTATAAATAGGATGTATAGGCAGCAGGAGACATGGAGGTTTGTTGAAAATTTACAGAAATAACAAAAAAAAACCTTTTTAAACAGAAAAAAAAACCAACCCTTAATGAAGAAAAAAGCCACGCAAGTTTATTTACTATACTATCGGGGCAAGCAAGGGTCTAGCACAAAATGGCCAGACCAACCTGAGTAGTAATTTGGGTTGGGTATGGGATGGGAAGGGCCCAGATGATGGAATTGCGGTCAGGTACTGGGAGTTACTGGCTCGGGGGTAAAATTGCTTTGCAACAACTCAGGAATTCCAAAGGCTATTGTCATAGTCCATGCGGCTGCTCTAACGCAAATACAATAGAGTGGATAGCTTAAACAATACATTTATTTCTCATACTTCTAGAGACTGGGAGTCAGGGATCCAGATGCCAGCATGATCCAGTTCTGGTGAGGACCCTTTTCCAGGTTGCAGACAACTGAATTCTTCCTGTATCCTCATATGGCAGAAAAAGCAAGCTCTGATTACTTCATCCCCTTATAAGGGCACTGATCCCATTCATGACCTAATTATCTCCCAAAGGCCCAACTGTTTAGTACTATCACATGAGGGGTTAAGATTTCAATGTCTGGATTTGAGAGGTGGGGTGTTGGACACAAACATCCAGTCCACAACAACTATCATCTCTAAATGATAGAAAACGATCGTCAATTATATACTGCTAAGATTACTGGTCAGATTTTCAGGGCATCCATATCTGAATACTGAGTATTTCAAGATGTTTTCTGATGCAAATGAAAGCTTCTTGAGAACAAAAACACAAAATTAATAACTGGCACCTGGCGCTTACTAAGAATTTGATAAATCTATGAGGAATGAATGAATAATGTTTAACATGACTCTATCAATTTCATAACATTACTGTTTCACCCACCAAGTGTTCTTAAAACAGAATAAGGACAGACTGATTTTTCTCACACACACTCCTATTATAGATCAGATTAAATAAAATTTAGGGTGAACTGAAATAACAAGAACAATAATATCCTAGAAATCATGACTGTTAATTGTTCATTGCTTATTATGTACCAGGTACTATAGCATTTACTTTGTTATCTAATTTAATCACAGATACTATTAATACCATCATTTTACAGATGCAAAAAAATGAGGTTTTGAGATATTAAGTAACTTGGTAAGGTACAGAGCTAGTACATGATGGAGTGGATATTTAAACCCAGGATATTAGCTCACATTCTTAACCAGACCATCCCCCTAGATCTTCTGAATACTACCATATGTTTATCTATAGTTAAAAGTGCAATCTAATGCATGAATTCACTTACATACTTCTAGCTGAATTTATCATTTTGTTCTTGTCACTGTTAGTAATAGATCTTTCTAGAACCATGAGCTTACCTTATAAGATTGTTCTTTTGTGAAACAAAAAAAGATATACAATTAGTGATTAAAAATACTTCACCATTTGTTTCACTGTCTTTTTTTTTTTTTTTAATTTTTTTTTCAACGTTTATTTATTTTTGGGATAGAGAGAGACAGAGCATGAACAGGGGAGGGGCAGAGAGAGAGGGAGACACAGAATCGGAAACAGGCTCCAGGCTCTGAGCCGTCAGCCCAGAGCCTGACGCCGGGCTCGAACTCCCGGACCGCGAGATCGTGACCTGGCTGAAGTCAGACACTTAACCGACTGCGCCACCCAGGCGCCCCTGTTTCACTGTCTTAAAGTTACTTCATTGCTATGGATGTAACGATGCCCCAGACTGAAATGTTAATGACAAAGCCATCACGCAGATACCACAGAGGACTTTCAATATCATTTGATATTAAAGATAATATTTTTGTGCCTGATTGAAATTGCAACATCAACAGGGAGTGAGGAAATATTTTAATTAGCATCCCCCTTTCCTTCTGTTGAAGGTTTTAAAGCACTGAAATTATATTCAATTTTAAGTTTTTATTTAATCTTTCTCTTCTCCTTGTTGCTAAACTTCTTTAGGTTGAAACTACATACTTGCATTTTTGTTTCCCAGCATTCAGCACACTCTGTAGCATATTAATTGACATTCATACATGTTTAACAGATAGATAAATCATGTGATTTGAATCCCATTTTAGTTCATACTATGTTTTCTGACCTGTACGTATTAGAGATAGATAGATATCAGAATTAAGGAATACATGAAATTAAACTACGCTGATACTCTAACGTGATTCCTGAAATAGGGGCAGATCATCCTTCAGATTCCAGCCCTGTTAAAAGAGAGAGGTCTCAAAGCTAACAAGAAGCCTGGTACATTGGTGACTATAGTCTACTGTGTATGTTATACAGAAACCAGTGGCAGTATTTTGAATGGTGCTAACAAGCCACAAGGCACTGATCAAGCATGAAGAATATTATCTGGGGGTATCTGGGTGGCTCAGTCAGTTAACCATCTGACTCTTGATTTCAGTTCAGGTCATGATCTCAGTTTGTGAATTCGACCCCCACGTTGAGCTCTGTGCTGACAGTAAGCAGTCTGCTTGAGATTCTCTCTCTCCCTCTTTCTCTGCCCCTCCCTATTCACACTCTCTCTGTCTCAAAATAAATTTAAAAAAAAAAAAAAAAACTTAAGGGCCCCCCCCCCCCCGGGTGGCTCAGTTGGCTAAGTGTCTGGCTTCGGCTCAGGTCATGATCTCACGGTTCATGGGTTCCAACCCCGTGTCAGACTGACTGCTCAGAGCCTGGAGACTGTTTCGGATTCTGTGTCTCCTCCTCTCTCTCCCCTTCACCCACTTGTGCCCCTCCCCTCTCTCAAAAATGAATAAACTTTAATAAATAAACTTTTTAAATTTTTTTTTCAACGTTTATTTATTTTTGGGACAGAGAGAGACAGAGCATGAACGGGGGAGGGGCAGAGAGAGAGGGAGACACAGAATCGGAAACAGGCTCCAGGCTCTGAGCCATCAGCCCAGAGCCCGACGCGGGGCTCGAACCCACGACCGCGAGATCGTGACCTGGTTGAAGTCGGACGCTCAACCGACTGCGCCACCCAGGCGCCCCACAAATAAACTTTTAAAAAAGGCATGAAGAGGGGCGCCTGGGTGGCGCAGTCGGTTGAGCGTCCGACTTCAACCAGGTCACGATCTCGCGGTCCGGGAGTTCGAGCCCCGCGTCGGGCTCTGGGCTGATGGCTCAGAGCCTGGAGCCTGTTTCCGATTCTGTGTCTCCCTCTCTCTCTGCCCCTCCCCCGTTCATGCTCTGTCTCTCTCTGTCCCAAAAATAAATAAACGTTGAAAAAAAAAAAAAAAAAAGGCATGAAGAATAAATATCTGGGCAGTGAGAAATCGACTTGGAGAAAGGTAACTTTCATGTTTGAACGCTCGTTAATGAGGTTGCTGCCTTAGGCTGCCCACATCATTGTACTCTTTTGAGGGGAAAGAAATTGAGACAACTGACCAAAAAGTTAATGACTGTGAGGGCTTTTAGTGATTTTCAAATCATTCAATAGAACATTTCAGGGGCGCCTGGGTGGCGCAGTCGGTTAAGCGTCCGACTTCAGCCAGGTCACGATCTCGCGGTCCGGGAGTTCGAGCCCCGCGTCAGACTCTGGGCTGATGGCTCAGAGCCTGGAGCCTGTTTCCGATTCTGTGTCTCCCTCTCTCTCTGCCCCTCCCCCGTTCATGCTCTGTCTCTCTGTCCCAAAAATAAATAAACGTTGAAAAAAAAAAATAGAACATTTCACATGAATTATCACTGTATCTGCAACTCAAATTCAAAATTACTGATAATTGTACTTTTACACTTAGCAACCTGATAATGTTGCATTTAGAACGCAATACTTGTGAAAACAGAGAAGTGTGTAATATATATGAAATTAACATAGAGGTGTCCAAGGTATTAACCAAGATAGTGTTTTTGTGGCTGCTGCCATTGTTTTAATGACCTTCACACTTCAGGATGACGTCCGCTTAGGAGAGGATAGAATGATGTGCGTGTATGATGCTCACAGGGAGCTGGCAAAGTTAGTGAGCCAGCTTTACTCTCAATTACACCAAGATGCCATTAACCTCAGAATTCCTTGCCATGCTATTACCACTTTACTTCCCGATTAATGAATAGCCGTTTGAAGACTATCTCGGTATACTCATGAGTGAATAGAGCTCTGAACTGAAGACTCCCAAGTTTTGCTATGTCATTAAAAAGCAGCATTCACTTCTATATAACCATGACCAGGTTCTATTCAAGTATGTTCCATACATATAATCTAGGTCATGATACAGTAGCAGATGGAAAGGCCTGATACCAAGATCTCCATTTCTTTAAAATTAACTCTGATCGGGGCACCTGGGTGGCTCAGTGAGTTGAGACTCCGACTTCCACTCAGGTCACGATCTCCTGGTTTACAGGTTCGAGCCCCGCATCGGGCTCTGTGCTGACAGCTCAGAGCCTGGAGCCTGCTTCGGATTCTGTGTCTCCCTCTGTCTCTGCCCCTCCTGCCTTACACGCTCTCTCTCCTTCCAAAATAAACAAACATTAAAAAAACATTAAATAAATAAAATAAAATGAACTCCGATATTATTTAGGTCCTTTGACTAGTTTATGTAATCCAGAAGCAGAATATGTCAATATAAATATAACAGATTTGGGAGCAAAAGAAGATTCAGATAGCAGACGTCCCCATAGTGTGGTGTAGCTCCATGAGTATAGGAAACTCATGAAACAGCAATTCACAGGACTTCCGTAATGTTGTATCTGTTTTTGTTTTCTTGTAAAGCATAGTCTTACCAAATCCTTTAGTTATGGTCTATTTTGTTGCAGTCATATGGGTGTTACTGGGAAGGTGTAAAACTAATGGCTGCAGCAGGAAAAAGAATTGATGTGTCATGAATTATGGCCCTGTTTACACTTCTACTTTAGCCATAATCATTTGTTTAAACAAAAAGTCCTGCATTTGAACCTCTACAATTGTGTGCTTATTATAAACATCTCGTCTTTCATCCAGGCTCCGCCAACACTTGAATGTGTTGACACTCGTAGAGAAATAAAGTCTTCTACTAACAAATAATAATTCATCCTAAAAGAATGTAAACAAACCTTTATTCATTAACTTGCTAATTAACACTTTTGGCTGCATTTATCAACTAACATTTTTGTTAAAATAGGTAAAACTTTGGACGTGTTAATCATCTAAAACTTTCTCCTTTATCTCTTAAAGGATTATCTTCTCACGTTTAGCTGAAGTGGCTGATACTATTGATTTTATCTTTAAAAAATGTTCTTATCCCTCTCCTGTGGCATGCCAATATAGACATTAATACACAGTACATGTCTTTTCCTAGATCGTTCTCTAGTTCATGTCATTTTCTCCTCCATGTTTTTTTCCTCAAAGGGATTTATAAGATTTAGGATTCACTTTAATGTACAGCATATTCTTTCACTTTGGTTTTCCTATTGAAACCAGTGTATTTTCATAGAAAACACATTAGTAACTCTACCTTGCTATGTACTACATCTGGATTGCAGCCTCCTTCTGAACGAGGACCATAATTACTTCATTCCCTGGACTTTATCAGAATTCATGAGCAAGCAGAACTGTTAAATGCAGCTCTCCCAGTAATCAAGCCTAACAGCATAAAAAGCAAGAATTTTTAAAGGAAGTCAGAGTGTTTTTCTCATTCTCTAATAATGATAATTTATTCACATCCTTTATTATTGGCTTAACCTCTGAATCTTTTAAAGAACTTGCAGTTTTACTGTGGTGTCACTAAAACCAGAAAGAATAACCTAGAATTTCATGAAATAAATTTACTTTAGTAACTGTGCCTGAAGAGATGAACAGAGAAGAGTGATTAACGAGGCTCATGAACTGAGCTGAAGAAGATTCATTCCCGAGTTAATTCTGACAAGGTCTTTGTCTACCTTATTTACCAGGTAAAGAACACATTCAATTGATTATCTAAATGTTAAGCTTTTCTCAATATTTTTGGCCTCATTAATTCAGCATATCTTATATAAATAGACATTATGTTATAGACGGAGGATGTATTAGGTAAGACAAAACTCCTTGTCTCAACTGAGTTTATAGTCCCAAGAGGCAGTTAAACAACTTACTAAACATTGTGGTTATTTATGATTTATTAGCCACCGTGTGAGGTGTTGGTTATACAACAGCGAGCAAGAGCAGCAGGCTTCTGCCCAGATAGAGGGTGGGTGTTGAGTCCTAAGATAGCATCAAACATCAGATCCTATCACACAGAAGCGCTTAAACCAGTCTTTAGGGGATAAGAAAGTCATTCTGGAGGCAGTAACAGCTTAGTTGAGACCAAAAAGGTAAATAACAGTCAGCCAGACAAAGAATGAGGAAAGGCAGGGTTCCAGTGCACTTGCACAAAAGTCAGAGAGGCCACCTCATAGGCAGAGCCCTAGCGGTGGTTTAGTAGAGGGAGAGGATGCAGCACAGAAATCAAGAAGGCAGAGGTGAGCAAAGGAATCAGGAGCCAAATCATGAAGGCATAATAAGGTAAACCATTATAGAACCAGAGGCAAAATCCTGTTTGCACTTACAAGCTGTGTCTTGATGACTTTAGGTGTGCTGAATCATTCCATTAGCACCTTGGTTATCTTGAGAAGCATATTTCATACCCTCTTCCCTGGATTGTTCTGTTGGCATTGGCCAGATAAGGAAATTGTGCAAGATTTAGTAGGTGGAAGTAAAGTGGCGGCCATTACCCTCTCAAGGTGACCTTGGTCGAAAGTGATGGAAAGACCCAGAGCTGCCTGGAGGGAATCAGGTTGTCCTTTTCTTCTCCTCAACTTTGGCTCTTCTGAACTAAAGCAGCCCTGGACCATCACTGGATGTCTTGACTACAGATTCACAGAGACAATACCCCCCAGAAACTTAGCTACCAGTCACTCTCACAGTCCCACTTGCGTAGCTGGACCTGCTTGGCTTTTCTTACTGACTCGCTGGTGATTCTTCTAATCTTCTGGTTTCTCATTTATGACCTTCCTTTCCCATATCTCATAATACTACATATATATACTAATATTATAATAAATCCCTTATCCTGTAATTCACACTGGTTCTGTTTCCCTAATACATTGGACATGTTATATAACGTCTCTACACCTTGGTTTATCTTTAAAAAAGATGATTTGGTTCTAATAGTATCTGCTTTATGGAAATAATGTATGTTCACAAAATTATAATTATCTCAGGGAGTTTATACTTTACTTTGAGATAAGTGAGAAGTCAATAAAAGAGTTTTAGTGAGGAAGTGTCATGACCAGACTTGTTTCAGAACATTCAATCCAAGTGAGATTTGTAATACAGATTTGAGAGGAGCAAAGAGACACTTGGAAGACACTCAAATCAGAGTCTGAGATGTTGGTATTCTTAATTAAGGTAGTGACACTGGGGCTGGAGATCAGTAGACAGATTCCAGAGCCACTAAGAAATTAGCAATATTCCTCTTTGGCTTATTCACCAGCATAATATCCCCAAGCTCCATCCATGTTGTCACAAATGACAAGATTTCTAGTATATGACATCACTTATATGTGGAATTAAAAAAAAAAAAAAAAAAAACAACGAACCCATAAAAACAATAAAATGGTGGTTACCAGGAGCTGAGGTGGGGGGACTGGGATAGGAGAGATGCTATTTTAGGAAACAAATTTGCAACTAGTAGATAAGTCCTAGAGATCTCATGTATAGTACAGTACACTGATTATAGACAACAATATTCTAAACATCAAACTTGCTAAGAGCCTAGATCTTAATTATTCCCAACATAAAGAAAGAAATGCTAATGATGTGAAATGAGTTTTTAGCTAATGGTACAAGGGCAATCACATTGCAGTCCTGTGTATAAATCAAACAAATCAACCTGCCTTATACCTTAAACTTACACAGCATTATGTATCAAAAATAAATTTAAGGTACAATAAAAATTTTTAATTAAAAAATGTGAACACCAAAAAGCAAGATACATGACAAAGGCATCAAATGACAAAACCTGGTAAGTTGTTAATATGGGAACAGAGGAAAGAAAGGCGAGGATTACTTTCAAGCTTTCAGCTTAAGACATTGGGTGGATCATGATACCATTTTTGTGAAGCAGTAAAAGCGGAGGAAGAACTTGTTTGATGAGGAAGTGGTGAGATTTTGCTTTGACATGATAAGCCTAAAGGGCCCATGACACATCTAATTGGAAATATGAAGAAGGAAGTTGCTACCATCTGTCACCATACAACGCTATTACGATACCATTGACTATATTGCCTGTGCTGTACCTTGGTAGCTACACTTGCAGGAAGCATAGCATAGTGTGTAGAGTTGTTGAATTATTATGTCATACGTCTGAAACTAATGTACATTCAATCTTTAAAATCTACATATGTAAACAGAAAAAAACGAGGAAATAAGCATAAGCATGCTGGACAGTTGAACGTGGAGATCAGACATGAACTGTTGCCCCTTGTTCCTCCACTATTCTTACAGGGCAAAGATGCCTTCAATAAAGGCAAGGAAGGGGCACCTGGGTGGCTCAGTTGGTTAAGCATCCGACTTCAGCTCAGGGCAGATCTTGTGGTTCATGAGTTCAAGCCCCACATCGGGCTCGTTGCTGTCAGCACGGAGCCAGATTTGGATCCTCTGTCCCTCTCTCTTTCTGCCCCTCCCTACTCTCTCAAAAATAAATAAACCTTTAAAAATATGATAAAAATAAAGGCAAGGAACTAGAGGCTGAGATATTGCATTTTTGTTTTTGTTTCCCTCAGCATTTCTTTTTTTTTTTTTTTTCAACGTTTATTTATTTTTTGGGGGACAGAGAGAGACAGAGCATGAACGGGGGAGGGGCAGAGAGAGAGGGAGACACAGAATCGGAAACAGGCTCCAGGCTCTGAGCCGTCAGCCCAGAGCCTGACGCAGGGCTCGAACTCACGGACCGCGAGATCCTGACCTGGCTGAAGTCGGACGCTTAACCGACTGCGCCACCCAGGCGCCCCTCCCTCAGCATTTCTAAAGCTGTTTGGTCCCAGGAGACCTTTACACTCTTAAACGCTGAAGTCCCTAAAAAAGATTTTTGTTCATATATATCCACTGTGTGAGAAATATAAATTCAGAAATTTTAAGTTACAAGATATATATTAATTCATTTCAAAATAATAAACCATTACATGTTAACATAAAGAACATATCCTTATGGGGCGCCTGGGTGGCGCAGTCGGTTAAGCGTCCGACTTCAGCCAGGTCACGATCTCGCGGTCCGTGAGTTCCAGCCCCGCGTCAGGCTCTGGGCTGATGGCTCGGAGCCTGGAGCCTGTTTCCGATTCTGTGTCTCCCTCTCTCTCTGCCCCTCCCCGTTCATGCTCTGTCTCTCTCTGTCCCAAAAATAAAAATTAAAAAAAAAAAAAAAAGTTTATAAAAAAAGAACATATCCTTATGAAAGAATATCTTTTCTAAAACAAAATTAGAAATAAAAGTACCACCATTTACCTATTATGAACCTCTAAAGGCTGCTTGATAGGAGACAGCTGGATTCTCATCTGTTTCTGCATTCAATCTGTTGCAATATCACACATCCCGTAGCCTCTCGAAAACTCTACCGCATACGCGTGAGTGAGTGACAGTGAAAAGGAAAAATAACATTTTAGATTTATTACAAAAGTACTTTTGACTTCATGGACCCCCTGGAAAAGTTAAGTCCCTGAGAACCTCAGGAACACTGGACCGCACTTTGAAAACCACGCTTTGTTGTGCACATTAAGTTAGAAGATACCGTGCTCAGGATGCGAGTGGAGAGGAAGACACAGAAACTCAAGTCTTTAGCGACTTGAGCACAGGGATTAGGAGTTTGGCAGCTGACAGTTTCTGAGAGGAAGTATAATGTAATTGAATAGTGCATGGCTAAGTGGACAACGTGTGTTAGAAGAAAAGGGAGAATTAATGACTGGTCTTGAAATAGTTCTGGGAAATCAGAGCAGTTCAGGTCACACCTCCTGAACTACCTCAGTGGGTGGTCTTTGGGACACAAAGCCAGCATTTATGTGAGAATATCGTTGGGGAAGCAGTGTCTTTTAGAAGAGCCAAGTCTCAGCTAACAAGTAATAGAAACATCGGGGCGATGGGTGGCTCGGCAGAGTATCTGCCTCTTGATTTCGGCTGGAATCACGATCCCAGGGTCGTGGGATCGAGCCCTACGTCAGGCTCTGTGTTGAGCATGGAGCCTGCTTGATATTCTCTCTCTCCTCTGCTCCTCTCCCCAGTCCTCTCTCTCAAAAAAACCAAAACAAAACAAACATAAATGTCATGTTAATGAGGAAAGGGAATTTAACACATGTCACAAGTGCTAGTAGTTACATACAAATATCTAACCTCTCTTTCTTCCTCAGAAACAAAATTCCAATTCCTACCTGGGCATACTGCACCACTCAGAGAAAGCCTGTATCTTCCAGGTTCCCATAAGATGGGACTGATTCCTGGCCACTGGGGTAGATAGAAGCAGCAGTGTTGTGTGAGGCTAGAGAGAGCTGAATTTGGAGAAACCCTTTTTTTACTTTCTCCCTCCTACTGCCTGGAATACATGACCACCTGAAAGCATGATCTGATAAACATATATGGAACTTTGCACTGAACAAAGGTAGCATATACATTATTTGCAAGCACACAGCAAAGATTGCCAACGTTCTACCACTTAATGCAAACATTAATTCATTTCAAAAGACTGGTATCACACAGACTGTGCTGAGCTTGAACTCACTGTCTGCCAAATATTTCCAGCATTTTCTTGGTGAAACAAAGGAAGGAAATTTTTCAGGCCTCTCTAAAAAGATCATCTACATCCTGGATTGACTGTGCTCCTGAAGGAAATCCTTGTCCTTTGAGCAGGAAAACAAAAGATTTACCTAACTCCCAGGACATTCAGCATGTATTAGCAACAGCTGAGCAATTGAATGCAGCAGGATTTTCAAGTCTTTTAGAATCAGGCAGAGCCTAAGAAGTCTTAAACTTCTCAAAGGATCCTAAATCAGGTAACCCCTCAGGCATCGTGGAGAGCAAGTCTTCCCACAGGAATGTGCACTCACATCACCTGAGGAGTCTTGTTAAAATGCAAATTCAGTAGTTCTGAGTTCTTGAGAGTCTGCATTTCTACAAGCTCCAAGATGATAGCGATACTGTTGACTCAGGGACTTCATTTTGAGTGGCATGGATAAAAACAATCAGGGTGAAATAAATCTGTGGCATTAACGGAGGTCACGAAGCCTAAAGTGTAATTATCAACTTCGAAACGACTTCTTGCATGCATTACTTTATCCACTTAATGAATACTTATTACATGTTTATTATGTGTCAGATATATATGCTAGACCCTACCGCTCAAGGAGCTTAAGGTTTGTTAGGGAAGCCAACAATTAAAGAATTACACAATTAGGTATTTACTTCCCAAACATATGTGCTAGAACAGCACACAGTAATTCCTCAATAAAGATTTGAGTCAGCAATAAAGATTTGCGTCAACTCTGGAGAACAGATTTCCATGACTGCATATAATCTGGAGACCAGTGAAGGTTTCTCATATGAAGTGATGGTAAAGCAGATACCTACCTCTGGGATACATAAAAGTTCTAAATGAAGAGGTGATAAGCAGCAATAATGAGAAGCAAGGGAGAAGAGTCCTCTTAGAGGAAAAGCAATTGAAAATTCCAGAAATATGGAACAACAGAAGAATTCAAGGAGCATATTGCTTTTTCAAAATATATTAAAGACATATTTTAGTCAAGTGAATTTCATTAGAAGTGAGTTTTAAATTATGTCAACTTTCCTACATTCACAAAAGATAAGAGTTTATGTGGGTTTTTTGAGCTATATCTGATTTGATTTACCATTGTCTCTTTAGATAGGGACCTCCAAATTAATAGGATAATTCTGAATCAATCAGATTCCAAAATCAGAAATCATGGTTCAGTGATTTTGTGTTAATCATACCCTAAATTTTAGGTATTTATAGGAAAAGTAATTTTTTTTAATTTTTAAAGTTAAAAAAATGCACACTGCTAAGAGGTCTACGACAGTAGAATAAAGCAAGAGAAAAGATTAAAAGAATGAGAATTGAAAAGAAAGAAAAACATAGTGATTCACAGATGCTATGATTACCTACTTTAAAAAATGCAAAAGAATCTTCAGATTAGTAATTAGAAGTTTTAGATTAGTAAGGCTGGTGGATACATGGATACAAAGTAAATATGTAAAAGTCAATTATTATATTTCTATATGCCAGCAACAAATAGAAATGTGATATTTATAAAGTTTTTATTTATTTATTTTGAGAGAGAGAGAAAGCATGAGCAGGGGAGGAGCAGAGAGAGAGGGAAAGAGAGAGAATTCCAAGCAGGCTCCACACTGCCAGTACAGAGAGCCCAACGTGGGACTTGAACTCATGAACCATGAGATCATGACCTGAGCCTAAGTCCAAAGCTTAACCGACTGAGTCACCCAGGCGCCCCTAGAAATGTAATTTTTTAAAGTGTTTATTTATTTTTGAGAGAGAGAGAAAGAAAACACAAGCAGGGGAGGGGCAGAGAGAGAGGGAGACACAGAATCAGAAGCAGGCTCCAGGCTTTGAGCTGCCAGCACAGAGCCTGATGTAGGGCTGGAACCCACCAACTATAAGATTGTGACCTGAGCCGAAGTCAGACACTTAACTGACTGAGCCACCCAGGTGCCCTTAGAAATGTAATTTTTTAAAGAAGCCAATTATAATACCATCAGAAAAATATAAAGTATCTAGAAATAAATCCTGAAATAATCTTTACAAAGTAGACTATAAAGTTTCAAAAAAAAAAAAAAAAGATTTAAAAATAAACCATGATCATGGATTGCTTCAGTATCATAAAAATGTTGATTTCTCCCAAGATGATCTATAGATTAAATACAAATCTAATCAAGACTTAAAATATTACAGGGTCCATAGAACTTGACATGCCATTTCTAAATGTATATGAATGTGAAAAAGGCCAAGTCACTATAAAGAAGAAAGAACCAGTGAGAGTGGGGGTGTGGGGGTAGTCCACCAAGTAGTATTAATAGAGTTACACTAACTAGTATTGTCTAGTAGTGATGAAAATGTAGACCAACTAACCTGTGGAACATAATGAAAAAATCCATAAATAAACCTGTATATTTGTGGAAACCTGATTTCTAATAGAACTTGCATTGAAAACAGTGGGGAAAAGATGGACTTTACAATAAGTGCTGGTAAAACCATAGATTATCCATATGAAAAGAAAGGGGGGGATGGTGAGCAGGGAGGTAGAGGAAAGAAGGAAAAAAATAGGCTTAGTTACAAAAATACACACAGATTAAAGATTAAAAGTGAAGAAAAGACACGGAGCATATTTTCAGGATCCCATGATTGGTAGTGATATCTTTAAGAAAACATAGAAAGTGCAAACCGTAACAATAATCTTGAAAATTTTCATGCCCTTCTAGCACACCAATTCTATAAAATAAAATAAAATAAAATAAAATAAAATAAAATAAAATAAAATAAAATAAAACAAAATAAAATAATATGTTCTTAATTTCTGGTTGTAAAAAACTAGACATACCCAATGTTTACCTGCAGTGACCACAATCGTGGGCACACACACACACTGTTATCTGGGGTATCAGGTGTGAAGGACCACAGCCTCAGTGAAGACTGGTTGAAAGTCTGCTTAAGGAGCAGTCTGACTGGGGCACCTGAGTGGCTCAATCTGTTAAGCACCTGACTCTTGATTTCAGCTCAGTCATGATCTCACACATTTGTGGAATTGAGCCCCGAATCAGTCTCCGAGTTAACAGAGCAGAGCCTGCTTGGGATTCTCTCTCACCCTCTCTTTCTACCCTCCCCCACTCTTTCTTCCTTTCTCAAAATAAATGAACTTAAAAAATAGATAAATAAAAGGAACAGTCTGACTCCCAGTTTCCCTCCCCTCCCCACTTATTTAGGCAACTGTTCTTTCCTCACCTTGCAAAACCAAATAAAAAACTAAACTAAAAACAAAAATGGTAATTTGCTCTGTGGAAAGGACAAAAACACAGGATCTCTGGATGAAGGGAGGACAACTGGTGGCTTACGTGAATGTTCACACTCAGGAGGCAGAGACCACCGGCTCTCTTCACTACTCAGGTGCCTAGTGCTGACCTGAAGATTGAACCCTCTGGGAAGGACATTGAAGGAGCTGAGTGCCCTTGGCTATTTACCCGTCCTCCAGAAGATCCCTCCCCCACCCTTAAAAATCTTGTCGTTTGCAATGAGTGTGGATGGAGCTAAAGTGTATTGTGTTTTGCTCAAAACAAGTCAGTCAGAGAAAGACAAATACCATATGAATTCACTCATATGTGGGATTTAAGAAACAAAACAGATGAACATAGGGAAAAGGGGGAAAAAAGAAAGGAAGGCAAACCATGAAAGATTCTTAAAGGTAGAAAACAAACTGAGTGTTGATGGAGGGAGGTGGGTAGGAGATGGGCTAGATGGGGGATGGGTATTAAGGAGGGCACTTGTTGGGATTAGCTCTGGGTGTTGTATGTAAGTGATGAATCACTGAATTCTGCTCCTGAAACCAGTATTGCACTGTATGTTGACTAATTAGAATTTAAATAAAAACTTGAAACAAAAAAATGAGGGTAATAGTAACTACTTAGGGAGTTTTGGTGAAGACATAATGAGGTTGTATGAATGGCAGCAAAGTGCCTGGAATGTGCAGTAATTAACTGAATGGGTAATAAAAAATGTTTCCTATAACAATTTTATAATAAAGTAAAATTTAGTAATTGTTCCATTTACATATCTATATTGGCTTCTACTCCAAGTTTCATTAAAGTAGGGTACATTTGCCATTCACTACTTTATCCCCAGTGTTTAGGAGAGTTCCTGACATACAATAGGAGTGCATTAAATATTTACTTACTGTTGAACAAGTGAATGCTCATCAGATGATTTCAAAATCCATGGGACCAGTATTAGGTATTAGAAAGTGAAATGAACTAGAATGCAGGAGTCCTAAATTCTAGATCTGGTTGGCTAGATAACTTTGAACAAATCACAACCTCTCTGGACCTCAGTTCCATTTTCTATTAACTGTTCTCGTTGAGCAGATCTAAAGCCTCTCCTGGCAATAACTCTTACCTCCATTTGGAAGAGCTGCCCTCAATGTGCCTAATGACCAGTCTTGAAATAACATCCAACAGAGTATTTTGTTCACCTGTAGTCAGTGTACAGGCATTAATTCATAGCTAGCACTCTAGTAAGGCTAGGAAGACAAATACGTAAGATATATAGTTCTGTTGCTTAAAAAATAAACACGGGAGATTCCAACGAACCAGTAACTTAGCACATGATACATCATTTATGGTCCTACATTACTTTAGCAATGTTATATCTAAAATCTTATTACTATAAATATTTGGAAAGACCCAATAAAGCATTTTATCTTATTATTAGCAGAATTTCAAATACCGGATTAACTAATACTCTAGAAAACCAATTAAGTTGCTCTTGTATATTAAAAGCTTCCAAGATCTATTCCCATAGTTGATTATTTTCACTACATACCTCTTTGTATTTCCAAACCAACTGACATGATTTTGAAGTGATATTATCTGTAGCCATAATATAAAGTTAATATTTAGGGTTTGACAACTTAAGAAAATAAATATACAAATTTGCTTATTGAAATCACTCTTGCTCCAACCCTCCGAAGATAAAAGACAATCACATCTGAAGGAATCTTCTTACTCCAGACTTCATATCATTAATGCGGAATTTCTTCCCGTGTTAACATGGCTGATTGAAATGGCCATGTGTCATTATTTGGGACTGTAATACAATACACTGTTTCTACTCCCTTGTACTTTATGGATATGGACCGTATCCATGTTCAGTGCTATTGAAGTTCATTTTCCTAGAAATTTTGTAAGTCATGTTTAAAATTAATATTAAAAATTAATCAAAAGGAGCAGAGAGGAAATAGTAAATCAATTAAAGAAACATTGATCCCAAGTTGTTATATTATTTTGCTCGAACCAGAAACTTAATCTTTCTGCAATGGAGGACCTAATTGTACTACCAGATTCCCTTTCTAGTGGTAGAAAGTCATCTCAGTATCCCATTGTGATTAAAATGTATTATAGGGAGCTTCTTTTCCATTTCTCTAAGAGTGGAGGGGCGCCTGGGTGGCGCAGTCGGTTAAGCGTCCGACTTCAGCCAGGTCACGATCTCGCGGTCCGTGAGTTCGAGCCCCGCGTCAGGCTCTGGGCTGATGGCTCAGAGCCTGGAGCCTGTTTCCGATTCTGTGTCTCCCTCTCTCTCTGCCCCTCCCCCGTTCATGCTCTGTCTCTTGCTGTCCCAAAAATAAATAAACGTTGAAAAAAAAATTAAAAAAAAAAAAAAAAAGAGTGGAAACTATTTTTTTAATCAACTTTATTGAAGAATTCACATACAATAAAATTTACCTATTTAAATACAGAATGCAGTAAGTTTTGACAAGTATATATAGCAATGTAACAACTATCACAATCATGTTATAGAATATCTTCAGGAACTATCAAAAATATCCATTGTCGGGCACCTGGGTGGTGGCTCAGTTGCTTGAATGTCAAGTTTTGGCTCAGGTCATGATCTCACAGTTCGTGAGTTCAAACCCCGCATTGGGCTCTGTGCTGACGGCTCAGAGCCTGGAGCCTGCTTCGGATTCTGTGTCTCCCTCTCTCTCTGTGTCTCCCCCACTCATTCTGTGTGTGTGTGTGTGGCGGGGGGGGGGGGTCTCTCTCAAAAATAAACGTTAAAAAATAAAATAATAAAATAAAATAAAATAAAATAAAATAAAATAAAATAAAATAAAAGTTAGAGACTATCCTTGGCAGAATGTAAAGAAAGAGGTTCAGCTCCTGCAGCCAGAGGGCAGAAAAAGCTGAGGATCAGGTTTTAAACTTAGAGAGTGAAGTCCAGAAGCTTGTATCCTCAAATATGACAAGTCAGCTTGATTTTAGGGCCCTGAGAGGCAAGGCCCATTAGGAACATCTCAGTCAGTGAACCTTGGAAATCTCAGATTCTGCTGTACTCCCAACCTTACTTAAAGATGACACAGGGGGCGCCTGGGTGGCGCAGTCGGTTAAGCGTCCGACTTCAGCCAGGTCACGATCTCGCGGTCCGGGAGTTCGAGCCCCGCGTCGGGCTCTGGGTTGATGGCTCAGAGCCTGGAGCCTGCTTCCGATTCTGTGTCTCCCTCTCTCTCTGCCCCTCCCCCGTTCATGCTCTGTCTCTCTCTGTCCCAAAAATAAATAAACGTTGAAAAAAAAAATTAAAAAAAAAAAAAAAAAAAAGATGACACAGAAGTCTCTGCTGTGCAAGATGCATATACTTCAGAGGGTAGGAGACAATCCCTATGAAGCTCCAGGAGTCCTCAATATCAGGGACATTTTTTTTTTTAAAGCATGCAGGGACATCTACTAAAAAATAAAGGACAAATTGTTGTATTTATCTGCTGCCATTGAGAAAGAAGCACGAGGCTTTGTGGGCCTTTTTGAAATGTGGAGATAGCTTGCTAAATCTCTCAGTCCCAGTGCCCCTTCTTATAACATATATCATCTGATGTCCCATTTATGAGCCTGAAGTTAAATTAATTGGTAAGGTATCTATACAACACATGTGTTCAAAATATTCAGTAAAATATTCTAGTATGAGAAGAGGATAATTTATAGTTAGTACATATTTCACTTTAAATATTTGTATTCAACTACACTAAAAGACAACGTGGGCGCCTGGGTGGCTCAGTCAGATAAGCGTCCGACTTCGGCTCAGGTCATGATCTCACAGTTCGTGAGTTTGAGCCCTGCATCAGGCTCTGTGCTGACAGCTCAGAGCCTGGAGCCTGTTTTGGATTTTGTGTCTCCCTTGCTCTCTGCCCCTCCCCTGCTCACGCTCTGTCTCTCTCAGTCTCTCAAAAATAAATAAATGTTCAAAAAAAATTTTAAATAGACAACATTCAGTAATCAGATTCTTGAACCCCTATTTCTAACTACCAATGTGATTACAATGTAAATTGATACTAATTATGTAACTCAAATATCATGATGTTGTCATCAACAGTATAATTTTATTTTTATTATTTTATTTTATTATATTTTATTTTATTTTAGAGAGAGAAAGCATGTGCAGGGGAGAGGGGCAGAGGGAGAGAAAGAGAGAGAGAGAGAGAGAGAGAGAGAGAGAGAGAGAGAGAGAGAGAGAGAATCTCAAGCAGGCTCCACACTCAGCATGAGCCTGACACAGAGCTCAATCCCATGACCCTAGATTAGGACCTGAGCCAAAATCAAGAGTTAGACACTCAACCAAGCGAGCCCCCCAGGTGCCCTGAATGTATGATTTTCTAAAGTAGTAAGCAACTCTTGGTAAAGTTTCAAACATAAGACAGTGAAATTATTTATCAGGCCGTTCTATTTTGGGGAGAAAAGGTCAATGTATATTGAAACCATGAAAACAAAACCTGTTTAAAATGGAGTCAGGTTCTGGACATAGAACAAGCTTTTACATGCATCAGTGTCCAGCAGGATAGTCAAAAGTCATATGGAATGTAATTCTTTATTGTGTAGAACTATCCTTTCATCTTAGGACACTAAATGCCTACAGGATTTCCAATTACTGTGATGACTAAAAACATCCCGCTTTGAGGCAGTATCTCCCTTCACCCTTGGTGGGAACCATGGTCTACTGTATATTTGAATTTCTCCAATATCCTCTGCCACTCTTTACATGCTGGCAACTCCAAATCCATATCTCCAACATAGATCTCTCTTAGGCTCAGACTTGTATCTTTAACTTTCTTCAGGATACAGATATCCCAGGATATCCCACCTATATCTCTATAGACCCCTGGATATCCTACCCATGTCTCAAATTCAACATATCCAAATCATTCTGTCACCTTTCATCTAAACGTTTTGCTCTTCCTGTGGTCTCAATCTGTGGCACTATCATATATTCAATCACACAAACTAGCATATGGGTGTCATCTCTGACTCTTCCCTTCCCTTCCTCCCACATCCATCCAATCACTTAGACCTTCCGATTTTACCTCCTTTCTATTCTACGACCATTACACAAGGTCAGGCCCTCATTGTACAAAAACAGCCATCTTACAACCAGAATGAAAAAGCTGGATTGTGAATGTGACATTCCATTCTCCTGATTTATACTCTTCAAGTTGATCTAATGCTTTTGTGTTCATGAATAATGCCCTGCATGTACCTCAATCATGGCCTATACTACACTGTGTTTCAATTACCTGTTTATACCTCTGTTTGACTAGGCTATAAGATCCCTGGTGTTAGGGATTGCCATTTATTTATGTCTGTGTTCCCCAGTGTTTAGCACAGTGCTAGACACAGCACAGTCAATACATATTTGCTGAGGAATAAAATATTCATATGCAACCACAATATTAACTGATTAACTAATATTAATGATTAACTTAATGTGAGTGAAATAAGACAACTCGATCAGATGCAGATTTTGGTACTGACATTTCAAAATTATTAATAAAATGACTGAGTTTTATCCTTTGGATTTTTTTCCTGGACAAAATGGACATTTAAACAAATTTAATATGTTCTTGGCTTTAAATGGGCAAAAAAAAAAAATGCATGGCCTGATAACTTAATGAGTTTATTTTCTCTGAACAAAGGAGCCATTAAAAACAAACAAACAAAAAAACCTCCTTTAATCATAAGAGGCAAGTGGGTTACCTGCTATCCATTTTCTCATTTAAAAAACTCGTTAAATATCAACCATATGCCAAGCAGTATGCCAGAAAATGGGAAAGTGTGGAAGGCAGGAGAAGATAATAATGGGGACTAGGATACGGTCTTTCCCTTGGGGTGTTCAAAGTATGACAGAGAAAAGAGTCATGTAAACAAAACTACCTGCACTGTGGCTAGTGTAACAATCACGTACAAAGCATTATGGAAGCACTAGCATTGTTGTGATTAATCTGTCTTTGCAGGAGACGTGTGGAACAGGTTCTAGATACTGAACCCACTTCAAACATTCGTTTATCAGTCAGAGAGGGTAAGCCATGGTAGCAAAGTCCCCTGAAATTTCTGTCAATTTGGCACCGACACAACAGTTTCTATCTTTCACGCATTATACACCTAGTTCTGGCTAGCAGAGAACTGGTGCTGAGCATAGTCACTAGGTAATCAGATGAGAGACTGCATCTCAATTCATGCCTTCCTGATAGATGCAGCAGGGGAGGGAACACAGGAACTCTCTTCCCTTTCAATATCTCTGCCAGGGAATTTCTGCTGATACATAGCACATGTGCTCACATGCATTAGAAAAGGCAAGTCACATGACCTCATCTAAAATGGGATGAGCAATCCTACCAAGTGTTTCCCTGGAAGCAGGAGAAAGGGACATCTGTAAACAGCCCTAAAGATTGTCAATTACTAAGAATGAATGAGATTATGTTACATGGAGAAGAGAAAGCAGATGGTTCTAGATGGCAGAAGGTTCTAGAAGGTTCTAGATGGCAGAAGGTTCTAGAAGGAATGGCAAGCATGAGGTCACAGAAGTGTGCTGTATGCAGTATATGAGCAATAATGTTAAGTTTAATGTTGGCCGGGGCATAGGCTATACAGCCAGAGAGGTTAGAAAACAGTGGCAATGGTAGGTTGGGGCCACATTGTTAAGGCCTTGTTAACAGGTTAAGGAGTTTAGACTTGTCAGCAATAGTACTTTTCAAAAGCTTTCAATCAGCTCCACTGGTGTACCCCACAGTAAACTGGGAGACATTAAAGAAATGGTAGACTGGTTAGAACCACTATGCTTAAAAGAGAGACTACATGAGAGAGCAAAATCCCTTCAGATCCTCCATAACCTGCGTCTACAGACTTTCTGGATGCAAGACCTTAGGCTCAGTAGGTGTGTGCATATATATAGATCACTGCATTCTGGCTTGAGGCTCTGATACTTCCCATCAGGGAGTTATAGCTTCTGGAAACAAGTTGTTTTGAACTGTTAATTCACCCTTGAGTAAAAACAAAACAAAACAAAACAAAAAAACAACACTGGGGTGTGGGGAGATGGCTGCTTCAGTCAGTGGAGTTTGTGACTCTTGATCTTGGGGTAGTAAGTTCCAGTCCCATGTTGGGTGTAGAGATTACTTAAAAATAGAGTCTTGGGGAGCCTGGGTAGCTCAGTTGGTTAAGCATCCAACTTCGGCTCGGGTCATGATCTCACAGTTTGTGGGTTTGAGCCCCTCATCAGGCTCTGTGCTAACAGCTCAGAGCCTAAAGCCTGCTTTGGATCTGTCTCCCTCCCTGCCCTCCCTCTTCCTCCACCCTTCCCTGCTCACACTCACTCACTCTGTCTCAAAAAAATAAAAATAAAAATAAAATCTTAAAAAATAAAACAATACCACCGTTCTCCCTGTAGTTTAAAGATAACCAAGGTTTTGTTTTAAAAATAAAACTAATTTTAATTTTATGTTAAAGATGCCTTAAAAACCATTAGGTAGGTAACCATCATTTAAAGCAAGCCAAACAGAACACTGAAATTATTAGAATTCCTCTAGAGAGTATGTTTAGTTGTCTTCTATTGTCCTTTTAATGGCCTATCCGTTAGCAACTTGTGAGAATTCTATATCAAACTCAAAGCTTTTTCCATTCAATCATATAGAGAAGGTCTAAATAAATAGAAAACACAGGAATAATTAACTTATCTTTCCAACAGACATTAATAGGAGATCTCAGGTTCAAACTCCGCTGTAGCAACTAACACCACATACAGGCTTTATTATTTTTCCATCACAAACTAATTTTAATAAATAAATAGAAATATATATAGGAAAAGATAGACCCCAAAACCCAGTCCCTCACTCATTTTTTCACTTACTTGAATTCTAGCAAGTGTCCAAGCTTGGTCCCAAAGAAGAAATTGAGCGTGCCAAACTTGCCTAATAAATTGATGTGCTAGGGTCCTTAAGAGTTGCATGAAAGTTTTTCATGGGAACACGGGGCTAGAACTAGGAAAAGAGGTCAGCAGTCCACCCTTCTCACATCTTAGTCCCACTGCACCTGTTTGGGCCTTGTGCCTGGAGAGTCTGTATGCAGAAGCTGAAGCTGCTGTTTTCGGAAAGGACAGGATGCAAGCAGTACTACTCAGTGGTTAGGTGTCCCAGTGAGTCAGGGCACAGAAGAAAGAGCACTTTGCCCATTTCTGCATAAAAATACTTGCCATCAGCACATGATAGACTCAGGGAATACAGCACCATTTGTTCATATCCAAGAGATGTGTAAGCAAAGCCCACCTTGAAGCACAATTCCAGCAAGAGCCATTCACATTGGAGTCATGAAGATAGTGCTCCCTCACGTGGTGCCAGGCATCGCCTATATGGTCCTCCATGGACCTACCGGCAGCCATGTTCAGAAGGTCAGTAGACTACAGTTCAGCAAAATTATGAGCGTTGTCATTTTGAGCCCCTCAAGCAGTTTCTAATCAGAGAAATCAAGAAGGGGGCTGGAGTAGAGACCGTGAGAGACCTACTCAAATAAGATGTTCCTTTCAAACTTCTGGAGATCACTCCAAAGACAAAAAGTCAATGCAATTCACCCTGGAGCTTTGTAATCATAGACAAACGTACCCTCTATACAGCATCCTGTCCTGTGCTTACCTCATTCTGTAAAACCTCCACTTCTAGAGGGTTGAGGGCATTGTTCACACACAGAGTGATATACATTCAGGTTTTTCTTGCTCTATTCATATTTTAATTTAAACACAAATACTAAAATCCCCATGGGTGCTCTCTTTGTTCCTGACTACATTCAGCATTAAGTCATAAAACAGAAAAGATTGTCTCTTTTCCCTTCCAAATCCCGAGTGGTATTAAAAAAAAGAAAAAAGCTCCCATAAACATTGGTTGTATGGCCAGGTTTGGTAGAGGCATGATCTTTCCTTTCGTGTTCCAGTTTATTGCCTACCTCTAATTTGGTCTACCCACAGGATGTTACTGCCAAAAAGGTGATGTTGAGAATGGAAGAACTGCCTCAGATACATTTTGCCCTCAAAATAACTTCACTTTAAATATTAAGATCATTTAATAAAGTGTCATCTCCCCTTAAAATATTCTTGTTTTGCCCTCGGACGCTGATCTCTTATACGAATATAATAAAACCTGTGAAAATGCCTCATAGAAATGATTTCCTCTCCACTTATATAAAATCTCCACTTCACGTTGATGTTCAGTTTCAGTGCTACAAACCAAGACAACCTAAAAACAGCAAGAAAAAGAAAACCCCAGGAAACTCTGCCAGCAAAGTCAACTTTCCCCCACAAGATCCAAATATTCCAGGTTCACAGTACACATGAAACCTTTCATACTATTGCATTGGAAAGGCTATTTCCAGCGTTCTGCTCATTGATTTTTTTTTTTTTTTTAACCTTTAAATATCTTAATCCCTTGGATCATGCCTCACACTGTAGTTCTCACTCTGGACATGAGACTGTTAAGCTCTAAGTGACAGACTTTTATTTAAGAAAACGCAGCTCGCTACTTTAAACAAAATAAATTCACTTCCTCATACAGATTAAAGTTTGAAGACCTCCCCTCCCTCCCCAAGGCTCGGTCTTTAGACTCAGCTAAATGCTTAAGGAGCAGTTTACCTGGTATTCTGACAAAAGTTACATCAGAGGCCCTTTGTTAAATGTCCTTTCAGAGGTGATAAATGAGAAAGCACTTTACCAGAAATTGATTTCAGCAAAACTCTTGGCCCACTTAAAGCTTTTTCTCACACTGTTCTCTCTACTGATGTAAAGTCCAGGTTTACAACTGAGGACAGGCACATCTTAGAGTCAGAAATACTTCTTACAATATAATAACGATGATCATGAGAATTGAGACTTCCACTAAAATTAAAACAGATTCGCTTAATCTAATGATCACAGGGGACTATTTCAGAATGGATTCTAAGCCATTAGTAAGCCTTCTGTTTTAGTCGTATTAGAAGTTATTCCCTTCATGAAAATTACTTAATTCAAATATCTATTGGAGCTAACCATATATTTTTATGAGTGAGCTGTCTTTTCCACTTCTGAGATAGTGGAAATCATTTTTATTTGTCTGATATAAAGATATATTTTATATGTCAGTGACTTTGCCACCTCTTTTTAAAATTCAATGCATATTTGATACCTGGAAAAGTAGACCCTCAGTTTTAAATTTTCTGATGGAAAAGCAATTACATTTCAAGTAATATTTCAATTATACTTTCCATGACTCCCATGGCACTAAATCTGAGCTGACTTCTTCTTCTTCTTTTTTTTTTTTAATTGTTTTAAATGTTTATTTTTCAGAGAAAGAGAGACACAGAGCATGAGCTGGGGAGGGGCAGAGAGAAAGAGAGGGAGACACAGAATCCGAAGCAGGTTCCAGGCTCTGAGCTGTCAGCACAGGCTTGAACTCACGAACCATGAGATCATGACCTGAGTTAAGTTGGACATTTAACTGATTGAGCCATCCAGGCACCCCTCTTCTTGCTTCTTAATACCTGCCACCAAGTACAGATTTAATGAGGAACTGAATGTGATAACATTGTACCTAAATTTTGGAGGTGAAAAACAGTAACTATGTTTCTGGATTCAACTATGCTAACCACATAAATAGTTTTACTGTTTATGATTAAACTGAATGGTCGATTTAATACGAAAAACAACTGTGATCAGATCACTTAAAACAGTCAAATTGTCTAACAATATCATCAACATTTATATTAGTTAAGGTTCTAAAACTTTAAAATCTTTCTTTTACCACTTAATAAACACAACTTTCAATCTTAACGAGACATGAAATGAATGGTAATTAAAAGTAACAGCCAAAAGTTACCAAGAAACTGATGCTTGATGTTGCATGAGAACAAAGGGGGTTGTATGACAATGGATGATAATTATAGCCTGGTTTACGCAGCACAAAAAAAACATAATTTGAACATTTTAAATAGAAAACATGTGAATAGGTTGTGTATTTTTATGTAAACTGACATAAATATGCTTGTATATTTTATGAAGTATAAGTGCCAGGATCCAAATGACAAATTGTAGCAGGTATAAGATTCATAGCTGGGTTTGTAGTTTATCCCATCTCCCCTTACAGGAAATGAAGATGGGGCGGGGGCAGGGCAGAGACTGTCGATTTGGTCAAGGGCAATTGATGCTTATAAGTACGTACTTAACTTTCCTGGCTAGCATTTTACAATCTTGCTTGCATCGGAACAAACTGGAAAACCACTTCTACGACAATTTTGTCATAATATGGTGACGTAGTCCTATCCTTATTTACGAGGGTGGCTAGACAGAGGGCAAGCAGGGATAAGAATTCCAGCCCAGGGGTGCCTGGGTGGCTCAGTCACATGAGCATCCAACTCTTGATTTCAGCTCAGAGCAAGATCTCATGGTTTGTGAAATCGAGACTGCACCTGGCTCTGGAATGATAGCGCAAAGCCTGTTTGGGATTCTCTCCCTCTCTGCCACTCTCTTTCTCTCTCTTTCTCTTTCTCTTTCTCTTTCTCTTTCTCTTTCTCTTTCTCTTTCTCTCTCTCTCTCTCTCTCTCTCTCTCTCTCTCAAAATATGTAAACTTAAAAACAAAAAAAAGAGGGGTGCCTGGGTGGCTCAGTTGGTTGAGTGTCCGACTTCAGCTCAGGTCACGATCTCATGGTCCGTGAGTTCGAGCCCCAATTCGGGCTCTGGACTGATGGCCCAGAGCCTGGAGCCTGCTTCCGATTCTGTGTCTCCCTCTCTCTCTGCTCCTCCCCTGTTCGTGCTCTGTCTCTCTCTGTCTCAAAAATAAATAAACATTAAAAAAAAATAATAAAAAAATAAAAAATAAAAAAAGCAAAAAAAAGAAAGAAAATAAAAAAGAAAAGACACCCAGCCCAAATGAATAAAATGTGTGTAGAGTAGTTAAGGAAGTAAGGTGTTTGGGTTTTTTTTAAGTTTTTTTTTTTTTTTTTTTTTTTTTTTTAGAGAGACAGAGATAGTGCAAGTTGGGGAGAGGCAGAGAGAGAGAGAGGGAGACAGAGAATCCCAAGCAGGCTCCACGCTGCCACCACAGAGCCCAACATGGGGGTCTAACTCATGAAACTGTGAGATCGTGACCTGAGCCAAAACCAAGAGTCAGTCACTTAACCAACTGACCCACTCAGGTGCCCTAAGGTGGCAAAGTTTTTAAACCCCGGGTATGTATGATAAATTTAAACCAAAAATTAGACAAGGTCATTCTTCAATGATCAGAATGAGAAAAAACAATCAAATATGCTTTAATGAGCAGGAAAAGATAGAGCTGTAGTTTAGTTCAGGAAAACAACAACAAGAACAACAACAACAACCAGCCCTCTCAACAGGGCCAGAGATTTTGATTGTAAAGCTTGTGGCTTGCACAAGGTCTACCAGCCCAGAAGGCCAGGGAGAGCTCAAGTCTAGCTGCACTCTTCTTGCCTAGCTGTTTTACATTGGTAGGGGTCAGTGCCTGCTCAAAGAAGGGGCATTTTTTTCTAATTTTGACAACGGCAACCTTTGGACAAACAGAGGGTCTGTTTTAAAGAAAATGCTAAATGTTTTGTAGGACTCGGGAAGAAAAAAATCACATATACTGCTATAGGAATAAAATTAGTGCAAGTTGCCTAAAAGGGAAATTCAGGAATATGTGTAAACCTGAACATGTTCCATAGCCCTTCAAGTCCCATCTTTGGGAATTTATCCTAAGGTTAGTTGTGGTGGTTTTTAAAATGCATCCACAGAACCTTGTAACACTCCACCCTTCAAAAGATGAAGGCTAATTCCTTGCCTTGAATGTGAACCAGATGTAGTGAGGATTCACTTCTAACAGACACAGCATGTCAAGAGAACCACTATGTGAATTCTAAGGCTAAACCATAAGAAGAACAGCTTCTTTCTCTATCTATCTGACTTTAGAAAGTCTCACTTCTCTCAATCACTCTGGGATGAAAGCCAGGTGCCATTTTGTAAGAACACTCAAGCAGCCTGTAGAGGGGCCCATGTGAGGAGGGACTGAGGCCTACTGCCATATTCCAACACTAAAATTTGCCAGCCATGAGAGTCAGCCATTGAAATCAAGCCTTCAGCCTCTGACAAGACTTCAGATGACTCTTCAATAAATGGTGTTGGGGAAACTGGAAAGCCACACGCAAAAAAAAAAAAGTAACTGGACCTCTATCTGACACCACACACAACAGTCAAGTCAAAATGAGTTAAAGACCTGAACATAAGAACTGAAACCATAAACCTAGAAGAAAACATAGTGGGTAAGCTCCTTGACGTCACTCATGGTGATGATTTTGTGGACTGACACCCAGAGCAAAGGCAACAAAAGGAAAAATAACTAAATGGGACTATATTAAACTAAAAAGCTTCAGCACAAAGTAAATGGTCAACAAAATAACCTACCAAATGAGAGAAAATATTTGTCAGGCATATATCTGATAAGGAGTTAATATCCAAAACATATAAAGAACTCATACACCTCGATAGCAAAAACAAATACTCTAATTTAAAAATGGGCAGAGAATCTGAATAGATGTTTTTCTTTCTTTTTTTTTTTTTAAATTTTTTTTTTTCAACGTTTATTTATTTTTGGGACAGAGAGAGACAGAGCATGAATGGGGGAGGGGCAGAGAGAGAGGGAGACACAGAATCGGAAACAGGCTCCAGGCTCTGAGCCATCAGCCCAGAGCCTGACGCGGGGCTCGAACTCACGGACCGCGAGATCGTGACCTGGCTGAAGTCGGACGCTTAACCGACTGCGCCACCCAGGCGCCCCTGAATAGATGTTTTTCTAAAGGAGACACAAAAATGGCCAATGGCTACATAAAAAGGTGTTCGACATTACTAATCATCAGGGAAATGCAAATCAAAATCAAAAGCATAATGAGATATCGCCTCACACTTAATAGGATGGCTATCATCAAAAGACAAGCAGTAAGTGTTGGTGAGCATGTAGAGAAAATACAATGCTTGTGCACTTTTGATGGGAATATATCTGGTACGGCCCCTGTGGAAGTCAGTACAGAGTTTCCTCAAAAAGTTAAAAACAGAGCTACCATATGATCCAGAAGTCCCACTTCTGGGTAAATATCCAAAGGTTCACAAAGAGATACATCTGCCTTTCCATGTTTATTGAATCAAGATAGAAGAAACTTAAGTGCCTGTCAGTGGATGACTAAGTAAAGAAAATGTATGTACATTCACAATGGAATATTATTTAACCATGAGAAAGATGGACATTTTGCCATTTGTGATAGCATGGAGAGAACTTGACATTATGCTGAGTGAAGTCAGATAGAGAAAGACAAATACCATATGATCTCACTTATATGTGGAATCTAAAAAGGCCAAACTATGGGGTGCCTGGGTGGTGCAGTCGGTTAAGCGTCCGACTTCAGCTCAGGTCATGATCTCACGGTCTGTGAGTTCGAGCCCCGCATCGGGCTCTGTGCTGACAGCTCAGAGCCTGGAGCCTGCTTCAGATTCTGTGTCTCCCTCTCTCTCTGCCCCTCCCCCCTTCATGCTCTGTCTCTCTCTGTCTCAAAAATAAATAAATGTTAAAATAAATAAATAAATAAATAAATAAATAAATAAATAAAATAAAAAGGCCAAACTCAGACTAGAATGGTGGTTGCCAGGGATGAGAGGTGTGAGGAAAACGAGGAGATATTTATCAAAGAGTACACACTTCTGGTTATAAGATGAATAAGTTCTGGAGACCTAATGTATAGCATAGTGATTATAGGTAATATTTTATTATATATTTATATAAATATTATATTATATAAATATATGATATTTATTATTATATATTATATATTATATATATAATATATATTAATATAATATGTAATACATATACATATATAATACATATATATAAAATACAGTAAAAGACTTTTTTTTTAATGTTTATTTATTTTTGAGACAGAGAGAGACAGAGCAGGGGAGGGCAAAGAGAGAGGGAGACACAAAATCTGAAGCAGGCTCCAGGCTCTGAGCTGTTAGCACAGAGCCTAACCCAGAGCTCAAACTCACAAACTTTGAGATCATGACCTGAACAGAAATTGGACACTTAATTGACTGAGACACATAGGTACCCCTTCCTGGCTGACATCTTGCCTGCTACCTATGTAAGACGCCAAGCCAGAGCCACCCAGCCATGCCTCTAAAATCTCACAGAAAATGTGAGGATTAGTAAGTATTTATTGTTATTTAAAGTCACTAAGTGTCGGATAATTTGTTAATGCAGCAATAGACAATACAGATATATACAAAGCTTCGATGGTCATCAAAAGAAAGCTGGAGTAGCCATACTTATATCAGACAAACCAGATTTTAAGATAAAAACTGTAACAAGAGATGAAGAAGGGCATTATATCATAGTTAAGGGGTCTATCCACCAAGAAGATCTAATAATTGTAAATATTTATGCCCTCAACGTAAGGGATCCCAAATATACAAATCAATTAATCACAAACATAAAGAAACTCATTCATAATAATACCATAATAGTAGGGGATTTCAACATCCCACTTACAACAATGGACAGATCATCTAAGCAGAAAACCAACAAGGAAATAATGGCTCTGAATGACACACTGGAGTGCATGGACTTAACAGATATATTCAGAACATTTCACCCTAAAGCAGCAGAATACACATTCTTCTCGAGTGCACATGGAATATTCTCCAGAATAGATGAATACTAGATCACAAATCAGCTTCCAACAAGCACAAAAAGAACAAGAGCATACCTTCCATATTTTCAGACCACAACACTATGAAATTGGAAGGAACCACAAGGAAAAATTTGGAAAGACCATGAAAACTTGGAGATTAAAAAACATCCTACTGGGGCGCCTGGGTGGCTCAGTCGGTTAAGCGTCCGACTTCGGCTCAGGTCATGATCTCACGGTCCGTGAGTTCGAGCCCCGCATCGGGCTCTGTGCTGCCAGCTCAGAGCCTGGAGCCTGTTTCAGATTCTGTGTCTCCCTCTCTCTGACCCTCCCCCATTCATGCTCTGTCTCTCTCTGTCTCAAAAATAAATAAACATTAAAAAAATTTTTTAAATAATAAAAAAAAAACATCCTACTAAAGAATGAATGGGTTAACCAAAAATTAAAGAGAAAATTAAAAAGTACATAGAAGCCAATGAAAATGAAAACATAGCAATCCAAAACCTCTGGGATGCAGCAAAGGCAGTCATAAAAGGGAAGTATATAGCAATCCCAGTCTTCTTAAAGAAGGAAGAAATGTCTCAAATACACAACCTAACCTTACATCTAAGGGAGCTGGAAAAAGAACAGCAAATAAAGCCCAAACCAGCAAAATTATATTATGAGCAATTATACACCAACACATTGGGCAGTCTGGAAGAAATGGACAAATTCCTAGAAACATATAAACTACTCAAACTGAAACAGGAAGAAATAGAAAATTTGAACATGCCACAACCAGTTAAGAAATTGAATCAGTTATCAAAAGTCTCCCAACAGGAACGCTCTTGCACTGTTGTTGGAATGCAAACTGGTGCAGCTGCTCTGGAAAACAGTGTGGAGGTTCCTCAGAAAATTAAAAATAGAACTACCCTATGACCCAGCAATAGCACTACTGGGAATTTATCCAAAGGATACAGGAGTGCTGATTCATAGGGGCACATGTCCTCCAATGTTTATACCAGTGCTTTCAACAATAGCCAAATTATGGAAAGAGCACAGATATCCATCAACTGATGAATGGATAAAGAAGATGTGATTTATATATACAATGGAATACTACTTGGCAATGAGAAAGAATGAAATCCTGCCATTTGCAGCAATGTGGATGGAACTGGAGGGTATGATGCTAAGTGAAATCAGTCAGTCAGAGAAAGACAGATATCATATGTTTTCACTCATATGTGGAAGTTGAGAAATTTAACAGAAGACCATGGGGGAAGAGAACGAGAAAAAAAATAGTTACAAACAGAGAGGGAGGGAGGCAAACCATAAGAGACTCTTAAATACAGAGAACAAACTGAGGGTTGAAGGGGGTAGGTGCAGGGGAGAGGGGAAAATGGGTGATGGGCTTTGAGGAGGGCACTTCTTGGGATGAGCACTGGATGTTGTATGTAAGCAATGAATCATGGGAATCTACCTCCAAAACCAAGAGTATACTGTTTACACTGTATGTTAGCCAACTTGGCAATAAATTATATATATAAAAAAAACCTCCCAACAAACTGGAGTCCAGGGCCAGATGACTTTCCAGGGAAATTCTACCAAACATTTAAAGAAGAGTTAACAGCCTTTCTTTGGAAGCTCTTCCAAAAAATGGAAATGGAAAGAAAACTTCCAAACTCATTCTATGAGGCCAGCATTATCCTGATTCCAAAACCAGACAAAGACCCCACCAAAAAGGAGAACTACGGACCAATTTCCCTGATGAACATGGATGAAAAAATTCTCAACAAGATACTAGCAAACTGGATCCAACAATACATTAACAGAATTATTCACCACAATCAAGTGGGATTTGTTCCTGGGATGCAGGGCTGGTTCAATATCCATAAAACAATCAATGTGATACATCACATTAATAAAAGAAAGGATAAGAACCACATGATCCTTTCAAGAGATGCAGAGAAAGCATTTGACAAAATACAGCATCCTTTCATGATAAAAACCCTCAAGCAAGTAGGGACAGAAGGATCATACCTCAAGATCATAAAGGCCATATATGAAAGACCCAACGTTAATATCATCCTCAATGGGGAAAAACTGACAGCTTTCCCCCCAAGGTCAGGAACACGACAGGGATGTCCACTCTCACCACTGTTATTCAACACAGTGTTGGAAGTCCTAGCCTCAGCAATCAAACAAAAAGAAATAAAAGGCATCCAAATCGGCAAGGAGGAAGTCAAACTTTATAGACATGATACTCTATGTGGAAAACCCAAAAGACTCCACCAAACAGCTAGAACTGATTCATGAATTCAGCAAAGTTGCAGGATATATAATTAATGTACAGAAATCGGTTGCATTTCTATACACCATTAAGGAAGCAACAGGTGATCAAGAAGAATGAAATCTTGCCATTTACAACAACGTGGATGAAACTAGAGTTTATTATGCTAAGCAAAATAATTTAGCCAGAGAAAGACAAATATCATATGACTTCACTCATATGTGGAATTTAAGATACAAAACAGATGAACATAGGGGAAGGGAAGCAAAAATAAGATAAAAACACAGAGGGAGACAAACCATAAGAGACTCTTAAATACCGAGAATAAACTGAAGGTTGCTGGAGGGGTGTTGGGTGGGGGGATGGGCTAACTGGGTGATGGGCAGTAAGGAGGGCACTTGTTGGGATGAGCACTGGGTGTCATATGTAAGTGATGATGAATCACTAAATTCTATTCCTGAAATCATTATTACACTATATGTTACCTAACTTGGATTTAAATTAAGAAAAAAGATATATACAAAGCTTCAACTATGTGATATTGTCTGTAATAACAAAGAATATGAAAAAAGTTAAGCATTTACTATCAGAGAATAATTAGGCTCCTCTCATATGACTACCCATAAGATGAAATAAGAGGTGGACATTGAAATTATATTCTAAGTAAGATTTACTAACATTGAATATTTTTATTAATATTAGGTGAAAAGGCAATTTATAAACTATTAGGCAAATTTCACAAATTTTGTGAAAAAAATCTATATATTTATATGTCTATAAGAAAGATTGGAAGACTCAAATAAAATGTTAGAGGCAATAATCTATGAATGGCATAGAGTTAAAGTTGTTTCATCCTTTTTTCTGCCTGCTGATCTATATTTTTCAAATGTTCTGCAATAAGTCTGTGTGACTTTTGTCAAATAAAAACATTTTTTAAAATTGGGGTGGAAGGGCAAGTTAAATTATTATAACGGCAGAATCCCGATACTCCTGATGTTTGGATTCCCTCTACAGTCTTCCCGGAAAGTGAGTCGGCCCCTTATGTTCAACCCCTCTCATGAGATGCAAACCCTTCTCCAAAATGACCCATTCCATCATTAAGCAGATTTGAGAGAAAGTTATTCTTTATATGATCTGAAATTAGTTTTTCTATAACTTCCATTCAAGGTTTCTGAGAGGGAACATATGCCTCTGCCTGATATAATTTGTGAAGAATGAAAGGAAATTTATATCGCTCATTCTACATATGCACTTAGAGAAGCATGAGACCTTATTAACTTCTGGTCAACTCTACATTATCATTGCAGTCAGAGCTTACTGTCAAACACAAACCATGACGTTTTTTCAATTTTTCCACAAGCACTTCCCCTAAGCTCACCTTAAAAATAACTGACATGTGTCCAGAAAACAATTTCAAATATTTTGTACGCAAGGAAAGTATTTTACGTTAGTTATTTTAAAGGAATTAATATTCAGTAAGAGGGGTCCAGGGAATCTACACTTCTTTTTTTTTTTTTTTTAATTTTTTTTTCAACGTTTATTTATTTTTGGGACAGAGAGAGACAGAGCATGAACGGGGGAGGGGCAGAGAAAGAGGGAGACACAGAATCGGAAACAGGCTCCAGGCTCCGAGCCATCAGCCCAGAGCCTGACGCGGGGCTCGAACTCACGGACCGCGAGATCGTGACCTGGCTGAAGTCGGACGCTTAACCGACTGCGCCACCCAGGCGCCCCTCTACACTTCTAATAATACTCTTGTCAGGTGATTCTGAATCTCAAATTACACTTTAGAAAACATTGTTTTTGAGGCTTTTGTAAAAGTTACAGAGCCTAGCCTCAAATACACACTCACCAACTCTGCACACAAGTTCAGGGGTTTTGTGGGCCTTTTAAAACCCATCACTTGTCTTCTGGGCTGACGGTGCATGGGTCCATCTAGCGTTTCCTACTTTTCACCATAATTTACCCCCTCTGACTGCATAGATTCACCCTCTCCAACTTACTCGATACCATGGCGTACACAGAAAATGGTAACTGTTGCAGGGCGAAACAGGGAAGGCCAGAGAGCAGGCCCTTTTAGCTTTCCGGACCTGGCCCTGCCGCTAGGAGGCATCCATATCACTGCCTCTGTGGAAACGGGTTGTGGCACACTGGCAGGGCCTACTATTTAGGAATCATTGGCAGAGGGCAGGTATTTTGAAATATAGAGCCAAAATAACTATTTCAAAATATATCGTGTTAACTTATGCCACAATAAAAGACGATGTCTAGATGACTAGTTAAACTGGTTCTTTCAGCATGCACAATACATAAAAAAATAGCAATGAGCCTCGAATGACACTTAGAGGAGCATAAAACAGCCCAGTGTGAGGTAATTCTTAGATACCTTTATTCATTAAACATGGATTGGTTCCCACTATAACCCAGTTACTGTTAAGTGCTTCATAAACTCCTAAAAGACAGATTTCTTCACTCTTAACACTTGACAAAATTTTTGAGAAAAGGACAAGACAAAATAAAAAATGGGCATATGATTTGAGTTGGTACCTAAAAAACGTAGGCCAGTTGATAGGATCTCCGAGTCACCTCACTGAGCGATTTGGTCAGGCTATAGGTGTGTCAGAGACTTAAAAAGATTAGGAAATGATGACCTAAAGTATAGGATCAAAAACTGCTGGTTGAAGATGGAGATTGAAAAGAATTTTCCACTGCTGAGTACTCAATACAGTTAGCCATAAAGAAATAAACAGATTACCTGACATTCATTATGTGTTCAGCACATGCCAGAGACTGTTCTACAAGCTTTACAGGCATTAACTGATCAAAGTGATAACAACCCTTTTAGAAAGGCACTTGACACATTGGGAAGCCAACACCACTGAAGCAAACATCTGACCCCAAGTCTCAGAGCAAGCAAGTGGCAGGCACTTGAAGCCAGGCAGTGTAGCTCAGGAGTTCACGCCTTTATCCATTCGACTCAAGCTTGCCTTCGTACTTTAAGACAAATGGAAACAGTCAACAGAAAGAAAAACTCATCAAGCCACCAAATAAGGAAAGAGGCATAATCTATTGCAATAAGAAACAGCTGATTTTGGAATGAGGCGATGAGAAAAGACATAGCTTGGCTCAGAATCCAGCCGTCAGCTTTCCAGAAACCATGATGGTAGGTTCACAAACATCTGAGAATTCCCACAAAAACTTCCAAATATGGAAGAAAGGAAATCGAGTTGGTTTTATTATCTGATTCCTCTTCTGACCCAGGAAGAGTAGAAAAGGGTCTGAAAAGGAGGAAAGGGTGAAACAGAAAACAAATCAAAGCCCAGGAGTACTCCCCAGTGCGAATGGTACTGAGTCCTGATTAGTTGGAGTGAACTCTTTTGTACAGGATATGTAAGAAAATCTTAGGACCTCAGGTCATCTAATCCAGCCCACACATGTCTCCCATTTCCCACCATCCCGTTAGGTTACAGAAGAAAACGGTGAGAACATAGAGCACCTCAACCTGTAGGTGGGATGTGGAAAAAAAAAAAAAAACAGGTAAGAAATCCCTCATATATTATCAGAGCAAATAGAGTGGAGAGCATCACTGAAGCATGAACAATACAAAAAGAAACAGCACAGTAACTCTGCAACATACAGACATTAAAATGGAAGAAAGCCAAACATCAACAAAATGAAGGAAAAGGAAAGGAACAAACCACCCAAAAGAGAAAAACAAAGTGAGAGGTGGTTCAGTCTGTTGAGCGGCAGACTCTTGATTTCAGCTCAGGCCACGATCCTAGGGCCGTGGGATCCAGCCCCGCCTTGGGCTGGGCTCCACATTGCACCTGGATCCTGCTTAGGATTCTCTCTCTGCCCCCTCCCCTGCTCGTGCTCTCTCCCAAATTAAAACACACACACACACACACACACACACACACACACACACACGAAACAAACAAAAAAACACTCAGCCAGAAAAACAATTTTTCAAAATACAAAATTCAAAAACACACCAAAAAAAAAAATCCTCCTAAGTGCTTTATATTGTCTACCTTAATAAGAATATCAAACTAATAATTACAAAGAGCTCAAGGATGTGATTGTACAACAAAATGAGATAAAAAGAAACATGGCAGCTACAAATGAGACAAAATTAATATCTTGGGAAAATGAAGCCAATTTCAGAATAAGGATGATTGAGGTCTCTGAAGCGGTACCCACAAAAAGAATAGAAGATCTCCTCAATGTAATATAATACAAGAAAATTTCTCTAAAATAAAGGAAAAACGATATTTGCAGGATACAGACTGAATTTCGGGAAAGTTTGACACAGAAATATTTTTTTTTAATTTTTTTAACGTTTATTTATTTTTGAGACAGAGAGAGACAGGGCATGAACAGGGGAGGGGCAGAGAGAGAGGGAGACACAGAATCTGAAACAGGCTCCAGGCTCTGAGCCGTCAGCACAGAGCCCGACGCGGGGCTCGAACTCACGAACCGTGAGATCATGACCTGAGCCGAAGTCAGACGCTTAACCAACCAAGCCACCCAGGCGCCCCGACACAGAAATCTTAAGCCTGATCCACACCCCAGTTACGTTATAGAGCCTCAGGTTACAGACCACCTCTCTCCCCAAAAAACACACAAATTTCAGAAAATCCAGCTAGGTTCCGTCTAATTTACAGCAAAATTCAATGTTACAAGTCAACGAAGCAATGTTTGCCAAGTTCTGAGGAAAAGGAAGGCATGACATAATTATTACAGGCAGTCAAGACCTTCAACTTAAGAATACAGCCATATGTGCCCTTCTGAAAAAGATTACTTGACAATGAAATTAGCCTTTTAAGAGTTAACTCAAAATACAGAATATAGAGATAAGAAAGTTGTGATAAGATAGCACTAAGTAAATGTAAATCCAGAATATGTAAGAATAGGCATGTGTTAAAAACAAAAATAACAGGCATGTGTTCTACAGCACAGAATGTTGACATCAGAAACCCAGGCAATGTAAAAATAATAAAATAAATAATAAAAATCAGGATGTGAAGAGGGAAAAAGAGGTCCTGTGGGGGCGCTCATGTTCCATCTTTTGTAACCAAGGATCGGTTCCTACTATTTAAAAAGGATTTTTTTTAAATCATTCTTTTCGAATTTTTTTAATGTTTATTTATTTTTGACAGGGAGAGAGAATGTGAACAGGGGAGGGATAGAGACAGAGAGGGGAACAGAGAATCTGAAGCGGACTCTGTGCTGATAGCAGAGAGCCTGATATGGGACTTGAACCCACAAACCGTGAGATCATGACCTGAGCTGAAGTCAGACATTCAGACAACTGAGCCACCCAGGTACTCCTAAAAAAGATTTTTAAAAAATCATGACCACGTCAACTTTTAGAAAGTTATTTGCAAATTATTTTTTAGACTTAGCATAGTTTACAAAATAAGATCTCCTGAGGGGTGTGTGTGTGTGTGTGTGTGTGTGTGTGTACTGTGTGTGCGTGCATTGAATGGTTCATTCCCTTCCATTTCAGCTTTTCTTTCTTATTTTACATTCAAGTAAAATTAACTGCTTTTATGTTACTAACAGCATCTTTGGGATGATTCCAGTTTTATAAAAGGATTTCTACATACCCACATGCATAGGGATATATGGCAACTAATGTTCAACTAACGTTAATAATGGATGTTTCTGGGTGTGTGGGGTTGGACTTTTTTACTTTCACTTGTGTACTTTTTCATGCCGTTTGAGTTCCTTATAATGAATTGTAAATCCGTTTTATGAAACAGGAATAATGAAGATAAAGAAAGAAAAATTGGGATGAAAGAAAGAAGAAAATATGTGAGGATTTGTTAATCCTGGATGACAGAAATGTGAAACGATATATTCTTGTGTGCTTTTATCTTTCTTAAATTACCAATAAAAAGTAAAAGAGGGAAGCAGAACCATAAGTAAAACTGAGGTTCTCTCACCTACACATAAAATCAAAGGATTATGTGTAATACTTACTTGGTTGGAATTAACTGATTCAATTTTAGAATGTCAGAGACTGAAGACCTAATTCAATCCCGATGCTTTTACATATTGTTATTCAATCATCCCCACACAACTGCCTCTTCTCCTACCACCCATCATGGCTCCATGCCCCCCACAAATACCCCTAGAAAGTACTAAAACTTTGACCCTATGGAATCCTTCCTTTCAAGGTACTTGGAATGAAACAAAACCTTGAAACCCTCGATTCCTTTGCTGTTGTCTCTGAGTCAATTGACCAATGCAAACGGCAAGAATATATTCTATTATAATAAAATCAGACACATATAGGCTAAATGGGTAAGGGGCATTAAGGAATATACTCCTGAAATCATTGTTGCACTGTATGCTAACTAATTTGGATGTAAATAAAAAAAAATAAAATTGAAAAAAGGAAAAAAATCAGACACATAAATAAATCAAAAAAGAAACAAAACCACCGAGCTCATCAACATTTCTCTTTCCCCAGTCTGGCTGCGGTTGAAAGTCACAAGTGGTGTTTGAGACCAGATTTTTTTCCTCCATTCTCCCTTCCTGGAGATTTGGAAGATGCATATCATTGCCCCCTCATGTAAGGTGCTGCTATCAACACAGTTATTTTAATATCTGTTGGGAAACTCTCAAGACAACTCAGCAGGCAGGGCAATTACCCTAAAGCTAACAGTTCATACTTAAGTGGAGAGTCACAGAGTCAAGATATAGATTGAGTGAACCACTTCCAGTCTCCTAACATTTTTTTCTTTCAGACTATTCATCATGTGTCCTCTGATATTCCTATAGCACTTGCAGGAGGCTGTAACTCCATGCTACACTGTGCTCAGTGGGACTACAAAGGCAGAATAATGAGCCACAACAAGACCTGCTTGTTTTTTTTTTAAACATGTCAGTAACAAAGTCATACTTTGGTTTGGTTGAAAATACTTTTCAGTGAGAATACTTTCGCTTACTAAAAATTGATAATCGGGCAGTATGCTATTCTCTAACGCTAAATATTTAACAATTGTAGATGCACAGTTAAAACAGTCATGATTAGAAGGTTGAACTTGGACAAAACACTCCATTTTATTTGCTACTAAATGTTCTTACCTTCTATCTACAACTGTCCTCATTATCCAGTTAGTGGAAGTTAGTTCACTGCCTGAGACTAGAAATAATTATCTAACAAATGAAGAGAAACTATATTATATTTCAAAGATACATGTCCTGAGAATCAAAAGAGGCCCTGTGAAGAACGGACTCCTATTGAATGAGCGACATATGCAAATTTTTCCCTCTTCTCACTGAGTGGAAAAGAGTAGTTCAATAAATATATATTGAGGACTAGTACATCTCTAGTGTTTTTTTTTTTTCTTTTTTTCCTCTCTGCCTTTTCTAATAACAGCAGCTATATGTTCCTTTAGGGAACAATCTCTTTCCTCTTGTCTACTTGGTTCCATTGGCATATTTCCTTTCCTGGCACATTACCCAAGATTGGTCTGTTAGTATTTTCTATCCCTTTGGCCATCATGATTGGCTCAAGGATGTCACAGACCCAAAGACAGGTCCATGGGGCTTTTACTGGAAATATTGGCAAAGAGAACTTTTTTCCATTGGGTTGGCTAGGTTGAAAATAATTATGAGGGACACCTGGGTGGCTCAGTCAGTTGAGCGTCCAACTCTTGATTTCAGCTCAAGTCATGATCCCAGGTTCGTGAGATGGAGCCCCACGATGGGTTCCTCACTGAGCCTGGAGGTTGCTTGAGACTCTCTCTCTCTCTCCTTCTGCCCCTCTCCCCTGCTCTCTCTCTCTCTAAAAAAAGAAAAGAAAAGAAAAGAGAAAAGAAAAGAAAAGAAAAAAGAAAAGAAAAGAAAAGAATTATGAATCTGAGGCCACCAGCAGCCATCTATCTACCTCAGTTTCATTCAGTTGGCAGCTAGGACCCCTTGAACTTGTGAAGTTAGGCTCTTTCTTAAGGGATCATGATTATTGTTTTAGGTAATAGTTGTCAACCTTGGCTGTGCATTAGAATCACCTGGGAAACTTAAATTTGATGACTGGGCCATACCCCAGAACAATTCATCAGCATCGCTGGAGGGGAGACTCAGGCATCAGTATTTAAGTCTCCCAGAGTGATTTCAAGGTGTGGTGAAATTGGAGACATGTTGGTCTGGGTCAGTCATGGTAATGGTAACCCCTTTCCTTTTCCTAGAGAGTAGTCTGGCGTAGGCATGTGGCCCAGCTTTGGCTAATGTAAATGGACCCAGTTCTAGCCAAAGGGATGTTAGAGGTAGCTCATTGCTTCTGGAAAGCAGGTTTTCTTCTCAGGTGAAAAGACTGAGCCTCATGAAACAAAGGCCTTCTATAGCCACCATCTTATCCTGCTTTGAACCAGCTGAATGAGGAACAGTGACAGCCAAATTGTTGCCAGGATAGAAGACGGTAGAACAGAAAGGGAGGAAGAACCAGGGTCTTTGATGATATAGCCACATTATCATAGAAATTGCAACTGCCCACTGTCACTTTTCCTGTTGTGTGAAATAATCAAATGTCTTTACTGCTTAAGCCATGGCTAGCTGGGTACTCTGTTACTTCCTGTTGCAAGATTCCTAACAAAACCAATTAATAATTTTTATAAGGGAAAGAGGTCTTGGAAACAGTCAAAAAGGGCTTAGGACATAGTCTTTGTATCTATCAAGCGTTTATAGCATGTGAAAGGTAGGAATGAGACGCAAATTTGGAAGATCTGTGGAATGCAATGCTAAGAAACATGAAGGCATTTACATAAGAGAATGGGATCACCAAAGCAGGACTTTTCTGATTCTTGTGTGACCTCCAATACCCGTGGCTTTCTTAGCCACCTTCCCCAAATAATCCGCCCAGTTCACACCCTTAATTCGAAGATCAATCCAGATTTGAAGCAGACAGCAAGTACTTAAACAGCCTTAGCCAGCTTCTGCCTCCCCCTTTGATGAAGCTTAATATTGAGGTGCTTCCCCTTTTTCACCTGAAGCAGGGCCAGTGTCCCTGGGTCAGAGCTCTGTGCCACATTCTTCCCTCAGTGTGATCATTGTGTTCCTTTGACTCTCCACTTTTACTCTTTGCCAAATCAAGTTACAAAAAAAAAAAAAAAAAAAAAAAAAATTAACTCCTTTGTCTAGTATTTTACCACATTGTTCAGCCTCATTTATTTTTCTCCCTTGTGTGATTTTTCCTTCCTCTGCATGCCTTAGTCTATGTAACTGGGGTTTTCTCATGGTCTCTCTGTAAGTAATTTCTGACACCCTATGTAGTATTTCAGTACATTCCTAGTACTGAGGTCCTATCTTGATCTTATCAATCATCTTCCCAAATACAAAATTCTGTCCTTATAGCCCTGACCAGGGTCTGATTTTTCCTTTGTATGGTTGGCCCTTTCTTATATAAACTTCCAAGAATCCCTTATCTTGAGTCAGTGTTACCAGGAATTCACCTCTTACAATATTTCATTTCTTATTAGATCTCTACTCACTGCACAGTTCATCAGTAAGTCTAGACCTCTTGTCAAGAACTGTGAAGGGTCTGATGTTTTGCCCTATTTTCAAGCTACCAAGTTAGCCTGCCTCCATTTTGTGGATGCTAGTAGAAGACAAGAGAACTTTGAGTTGGAGACCAAGGAGTTTATTGCTCAATAACTATAGCTAGAATATTAGCACTATATTATACCAACACGTCAAGCTATAATTCCTATAGAGCAATACAGTGAAGGCCAGGTAACACTTGCATACATAGTAGGTTACTTTCCAGGAAAGAAACTTGAACTTGGAGAACTCAAATCTTCTATAATGGCCAATCAGCATGCCTGCCCTTTGCTCCAGAGGAAGACACTACCTCTGTTTTCCAAGATTGTTCCCTATTCAGAGGGATAATAGTCTAGAAAAGATAGTCCAAAACAAAAACTATCAGTGACCCTTCTTACAAGACATGCCGAAATATGAGACACCTATAGAGAAGTGTGTTCCAATACCCGGCCATAAATCACATATTCAAGTATTTGTCTTCTACACTGATCACTACTACCCTCCTCTCTCACTGACTCTATTGCAATAGAATCGTAAATGGTCTTCCTGTTTCCACTATCATCCCCTTATAATCCAATCTACCCACAGTATAGTGAAAGCTATTCTTAAAATGTAATTCAGATTCTGTCATAAAGTCTCTTCTCCAGTGGTTCCCATCACGTTGTTTATAATATCCATCTCCATAGAGCAGGATTTTGTCTGGACACCCAAAGTCTTATGTATTCTGGGCTCTACCTCCTTCTCTGGGTTTGGCTTCTCCCACTTTCTCTCTCCCCTTCACTATGCTCCAAACCCCTGGCCTTCTTTCTGTCCTCTAACACGAAAGCATATTCCCTTCTCAGTTCCTTGCTCTTTTATTTTATTCCCTCTGCCTGAAATACCCTTGTCCTAGATCTTTGCAAACTCTGGCTCTTACTAAGGCCCTCCTTGACCCCTAACTTCACTAATTCTGTCATCAACTGTGGATGCAGTTAAAGCTCTCTATTGAGCTTGTAGTTCCAACTATAATTTGTCTAGTTCTGTTTGGTTCATTGTAAAATCTGCTAAGACATTTAAAACATAGTTTTGTTCCCTGCAGGCATTTTCAAGTTTGTCTTTTCTTTCCTCAAATTGGATTTGTTTTAAACATAAATTTGTACTCATATTTACACTAAAATATGCATCTCATATCAACATTTGAAGGGTGTTTTTGCTGCCTGTTGTTTCGCATTTCTGCCCATGGTAACTTGTTTCCTGTGAACCTGATTATCCTTGACTGTGAACTACCTCTTTTTTTCCCCCCTTGAAAGATTCTATGTGGGAAATCTGTGAAGCCTAGGATGTAGGGGGGTTGCTCATAGGGAACTTGCATCTACTTCTGCCAGGTATATAGGGTGCTGCCGGTCCTGGAACACTTCAGGTTACAATCAAGGCTTGAACTCTTGGGGGCCTCCCATAAGATGTGAATTTTGCCTATAAATTCTTTTAGAACAAGGCTGTGGTCGCAACATCTCGGGGATTGCCTTATTATTTTTCCCCATATCCTTCTTTGCTCAATGACTTTCTACGCAATTCTTACAATCTCCTGAGGTTGGGGAAATGGAAGGAGCAGAGTGAGCTTGCTATTAGTTGCCTCATACATCCTTATACATTTGGCATGATCTTTTGAGAGCCCAAGTATATTGGAATTTACTTGTTAGAGTGCCTGGCTTTATATTAGAAAGGCTCTGTCTTCTGCCCTTCACCCTGCACAAAGTCTTGATAAATTAGCTAGGTTCAGCATAACAACTCTGCTTACCTTCCTGGTTACTGCCTTCTAAGTAGATTTTGGCCTGATATTTCCTTACCATTTTTTTCAATATTTTGATTCTTAAAGAAACACAGACACATGCACAACATTTTGTAGTTCTTTCCAGTGAGAAGGTTAGTATAAATACTTGGATAGCCATCGTATGGATGTGGAACTCCTAGAGGCTACCGTAGTTCCAGACTATGTATAGAATCCCTTCATTTCTCTCCATTCCTATGGATCCTGCCCTAGTTGAAATCACTGCTTCTCCCCTGCATCACTTAAGTGTCTTTTATACTGTTTTCTCAGCCACCAATCATTCCCCATTCATTTCATTTTCTACTTAGCTAACAAATACTTTGTAAAACTTTGGCCCATCATGTGACTGTTTTACTTAAAAATGTTCAATGGCTCCCTGTTGCCCACAGAGGTTAAACTCTAGTCTTGTTCCAACTTGACTTGTATTCAACCACTTTGCTCTTCACACACCAAAGCATAATGCTCACCCCGAAACCACCACACACTTCTATACCTTCATGCCTTTGTTCAAACCAACTCTTCTACCTGCAGTGTACTATTCCCTGCTCAGTAAGTTTCTTCTCACTCTTCTTGGACCAGGTCTCATATCTTCAGTTCTCTGAGGCCAGCCTTTGCTCATGCAGAGAAAACTACCCCTCTCTTGAACTATCCTACCTTATCACATATTCATAGTTTGTTTACATGGTCATCTGTCAAAACAGAATATAAGGCTGACGTACGTCCAGCGGTGAGTGCTGGATATTTAGTTTAAAAATAGCTGGCCTTTGGGGCCCCTGGGTGGCTCAGTTGGTTAAGCATCTAATTCTTGGTCTTGACTCAGGTCTTGACCTCAGGCTTGTGAGTTCAAGCCTTGCATTGGGTTCATGCTGGTCATGAAGCCTACTTAGGAAAAAAAAAAATTCTAGCCTTAGGGTGCCTGGCTGGCTCAGTTGGGGTGGAGTGTGTGACTCTTGATCTCAGGGTTGTGAGTTCAAGCATCACATTGGTTGTAGAGGTTACTTAAGAATAAAATCATTAGGGGAACTTGGGTGGCTCAGTCAGCTAAGCATCTGACTTTGGCTCAGGTCATGACCTCATGGTTCATGGGTTCAAGTCTCGCATTGGGCTTCGAGCTGACATTGTGAGCCTACTTACGATTCTTGCTCTCTTTCTCTCCCTCTGCCCCTCCCCCACTCGTGCTTTCTCTCTGTCTCTGTCTCTCTCTCTCTCAAAAATAAATAAATAATAAATAAATAAAATCTAAAAATTTTTTTTTTTAGCCTCTAGCATAGTTTCTAGCCTGCTACATAGCCAGTGTTTAATAAATAAATGAAGGCAGCTGGGTCAGCCTTTATAAAAATCCAATGTGCAGGTTTTTTTTTTTTTTTTAAATTCCCCGCCTGTGGCAATGTAGTCACAGCATTTCAGTTAAAAGGCACTTCAGAAGTCATTAGTATAATTGCTTTTATGAGTATAAAAAACTGAGGCCCAAAATGGTTAAGTGTAAAACTACATGAAGACTCAATGGATGTTTGTTGTGAAAATGAATACTATTTATTCACTGTTTACTGGATACCAGCCATCACTAAGTGGGTTTTATTTTATTTCATTTTCCCCATGACCCTATAAATTAGGAATATTTTCTTCATTTTATGTACAGTGTTTATCAGTCATACCAACTAAACTTTGTGATCTGAAATAATGCCATAGGTTCAAGTTATTGGACCTTTTCATGGCCCCTGGCACCTTCTCCTTCAGCCAGTTGCTGGCTGCCATGTAGAGGAAAAGGTTTTATTGCCTCCTTAACACCTTCTGGTTACTCTAGGCTCTTAATTTTTCTCCCCCAGGGCTGTTCCTTACTTAGAGGCTAGAGCTCAGAGCCTCTGTGCACTTTCTCCTTTTATCAGAATGGTGGCAAATCATTTCATAAGGCTCCCCCCATGCCCACTGAAAGCCACTTCTTCTGGAACAATTCCTATATTTGGCACTCTGGTTTCTTAAAGGGACCCTATTTTTTTACATGTATTTAATTCTTTTTTCCAACACCATGTCAACCAACCTGAACAATTAACTGACTTAAACAAGCATCATCTGATTCAGTCAAGATTCTCTCACTTATAACAGTTTTCTAATTCTGTAGTTTTTATCTCATCATACCCAATTACACTAGCCATGCAAGTCTTTTAACTGTCATAAAACAGTTTTCCAATTTTTCTAGCTTCTGTATGATTTTTAAATGAAATTTCATAAGGCTAAAACAGTTGGATGCATTCAGTAAATTAGTACATTAGACACTAATTGGGGGGCAATTAACTGTAGGAAGCCTCAGTAATTCAGCCTGGATTTCCATAACCAAATTCTTGTTTTTAGTAAAAATATTTTCCTTAACATGGTATCATTATCACTCCTAGGTCAAGTATTGATTGAGAAATTACGGACTTCTTAATAAATGGAGACGGAATAAGACAAATAGAAAATCACCACCAGGCAAACATTGTCCTAAGGCAAGAACCATCAACGGATATCCAATTTAGTGAGCAAATGCACAATGAGAAACAACATATGTGCATTGTCTGAAAGTATATCTTCACAAGATAGGTTTTTAATAACAAGGAGAAAAACAGTAACTTTATAGTGGAGAATCCACATTAATCAAATGAGCAAAATTAGCATCACTAGTAAGAAGATAAACTGACGTTATGTAAATGGACACCATGCACCTAGAAAGTACATCACTTCTGTGGTGTCTTTGCCAAAAAAGCATAACCTCAAGCTAATCCCAGAAAGTGTCAGACAAGCCCAAATTGGGAAACATTCCACAAAATCATTGATCATTATTCTTTAAAAGTGTCAAGGTCACAAAAGACAAGGATGAACTGAGGAAACGTGGCAGATTAACAGAGACTGAGGAGACATGACCATGTGTGCATTGTAGATGAGGAAAAAACACATTAGTGAGAAAACTAGTGAAACCCAAAGAAGGTCTGAAGTTTGGTTGACAGCATTGCACTAATGTCAGTTTCTTGCTTTTGAAAATTGCACTTGAGCTAAGGAAGATGGTTATAGGAGGGGAGGCTGAGTGAAGGCTACATGGAAACCCTCTGTACTAACTGAGCAACTTTTCTGTCAGTCTAAATTATTTCAAAATAAAGTTAAAAGAAACAATGACATTCCAACAAGAAGATCTCTTCTTCTTTTCCATTTATTCCAGGCAGGAAAAAATAAAAGCTTGCACTGGGCCCATTCCCTGCACTTCAACCACCTCGATGGGTGCCCTGAAGAGACTCTTCAGTCATTCCTGCAACCCAAGTATGATCCTTGTTTTTTCTTAAATCTTTGTGAGTTGTTCAATATCTTTCCAATAAATTATTTTTCAAGATTGTCAGAGGTGTATTTAAAATTTTTTTAATGTTTATTTTATTTTATTTTATTTTATTTATTTTTTTTTTATAATTTTTTTTCAACGTTTATTTATTTTTTTGGGACAGAGAGAGACAGAGCATGAACGGGGGAGGGGCAGAGAGAGAGGGAGACACAGAATCAGAAACAGGCTCCAGGCTCTGAGCCATCAGCCCAGAGCCTGACGCGGGGCTCGAACTCACGGACCGCGAGATCATGTCCTGGCTGAAGTCGGACGCTTAACCGACTGCACCACCCAGGCGCCCCTTAATGTTTATTTTTGAGAGAGAGAGAGAGAGAGAGCATGAGCAGGGGAGGGACAGAGAAAGAGGGAGACACAGAATCTGAAGCAGGCTCCAGACTCTGAGCTGTCAGCACAGAGCCCCACAAGGGGCTCGAACCCACCCAACCTGAGATCATGACCTAAGCCAAAGTCGGTTGCTTAACCAACCGAGCCACCCAGATGCCCAGAAAATTTTTGCTTTTAAAAGTACATTTGTATACATTCTTTGATCATGCCCTGTGATTTGCTCTGTGTTCAGATACAGAAATTGAGTCCCAAAGACCCCAACTGACTGGTCAAAGGAGCAAATAAAGATTGGAGGCTCCTGACCACTGAGCCCCTGCAGTTTTGAGACTCCAAGGGTTCCAGTAGCATGGAAGGGGGAGGTCAGTTCCTAGAAGATGGGGGCACTTGAGGGGCCAGAGTCCCCAGTGTAATGCACACATGGGGAATGCTGTGTAGGAGCCCAGCAAGATGCCTCTCCATGTTCTCCCAGAATTCTACCTGGCTGCTAGGACCCTCGGACTACAGAGGCCTGGGAGCCTCAGGACCATGAGGAACAGGGACCTGTGTCTTTCTTTTGCTTTCCTAATGAAAAGGCGCAGCTTCAGAGCCCTCCCCCAAATTTCTCTTTCCAACACAGAATTTCCACAACTGTCTTAGTTCCTATTTTTCAAAATATAAAAATAAAGGAAAAAAGTTTCGTTATTGCAGTGCATTTGCTTTCAAAATATACAGTGATTAGAGTGAGCTATGTCATTTGGCAATGAATGTTGGACCACCCTTTGGTTTTGTCTGTTCCATTCTTGAAGGCCATGGGAATTCTTGGCGCTCAACTTTCTGTTTTCACAGCTTTGCCCCAGCACCTGTTCCAAAAGCAATTGAAAGGACTTGACTGGATCCTGATTCTTAATTTTCAGCTCACAAGCAAGAATGTTTAGGATTTAAGGTATAATACCATATTTTACAGTGTAAGAACTGAAGCTTTTATGTGGAATTACACCATAAAACACTTTTCACAATTTAGTGAAAACAACATATTTAAAAGGAATTTTGTCCTTACTGCAAGAATGCAAATATAAGCATATATAATAACTGCATAAAGGGGGAAAAATACATATTTGTATGAACCTGTATTATTTTGAGCTATTCATTAGATTACAAACTTTCCCCTTATGGAATCCTATCGAGCATAAATGCCTTATATGTTTCATCAAACAAAGAAAGAACAGATTAAGGCATAGTTATTCCAATATGTTCAGATGTTTGCCCACCTACATGAATCCTTTCATCTTACAATTGTACGAATCAAGGCATCAAGAATAAAAATTTTAAGTACTAATGAATTCAGTATATACACAAAACAAGTTCCAAAACTGTTACCTAAGCTTGGTCAGATTCATCCAAATGATCATGGAAAAGCAAGCTTTTATAGTATTTTAGTGGATTTGGAGACCAGCAGGGAAAAAAAGAAAATAATCTTAAGGGGGTTTCTTCTGTTCTTCTTTAGACGAAAAGGATTCTTCCCTAAACCAATATAAAATGACTTTAAAATACAAACTGTTTTCTCATTTATAATTCATTCAACTTGAAAAAAAAATGTCATAATTATGGTGGTGCTGATTCAGTGGGACGCTGGACTTCCATAGGGACTCCTTTCCTGTATAGGATGCTGGCAGGGGCATGGAGCTGTTTCTCCCAGGGTCAGGTCAAGGGCAATACAATAGTCAGGAGGCCTGAGCAAGTCTAGGCTGGGCCAAAGCTGGGGCCTGTGGAGCGTCACTCAAAACAAAGCAAGGAACAAGAGTAGGCCTGAAATGTCCAGCGCAAAAGAGTAGGTACCAAAAACTTAAAAATTGTGCTCAAAATAGAGAACTGGAGAGGGGAGTACAGAGGTTTGTGAGTGAAATCTTGAATAGATCTCCCAGGCAACCTGCACTTGGTTGAAGGAGCTGTTCCCTGAGAGAGGGCAGCCCCAGGGCCTCCTGCTGGGAGTGGCTTCAGGCAGGTGGAGGCTGGGGCTAGGTTGCCAAAAAGGAAGTACCCAGTGACATAAGTGAGTGCTGGTCACAACTGCACTGCAGAGAGTGAGAACAAAAAGATAAAGTGGACATTCACACTCTGCTTTTCTGTAACATAACAGAATGTCATTCTGTCTCTTAAAAGTAGGTTCTGAATTATGCATGAAACGGCTTGTCTGAAGTCAACTGTGATGTGCAGTCAGGTTCCTCCCAAGCGTTTCCCAAAGGACCAAAAGAAGAAATGGAAATGAACTTTCTCATGTACGGAATTTAAGAAAAATATCCGTGTTTGCTCACAAAGTCTAAATGCCAGATTAAAAGCCCTTTTACAGTATCACCACTCAGGATTATTCTCATTTAAAGTATGAACTTTTGAACACTGCCCGTTTCAGAACGTTCACTAAACTATTAACATAAATATCAATAGAAATGACAATGGTTACCCAGACCCATTGAAAGCTTTCACAAATCTATCTGCGGAATTAAAGTTACTTCCTAAGCTCATGATTTCTGTGCTTGTAAATTAAATAGTCATGAAATGCAAACTAGTTATCTCAAACAATTGAAAAGTCTCTCTCCAGTTTCATGAGGATTTACTTGCTTCATCAAGAACACTGTGTATCCTAAAATTGTAAATTAACTAAATAAAAATCATGTATTCCACCCTTTTCCAGATGGTGTGTTCTGATTTTCATATTGTAAGATTTTGTGTAAACAGAGTGTTCGCCTTAAGAAATTTGGAAATCTCTGACCTCGTCCAAACTGAGGCTTAGGATCACAGAGCATCTAAACGAAAGGCAGTGTTATGACTAGAACCTGAATTTCCTGACTTCCTCCCTGGTGCCATTTCCATTAGGACACACTTAGGCAAGTAAAACAAAGTTGATCAAACCGGTGTTGAACTTTAAAATCTTACAATAAAATGCAGTTTCAGATTTTGCCAGTGCATTTGTAATATATATTTGACAATATATTTGACAAGTAAAAGGAACCTACAATCTTATTAGTTTAATAAAAAAAAAAAGTTTAATTTGTAATCGTGATCTAAATATAAACTTTATGGATCAAGGCCATGTTGTCCTGTTAAGTTCATATTTTAGCCCCTAGACATAAGAGTATAGTAGAACTATATACTGCAACTGTGGAGGAAAATTGTGCCAATGTCATAAAATTCAATAGCATAAGTTTTCAATTTTATACCAAAAATATAAAAAAGTAAACAAATAAGAAATTGAGAAATTATGCGGCAAACCTATTAAATGTTTAAGGGGCAATAAAACTGCCACCAACCCATTAAATATTCTCTTGTAAGCATTAGATCAGGAGTCAATAGTACCAAAGTTCCCAAAATTAAAACAAGAAAATTCTAAAGGACAGACTTACTGAAAAATTATAAAAATGGCTCAGTTATGGATCAGAAAATAAACGTATTTAAATTCCAAACATGATACCTATCTGCACTGGTGTGCGTTATAAGCAAAATAAATGTTGCGAGAAGATGAGGGTTGAAGATAGGATGTTTTAATTCAGGATAAAATTAACAATTGGGAAAAAAAACCTTCAAATTCCTTAACAGAAACCTAAGAATACAGAAGCCTAAAATTATGATGCACAGTTTATTTGCTTTGAACAAAGTTAGAAAGGGAACACATATTGTGCCCTTAATGAGGCAAAGAAAATGAAATCACTTTCAAATACAGCATGTTGCATAGAATATGAATATACTTGGTGAATCAAATAATGTTAATTTGTGACATATTTATGTAATGTTAAAGAGAACGCCTCATTTGTTCAAATATTTACTGACAATATGAAATATTTCTCTAATATTTGTGAGTTGTTTTAATCAGGCTTGAATTTCAAAAAAGAGAATTCAACTAAGGAGGGCTTTCTTGTTAGGATGGATGTAGAATCTTGGCTTTCTAACCGGTGTTCTCAGAAGGGCACATGCTATTTAGAAATAGAACCATGTTCTACCATCAGGAGGGGGACGTCTTACTTTGATTAACTTTCCTTTGTATCCATCCAACTTACCTAAGCTCTGGAGTCAGGCTCTCTGAATTTGAATCCAGAGCTCACCACATGCTAGTGATATAAAATATTTTTATTAAAAGATTGTGTAGCTGTAATTAGGAAACCTAGCACTTATACTCATTGGTTTGGTCAGCTACTCCATTGTTGTGTCAGTTACTCTTCCAACTACTTTCAAATGAAAGTCACAACTTTCAATTGAATAATAGCATAGAAGCTATTTGAATAATAGCATAGAAGACTAAATATTCAAATGAATAGCATATTCATTTGAATAATAGCATAGAAGACTAAAAAGCACTTCAACATCTGTATAGTTTTGGGAATACGGCTAATGCCTCTTCCATTAAGAGTTTCATGTCTGCCAACGTTTCTTTAGTGGCCTTGCCAGACAAAGGGAACAAATCAGAGAGCTGGGTCCACACAGGGTAAAGAATCATTCATAGGAAATCCTCCCCACAACAAGCTGGGGAGCAAATGGGCAACATCTTCAGGATAAATTGAACAACAGGTAAACCAACACTTGTATGGGTTTGCAGTTCAAATTCACACCACCTAGGTTATATAGGAAAATTAAGGTGGCTCTGTATTTGCAGTGTACCCAGGATGGTGTAACTGTACTACGGAGGAAGGGGAGGAGGCGGAAGAAGGGGGGGAAGGGAAGGGGAAGGGAAAGGAGAAAGGGAAGGGGAAGGGAAAGGAAGAAAGAAAGAAGGAAAGAAAGAAAGAAAGAAAGAAAGAAAGAAAGAAAGAAAGAAGTACTAGAAGTAAAGATAATTTCATAAAAATAAAATATTTAATTCCCCTGGAAAATTAACAGTTTTAATTTATAGGTACCACATAATATAGCCTCAATATACATAAAGCAAAATGACAGAATTAAAAGGGGAAATAAAGTAAAAATGACAGTTTTATGAGTAATTTGACAGAATAAATGAACAAAAGCTGAAGATTAAGAGATTATACAACCCAATTAACAAATTTGACCTAGTAGAGATCACATATCATATGTATATCATATCACACATCATATACATATACATATATATGTATACACACACACACTGTAAGAAGTTGTAGAAAATATATCTTTTTCAATGATACATGGCACATTTACAAATGTTAAGTATATCTTGGCCATAAGACAAGTCTCAACAAATTTCAATGAATTGAAATCATACAGAATAGGTTCTCAAACCATAAATTCTAGCAATTAAGCTAGAAATAAATAGCACAAAGATAATTTGAATTCTACAGTGTTTGAAAATAAATCATTTAGAAGCAAATTTCTTGAAGAGTCAAAGAATAAATCAAACTAGGGAGTATCTTGAATGCCCACAGCTAATATCATACTCAATACTGAAAAGCTGAAAGCTCTTCCCTGTAAGATCAGGGTTAAGACAAGGATGCCTACTCTTACCACACTTATTCCACAAAGTATTTGAAGTCCTAATCAGAGCAATTAGGCAAAAAAATAAAAACTTCCAAATCAGAAAGGAAAAAGTAAAACTGACATGATACTATATACCGAAAACCCTAAAGACTCCACCAAGAACCTGTTAGAGTAAGTAAATTCAGTAAAGTTGCAGGATACAAAAATCAACAAGCAAAGATCAATTGCATTTCTATATACTAACAATAAACTAGCAGAAAAAGAAATTAATTGCATTTGCAATAGCATTAAGAATAACTAGGAAAAGGAGCATCTGGGTGGCTCCCTCAGTTGAGCACCCAACTCTTGATTTTGGCTCAGGTCATGATCCCAGGGTCATGGGATCAAGCCCCATGTTGGAGGGAAGCCTGCTTAAGATTCTCTCTCTCTCCCTTTGCCCCTCTCACCCACTCACTCTCTCTCTCTCTTTCTAACAATAATAATAATAAAAAGAATAATAATAAAAAGAGTAAGTAGGAATAAATTTAACCAAAGACATGATGGATCTGTGAAAACTATAAGACATTGATAAAATAAACTGAAGATGACACAAATGGAAAGATTCTGTGCTTGTGGATTGGAAAGTGGTGTTAAAAGGTTCATACAACCCAAAGCAATCTACAGATTCAGTGCAATCCCTATCAAAATTCTGGTGAAATTTTTTACATAAATAGAACAATCCTAAAATTTGTACAGGACCACAATAGACCCCAAATAGCGAAAACAATCTTGAAAAATAACAACAAAGCTGGGAGCATCACACTTCCTGATTTCAAATCATATCACAAAGCTATAGTAATCCAAACAATATGGCACTGGCAGAAAACAGACACATAGATCAATGGAACAGAATAGAGAGCCCAGAAGTAAACCTGTGCATATATGGCCAATCAATTTACAATAAAGGAGTCAAAAACCTACAGTGGAAAAAGAACAGGCTCTGCAATAAGTGGTATTGGGAAAACTGCACAGCTACTTGCAAAAGAATGAAACTGGACTTGGACCCACTGTCTTACATGATACCCAAAAATCAACTCAAAATGAATTAAAAACCTGAACATCAGACTTGAAACCACAAAACTCTTAGAAGAAAGCATATAGAATAAACTCTTCAACATCCATCGTGGCAATGAGTTTTCGGATTAACACCAAAAGCAAAGGCAAGAAAAGCAAAGAAAGCAAGTGGAGCCACATGACACTAAAAAAATCTGCTGCACAGCAAAGAGACCATCAGCATAATGAACACGCAACTCACCAAATGGAAGAAAATATTTGCAAATCATATCTGATAAGGAGTGAAGATACAAAATATATAGAGAACCCATAATTCAATAACAACAACAACAACAACAACGACAACAAAAATCCAATTTAATAATGGGCAGAAGATAGGGCACCTGGGTGGCTTAGTCAGTTAAGCATCTGACCTGGGCTCAGGTCATGATCTTACAGTTTGTGGGTTTGAGCCCTGCAGCAGGCTCACAGTTTGGAGCCTGCTTAGGATTCTCACTCTCTCCCTCTCTGTCTCTGCCCTTCCCCACTCATGCTTTCTCTCTCTCTCTCTCTCTCAAAATAAATAAATAAACATAAATAAATAAATAAATATGAGCTGAGGAACAGAATAGAGACTTTTCCAAAGAAGAAATATCGATGACTGATGGATAGATGAAAAAGTGCTCAACATCACTAATCAAGTAAATGCAAATCAAAAATCACAATGAGATATTACCTCACTCTGTTAGTATGAGTTATCATCAAAAAGGCAAAATAATAACAAGGATGTGGAGAAAAGGGAACACTTGTGGATTGATGGTGGCCACCTCTATGGAAAACTTTGGAGATTCCTCCAAACAATTAAAAATAGAACTATGAGCTAGCAATTCTACTTCTGCGTACGAATATGGGTACAAAAACACTAACTTGAAAAGATGTCTGCATCCCATGCTTACGGCAGTATTATTTACACAGTAGCAAAGGCATGGAAACAAGCTAAGGGCCCACCAATGAGTGAATGGATAATAAATAGTATGTATATACATACATGTAACATATAATATATTTAATAAAATTATATATAATAAAAATATATTTTATATAATGTGTAATATATTATAAATATATATATAATAAAATATTTAGCCATCAAGGAAATCCTGCCATTTGTGACAACATGAACAGAACTTGAGGGTATTACACTAAGTGAAATAAGTCAGAAAAAGACAAATACTCTTTGAGTATATGATGTCACTTATATGTGGAATCTAAAAAACAAAAACAAAACAAAAAACCACATTTACAGGGAAAAAAAAGGTATTTTGAATGGGAAAATCATTAAGACACTCAGATTTTGAAGACAGACATGGATAGATAAAACAAGGAAATATGGGACTTCAAATATATATATGTGTGTGTGTGTGTATATATATATATATATATATATATATATATATATATTAGAAAATATATACACATATATATATATATTAGAAAAAATACGAACTAAAAATTAATAAGATAAATATGCATCTCCGGAAGTTAGAAAACAAGTAGCTAAATAAATCCAAAAGAAGCCACAGAGAGAAAAGCAAAAGCAAAAACCAATTAAATAGAAAAGTATATAATAGATTCAACAAAGACAAAAGCTTGTTCTTTAAAAACCATGGTAGTGATACAACTGGTGAGATTTTGATCAACGAAAGTGAGAGAAGACACAACTTACAGACTATGAGGAATCAAAATGGGATATTACCACCTAATCTGCAAACAAAAACAAATGAAAGAATATTAAAAACAACTTTATGGGGTGCCTGGGTGGTCCAGTTGGTTGAGCGTCCAACTCTTGATTTTGGCTCAGGCCATGATCCTATGGGACTGAGCTCCATGTTGGGCTCTGTACTGAATATGGACCCTCCTTAAGACTCTCTCTCTCTCTCTCTCTCTCTCTCCCTCTGCCCCTATCTTCTGACTGAGTTGTCTCTCACTCTCTCTCTAAAAAAAAGCAAAAAAACAAAAACAAAAACAAACAAACAAACCCTTTATGGCAAGAACCTAAAACTACATATGAAATGAATGCATTTATGGAAAAATGTAGCCCACCAAAATTTACTCAGGAGAAAAAAAGTTACCTGACATATTCTATAATGCTAAGAAATCAAATTATCAAATATTCTTTCCCAAAGATAAGAAAAAAAAAGGAAAACCTCTAGGTCCAGCTAGCTTAACCAGAAACACCTACCAAACATTTAATAAAGAAATCACCCTATATTCCAACAGAAAAAGAATAACACTCTAATCATTTTATCCTTTTTCACTAGTAAAAACAAAACGAAACAAAAGCCCCCAAATAGTAAGCAAATGTAATTTTAAAGACATCCTATAAAATAATGGTAAACATATTAAGGTCTGGAAATGTGTATATAACACAAGCTATATAGGGATTTTATGTGGAAATCTATAAAACTACTAAAAGACTTTTAAAGAGGCCTAAATAATTGGAGAAGTATACTATGATCATAGATTGGTTTGTATTGACTTGTGTATTGATGAAGCACAGTAATATGAACCTGAGAAGGTAAGTGATGAGGAATACACAGCAGTGTAAGTCGTTGGCCTCCATATACCACTCTCAGACCCATCAAGTCCAGGAGGGAAACTTAATCCTTGGAGCTCAAGCAGAATATGTTACCAATAGCCCCAGGAGTATTTGGGAACTGAAAACTGGGAGTCTAGAGAGGCTTTGATATTCTGAGGTGATTTGTATCTGGGAACCAGTGCAGGAGGGAGGGACTGAATCCACACAATTGCTACCAGGAACATATACAGGAACAACTCTCTTGCTGCTTAAAGAGAGTTCATGGAATCTAGTGCTGGTAGGCTGTCCAGAAAACTTAAGCTTTATTGCACTGTTAAATAAGTTTAGTCCTGGCCACTTGAGGTAGGGAAAGTCATCTGACATCATAATAAGAACTAAAATCTGGGACACCTGGGTGGCTCAGTGGGTTGAGCATCCGACTCTTGATTTCAGCTCAGGTCATGATCTCATGGTTATTGGGATGGAGCCCCAAGTTTGGCTCTGTGCTGGCAGCACAGATCCTGCTTGGGATTCTCTCTCTCTTTCTCTCTCTGCCTTTCCCCCATTTGTTCTCTCTCTCTCTCTCTCTCAAAATAAAACTTAAAAAAAAAAACCCGAAAATCTGCTGGATATTCTTGAAATTATATTCTTCACACTTTAAAAAAATTGACACTACTTTTTAAAAAGTAATCCTCTTTCTTGAATAAAAAAATTCTCTGTGGATATTAGTAGTCAGGGTTCTCCAGAAAAATAGAACCAATAGGATATATTGGAGAGAGAGAGAGAAATCTATTTTAAGGAACTGGCTCACTCAATTGTGGCGGGGGGGGGGGGGGGGGAGTCCAATCTCCAATCTGCAAGGCAGGTTAATAGGCTGGAAATTCTGGCTACAGTTGATGCAGTCTTGAGTCAGAAGGCAAACTAGATGCAGAATTCCTTCCTCTGCGGGGGACCCAGACTTTTCTTTTAAGGCCTTCAACTGCTTGGGTGAGGTATTTCCACAACATGGAGGTGGCACACTCAAAGTCTGCTGATTTAACTGTTAATCACATCTAAAACATACCTTCACAACAATATCTGGACTGTTATTTGGGGCCTAGCCAAATTGCCACATAAAATTACATAACACAGTAAATGAGTGTTTTCATTCACTTGTGAGACTGGGGACCATTAGAACCTATTAGAGCTTTCATTCAGTAGTTTTGTCTGCAATAAGTGGCCCCTGTCATCCTAGAATACCACTCCTTCTTCTGTTAGAGCTGATTCATTTCTGTTTTATTGTAGAGACGCCTTACTTAAAAAAAAAAAAAAAAGATGATTACACCATAAGAGGTGAAGACAGGAAACTGAGGAATTTCCATAACAACACGGTCTATGATCATCTTACAAAAGTAGTGAAAGAATTATTGTCTCGGCACATGAAACGATGCTCAACATCACTCATCATCAGGAAAATACAAATCAAAACCACATCGAGATACCACTTCACAGAGTGGCTAAAATGAACAAATCAGGAGACTATAGATGCTGGAGAGGATGTGGAGAAACGGGAACCCTCTTGCATTGTTGGTGGGAATGCAAACTGGTGCAGCCTCTCTGGAAAACAGTGTGGAGATTCCTCAAAAAATTAAAAATAGAACTACCCTATGACCCAACACTAGCACTGCTAGGAATCTCCCCAAGGGATACAGGAGTGCTGATGCATAGGGGCACTTGTATCCCAATGTTTATGGCAGCACTTTCAAAAATAGCCAAATTATGGAAAGAACCTAAATGCCCATCAACTGATGAATGGATAAAGAAGATGTGGTTTATACATACGATGGAATACTACTTGGCAATGAGAAAGAATGAAATCCTGCCATTTGCAGCAACGTGGATGGAACTGGAGAATGTTATGCTAAGTGAAATAAGTCAGTCAGAGAAAGATACCATATGTTTTCACTCATCTGTGGATCTTGAGAAACTTAACAGATAGCCATGCGGGAAGGGAAGGGGGGAAAATGTTACAAACAGAGAGGGAGGGAGGCAAACCATAAGAGACTCTTAAATACAGAGAACAAACTGAGGGTTGGTGGGGGTTGGGGGAGAGGGGAAAGCGGGTGATGGGCATTGAGGAAGGCACCTGTTGGGATGAGCACTGGGTGTTGTATGGAAACCAATCTGACAATAAATTATATTGATAAAATAAATAAATAAATAAATAAATAAATAAAAGAATTATTGTCTGGGTACAGCACAGAGGTATAACTTTGTATACTAGCAAATCGTGTCTTTCCAAGTAAGATAAATCAGTTGAGCTAACAATAAAGATCCTGCTTCTGAATGGGTCATAGGAAGAAATAGGGCAATGAAAGGAGCCCCACTTCTGAATTGCCTTAGTCAATGGAGATGCACGAGTGGGAAACAGGAATCTTAACTATGAAGGAAGTCTTGGTGACTGTGCGGTAGCAATGTATGAGAACGCCACATTTATTTCTTTATATAGTCATTAATTTCTACTTCAAACCTGCAGTTAGCTCCTTTGAATCAATCACCAAATGTAGGGGATTTAAGATCAAGAATGGGAGAGGCAGGGGGGCTGATCAACATATATATTTAACAATTCATGGGCACCAAGTGATCGGAATAGATGCTGATGGTATCTCAGGATCAAGGATTCAGTATACATACCTTGCTGTGCCAGTCCTCAACCCTTAGGCTGCTTTTAGTAGAAAGGTTCAGGGGGCCCACACAGGTGGGGTTAGGCTTCTGGGTAACAGAGGGCACTGGGCTGAAGGGGCAACGGGCCTTAGGGCAATGATTATTTCCCAACCAGTATGAACTAGTCTTAGTAACTTAGGAACAGGTGCCACCACTCGGAGTAGTATATGAGCTAAGCCTCACTTCAGGAGAGAACACATGGAAAATGGGAGGCACGTGGCACCTCATTCTTCTGCATCTAGTACGCTTCATTAAATGAGCCTCTTTTCCTTTGTGAAATTCCCACTGTTAAAAGAGGTCAATTTGATTGCCCACCTGAGGAAGTCAGGGAAGAGCAGAACAAGCCATTATCCTTTGCCCTTTTTTTGTAGTCGACACGAAATTTCTGTAGGAGTTCATCGGTTCATTATTAGTAATTTGAAATTAGAAAGCATTACTTTTTAAAAAATTAAGTAAAACAAAGTTGTAAACCAGAAATTCAATGTGTCTCACGGCCGATCAGCAGTTTTGCAAAGACACTAAATCAAATCGAGCAAACGAATGTATCTGAGGAGGCAACAGTTAGCTGCTGTTCTTGCTTCCTTCACTTTAAGCTATCAGAGAATGCAATGATGGGAGTTTATACTCTCCAAGACTAAACTTGTTTAAAAAATAAAACTTACTAGACATCTAATTGCAAGCAAATTATTTAGTTTCTGAGTTTCAGTTTTTCCATCAGTAAAGTGGGGTTGTTAAAAATAGTGACAATCTCCTAGGTTTGCAAGAAATAAAAGGGATAATCCATACGAAATGCTTAGCACAATGCTAAGCACATAGAAAGTGATTAAAAATAGTTTTTATAGCTCTTTATGGTAAAATTGGGGTTTTGAGAATCCTGAATCAGCTTTGTTCAATCTAGCACTCAGAAATCTGTAGGAAGGAAAAGAGGAAGCCCTGTGTCAGCAGTAGAAATAATTTAAGCTTACATGGACAAAACAGTGAGAGGTAGTAGCAACTATTAGAATGAGTTTTTGATTTTTCTATCTAGTAAATTTAAATTAAATCTTTATTATAAATTGCTTCTCACAACCACAATTGCAAATATTCTTTTTTTTAAATATTATGTTTCTTTATTTTGAGAGAGAGAGAAAGAGAGAGACAGAGTGCAAGTGGGGCAGGAGACAGAATCAGAATCCAGTCTCTTAGTTATCAGCGCAGAGCCCGATGCGGGGCTCGAACCCACGAGTGTGAGATCATTACCTGAGCCGAAGTCAATCGCTCAACCGACTGAGCCACCCAGGCACCCCGAAAATATTATTTCATGTGTAATGGATCAACAAGATTTGTATCTCATTTAATTCATATATAAGTCAATTTAAAAAGAACTTTAATACCTATAACCTCTTTGAAAAATATTCAGCCCCTAAAATTGTATTTTTATAGTATAATATGCATGTTTCTTTCCCATTACATACCTACTATGTATAAAATATAATATTTTTTCTAGTTGATTTGTTGACTTATGCTTTGCAAGCATTTTCTCCTAGATTATGGCTTATCTTTTTACTTTTAAAAATGTTCTCTGATAAACCTAGTTTTTATTTAATTTTAATAAAAATATATATCAATATTTTCTTTTGTGTGATATTTTAAACCACTCATGGTTTACCTTAGAGTAATAAAAAAAACTCTTCCTATATTTTATACTAGTGTTTTTGAAGGTGTACTTTTCACATTTACATCTTTATATACTTGAAATAAATTTTTGTGTATGAAATACAAATCTAATTTTCCCCCTATATAGGCAACCAATAATAGCAGTGCCATGTACTGAAAAGATGATTTTCTCCAGCTGATCAGCAAAGCCACTTTGATATAGATCAAATTTTCATGTGTTCTTGGACTTGAATCTGGACCTTCTGTTTGTTTCCATTGATCTGTTGTGTACCTTTGTGTCAATACTTCCATTTTAGAACATCCTGGTTATACAAAAAGATTTACTGCAAGGAGTATTCAATGATTAAATCCTGTAGGGCATTAACAACTTAACTGTAAAAAAAATCTAACTCATGTCATATTTCAGGAACCATTTATTCTGTAAAATCAGTAAGCTACGTTACTGTGTGGTTATAGTGTTTAACATTTACTTCCCATGGGTGAAAACTCTGGTCATGTAACAATATCTATTGAACTCAATACCTATACATGCAGTGAATGAATAGATGATCAACCATCATTGGATGTAGAATTTCTGGCATGTTTGTTCACAACAACTTCATTACTCAAGTGTACTTTATGTTTGTAGTTCTTGTGGCAAAGGTGTGAGAGCTTATCCAAAGCTCAGAGCTTCTAGGAATGAATGCCCCCAAAGGCATTAATCCTTGTGTCCTGGCATTTCACTTCTGCACTGAGCTTCAAGGAATTCTTCATATATTTGTGTGTGTGTGTGTGTGTGTGTGTGTGTGTGTGAGAGAGAGAGAGACAGAGACAGAGACAGAGACAGAGACAGAAACAGACACAGAGAGTGTGTGAACAGGTGTGCTAAGGGGTGAGGGTGAGGGTAAGGTTAAGTTGCATTTATCATTCTCAAATTTTTTTCCTATTCAAGTTTTTCAAAATATGCACATAGACCTAAGTGTTTGTGTTGAGACACTCAGTGCTGGTTGTCAGCAACAGAGCTCTTACTGCAGGAGGCAGACTTCTCCAATAAGGAGAAGAAAGGAAATGAAAGGCTGTAATAGAACCTAGCCCTAAGGCAAGTTCAGGCAGCTGTGAAGGATCTTTTAAAAATTTTTATGGCAAATTGGCATCTCATTTTGAATTTATGGGAAATTGATTATTCAAAAGTCAGTTGGGAAAGAAGCAGCAGGAAATGAGTCTTATTCAATGGGAATTTAGTTGTAGAGGGGAGAATAGGGTGTGTGCAGTCTCATTTACAATGCGAGCCCTAAATATATCATGGTGATTACTAGTAAGAGTCCCAAAGCAATTTCTGCCAAGGCTCAAAGGGAGAGGAAAGTAGATTCGGATAAAAACCACCAGCACCCGAGGCTGATGGGATCCTCGAACTCACTGAAATTGGAGCAATGTATTTTTGAGTATTTCCAAGGGCACACCCAGTCCCTAAGTTAAATTAAATTCTGTTGGAATTAAAAGATATGTTTGAAAATGTGTGTGCTCTCAGATACTATTTATAAATTTACTTTTATTAAGCAGTTTATAATTTCCTTTTATGAAAACTATAAAATTTCAGGCTAACAAAAATCTTAAAGAAAAATCTTTAAAGAAAATTTTAGATAAAATTAGATAAAATAATTTTAGATAAAATAAAGATAAAATTTTAGAGATTGACTATCTGCTCCTGATTAATTCAGAACCTGATTCAATGTCTGGAAATACACGTTCTGAGCAAGTGTTTGTTGAATCGACAAGGTCCAATGTGTAATCTGGTATGAAACCTAAAACAGAAGATGTAAAGCGATGCTAAGATATTCTGGGTTGTAAGAGCCCCAGTTCCAGGGTCCTCCCAAACTTAGGATGTGGGGCACCCCTCTGCCAAAGCCCTAGTTTTCAGTGGTTGATGAGTATCTCTAATAATGTCTACTTTGTTCATAGTGAGGCTGTGAATGGATAGAGACTCTGTAAAAGGAACTACAATAACAATATAACGTCAGTCTCTGGGAAGGCTACATTAAATCGTTTTAACTGTACATCCGGAAAGCCTGGTGTGAACTCTCATTTGGTGGCATGGATTTCACAGTTCATGCCTTCGTTTCAAGCTTTCAAGGACTATCTGCTGGGAAGCTGCTAGATATCAGGGAGTAGCATGGCCATTAGCCAGGGACATTCATTCATTCAACAAATATTTATTAAATACTTACTATGTGAGGGAACAAGGCAATGCCCTGTCTATACAGAGCTTACATTCAGAGTGTGGAGCCAGCAAATAAAACATCACAGAAATAAATATGTCACAAATGGAATTGTGCAAAACACTGTGAAGAAGAAGAGTGGTGGGTCAAATTGAGTCTGGACACCCAGAGTAGGTCGCTTAAGTATTAGTGGAAGGTTAGAACTTGTTTTTGAAAATGACTTGAAATTATTAAAAGCCAGGTAAGATCTTATACAATATGACTGCAAAGCAAAGGCAAAGTTCTAAAATCATGAAAACATGACTACATGAACATACAGGATTGTTGTTTTAGAGGATAAGGTTTCCAAAAGGCAAACCTGAGAGAGAACCATGTTTTCGCTCAAAACCATTCAGTGGGGAGCCTGGGTGGCTCAGTCGGTTGAGTGTCTGACTCTTGATTTCAGCTCAGGTCATGATCCCAGGGTCATGGGATCAAGCCCCATGTCAGGCTCCACGGTGAGCATGAAGCCTGCTTAAGAATCTCCCTCTCTCCCTCTGCCTCAATCCCCCACTTATTCTCTGTCTCTTTCTAAAATTAAAACAAAACAACAACCAAAATATTCATTCAGTGGTCTCTCTTAGCCCTAGGATAATGTCCAATTGTTTTTGATGGAACCCACAGCGTCCTTCACCATCTAGATCTGCACCCTGCTTCCCCCCATGGCCCCCTCTGCCATCTCCATCATACCCTCCCACTCACACCCTTGTCTCTGTTAGCTCCTTCTTCTTCCAGTTACCAGTTTAGCCATGGCCGCCCTTGAAGTCTTCTCAGATACTGAGTCTGAGTCCAGTGCCCTGCCCTGTGTGCTTGTGGTTTCTTTTATGTTCCCTCTACGAGCACTTACTGTGGGCATCAACTGCTTATTTAATTGCTTGCGAACATGTGATGTCTTCAGAACGTGACTTCTAGGAAGGCAGGGTTCAGGGTATGTATGCATACATGGGGATATAAATGCATATGTGGCTCGGCTAGACAGAATGGTGGTGGGAAGGAGGAGGAAGCAAGGCTGTGCTCCTTGGCACAGATGCTAGAGATACCTGCCCATTGGGCTGACCTGGGTATGAAAGATGAGTGAGAATCACACCAGACCTGTGCTTCTAGAGTCACCATGACTGGGTTTGACTCCCAGGCTCTTTGTGCCACATGACCAACCCAGGGCAGCTCTTGTCATGCATCAAGGCCACGGGGTGGGGGGGGGGGGCAGGTAAGTAAGAACTGGACTTAAAACTCGTCCCTCTGCTCATCAAACCTTATGCCTGGCATAGGGCTCTTCCTGCTCTGAAGAAGAGGCACCACTTATTTGACAAAGATGAAATCTGTACTCTAAGAGGCCCTGGTGGCCGAGCTCCCCTGGGGGCTATATGGACACAGAGGGGCACGTATCTTTTTATAACTCCTTTGCCCAGTGGGGCCCATTTCTGTAATTTGTCTACCCTTAGTGCCTGTTCTAGATTTGATACAAGGGCCAGATACAGGCTACCTTGCCGGGCTGAGATCTTGGGCACATTACCAATCTCTCAATAAACATCAGCTTTATCAGTGTCTACACCTCATGGGGCTCCTCGGAAGCCTGTGTCAGATAATCCGCATAAGACACTTAAGCACAGAGAAAGTGTTCAAAACTGGTAGCAGTGTTAAGTGTTTGAAACATTCAGGATCTTCTGCCACCATTTTGTCTTAAAAAACAACAAAAAAAAATCTCTTCAGGAAATGTGCCCTTTCCTCAAACCGGGTAGGAGGTTCCAGAAGCTCCAGAGATGCCTTCTAATTTGCCTATTCTGCTTACATTTCTTGTTAAATCTCTCTTTGTGTATTATTCCCTTCTAGGCTCACTTGTAAAACTGCAGGATGCTGATTTCCTTACACATAATATAATTCTCACAATGGATATTTAAAATTTATGGCCAAATCTCCCACATGAAGGTGGTCTGGCAGCCATAATTTTTTCCTTCTGTACATAAATGACTATTAACTTGTTGGCGTTTTGCAGACAGGTTTTGACGAACTATGATATTTTGCTTAAAATCATTCCAAGAATAATGTCAGACTTCGTAATTGCCTTACCCATGACCACCAGCCAGCAGAATTCACCTCCACTGCACAGCTTATATTAAAAGGAATCAAACTACAGCCACAGACAGAACTGTGAATTCGAGAACCCAGGGCAGACAGCAACTTGACTCTAAGGTTTTGGGAATGTATTCAAAAGGGGCAAAGCTCAGACTATAAATATCTGTAAGTTGATTTCTACAAGCAAAGAAATATGCTGTGAGAATGGCTTTCGTGGCCTCTTTCAGATGAAAAACCTTGGCAGATGGTTTAACGTGAAAACAAAGCAACAATCAAAATTCAGTCACAGTGGCAATAAAAGTATTTCAGTTTGTAGTTGGGTGCCGTTTAGAACAAATGTTCCCAGATACCAGACAACGTTAAAATGTTCATTTGTTCGGAGCAGGATCAGAGAAATGTATATATGTAACATTTATATATATAAAAACAAATGCATATATTTATGTCAGAGCTACATTGGCAACCATCTTTACTCAGGAAAAATGGTCAGTTATTTTGAGATTGTGTCCTTTCAACTTCTTTGATGTTAAAGTGTTCTTTCTTTATGTAATGATTTCCATAGCAAATGATAGTTGTCAATCTGTGGAAAGTTTAAAAATTGGCAGCCTCTAAATTTTGCTTTTTTTGGAAATGTTAATGCTACAGAAAATCCAAAAGCCTCAGAACCAAAAGACTGACTGTATTTTCTATTTTCTAGACCACTGGTTTGCTCTCATATAGACTAAGCTAACTTACCCTCCGTCAAAGAATGGCAGGGGTAGGGGTGGGAGGGTGGTGCTGAAACCTTCTACAAATTCTCAGACACAACCTCAAGGCAAACAGGTTTGCATGGAGAGCCCACCATGTAGAAATCCACTGAGGAGGGATTATGAGATTTTCATGTTTCTTGAATGGAAAATAAAGAGGGAAAATAATTTAGGGGTGCCTGGGTGGCTCAGTCAGCTAAGTGTTCAACTTCGGCTCAGGTCATGATCTCACTGTTCATGGGTTTGAGCCCCACATTGGGTTCTGTGCTGACAGCTCAGAGCCTGGAGCCTGTTTCAGATTCTGTGTCTCCCTCTCTCTCTGTCCCTCCCCTGCTCGTGCTCTGTCTCTCTCTCTCAAAAATAAACATTAAAAAATAAATTTGAAAAAAATTTTAGAAGGAGGAAAAAGAATTTTTAAAAAATCAAGCTCACCTATGCAGTATATAGTTCCATTAGGACCTTCGCTCAAAACCCGAGACTTTTACATTATTTTGTACCATTACAAACAAACGAACTTTCTCACATGTATTCAACAGGGAACAGCTCTATGCCTCACAACCCTGGATAAAATTGCTTTTCCTAGAGGGGCCTTTCTGTCCTCAACTGTAAGACAAGGTTTGGACTCAATTGCTAAAGTCCCTCCCAACAGTAATATTACACACTCACTTGCTACTTCAGCTGTCAAATACTACTCCACTCCCTGGAATAGCTTGCTTGATGGGAAGGTTTGAATGGAGGTGAGGGAACAGCAAGGGTTATTAACAATTGCAAAAAGTGACGTATGTGGCCAGTTTAAAGATCTACGTTCATGTATCACTGTGTCCTTTTTCTTGCTTCTTAACATTCTTATTTAATCCTATTCTCCTACTAAGAACCCACTGTCACTCTTCATTATTCAATCAGGGACGTGTCACCAGAGCGTTTGCTGGGCCAGCAGGTGATGAAGAGGAGGGACAGGCCTGCTGTGCTCAAGAGTAAGTCTGTGCCGGTGAAAAGAGGATGGGGCCACTCAGCTCCAGTACCTTAGAGCCAACCAGAAGGGCCACACTGGGAAATCTTTGAGACGAGAGAGAATTCTGACTTTTTGAGTGTATAATCTCTAGAATGTTTTTTTTTTTTTTTTAATTTTTTTTTTTTCAACGTTTATTTATTTTTGGGACAGAGAGAGACAGAGCATGAACGGGGGAGGGGCAGAGAGAGAGGGAGACACAGAATCGGAAACAGGCTCCAGGCTCCGAGCCATCAGCCCAGAGCCTGATGCGGGGCTCGAACTCACGGACCGCGAGATCGTGACCTGGCTGAAGTCGGACGCTTAACCGACTGCGCCACCCAGGCGCCCCTCTCTAGAATGTTTTAAATAAATTTTTATGTTTATTTTTGAGAGAGAGAGAAAGAGAGAGTGGGAGAAGGAAGAGAGAGAGGGAGACAGAGGATCTGAAGCAGGCTGTGTGCTGACAGCCACGAACCTGATGTGAGACTCGAACTCACAAACCATGAGATCATGACCTGAGCTTAAGTCACATGCTCAGGCGCCCCTAGAATTTTTATAGTTGGCAACACTTGAAATTTTGACAACTTGATGACCATACAACTATTCCAGCTGACAGGCAGGCCGCTGGATAAAAGTTCTGATAGTCAAGATTCTGTCACATAGCTCTGACTTATTTCAGGGTCCCCAAACACATTTTCCTTTTCGTCATGTTCTTGGAATCAGCAGCTGAGTCCAACACTCTTGATTTCAAGATGAGGGCGTAAGAACACAGGCTTTGAAGAAAGACAGATCTTGATACAAGTTCTGATTCCGTCACTTGCTACCTTGTAAAAGTTACTTAACTATTTTGTACCTCAGTTCCCCTAGCTTTAAAATAAAGTCACTAGTTCCTACCTTCCAGTTGTTAAAGGGTTGGTTCTCCTCTTTCCCCCTATTCCTTCCAGGTGGAGGGTATCTTTGGGCACATCTTTGTGTTCCACCAGTGTCTCTTTTTCTGCAGGCCACTCTCCTGGATTCTGCAGAAACTTCAAGGTCTGACTTCTGTCTAACGCTCTGATGCCCCCCTTCCAGACCAGTTCAGTGTGAAGGGACCTCTCTGCCTTACCCTCTGTAAGCATTTGTTTTTGCTTTCAACAGGAATCTTTTTTCTTTTCTCTTTCCTTCCTTCCCTCCTTCCTTCCTTTTTCTTTCTTTCTTTCTTTCTTTCTTTCTTTCTTTCTTTCTTTCTTTCTTTCTTTCATCTTTCTCTTTCTTTCTTTCATCTTTCTCTTTCTTTCTTTCTTTCTTTCTTCTTTTTCTTTCTTCTCTTTCTTTCTCTCTCTCTCTCTCTCTCTCTCTCTCTTTCTCTCTTGTTCCTTATCTCATTCTGGATTTCAGAGAAGGTATTAAAAATGATCAACTCCCATTTTCCAATTCTAACCTCAACTAGAAAGAGTGAAATTTTTTTGAAAAGAGACCATGCTCAGAAATTATACAGGGTTCAAATTTTGATCCGTTTTAAGCATCATGCCATGGATGGAGCTATAGAGTCCCCCTGCAGGATACAAAAGTTACACACAGGAGAAGTCAATCTTGGAAAAAAGGTGTATTTTGGGAGCACCTGGGTGGCTCAGTTGGTTAATCATCTGACTCTTGATCTCAGTTCAGGTCTTGATCTTAGGGTTGTGAGTTCAAGCCCCATGTTGGGCCCTGCTTTGGGTGTGAAGCCTACCTTGAAAAAAAAAAAAAAAGGAAGAAAGGTATGTTTTCAATGATGGCTTTTTTAATACCAACATGGAACGATTTTTTTTTTAATTTTTTTTTTAACGTTTATTTATTTTTGAGACAGAGAGAGACAGAGCATAAACGGGGGAGGGGCAGAGAGAGAGGGAGACACAGAATCGGAAACAGGTTCCAGGCTCTGAGCCATCAGCCCAGAGCCCGACGCGGGGCTGGAACTCACGGACCGCGAGATCGTGACCTGAGCTGAAGTCGGACGCCCAACCAACTGAGCCACCCAGGCGCCCCTAACATGGAACGATTTTAATAGCCACAACCAGGAACCTCTTTTTCTTCTACCCTGATGGTTAAATAACAACAATAACATCAATAATAATAGCTAGAATGTATTGTCATGGCTGCTTCCTCTTGTACCCCAAAACATGGCCCTAGTTCTGAATTGCTAATAAGATCTTGCTCTAATTTTGCTCTGGGCTGTGTCCAAACTTGATGGTGAAATGCAGTAGATACACCAAGGTACGAGGAAGCCCCAGGAGTGTTTTTTGTCAAAGCCTTGCTTCAGTGATAAAGCTTGCCCTCTAAGGAGATAAGTAATGCCCTCCTGCGACAATCCATTTCAATATCTGTCCAGTACAGGTTTCTCTGGAGATTTATTTGCGCTAAGTTCCCATGATGTCACATAGAGGCAGTGATCTGGAAACAGAGAAGTGTTTGGGGGATTATTTCGATGACTAATTGGTCAGGGCCAGTGGGAATAGAGGACACAAAAGCAGTGAGCCTTTCTTATTTGGGATAAATGATCGGCTGTTAATTATTCATATGGCTTCTGCAGCCATCAGAACCGGCCATACACGCACACGATGTGCCCTGAGTCCAGAAGGAACAAATACTGTCATGAGAATAAAACGTTCTTGTGTGTGTTTAGAGGGAACTGTCCGTAAAACTTTGAAAACTTGGTTATGTGGTCAGAAAAAAAGTTTGAAGAACAAAGTGAATGTTGTCCTGCTGGACTGTAACTTAAGAAGACAAGCAAAGGGCTGGATGGAGGAGGGCAGCCAAGGAAGTCATTTTATTGATGCTACTAGACTAGGTCTGAGGGCTCTTGCCACACTGTCAGTTCACACCCCCCACTACCAGCAACGAACTCCCCAACACCAGGACAAAGTCTTTGAATCCCTACACCCTTTTTTTCTTAACTTTTAAAAACTTTAAAAAGTTTATTCATTTATTTTGAAAGAAGGAGAGCACCAGTGGGAAAGGGCAGAGAGAGAGAGAGAGAGAGAGAGAATCCCAAGAAGATTTAGTGTGGAACCCGATGTAGGACTGAAACTCACAAACCGTGAGATCATGACCTGAGCTGAAACCAACAATCAGACACTTAACTGTCTGAGCCACGCACATTTGACAACACACATTCCACCATAGGTTTTAGAGACTCCCTGTTACTTCTAAACTGCTCCTTGTAGTTATTTTTCCAGGACAAAAAGGTTTGGGGTGGGCTTTAAAATATGATTTCCCCAAAGTTTTGCAGGTCTCTAGAATAGTGGTCAGAATCACTTTAAGTCGATCAGTGAAACAAATAAAATACAAGAGTCTCAGATTTAAAGTTTCAAGTGAAATGTCACACTTTTTTTTCAGGGGCTTATAGGAAGGAGGCAGGGGTTATTCCGGTCACCTGTGGCTGTAGATACCTCTACTTAACCAGTGCCTTCAGCAACTGAACGTTTGGTCATTTCACCTACTGCCCATTCATTCTGGCCCTTGAGAATTCTTCTTGAGAGAAGCCTCTCCCAGTGCCTCATAGCTGATTCGAGGATAGGGTTGTGAAGGGCTTATCTCATAGTATGGCTGGTCCTGTGAGAATGAGCTTCCTCTGGGCCCAGAAACTATAAGAAAGAAACAAGGAAAGGAAAATTGGAGACTACTCAATTTTGTCTTACGGAAATTAGAGGAGTACAGTGGTGAAATTTCATCAAGATGAGAACTATATAATTTCCCTTATAAGCCGAAAATAGAGTGTTAAGGAAGCCCTGCCCTGTGGGCAAATCACAGTAAAAGTCAAAGGTGGTTAGTAATGCTACTGACACACTCAAGCCTTCCTTCCTTCATTCACATATGGCAATGTAGTCCACCAGTTTTCGGAGACCTGCCTCTGGAGTGGGGATTGACAGAGAGGCGGGTGGGGGAAGAGAATTATATACACCAACCTGAAGGACTTGTTAATATTTGTCATTAAAGTAAAAGCCAAAGTCCTTCAAAAGACCTACCAGGACCTCTGGGGCCTGGCCTATCCCCTCCTTTCGTGCTCCCTACTTTCTCTCTCTCACTTACTCCAGCCACACTCTTGGCTATTCTTTGGACGTTCCAGGCTTTTCCTTTCCCTGGAACAGCCTTCTCCTGAATATCCACCTGGCTCCTTCGCCCCAGCCCTTCCTGTCTGGGTTTCACCCACACTTACATTCCCTTTTCCTCACCCTCTGTATTGCACTCCACTTTCCATCTGGTAGTCTCTATATTCAATTCCTACCTTATTCATTGTGTCTCTCATGACTACAATGTAAGCTTTCCGAGGGTAGAGACTTGCGCTAAATCTCCAGTGACTAAAATGGTGCATGGTAAATTCTAGGCACTCCAGTACATATTTGCTTAGTAAATAAAGGTATGAAAGAGTGGATGGGACCCCAACATATGTGGACCATGTTCATTCAACACCCGTGCAGAAATGTCTTCTGGGATGAGGTTTGATATTTTATTTTATTTTATTTTATCTTAATTTTATTTTATTTTTAAAGTTTTTTTTTATTTTGAGAGAGAGAGAGCATGAGTGGGAAAGATTCAGAGAGAGAGGGAAAGAGAGAGAGAACCTCAGACAGGCTCGGTGCTGACAGCTGGCTCAGGGCTCTATCTCACAAACTGTGGGATCATGACCTGAGTTGAAAACAAGAGTCAGATGCTTAACCAACTGAGCCACCCAGGAGTCCTGAGATTTGATGTTTTAGGAAGAACTTATATAAAACATGACTTTATACAAATGACGGTCTTTCCTACCTGTTCAGAGTTTAAAAACATGGGCCATTTTGTTACCCAAGGTCTTTCACACAAGCAACAACACAATAAATTCCTTCAAGAATCCAGGGCCAGGAAGCTCTTCCACAGTGACACTTATTTGCATCTTTTAAAACTTACATGCAGACCCCACAGCCCCTTTCTCTTAGCTTCCAGGAAAATAACTTGATATCATTGTTGTTACATAGAAAGACTGTGCGTGTACATGCGTGCACACGCGCAGGAGGCTGTTCTAATCTGCTTTCACGGTCCATGAGTTCGAGCCCCGCATTGGGCTGTGTGCTGACAGCTCAGAGCCTGGAGCCTGCTTCAGATTCTGTGTCTCCCTCTCTGCCCCTCCCCCCCTCATGCTCTGGCTCTCTCAAATAAATAAATGTTTTTAAAAAGTTAAACATAAAATAAAATAATCTGCTTACAAAAGTAAACTTTTCCATTTTCACTTGCTAATTCTATTTTCTACTGACACAAGTGTGTGTATGTATTTTCTAACTCCTTATTATGTTGCATGGAGTTAGAAGTGATGTTATTTTACTGTCTCCTGGGAGACCTCCTGGTCCTTAAAATTGCTTCTGAGTTCTCCGAAATGGACGGAACTCTAAAAGAGTTCAAATACCATTGTACTAGAATAAACCAAAAGGAGAGTCGTCTCCCAGAACACTGGGGGAGGGGGGCAAGGGGAGATGGGAAGCTGAAGGAGAAGGACGACCCTGATAGGAGAGGGGGAATACTGTGCCACACTGCTTCCAAACCAACCCAAAGGTATCCTGGAATCTCCATTAGTCTGTTGAGAGCAGCATTCACGTTGGCCTCTATCCAAGCAGGTTTAGTGGGAAAAGTATTAACGCCTGCAAGGTGGTCCCACAGCAAAGTCCCTGAGGATAGAGGTTCCAGTATAGCCAGGGAAAAGGTATAGGAACAGGCCGATTCCAACACCAAGGTGTCTGTTAAGTGAAAAGGCACCATATCATATACCAAACTGCAGAGTTAGTATGGCAACCGGCAGAGAAATGTGGAAACCTGTACAGCCCACCGATGGACACAAAATGAGCGAGCAGGGCTGTCCTCGGAGAACGTAGTCTACATACCAGAACAGGCATGGGTTTGTTTGGGTCTAAGCCATGGCAACAAATTTTAGCTTTGCAGCTCTCAGAACAGCTGTACCGAGGGGCCTTGGGCAAGGCCCGGCCATGGGTTCCTGGACTCCCTACTCTGGGCTCTGTTGTATTATATCTTCAAACAACACCTAAGTGTTAAACCTTCAGTTCATTTGCACAGCGCAGCTAAGAAAACAAAGCAACTCCCAGACCTCCCTGTGTGGCTGCAGACAACCTTTCCCCTTACCTTCCCCCTCCCAGACTGAAGTAGTTTTCAATAGTTTGAAACGGTGGGTGGGGGTGGGGAACAAACAAACTTTCTCCTTACTTTCAGAGTGGAAAGCATTGAAGGAATGAATTGTGATTAAACACAAAAACAAAAACCAAACTATTGTTTAGGAGAGGCCGAAGTCATTGCAGGGGGTGTGAATGGATGTATATCCATCAGCACAGACCTACAATCCCCACAGGTGGTTTCTCATGTCAGACTGGAAGAAATTTAGGCGGCCTTCCAGTTAAATGATTTACAAATCTCGCTCTTGAAAACCCAAGGAATCCAGAGTCTCTCTGATGGTTTTGCAAATTAGAAGTATTTCTGCTAAAAAATTAAGTTCAAGTGCCCAGTGCTCGCCTCTTGCCTGTTTTATGTGTGAGGTTCTGAAGATGTTTCAAAAGAGAGTTACCAAAACAAATAAAGTGTACAAACCACTGATCCAGTTAATTTTTATAGAGAAGGAAGGTCTGGTTAGGATTGGTTAAGTGCCATTTCCAGGGTCAGAGAAATAATTAGTAATCAACCTGGCTAAACACCCAAATCCCTTACTCCTGACTCAGGGCAGCAAATCTCCAACTTACTCCCGCCACACACCCGCCACCCCACATTGGAGTTTATTTTGAAAGTTCAGGAAAATTAACACTCCTAATCTGGAATGATGGGGAAAAAAACATGAACTTACCATTTGAGATTTACTCACTCCGTTTGTAAGCGTGCCCAGCCAGTGCCGGCATTCGGTGCTCCAGCTCAGGCACCAGCCACATCTGTGTGGGACACTGTGTCTGCTCAGCTTTCCATGAGCGCCAGACCAATCCTGGAGAGGAAGAAGGATGAAAGAAATCAGCAAAACTCCCCACGTAGATATATTTTCATGCATCTAATTTTCAGAAACTGAAGCATGAGTCTCTGATTTCAGACCCAAGAAGAAGTGAGAAAAATGTTGGTTTCTACCAGTAGTCTCTGAAGCCTCACCACCCCTCCTCTGAAGTATGTTGGTCTGGGGACCAACGGCATCAGTGGCATCTACCGGAAGCTTATCAAAACTGCACGTTCATCGGCTCCATTTCAGTTCTACCAAATCATAATCTCAAGATCCTCAGGTCACTTGCAGATTAAGGTCAGAAGCACTGATCTAGAACCAGAACAGGTGCTTCCCCCAAGGTGGTCTCCAGACCAGCAGGATCAGCTTCACCTAGGAACTTGGTCGAAATGCAGATTTTTTGCCCCTGCTCCAGACCAACTAAATCGGAAACTGTGGGTCTGGGCTCAACAATCTAGTTTGAACAGCCCTCCAGAAGATTCTGATGCTCAGTAAAGTTTGAAAACCAACGGGCTAAAATGCGAAGACATGCACAACTCAGGACATTTACTCTAAAAAAAAAAAAAGAGAGAAAGGGTAAACCAGTATTTCCCAAATTGTATTCTGTAGAATAAGGTTTAAAGAATAGATTTTCTTTAAATAAAAGGGTCAGACATATTTAGGAAGTACATAGTTAAAACTTAATTGTTTTTATTTTTCATGGCAAGACTACTCAGCTTAAATGTGCATCGCAAATTTCTGAGACAGTTCATAGAGATTCTCAAATTTATTTTGGACGGCTGAAAATTTAAGCTAATCACTCATTCACATGTTGATAATAGGTCTCATTTTCTGAACCAAGGATTAACAATTTGAATCCATTTTTTGAGTAATATTTCTTACTGTCTCCTAGAGAAGAGGCTGGATAGGTTGTTTGTAGGGCTGGATGTTCGCATACACAATCTCATTTAAGCATTGTGACAATTCTCTAAGACATTGGAGAACTATCCTAGAGGGTGAAAGGGCACACTGATGAAAAAACAACAACACAGGCTCCAACAAGTTCTGTCGCTTCTCTAAGATTAGAAGGTTCTTAAGTGAGGGAACACCAGTCAAAGAAGTTGATCTACTGGTCAATTGCCCTGGGTGCTGCCAATCCACAAGAAGCTCTAAAACATTGTAGGAAACATTATGAGAGAAAGTGATAATTTACTAGGGCAATTCTTGAGGACAGGACTTCACGGGGATTGATGGGATACTTTGCTACCCAGCTTAGAGTCAGGGATAGAGACTCCTAAGGGAGATTCTGGAGTAACACCAGCTGACTCCAGGCTCAGGACTTCTTTGCTGAGTGGGGTGGATGAGTATGAGCGAGAGCTAAATGGGTCAGAGCATTTAAATGGGTCTGCTTCCAAGGATTCTACACCTCTTCCTTTCCTGACAAAATGCTCAGCCTTCCCTCTGCATTAAATGTTGAATAAAAATAACAAAAAATGGGAAGCCTGGGTATCTCAGTTGGTCAAGTATCCAACTCTGGATATTGGCTCAGGTCATGATCTCATGGTTCCTGAGTTTGAGCCCCGCATCGGGTTCTGTGCTGACAGCCAGCCAGGAGCCTGCTTGGGATTCTCTCTCCCCCTCTTTCTCTGCCCCTTCCCTGCTCTCTCTCTCTCTCTTTCCCCTCGCCCCTCTGTCTCTCAAAATAAATAAATAAACTAAAAAAAATGCAACACCACTGATTTGGAGGTGACCCAAATGACTAGCCTGCCTGTATAAACCTATTGCAAGTTCAGCCTGAGGGTATTGCTATTGACACTCACATAGGTCTGTCAATGCCAGTGCCTGTGCACCACCTAAGCAGTCTTCTGTCTTTAAGCACTTGACACGTATACTTTGCTCAGGTTGGTCTTGAGATGAACTGAACTCACACAGTTCCCATTGGCTTCCCATCGTAATTTGTGTGAGAGTGAATTTTATTACAATCCTTTCAAGATGCTTTAGTAACTTTTCCCCCCTCTTGTTTGCTTTGAGAACACTTCGTTGCAACCTGGAACTCAAGCAAGCCCTGTAACCAAGTTATACTTCCCAAAGAATCTGAAAGTTAAGTCACACAGGTTTCTGCTGTGTAATAAATGTAATCGTTACAAGTCTAAAAGATGCTATTTCATCAACGTTATTTTAGTTTGAACCAGTTTAAGAGCCTAAACGCTTAAGTCTTAAACCATAAAAGTCCATTCACATATTTCATAATATGTCTCATTTTCTGAACAAAGGATTAACAACTTGAATGTAAGAAGCAGGTGTGAGCACTCTTGATAGGTCAAAACCTTAACACCACCCAGACAAGTCTATAATTTCTGGGCACGGCGCATGGCATGCGTGAATTTTGTTTCAATATGTTTTCCATAGTGATAGCCTAGAAAGTCACAGAGCCATATCCTACCCAGACTTCCACTCCTAGTGGCACAAGTATTTGCTGATGATTGAAAGGTCATGCAAAACAGATGTGAGGGCAGTTGGATTTTTCAGCTATGCTTTAGTGGACTTAGCAGTGGTGCCTGCCATTACCAAAGAGCAGAGAGATTTTATTTCAACTGAGCCAAAAAAAAAAAAAAAAAAAAGAATCTTAGGCAACCTTGTCAGCATAATTGGACATATGTACAGTTGCTCACCGAGGTCTCACCTTTTCCACTCTTCACGCTCCACACTCACAGCCTGGAACTAACTTTGTCACACAGAGAACTGGGTGCCGGCCATCCTGACTCGCTTTCCAACATCTTATAAATAGGTATTGTCGACCTTTGTGTGTCGAAGCCATCTGAACTGCATTCCCGACGGCCTTCTCATTTGTTTGGTACCACGTTGGGTGTTACCTACACCTCAGACCCACTTTTCATTATTCTTGTGCTTCTTGGAAACGTAGCCAAAGCACAAAGAACAGCAAAAGGCCCATTGCAGAGAGGGCTGCCATAGCCCAAATACCTTTGAAAAGCAGATGGTCCAGTCGCAAACCTCCCAAATATTGGCATTTGTGTGGCGGGCAAGTGTACAAGTCAGACAGATGTGGCTTTTAAGTTTTACATATTCTATCTAAGTTAAGTAACCCTTAAACCCACCTTTTACCAACTGTATATATGAGAATTGCCCCTTATTGATAAGAGAGACTCTAAGACAATGTGGATGAAATAGTAAATGTTCTCTCTAACCTAGTCGAAAGTCTAAGTGTGAGATTTGCCACTTAGTAACTGCTTATTTTTAGAGAATTATTTCTCTGAGTGTTCATTTTCCCTTCTCTAGTACTTGGGTTAAAAAGACTTGACTCTCAGTTTCTCCAGTTATTAGAATCTTGGAGTGAATTAGCGTAACCCAGTATAACAGGTACAAAGTACAAAAATTATATGGTTCGGTTGGTTAAGCATCTGACTCTTGGTTTCAGCTCAGGTCCTGATCTTACTGTTTGTGAGATCAAGCCGTGCACCAGGTTCTGTGCTGACAGCATGGAGCCTGCTTTGGATTCTCTCTCTCTCTCTCTCTCTCTCTCTCTCTCTCTCTCCCACTCAGCTCTTTCAGTCTCTGTTAACAATAAAATAAACATTTTTTAAAAAGAATGTTTTAGTCACTTTTAACTGTAGGAAACAAAAAAAAAAATCCCTTGGTTGTATCTTAGTATACATCCAACAAATCTCTTAAATATTCAGAGCGTCCATTACATTGGATGTTTAGGGGTAGGCTTTGAAAAACACAATCAATGCTACATTATATTTACTTTGCATATTTAATTCTTATTAAGATTTTTGACAATCAGGGATGAAGAGTTTGTTGTTTAGGTTTCCAGTTCAGCAAGAATATACAATTCAGGTTCTGGATAATGGAGGTTTGGGTTTAGTGAAGAACATAAAGTTTTAATTTTGTACCCAGATGTGCCTATTATTAATTTGTTTTCAGTTCCAAATTCAGCTTTCAGATCCCGTTCTATGACAGTGAACTGGACTCTTTAAGCATTGTTCCTTCAGGGCGAGCAGTGTTAAGCTTTGTCAACTGTCAGCCAAGGAAACTACAGGAATATTGCAGAAGCCAGGGGCTTGTCTCTCTGGTTCCAAGTGATGGGTGTTGCTTTTCCTTGCTCCAGCTGCAAGCTTCATCCACGGTGCGTGTGTGTGGGGACATTTGCTGGAGCTCTGCCCCGGCTGTGCCTCCAGAATGCACAGTCTTTCGGTGACTTCACATCCCTGGCCCGGGCCCAGCGACCGCCTTGCTGCCACCCTCTTGATTTGGGTACTGTGTATTCTAGGCCATCGCAGCCCTCAGCTCTCTGCGCACACCCACGCACTAAACCGTGGAAAGCTCACCTTGGCTTTCCTGCATTCTGGAGGATTTTTTCTTGCTCCTGGCAACCTAGGAACAGCGCTGGTTGGCTTCAGCAACCAGAGAATTTATCTGCCATTCAGTGGGCTGCGACCACACTTTCTTCAACAAAATCTGATGTCCAGCCATGGGGAAGGGTGCTCATTGGAAATCTGTTCTTCCTCGGGTCCTCTCTATGTTGGGAAACCCTTGGAGTTCTCTCTCCTGCTAAGTTAGGTGTGATTTCAGTCTTCTGATTGGACCCAGTCTGATCCACCAGGCGTAATCAACACACTTTCCCCTCAAGCACGAACTTATACTCTCCACAATGTATACTTTGTTGATATTGTTAAAGATCATCCAGAACCTCCTTGGATATTGAAGCACAAGCAAACTCATAGAGTCACATCATTGATTTCTATCTTTCCTTGGGGCAGAAGTCCTGGGTTCACTTTGGTGCCTCTCAACTTGTTTGTGGAGCTCATTTTTTTTTTTTTCGACGTTTATTTATTTTTGGGACAGAGAGAGACAGAGCATGAACAGGGGAGGGGCAGAGAGAGAGGGAGACACAGAATCAGAAACAGGCTCCAGGCTCCGAGCCATCAGCCCGGAGCCTGACGCGGGGCTCGAACTCACGGACCGCGAGATCGTGACCTGGCTGAAGTCGGACGCTTAACCGACTGCGCCACCCAGGCGCCCCGAGCTCATTTTTATCTAAAGCATTTATTATGGTACCAGAGAACTATTAAGCAGGAGTGTAATAACAGGGCAGAATAAATGATAGGTTTCAGTTGATAAAGCTAGAATTACTTTAACTTATATTTCAAAGTTCATACTTGGAAAGCTCCATGGGTTTGCTCTCCACTTCATTCAACTAAGGAGGCTTGAGATTGTAAGGATTCTCAAGCAGACAGGAATAAGAGACAACTTCCGGGATCAGATGACATCAATAATGGTCACCTAAGCAAAGACTTCTATTTACACAAAAACTAATATTGGTATGATGGGTCACCAGAGTTCAAGTTACTTACTTTCCTATTTACCAAGGGAAGTTTGGCTTATCAGTGATACACCGGGGTGGGGGTGGGGGGGTAATCAAAAGACAGCTCTGAAGATATTATAGTCTACTAAAATTCTTTAAACAAACAATGGTATTTTTTAGTAAGTGCTTAGAATGGCACCAGCTGTGTGTGCTGTACAAGCAGAGAAAAAACAGAGGGCGGGGGGAGAAAAAATAAACCTAAGTATATTTGAACTAGAAAGCGAATGTGACAATTAGAACATGAAAAACTAATTTGAAACCCAATTATTAACCAAAAACTTTTTCCTTTGAAACACAGATGCATTAGAGACCATGTCAATCAATCCATGGACCCGGCACAGAAGTCATTTTCCCTGGGAACTATACTGCCTGAAGAGAAATTGAAAACTATACTCTCTGTGAATTACAAATTGTTTTATTTTTCTCCCTGAGGTCAGTGATCAGGTTTTCTGACATGGAAATGCTTTATTCTTCTACACTAAGCAATGGCTCCAAGCTTTATTGTATGTGATTACACGCAGTTACAAGCACAGGGAAAAGAATTGCCTTCTTGGCCAACTTTCATTTACCAGGGCTCCCCCAGTGCTCTGCCCTTAGTGCCGATCACTAAACACACCTTGTTTCTCCTCAACTCTGGGTTCAAGGTGTGGAAGCCACACCTTTCTTATTAATCATTGATGTAATCTTGCCACCTACTCAGCCTCTAAATCATGGAATAAAGAGTAAATGTTCAGTAATATAATACCGTAGACAAATGGTTTGTTCCAGATTTTCCTCATAAAGCAAACAGTTGAGTAATCAGATGCTTGCCACACTAAAAACACCTTTGCATATCTCCTTAGGAGAAGAAACACACAGGCTACTTCTGACTTTTGGAGGGGAAGGGAGTCTTTGACAAACTTTCGGGCTTGGCGCTTCCTGAGTTAAATGCTCTCATTCATAAGTATGACACAAAACCGTATCAGTCTGAGATTTCTGTTGGGTAGCCATGTGTCCTAGCCCCTTTCCTCTTTTAAATTTTAAATACTGCAAAGGAACCGTTTTCCCCGGGAGGCTCCCACCCTTGGGATGAGACCCCCTCTGCGGAATTTTGGCACCCTATTAATTAGTGGTTACGAGTGGGAGCTGCTCTCTCTCAGCAACTCCTATTCTGCCATCAGTCAAGTGTGATTCTGTAATAAATTCCCACGAAGCAAACTATTTCTGGTAATTCTCCCTAATTAACACCAGGCCCGCTAATAATACATCAGTACCTATGTGTTTCTGATATAACCAAGATCTTGTCTGAGAATACTCAAAAAGGGAAGCCGCCAACCTAAATTAAGCTTTTGCTGGCAAAAAGGATTTTATACGTAGTTCTGGAAGAAAACCTTTGATAATCTTATATTGGGGACATTTTGAACAGAAAACACCGAACGACAGGGAGGCTTGTTTCTGGTTTGAGCACTGAATGGGGATTTATTGTGAACACACACTGTTGAGTCTTAAGCCTATAAATCTTGTACTGGATTACTGTTTCTTAACGAAGGAATGACAGATCTCTTATTTTGTTGGTGCATTTTAATGTGCAATGACGTGATTGATAGAAACCAAACAGCAGCTATTAAAATGTCAAATGCAGACTTGATGCCCTTATAAGTTTGGCTTCTGGAGTTTAATATACTGTGAGCAAATAGACTTGAATTTGCCTTTTATTTCCAATATACAGCCTGCAACAGAAACATTCCTCTTAACTTTATACACTTGGAAAAAAAAAATCTGACTCAAATCAATAAACAAATGAGGAATAGATGAGCCTATCTAGTTATAGAAAAGTTAACTAATGAGATTGGTTTGAGTTAACCCTGAACGTACCGTTTGATTAAAGCGTGAAAATGTAGACGACGACTTACGTTGTTTAAATAGGATATGTGATACAAATAGTGCTTGATAGGACAGGTTATTCCAATAAACGGTTTCAGCAATGAGTATTTTTTTTAAAACAATGGAACTTATTTGTTAATTTACAACCATGCATTGTGTACTTGCTACATGCACAGCATAAACATGGATCAAAGCAGAATAAATGTGACACTTTTCAAATGTTTTGTTTCTGGGACATTTTGATAGGCAAATGTCATAAAAGAGGGATTCTCCTGGGAATTGTCATTTCTCTTCCGATCCTGCAAACCCTGTTATCCCCATGATCACTTTGATGGGACCCATGTGCCACCCACAAAAAGAAAAACCAGGAGAGCCTGTTTACATCACTGCGGCCATTTATTTATTATGTGCACATTAAGGTGTAACTATGCTGATTATATTTCTCATGTGGTGTTTATTCGAAAATATAGCCAAAAGCAAAACAGTACAGACATATACAAACCAAAAAATGTAAAGCAACAGAAAATACAGATTAACAGAAAGGCAAATGATATTTTGAAAATCCAAAGCCAGTATCTTAAAACATGCGGAGGATTAGGGATGACAGTGATGCCACATTAGATCCATGTAAAATTATTCAGTGTTTCCCCCTCTCTTATGTCTGAAAGGCCTCTCCTTTCGACAGGGATGATTAAAAAACTCTAAACGTTACAAAAATGTTAATACAACACTAGATTCCTACTTGAACAAGGGAGAGGAAGGAATTATTTTCTATGAAAGTGGTCCTAGTACACTACCCTGTGAAAATGGCACCATGAAAACATTTTTGTTGTAGATGACTTTTAACCATAAGGTTTCAACTGACAGTTGGAAGATTGCAACTCTTATCGGTCTTAACACTGTGACCAAATGACGAGGCTGTAGTGTTCAGCTGTAAATGGAGCCCGAATCCGTAAGAAATAGTATGCTGCTATGAACATAAACAGTGGGGATCCTCTCTCGGCCGCCACTCCAGTGGGCAACATTCAGCCCTTGGAAGTCTACAAAATGTTATAAATTGGAACCTGTCACTAGCATTTTCGAATTTGGGAAATACAAGTGGGGGATGCTTTAGAGTCATATACTGTAATTTTAATCTGTATTATACTAAGTACAGCATTCCAAAATATACATCAAGAAAGACTACAAGTAAATGCTCTACAGTAAAGAGGTAATAATTAAAAAAAAATGCTACTGATCTGGAATATTTATAATCAGAAAAATAAATATTCAGGGAGCTCGCCAGAAGAATAAAGTGCTCTGCCAGTTATTAAAAGATTAATGCTGGTATATTAAATATGGCATTCCCCACTGGAAAATACAGAGATTCTTCTGGGTTATAATCAATATTTATTTCACAGGATTAACTGTTTTAGGAACAGATATAAAGCTTTGCCACAAAAGAGGACAAAGCACAAAGACAAAATGATAAATTAGGAAGAAGTAATGTTATCCTTTTAGGGACAAAATTTAGAGGAATGCAAAATTACGCTCCATGAATAGTGTGTATGAAGAAAAATCGAATAAAAATGAGATCCTTAGTGTAAGGTAACTTAATAAGAAATCCAGGTCAAATAAAATTCTTTAAAGGAAACACCTAAATGCCACTGACTTTTCAAATACTATCTTGGCACAGAATCTATAAAGGCAAAACTAAACAACCAAAAAAAAAAAAAAATCTCTAACAAAACCACCAATTTATATCACGTAAAGAAAGAGACTGACATTAAGATATGTGACCACGCACATTAGCCAGCACGAACTCTACAGGTGGTTTCAGCAGCAATGAGAAATAACGCACAATTCAGTCCCAGCACTCTGTTTCGAAAATAAAACTTCCTGCCTCCCTACAGATGCAGGGCGAGGAGGTAGTTGGGAGTTGCTACTGGTGAAGCCACTTCATGTCACCCTGTTCATTCTTTTATTCCCAGTTAATTATTATCTGTATATAATATAAATCTGCTAGGCCATAAATTAACAGCTTTCAGGACAGATGCCTTGCAAAGTTCTTAGGGAGGTTAAACAAATATTAGAGCCTAAAACCTCCCTCTATAACAAACACACACACACACAATGGAAGTGAAGTCGTTAGTGAGTTATGGGGCAGGGAGGGCTTGGGGTTCTGTCTCAACTTTAAAAGCACCTTGCCCCAGACAAATTGATATTATACCTTAGTGGGATCATGGGCTTGCATCCATTCTAGAAACAAAGGGAAAAACTATTCAATGTCATAATCTGTTTTCTCACTGGGCAAATATCAATACAATTCACAATTTCACCACAATGGTTGCTCTGTCTTCATGTGTTATCTACATAATTTCCCCCCCCCCCCCAAATACAGAAAACAAATAACGAGCCAGTCTGGGCGACTGATCATGTTTCCCTCCTATACTACCAACCTCTGGGAGTAAATGTTTTCCAAACTTCATGATCACATTTGGAAGTGGTTCATTTATTATTGAGAGAGCTACTGAAAGAAAACAAACAAAAATCCTAGATTTTATCACATCCCCAAGCCAATCTTTTACTTTTCTAATGCAGAATCAAAGAAAAAATTATTCTGCAAAGAGAGTTCTCGAACCTTTATCAGTCAGTAGTACAGATCTGAAACTTATCTAATGGACTTATTGTCCAAAAGGGGGGGATTTTTAAAAATTTTGGATACAATCCTCTGATTTACCATAATTCTTAACCACACTCTTTTCTACTTATTCTCTTAACCTCAGCATGAGGGAAGGGGGAAAAATGGAGTTTGACTAACATAGGTGATAAAACAATGAATACATAAATAGAAATGGCCATATTTTAATAAAAGGCAAAAAATTTGACATTTAGAAACTACATGGTGGCTTTTTGGAGGGGGGTAGATGAGAGAAATATCACACCTCCTATTGGCAGGACACATTTTGATAAAAAATCTCAATGGTCTTCCCCACTGCAATGATCAGCTAGAAGACAAAAAAGTACATACGGTTTTTTAAAAAACTGATACCTACTACTGATAAAATTCTGTTTAAACTATTTCCTCTTTTAAAGATAAGCACTATTTTTGAAAAAATACATTTTACCTACTGACGATGCAAGGCAATTTTCATTGCCTTTTACAGATTTACTCAGAACTACCTAACAAGGAAAGAAAGTATAATCACCTCAGCCTAAATGTTAGAGGTTTTTATTCTAAAGTTTAATTCTTCACTAATTTATTCTATGATGAATTTAATAGTCGACCAGGAAATTGGCTTTTATAAAAGTTATTTTATGGGCAGAAAATAGAGGAAAAAGTAATCATAAATGCCAAACTGTCTCTCTACTTTACGAAGCCAAATATTTCCTCATAGACTTGGTTTTTAAAGCTGGAATTTATCCCTTCAGGGTCACTATTATTTTTCAAAACTCCTACAAATATTAAATCCAAAAACTAATCGGTAATTCTAATTCTTCTCTTTCTCTTCAAATTTCTTCTCCTCCCCTGAGCTGTTGACTTTCAAAAATTCACAGAATGAGCATGTTTCTTGCAAAGTGGCTTGTCCTTCTTGGAGAAAAAGGTCTGACCTTCCAAACTTTCGCAACATACCTGAAAAAGAAGCATTATTTAAAAGAATATCGTTATTTTATCAAATATGCCTAAGAAGGGGAAATGATTTTCTCAACCACTGGATAAGACAAAGCATGTCAGTTGGTTGTATTGGACATTCTGATATTTAACCATTACTATGATATCTCATGTAATCTTTTAAAAGCAATGAAGAATGACTTTTTTCTGGAATGCATTCTGATTTATTTAAATCAGTGATCACTATTTTTCTTTATGATAAGTGAAGCACTTGGCTCTGATGAAAAAATTAAGACATAAAGAGGTCACATTAAATATAAGTTCTCTTCCCAAATTCTAATCAATGCCTCCTGCTGTAGGGAACCAGAGCATTCAAAACAAAAACAAATACAACTGCTTTGCCAGATATTCCGAAGGCCCCAGACACATAGACGTAGACTGCCTGAGAATTATTTTTAATTCATTTCTTTGTTCCTTATAGTAAAAACCCTGGTCAACATCTGGCTACTGGATGATGATACAGTCTGTTAACTATCTGCATTTATGTCCTCCTGTCTTTCCTATTGCCTTTGGTAAGTGTAATGGTCATGAGCATCTCTACCAGAGAACAGGAGCAAACAAATCTGCTACCAGTTGTTACATTTTATAGATACCCTGAAGTCTAAGAGATGGAGGAAGTGAACAAGGTCAATGGTCATGTTTGGGGAAATCCTTTGATTCCTATTAACATAACTTTTTCCCTTCATACAACGGGTATTGAGAATTATAAGATATATTAAATCCAATTAAAAAAAAGCAAATATCTGAACAGAATATCTCTATTGGATATTTACTTTCTAAATTAAAAATAAAAGTCTAAGGGTAATGTAAATCTCTCAATCTATCTCTGCCATTAAAAATAAAACCAAAAATGTGAAAATATCAAATACAACAGGTAAACTATAGGTTTATTATAGTCTCAAAAAGAAAAAAAATTATTCATGGACTATTGCTAGGGAAGGAGGCAAATCAACATATAGTTTGCTTCCATGCTTAATTCAACAATAGATTTTTTTAGAATTGTGTGTTTCTATTTCAAGTACTCATGTTTCCAAAAATTACTAAGAACAGTACAATAAAACAGAGTTTTAAAAAAATGTCAAGGTCTCTTACTGTTTTAAGAAATATACAGCTTCTCCTTATAAACATAAATTAAAAATAGGACCTTTTCTAAAGGGGTAAGCATCTTATTCTGTGCCAAGTAATTCAACATAATGACAAAAAATTTAATGAACAACTTTGAAGATCACTGTAAAAATACTTCTAGGTGTGAAGGTCTGAAAGATACAAAATCTGCTATTTCCATTTAGTGCTTAGGTGAAAACTGGCCATACTTGCTCCTCTCACTTGGAAATAAGAGTTTACTTACTGAGCATACAAAGCAGGTGTCATGCCAGGTAAAGCCCAGGGCCTCCAGGAACATGTCACCAGCCTCTATGGGAAATTCACATCCACGGCATATGGTACCAAAAAGGGCATAATAATCTGTATTGGGGCGGGGAGACATAATTTAAACATGACAAAGCTTTAGAATAATAATTCCTAGAAAGCAGCAACAAAATTGGAATTAAATGAGAAGATGAAGTTACTAGTAACTGGAAAATTTTCAGAGGGTATGTTTTCGCTTGAGACACATGTGCAGTGTGGTTCAGGTTACCTGTGGGGTAAATGCTATTTATTTACATAACTTAACGCCCTTTATTCTGTTTTTCTACGTAATACTTCTCACTTATCTCCAGCTACTTAAATGTCCAACTTCGTATGAAGAACAACTCTGTTCTCTGATAAGCTATCAACAGACATGACTGAACTTCCAAAAACTAGCAACAGTAAGACTAAAGAACATAAATCAAGAAGAAATATCTGATAACCCAGAACATTTCATAGAGTATCTAACTTGGTAGGAAAGAAAAAAAAGTCACAAGAAACTTCCATGAATAAGTGCCTTGACGGAGGTTCTAGCTGGACTGTATCCTAACAGTATTAGCCACTAATACTTTTGCTGCAACTTCCTTTCAATTGTAAGACTTTGTGCTGAAAATCCTTAGCCAGAGAACACCATTAACTTGACACAGAGTAGTTATAAAATACCAATGGGATTTCCTTCTAAAGAAAGCAGTTTTGATAAGATGTTTCTTTATAATTACTAAATTAGAACTTACTGGCAATTTTCTTTTATGCAGCCATTCTCACTACTTGTGTTTACTCCAACCTGGGCTGGAGTGGAAAGTAGACTATCATTTCCAACTTGATTTACCTTCCTTAACAATCTTCAGTATTCCTTAGCACCATTTGCTCAACACCTATCCACTGAGTCCTACTATGTGCCAGGCACTGTTCTAGGCACTAAAGGGTGGCACAGTGGTGAAAAAGACAGATGTGGCTGCTCTCTTTACGGTGATTATATCCTCATTGGGAGCAGGATGTTGTTGTTTATTGTATTTTTCAAACAAGTGATAATAAATAATTTCACATTGTGAAAAGGACCATGAAGAAAAGAATCCTGTGATACAGAATAGTTAAGGGAAGTGTGTAACACTCCATTAAATAGGTGGGTTATGAAAGGCTTCTCTAAAGAGGTAACAGTTGGGCTGAGGCTTGACAAAAAAAAGGAGAACTCACCACAGAAAAGCTGTGGAAGAACATATCGGTTAGAAGAAACTGCAAATACAAAGACCCTGAGGCAGGAAGAATCTCAGCATGTTCAGAAAAGCAAAGGGGTGATGATATATGCCTGACAGAGGGTAAGGTAGTCGAAGAAAAGGGTGGCAAAGTGGAAGGGTGGCTTCCACTCAAGTGGAAGCCAACAAAGGTATCAAGCATAATCTAATTCACATTGAAACATTCACATTGAATAACTTCTATTTAAAGGTTGGGGAAAGAAGACAGACCATCTTAGTTGGTGATCAGAGCATCCAGGCGAAAGGTGAGTTGGATTTAGTTGTGACCACTGAGGTGAAGAGAAAAGAATGAATTTATATACACTGAGGGTACAGCTAGAATTTACTAATTACACTGGATATGAGGAGAGCAAGGGAAAGAACAGAATCTTAGATTTTGGGATAGTGGACAGTGGGACATTTATTGAAATGGGAAAGGCTGAGCTAATAACAAGTGTTGGAGGTTAAAAAAATACAAGAGTAGATCATGTTGATTAGAAGTGACATTTATTTTTTGTTTTTAAAAAAATTTTTTTTAATGTTTATTTATTTTTGAGACAGAGAGAGACACAGCATGAACGGGGGAGGGTCAGAGAAGAGGGAGACACAGAATCTGAACCAGGCTCCAGGTTCTGAGCTGTCAGCACAGAGCCCGATGTGGGGCTAGAACTCACAGACCGTGAGATCATGACCTGAGCTGAAGTCGGACGCTTAACCGACTGAGCCACCCAGGCGCCCCTAGAAGTGACATTTAAATAAATCTCCAAAAATATTTTTCCTTTTCTGTAAGCCATTTTGGGGTTTTAAAAATCTTCCTTCTTAGACTACATGAATATGATATTAAGGCTAGATAGCTGTATAGGTATGTAGCTGGACAGGGACTATCTGCCAGTTAGTCAAAATGTCTTGCAAAACTTAATTTTAAAACAAACAAACAAACACCTCTTTCTTCAGAAGAATTAAGTGAAATCACAAAATGTGAAATATTCTGATTGGGTCAGGGTAGCAGCTTGTAGCCATCCTGTCCCCAAACAGCCCCCCCGACGAGATAGTTCACTGGCGTCTCCATAGAGCTTCCTGGTGGATAGTTTGGCATAGATCCACGCTGCTCCTAACTCAGCTGGAAGGAATGAGTGAGCAATAAAAGGTCACGTGATGCTACCAGCCTCAAATTAGAAGCTGACTGCTCCCTTAGTTCAATAGTGTACAACATTCCTTTCCTCCAGCACCATACTTTGCATTTCAAGGTAGATCAACAACTCTAAAGCGGAAAAGCAGCGGTAATGAATGCAGGCATGATGAAGGAAAATATTTTATTTTTTGAAACATATGTGTGGTACTAATATCTAAGAGGAATAATAACAAATAAGTGTTATAAAAGTTCACTTACAGCCTTTGGGAAAGAAAAGGAAGTGTTCAGAGCTCACGTAGTAAGACAAGTGTAGTAGATTGGTCCTTAGAGTCCAGTTTATTAAAAATAATTTTACTAAGGGAGCAATCCAAGCCAAGGTTACCCTTCCATTCAGTAAGAGTAACAAAGGACTTCCAATTTATTTTCAAGGCGGTTGCCTTAAACAGCAAATCAATATCATGTTCAATAGCTGAATACTTCTCATGTTTGTAACCACTCAAAATTCACCGTTAGAGGTAGCTTTCAGCTACACAATGTGGTGGAATTCATATCTAAACTATTAGGGATTCAAGTAAAATATTTTCCTACTAGATAATGCACACATACATGTTCATTTCTCTTCAGGAAACTGGGAATATCTGTTTTGATGAAATCACATAAAAGTTTTACATAGTTTTTTTGCTATATATTTAGAGTAACATTAAATGCCCCCAAAACAACTTGGAAATCCACTTTGTCCCCTACTGCCTTTCAACTTGGTAGTAACATTAAGGGTTAAGTTTATTCAAAATTTAAGAAACTAATGGCTTCAGGATCTTACCAGTCTCACAGTATGGTTCACCATCCTCCAAATGAAAAACATTATTACGAATGGGTTTTCCACAGGCCACACACACAAAACAGGAAACGTGCCAAGTTTGTTTCAAGGCATTGATGACCTCCTGTTACAGAAAGGCAATTGGATATAAAGAAAGATGATCATACACAGATGCTTACTCTATTAATTGTACCAACACAGCCCTTTTAAACTGACCCAATGTAGGCACACGCTTTGTCGTTACCATCAGCTTTTCCTCTAAAGACACACTCACAAATGGTCTAAACTGATACCCTATATAATACGTGTGTTTTCCACAAATACCCATCAGTAAACTTATTCAAATAACGACTGTTGTGTTACTTAAACATTATATATGGAGTGAATGAAGTAAGCATTTCATAAGTACTTGCTGTAATACATTCTGCTTTCTCTCAAAAGGGTGTCAGGGAATATTACAAAGGTTTCATAGTATTATCTTGAAAATGTCATGGAGGGAAAAAAAAAGAAAAGGAAATGTTATGGAGGAAGGGCAAAATGTTCAAAAATTAAAACAAACCTATGCTTTGGTGTATTATGGGAGTAATAACATAATCAGTGTAATCCAATCAGCTTAACACATGTTTACAGTTCTGGAAATCAGCTGTGACTACACTAAGCACACACTCAAATGAGCATCTAAAATTTGAGCCACAAAGTATGGATTCTAGTCAACAATGACCCAATGGTTAAAAATACCAAGTATCAAAACAAAACAAAACAAAACAACAAGTATCAAAGACTTGGGCCAGAGTTTAATTAGTAAAAGAAGTCTTATTAAGAAGCTGGTTTTGCAAGGAATCATTTCTTTGGATTGAATGAGATGGAGCCATTAAACATTATTTTTTGAAGATGAGTTAATAACATGGGATTTACTCTTTTATCACAAAAAAAGAGGATGCTACACATAAAGTATGGTTACAATTTTGTAAATGAATTACAAAGAGCAAATTGGAAGAAAATACATTCTAAGCTTAACAGGAATTATCTGGGACTGGTAAATATATAGGTCATTTTAATATTCTTCTTTACATCTTTTTGGTATTTTCTAATTATTTAGAGTGAAATATTTTTATAATAAAAAACTGTCAAAATACAATGATACAGAGTAAACTATTAGCCATAGAAAATGCAACAGTTGCCTAGTGATGGATAATGGGAAGACATGGCAGTTATTTAAATCCAAAAAGATCACCATGAAAATGTACAACAAATACACACTGAACCAAATCATTTCTCATGGCTCTTAGCATTTACTTCCCTTTCTATCCTTGAGACTGATTCCTATCCCTTAGAACAGGCAATTGAACAACTGAAACACAACCCAGAGGATCTGTCCCTGTAGTGAAGTTCTGGCCCATCTCTAAGGCAATGAGGATAAGATTTCCATTTCCTACAACCTCATTTGGTTCTAAGACTGTTATCTGACTTTGTGTTATTAATGATTCTAGAATTCCATAGACTGTATTTATATACAGTATTAACATATATTCAACTTATTATTTGTCACTTGGGAAGGTATAGCCAGTATGTTGCTACTTTTTTGTTCCCAACATATTGTACAAATTAATAATACAGAAATATTTCATGAAGAATATTTATAATTTAAGTGTCCTCAAAGTTTTAGACCCACTTAAAGATGTAACATGAAATTAACACTAAATAATTTATACTAACTTTTCTCTCAACTGACACAAATTAAACTTTCATTATTACATTTTTATAGAGAGAATGGCAGAATTCAGCAATGCCATCTCCATCTTCTGTATTAGCTTTAGGAGTTTCGTATGGGACCAGGCACCTTGGCCACTTCCAAAATAAAATTCCAACTCCTGGTCACCCACAGGAAATGACTGACCCTTTCTTTGCAAACTGCAAACTGAGTATTCCAGAGCAGGCAATTCATTCATTCATTATTATTCATTATGTATCTGACTCCTACATTACTTCCTTTTCGAAAAGGGGGAAAAAAAAACGGTGGTTAGATTATTTTTCTATTACATGTCTACTCTCATAAAATAGGTTATATTTTTAAACATTATATGCATTTAAGAAAAATATATCATTTATAAGCTTCATGTCTTATATATTTCATGAGATCTGTGCCCTGTGCTTGAACCCTGACAAATGGGGAAATGCTGGTCTTATAAAAGCTATGGAATTTAATTTAAAACAGTGAAGGTGTCAGTTCTGAGAACTCTGATGTGTGTGGTCCTGTGCGACCTCTTCGTTCCTGAGCAAACAGGGTCCTGTTGAGGTAGCACACCCACAGTAAATTATTTTTTTCCCCACAGTGGCTAGACTTTCCCCAGACAAGCGAGCACTCAGTAAGACAAACCCAAAGACAACTTAACCCCACGAGTCCGATATACTTCTACAGAGGTCTATTTAGTTTTGCTTTACAATAATAAACAGTGATGAAAACAGAGAGGGGATCAAGCAAGAAGAAAATAAAAAGGAAAACTGATGTAAGGGTTTCAAAACAAAAAAATTATTGTGCTTTAAAGCTCATTCAGAATAAACAGGTTTCTGATACTTACTCCAAGGATCTTCCTTTGGCATCGACCACATTCAGGAGCGAAGAATTTCTCATAGCACAGCTCACAATACAGGGATCCCTTTTCCTCTACAAATCCAATGTAGGCCATTGTATTTTTGCAGTGAGCACAGTTAAACTCTTCTGGGTGCCAAGATTTCCCCAGTGCCACTAGGAATGGTCCCCTGCCAGAAGAAAAGAGATCGAGTTGGCTTGGGAATAAAAGTTTCTAAAGTTAGCTTGGACAGAACCTCTTTTATGCAATGTCCAAACAATTAAATACTTGCTCAATTATCCTTCTCAAGGGCTGAAAACATAGGCACAGTTAATTTACATAGGAACTCTCTGAGCATTTATGTGAAGAGAATAAAGGGGAGGAGTAAAAAGCACTTAAGGGATTCCTTCAAGAAAGGCCATTTCCCCCACTTCTTTTCATCTTCAACAGATTTGGTGGTTATGTTTTTTGAGTTGCAATGAGTGGGTCTGTCTGCATCATGATTATGAATGAGAATGAGGATGTTAACTCTGACATAAAATGAAATAACCAGGAAAAAAAATACATGGTTTAGACAGAGATGAGAAGTTGACATTTCTATAAAATAGACAAAAGAGAAATCTCAATTTGGTAATGTCAGGAGTCTTAAAAACAGTAATAATTATTACCTGAGAAAACACTGCAGTCAACTTCTCTTCCCCACACATTGTTTCATATACTTATTTCTCAACTCTATTAAACATATCAAATGTTTATGACCCCTCCAAATAGACTATGGAAACTGTCAACTGGATATTAGAGACTGTTTTGAAGCTACTTAGAAAGGTTTTATTTAATTAAAACATGACTGATTTTTAATGCACATTTGTTTCAAGGTAACAAATGTTTGTAAAGAGATTTTTTTCCATTAAATACTATATAGTCATGAACTGATAAGACGGGTTTGGTTTCCTTGACAGGAATCCATTATGAACCCTTATCTAGTCATGAAGCCTGCAGAGATGAACCATTCTAGCCTCTGCAACGTACTTTTCAGTAGCTCCATCCCACTAATTTTTATTCACAGAGTGGCTTTACCTCCAAGGCACTGTTACACTTATCCAATTTGTCCATACAACATTCCTGTGAGATAGACCAGGGCAGTTATTACAAACTCAGTTTAACAGATGGAGAAGCTGAGATACAGAATGTTCAAAAGATTGACAAATATCATAAAATCATTGAGTGAAGGCCAGAAGCTGAATTTCCTGATTTGTAGCAAACTGGTGTAGTCAACTGAATGTTCTGCTTTTCATCTCATTACCATCAATTATCATCACTGAGTGACCACACAGTTAATTGTCAGTGAGCACGGATACCTGACTTCTAGGCAGATTATAGGAGAAGTCATAGTAATGAGCATCACAAAATCGAAGCATTTTTTAGCCTTTAATGATAACATAAACCTTAGTATTCAGTAACTATTTCCCACTGGGAAATTCTTTGCAAATACAGTGATGTTTACTCAGAACCAGCACCTAATCCTCCAAGAGTCAAAAAAGTAAAAAAGTTCTTGATGAATGATAAAAATGTGTTCTTTGAGGTATAAGAGGGTATTTTCTAGCCTCATTTTTTGTTAACTTGTTTTTTATTAATAACATGATGCCACTTTTATCAGCTGGTGCATGCAGTTCTCCTGAGCATTTGAGACAAATACTTTATTATTATGTTTTTAAGCTTTAGGGCACCATAGTTTTGTTATCACTAACAAGGAGTGCCTTTGTTAACTAATTCCTGCCAGAGAAAGAAAGGGCTATAGATCACTTATTCTGTAACCAAATATGTTACTTTGGGTAGGTTGTCCCTCAATTTTTAATTGGATAATAAATAACAGTTCTACTCAACAAGCTCCTTCTTCTCATTTTCTCAGTATATATTCAAAGATAAACCAAGGAGTCACAATGCTCAAAGCTAGACAAAGTTTCATGAGTCCACTGAGCTTTTCCACCAAGTGGGTATCTGGTTATACAAGCTTGAAAAGGCTGCCAGGTTCAATTTACTGTGACCATAACATAGAGTCTGGTAGAACTGTGCTAACATTTGCTTGGACACTAAAGGCAGATTTCAAAGAATTTGTTAGACTGAATTTTTTTTTATGAGGGCACATCTTCCAGTTCGTCCATAGGCCGGATGGCCCCTGAAGGCCTGTATCTGTATTCAGCTTTCCAGTTTGCAAAAGTCAATCTAATCAAACTCCACATTCTGTATGGATGCACTTGAGAGCTTTTCTCCACAAACATGGCTATCAGTGCCAGCAAATATTTAACAAAATTCATCTGAGAAAAGAACAACTGATTGAGGAGTACACACTCCATTTTTAGATTTCCTAAAATAGGTGTTGAAACCAAGTCAGACCAGCAGAGAAGGACGTTCTGCGATTCATGGCATATTGGACCTGATTCATTCCACAGAATGATTCCTTTAATGACTGGTGCTCAGCCTGACACCATCAGTCTACACTGACACTTGTCCTAGGAAACAGCCCTGTGACAGTCACCCTTGCTCCTCCTCTAAGTTGCTATTGAGAGTGTTATCTGTTAGAGATCATACAGGGTCATTTCCATGTGGACTCTCTGGAGAAAGTCCTTCAGGTTTTTGTAGTAAGAACAGTTTTGCTTCTTCTGAGCAATAGGGTTTTTACTCATCGTACAGTAAATTTAAAAATTAACTTTCTTTGTTGACCACTAGAAGGCTTAAAGCCAAATTTAGTCAAACCCTAGGCAAGTATGTAAGGTCATTATTATAGGTTTTGTCAAGTCTCAATGAGCACATTTTTGACCAGTCTTCATTTTTAATGGTCCCATTCATGATTTTCATTATTCTTTTGCTTCCTTTTATAATTTAGAAGATTTTCTTATATTTCATGTATTCTTAAAAATGTTTTTAAAAGGTTTATAGAATAGTGCCTAGTACAAATAAATTAATTAAATTGATTAAAACTATCATCAGTTGAGGGACACCTGGGTGGCTCAGTCAGCTGAACGTCCGACTTTGGCTCAGGTCATGATTTCATGGCTTGTGAGTTGGAGCCCTGCGTCGGGCTCTGTGCCTGCTTTGGATTCTGTGTCTCCCTCTCTCTCTGGCCCTTCCCTGTTCTCTCTCTTCTCAAAAATAAACATTAAAAAAAATTTTAAAAAAACCTATCATTGATTGAAAGAATAATTTTAAGATACCTCCTTACTTTCTTATCAAATCTAAATAGTGAAATGTCTTAACAACAGTAAAGAAACACCCTCTGCACCTTTAAAAACTGAGCTGAATATAACTTTTGTTCCTGCCAGAGCTCCTTTCTTAAACATGCTCAGTGTGCTACTGCCCCAACCGGGTATTCCCTGGCCCAGCTGAAAGAGCACTTTTCCCACCATGTTCTTGAAGTTATGTATAGATGAAACAATAACATCTCTTATATATAACAAAGTACTCTTTTCTGTGTTGGCAGAGACTAATTTAACAAATTCATTAACACAGGCTTAACACTGAAGAAGTTCTTCTTGTTCCAGGTAGATTGGGTTTCCATCTGTGACCTGGACAGACAGGCTTGGGTAACAGCAAAGTGGAATTAAATATGCAGCTACCTCTCTTCCAGTCCTCCACGCCACTGTCTTTCCCAAGTACCCCTTGACTGACAAAGGAAGAGACAGGAAAGAGTTAAATACACTGACTGGCTGACAAAGAGTTAACCTAGCTCATGAAACTTTTTACCCTCTTGATCTTCTGTGAGACTTATACCAAAAAGAAAAGAGAGACACACACAGAGAGAGAGAGAGAGAGAGAGAGAGAGAGAGAGAGAGAGAGAAAGGAAAGGTGGGGGAAAGATGTCAAAAGGAACAGGAAAAGAAAAGCTTACATGGTGAGAGGGTGAAAGGGGTTGCAAATTTCAACAGGCATAACCTAACAGGGATTCAGCTTCAAAATCAAATGCTCCCTTCTTGCCTCCCTTTGTAATTTAACTTGAACAATAACTCTCAGTGATAGAAATTAGCTCTATAAATAGATGAAGAAAATATCAGAAGCTACCTAACATTCCTAAGATCATGTGGATGATAACTGTAAAGCTGGCATTCTAAGGCCTAGCTACTGGAGATTAGAAATTATATTTGACCCAAAGTTACTGCATCAATAGAAGTTAAAAATTTAAAAAAGCTAAGAAAATCAAAAGAAGTTAATCAACAAAAGGTAAAAACAAAGCTACATGAAAAAACAACTTGTGCTCAAAGACAAAAATGGCATCTGATATTCTACTTAATTAGATATAATAAAAATGTATACACCAATTTTATATTATTAATACGATCAAATTTTGGAAAGGGCTTGGCATGAGCAAGGCGTCCAAGAACAATGGAACCATAGGAAGAGTTTTCTGAAACAGAAAAGATCACTGGAAAAAACCACACACACACATTCACAAATACAAAGACATATGCAGGGAGAGTAAAAGAGAATGAAATACACTCGAACATGACAGTGAAACACACTCCCTTTCAATACTTACAATACTCACAATTAGCAATAGTAACAATCCTTCCTAAAATTAGAAGTGCGGCATTTCCAGTAAACTGTGCCCAAACTTTCCAATTTGGAGCATTAAATAATATATTTCTATTTTTACTGAGTATCATCTTTAATTTGTAAGCCCATTAAAATACTGCTTTTAAAAGGTTGTGAGGCCAACTGTACCTTTTTATTTTAAAGACATAAATGACTCACTGCCTAAAAATATATGCACAGGTAAAATGAGCCTGAAAATAACAGTGAATAAAAAGGACAAGTTCTAAAAAAGGTAATATTAACTGATAATTCTTTAAGTCTATTGGAGACAATTATACTCAATTATTTATATTGGTTATTATAAAATCCACGAAGCAGGAAAATGTGATTCTATATATTAAGACAAGTGAGGTATAAATTCAACTGGGAGAAACTATTATCATACATTCCTCCAAATACTTTTTAAAAGTTCAGTCATTAACTGAACAGCAGAAAATATGGCAAGAAACAAAGCCAGGAAAGGCCCTGCTCACACGGAACTTACTTCCTAGCATGGGGACAAAAAACCAAATAATGTTAAAAAAAAAAAGTTAGATTTTAACAAGAGGAGGACAATGAAGCAGGGAGGGAAGATAGGGAGACTGTATATATTGGGGGGGGGGGGATTAAACAGGTGGCCAGGGACACCTGTTTTAGTAAAGATCTGACGGAGGCAAAGGTGAGCCATGCAAATATCCAGGGAAAGAGAATCCAGGCAAAGGTAACGCCAAGTGCACGGGCCTGATGAAGAGGCCTGGGGAGTCTGAGAAACAGCAAGAAGGCCAATGTGCCTGCAGTAGAGGAAACAAGGGGGAAATTGCCAGGTAATAAGGACAGAGAGATAATGAGGTGGCGGTGGGATGGGAGTGACTGTGTAGGGCCTTTAGGCCACTGTAAGGATTCTGGCTTCTACCAACCATTATGGGGTTTCCAGCAAAAGAGTGACATGATCTGATTTATGTTTTATCAGGATTACTCTAGCTACTGTGTTGAGAACAGACAGGTAAAGGGCAAGGGCAAAAGCAGAAAGGTACTAATTGGAAAACAACTTCATTATCCCAGGTGAGAAGTAACCATGGCTTGGATCAGGGTATTAGTAGTAGTACAAACAGTGAGAAAGGTTCAGATTCTGGGTCTATTTAAAAGTTAAGAGTTAAAAGGATGTGCTGATAGATCACGTGAGATCTGGGCAACTGAGCAAACAGACCTACCACTAAGAAGAGCAAAACTGGGAGACAGAGCATGGTAGGCAGTATTCCAATATGGCCCCCAAGACACCAGTCTTCTGGTGTACATGGCCTGTATGATCCCCTGGTCTAGAGTGTGGGTGGAACCTGCGAATATGATGGAACATCACTCCTGTGACTAGTTTATTTTACCTGGTGAAAAGGATTATGCAGATGTCATGTGAGTTCCCTAATGAGTTGACATGGAGTTCATCAGAGATTGTTTAGGAGTGTGTTAATTTCCACATATTTGTGCATTTCCCAAAATTGTTGGTTAGGTATTTCTCATTTCACTCCATTCTGCTCAGACAACATACTTTGTATGACCATCAGTCCTTTTACATGTATTGAAACTTGTTTTATGGTTTAACACATGTGGTCTATCCTGGAGAACGTTCCATGTGCGCTTCAGAATTTGTACTCTCCTGTTATTAGACAGGATGTTCTATAGATGTCTGTTAAGTTTAGTCATAGTGTTGTCCAAGGCTTCTTGTCAACTTTCTGTGCAGTGTTATACCCATTATTGAAACTAGGGTACTGAAGTTTCCAATTATTATTGTTGAATTGTCTATATTGCTCCCATCTATTCTGCCAGTTTTTGTTTCGTGTATTTTTGGGCTCTGTTATTAGGTGAATATATATTTATAATTGTTGTATCTTCTTGATGGATTTAATTTTTTATCATTATAAAATGTCCTTCTTTTCTCTTTCAACACCTTTTTTCTTAATGGCTGTTTTATTTAATATTAGTATATAATGTCACTCCAGCTGTCTTTTGGTTATAAAGTTTGCATGATGTATCTTTTGTACACTTGTACACTTTTATTTTCAATCTCTTGGTATCTTTTAGCGCGAAGCGTGTCTGTTATAGGCAGCATGTAACCAGACCATGATTTTATCTATTCTATAATTCTTTTAATTAGAGTGCTTAGTCTATTTACATTTCATGTGTAATTTCTGGTCAGTTAGGAATACGAGCACCATTTTGTTATTTTTTTTTTTTCCTAGATAGTCCTACATCTCTGTTGCCTTTCCTATATAAAAGAGGGAAAGAGGAATTAAGCTCATCAGCTGACAGTGAAAATGGGAAATAAGTTATTACAGGTCTAAGGAGAAAAAAGAAAACATAAAACTGGCTTTCTGGGAGATGGAGAAGTAAACATACTAGAGAAAGACAGCAGATTTTTGTCACTATTAAGAACATATCTGAGTGACACCTAGATGGCTGAGTCAGTTGAGCATCCGACTCTTGATTTTGGCTCAGGTCATGATCCCAGGGTGGCAGGATCAAGCCCCTCATGGAGCTCTACTCTGAGCATGGAGCCTGCTTGAGATTTTCTCTCTCTCGCTCTCTCTCTAAAATAAAATTAAAAAAAAAAAAAAAAACCCACACCTGAGATTAATAGCCATGAATTTAAAGTGTCACTGGTTAGTATGGTTAGAATGGGTTTCCTTCCAGCCACATCCACCTTCAAGTGTGGGCACAGAGTAAACCAAGGCTTGGTTTTTCCAGCCTAGTGGTTTCAGTTAAGTGAATATGATGAAGTGAGAGATGGGCAAAGGAACTGAGGATGTATGCAAGGGATACTGACTAATGAGTGCCTACAGAATTCAGACTGGATAAGAAGGGCAGTGAGGATACTGGGACCCAAGGGAACAGTGAGAAGGTATTTGAAACAATGGATCAGAAGTTGCTGGGAGGCAGGGAGTGGTCAAAGGATTGCTAGAATTGAGGTAACGGGGGAGAGTGGAAATATAGGCTGCTGTTCTTTTTTTTTTTTTTTTTAATTTTTTTTTTTCAACGTTTATTTATTTTTGGGACAGAGAGAGACAGAGCATGAACGGGGGAGGGGCAGAGAGAGAGGGAGTCACAGTATCGGAAACAGGCTCCAGGCTCCGAGCCATCAGCCCAGAGCCCGACGCGGGGCTCGAACTCCCGGGCCGCGAGATCGTGACCTGGCTGAAGTCGGACGCTTAACCGACTGCGCCACCCAGGCGCCCCTAGGCTGCTGTTCTTGAATGAGGTGCTCAGAAATGAGATTATGGAGGAAATGTAGTTAATGGTAGAGGATATGACTGAAAACTGGTGGCTGAAGTTAACTAGAGGAATCACTGAAGTAGAAGATGTCAGAGAACTGACAGACTTCAATATTAGAAGGATCATACAGATAATGAAATCACCAACATGGATTTCCATTATTAATATATTTTCATGAGGCAAGATTAATTTTCAATTTTACAACTGTGACAATTTAGAACCTTTTGGATATCTCACGATTTTCCTAAGTACTATGATTCAGAACTCCTTACTATGGATATTAGGGCAGTACATATATATTTCTTGTATTACTATAAGGGTATGATGTACCTCTCCTAATGCTTACATTATTACATTACGGTTATCTGTGCCAGGGTTTTGGCTTCTCTATCAGATGATAAAATGTATCAAAACAGGAAATGTCTCTTAATCTTTATATACTATAGTGCCAGTATGGCAACTAGTGCATGTTTTCTTTTTAACTTATTTATTTTTTAAACTTAAGATATAATTGCATACAATGTGTAAGTTTATGATGTACAGTGTTTTGGTTTGGCATGTTTATACATTGTAATATGATTACTACTCTAACAACAGCCAACACTTTGAAAGTTTTCAGTGGATATTTGTTGTATAAAACTACTGATTTTATAAGTAGGCTATTGAGCCTTATTGTTTGCCATTCCTTTCAAATAAAAGAAATTGGTTTGTTGAAACTAGAGAATTCTCACTTCTTTTGCACAAGTAGGATTCTGGATGTATCTCTATTAAACTTACCAACAACTGATATGGTTGTTGATTTGCTGGTCTGTATTTTTTACTAAAGTATAACTGGATTATTTTGCTAGGGCTGCCTTAACACAGTACCACAGACTGGGTGACTTAAACAGCAGGAATTTATTTTTTCACAATTTGGGAGGTTGGAAGTCACATAGATAATAAATGGTAAAACCTAAATTTGAGTCCAGATCTAACTAATGTTAGATACACAATCAAGATGTTGGCTGGGTTACTCTCTTCTAAGGCCTCTCTCTTTGGCTTATGGATGGCCATCTTCTCCATGTGTCTTCACATGGTCTTCCTTCCGTGTATGTCCAAATCTTCTTACAAGAACCCCAATCATAATGGATTAGGGCCCACCCTAATGACCTCATTTTACCTCTTTAAAGACCCCATCTTCAAATATAGTCACATTCTGAGGTACTGGAAGTTAGGGCTTCAACATATGAATTTAGGGGGGCATAATTCAGTATGTAATAGTCACTTCCTTAAGGGAAGGGAACATGTCTTTGATTTCTGTATCACTGGTGCCTAAATGGGGTAGCACACAAAATATTTAATGAGTGTTGCTTATAGAATGACTACATTTCTACATTAGATGAGAAACTGGAAAAGTGAACCCTGGGTCATCTATAGGAGTCTAAGGATGCATGCATATAGTACAAAGTCATTTTGGTGGGGAGGTAGGAACTTCTAATTATTCAATCTATTATTTACTCCCTTCTTTCTCACTTATATACTCACACATTATGAAGAAAAGCACTCAAGTTATTGCAGGTCTGCTTAAGATGTTTTTCTCCTAATTACATACAGTAACAAAGATGACTATGTATATATTCATAATAGTTATGCATTTATATATATTAATATATCTTGATGTATGTTTTCTTTACACAAAATTAGCATCATACTTAAAATCAAAAATAGATTTATGTTTTAATTTTAATATGATACTATAAACATTTTCCTTTCTTTAACACATTTTTTTAATGTTTATGTATTTATTTTGAGAGAACACATGTGCATGCACGAGCAGGACAGGGACAAGAAGACAGGGAGAGAGAGAATCATAAGCAGTCTCCACACAACACAAAGCCCCATGCAGGGCTTCGATCCCACAACCATGAGATCATGACCCGAGCCAAAATCAAGAACTGGATGCCTAACCAACTGAGCCACCCAGGTGCACCTAAACATTTTCCTAAGTAGTAGTTAAAACATGAATAAAATTTAAAGTTAGATCTGGGCTCAAATTCAGATTCTACCATTTACTTACTATCTGTGTGACTTCAGGCAAGTATGTATCTTCTCTGTGTCTAGGTTTTCTCATCTATGAACTGAGACAATTTTACTAATTGTCTCGCAAGTTTATAAAGAATGAGAATTCAGGTAAAATTCTTAGCACAACATTTGACATATGCCAAGAACACATTAAACAATTATTATCCAAAAAGAGGATCTTAATGGCACCATAATATTAGATGCTGAACATTTGTGTTTTTTCAAACTTTCCACTACAATAAATCTGAAATCTTGGTCTATATGTCTTGCTCATAAATCTTGGCCTAATGTCTTTGGTTGTTCCCTTAAACTCAAGAGCTAACATATTACACCAAACTTTTTTATTTTCAAGTGAAGTTTTAACAGAAAGGGAGAATAAATAAAATCTATTAATAAGGGAATGCTGAGAAACTGAAATGCTTGGTGAAACAAGCAAAAACCTCTCCCTGGGGTAGCTGAGATGGCTCAGCATGAGGAAAGTTTGAAAATCACTGAGCAAGAAACAAATGTTAAAGTCCTCTCTCTCACTGGAATAAACAATGGGTTGCCAGAATGTGATTGTTCTGGTGCTGTGCCGCAGGCAAACACAGAACAATAGCACTGTGGCTATTTCTTTTAAGCATTCCACAGCTAGGAAGAAATTCAAGCCCTATAAATCCTGTATACTTTCACAAAGATACTAAGCTTAAAGTGAATGGTTTAGTTAACTCCCTGTATGTAATACAAGCAGTGAACAGATTTTAATGCCACTGGGTAGATCAGTAAAGAAATAAGCTAGACTTTTCATAAACCTATCCTATTAGGAAAAATAAAATGTGGTTTTGGCTACATTAACCTGATTTTCTGCTTCCCTATTATACCAGCACTCAACTGTCAATCAAGTCATAAGTGTAAGAATCAAAGAAATGGTACTTCTATCATAAGTGGATTGGAAATGTTCCATAGCAAACTTCTCTTTTTTAATTTAATGTTTATTTATTTTTGAGAGAGAGAGAGAGAGAGAGCGCGAGAGAGAGACAGCATGAGCGGGGAGGGGCAGAGAGAGAGAGAGGGAGACACAGAATCTGAAGCAGGCTCCAGGCTCTGAGATGTCAGCACAGAGCCCGATGCGGGGCTCAAACTCACAAACCGCAAGATCATGACCTGAGCTGAAGTCGGACACTCAACTGACAGCCACCCAGGTGCCCACGTTCCATAACAAACTTAATCAAAGCATCAAAAGAATTTCTTATCCATCTATAAAAGGCCACTAACTAATCAAAGTAATGTCTATTTAGGTGCAACATTCATAACTCTTTTCAAGGTTCAAACAAACCAAAAAAATGTCAGGCATTAAATTACATCCAAAGAAAATATTTTATGGAGATTTTGGATAAATATGTTCTATAAGAGATAACAGGCTCAATGCTAACATTCAATAATTAAGTTTTCTGAGGCCATCAACTTTGCTAAAGAAATTAAAATAAAACAAAATTTGCCTTACTTTGCTTTTATTTAAATACTTTTTGAAAATGCGGGAATTAGAAAATACATAATAGGGGGTGCCTGGGTGGCTCAGTTGGTTAAGCGGCCGACTTCGGCTCAGGTCATGATCTCGCGGTCCATGAGTTCGAGCCCCACGTCGGGCTCTGTGCTGACAGCTCAGAGCCTGGAGCCTGTTTCAGATTCTGTGTCTCCCTCTCTCTGACCCTCCCCCATTCATGCTCTGTCTCTCTCTGTCTCAAAAATAAATAAACGTTAAAAAAAATACATAATAAAACAATACAAATTATAAACAAATAATGTAAATTACTCTGTGGAAAATAAGAGATATAAATTATAAAATAATCCTAAACTTCCCAGAGTTTGCAGGTTACAATATTCCCTATTGAAGTATCAAGCCTGCAACCGCAGCTTGTTTTTAAAACAGGTGTCCAAGAGAATGTCACTTGATCTAACGTGTCCTTGCTTTGGTAAGTGATACTGACACTGAGGCCAAGAATAAGAATTATGCTTTGACTAGGTCTCTGAACTGACCACAGTCTATTCAAGCTACTTTAGCATTTGAACACCAAGCAAATATGCTTATGTTAATTACCGTCATGTGATCTTGACATGAATTAATCCCTGTTCCTATTAACTTCCCTAGTAAATGAAGCTTTAATGCTTAACTGATAACAAAGTGCTGGGATAATCCAGAGCAATACAAATTTAACAGATGAGAGAGCAATAAGTAATGGCCATTCATCTTATTAATATAATACATATTTATTTCACATGGCAGAAAGACTGTATTAAAATTACATCCTGGCCTAGCGTTAAAACTGAAACCAAGATAGGTAGGGAGGGGTGGGAATGTAATTCCTATTTAGATGTTCATATTTTCTCCACAGTAAGTTTTTTCACGTGTTGGTACTAATGATTATAGGATGTCACAGAATTTAATAATCAGACAATATGAATCAACAACAGATAGGGTTTGACAGTTTGTTAACCCATCCAGTAATTACTTGCTTACAACAGCATACAAATAGCAGTGACTCCAATCTCCATGAAGGGTATTTTTATTCAGAATATAGTATCCCTAACCACCAGTCTAGGTAACCAAAGTACCATAACTTCTCAAAACAAATGTTACAAGTCAGAACTTGTTTTTTATTTGATTAATATTAATCCTAAAAATATAACAACTAAATACAGTTGGTAATTAAAAATATAGTTTTATTTATTGGAACAAAGCAATACCATGCTAGAATCTATTAATTTAGATATTTCTTTAAGGCAGTAACCCTATAGTACTACTTTTAGGAAACTGACTCTACCCAAATTGATATTATGGCTTGAACAAGTGGGTCTAGAGTCACGCATGATCTGTTCAGGTAAAATATCCACAAATGCTTTCTGTGTGTTGGTTATTGTCTAGACTTTGGTTTTTTCCTCCTTTTCCCCATAACTATTATAACTACTCCCACTGCTACTGGCTCATTCTTATTAAGCAGGAACTCAAGATGGAAAACATATTTAAGTGAAAAAAAAAAAAAACAGCTTACAAAATATTGTATTGTAATTCTATTTCTGTAAAATCACAAGTGTCCAGGGGCGCCTGGGTGGCGCAGTCGGTTAAGCGTCCGACTTCAGCCAGGTCACGATCTCGCGGTCCGTGAGTTCGAGCCCCGCGTCAGGCTCTGGGCTGATGGCTCGGAGCCTGGAGCCTGTTTCCGATTCTGTGTCTCCCTCTCTCTCTGCCCCTCGCCCGTTCATGCTCTCTCTCTGTCCCAAAAATAAATAAACGTTGAAAAAAAAAATAAAAAAAAAATCACAAGTGTCCTTACAGATGTGTGTTTTAAAAATGAGAGTTCAAATACTAGTAGTGGTTATCTTGGAAGGTAGAATTACGTACGAACTTTTATTTTTGCTTTCTGTTTTATTATTTTTGAAACGTACAATGAACATTTAAGATGAAAAATCTACTTTATTTTTTTTAATTTTTTTTTAAACATTTATTTATTTTTGAGACAGAGAGAGACAGAGCATGAGTCAGGGAGGGTCAGAGAGAGAGAGGGAGACACAGAATCCGAAGCAGGCTCCAGGCTCCGAGCTGTCAGCACAGAGCCCGATGCGGGGCTCGAACTCACGGACTGTGAGATCATGACCGGAGCCTAAGTCGGACAGACGCCCAACCGACTGAGCCACCCAGGCGCCCCAAAATCGACTTTATTTTTAATCATGTACTGTGTACTGTGTCCTTGACATATTTATTATTTAATAGTGGGTCAATGAAAAGAATATTTATATTTGGTTCTTAAATAGCAATAATTATATAATAGAGTAGGGGAAAATGCAAGCAAGCCTTAACGTTATTCAGCTTTAGACAAGCCACTGTTTCAACTATTTCAAAACAGGATAAATTAAAAATGAGGAGTGAGCTTGAAGAGTCATTTCAACCTATTATTTATTACTGCCAACAAGGCGACTCACAGAAGCAACAAGGTCCTGCTGGTGGGATCCCTGCCATCAACATTCATATCTACACCTTCTAACATTTTAGAAATCACTTAAATGCTCAGAGGTTTACTAAGTGGCAATATAGTGCACTCACATAAGATCTCTGGGCCTTTTTTCCCTTATGGAATTTAACAGACAATAAAACAGATTTGGATACAAAAGTATTTTAAAGAAGCAGGTTATGACCTAATCTAAAATTGAAAGCATTTATGAATAGATCCAAAGGTAATTATATCTTTCTGTACTTAGGTATTCAAAAATCCAATCTTTTTTTCTCTAAGGCTCAAAGTTCTTTACTTTTGTCACTAGTTATTTTTCATCTAAATGAAAAGTCCTCACTTTTACAATCTGTAAAAGAATGAAGTTCAGAGAAATAATCTTCAGGGTCCCTTTGAGTCTTAAAATTTTATTACTCTCTAAAAGGCCATATTAATCATTATTTTTTCTTAGTTTTGACAGGAATTAATAACTGAGAAAAGTGGTATTTTGAGCTTTATTTACAGAGTCCAGAATTACTTTTCATTACAAGAGATTCTAAGAAATATATATATTTTTATTTATCACTTCAGTGACTACATAAAAATATAGCAAGAATATTTTCACTAATAAAATCTGAAATCATTCAAAATAATAATAAAAAAAAATTAACATTGGTATTAAGTACTTTCAAGAAAATTCCAAAAACGAATAACCCACCTGATGACCTGGTTACAGTGGGCACACATTGGAGTTCGTTTCCCTGCAGGAATGTGCTCAGCTCTTTGCACTAAAGTGCCTTGGTCATGTGCCTGGGGCTGTCCCCTGGCTGAGTTGGCTGGTGCTACTGCTCCTGATGAGGCTGCACTGTTTGAGATTCTTCCACTGGAAAGTGCTAGGAATTAAGACACAGAAGAATCAGAATGAGAATAAGCCAAATATAAAGTTTTTCTAATATTCAAATAATAATATTACTTTGTAAAATCATCTATTCATATATAGCAACACAGGCCTACCTCAAGAAGCAAGAAAAATCTCAAATACACAACATAACCTTACACCTAAAGGAGCTAGAAAAAGAACAGCAAAGGAAGCCTAAAGCCAGCAGAAGAAAGGAAATAATAAAGATTAGAGCAGAAATAAATGATACAGAAACAAAACAAAACAAAAACCTAGTAGAATAGATCAATAAAACTCAGAGCTGGTTCTTTGAAGGAATTCATAAAACTGATAACCCCCTAGCCACGCTTATCAAAAAAAAGAGAAAGGACCCAAATAATAAAAATCATGAATGAGAGAGGAGAGATCATAATCAACACCACAGAAATGCAAACAATTAATAAGAGAATATTATGAAAAATTATATGCCAACAAACTGGGCAACCTGGAAGAAATAGATAAATTCCTAGAAACATAAACTATCAAAACTGAAATAGGAAGAAATAGGACATTTGAACAGACTGATAACCAGCAAAGAAATTGAATTCGCAGTAAAAAATCTCCCAAGAAACAAGTCCAGGGCCAGATGGCTTCCCAGGGAAAATCAACCAAACCTTTAAAGAGAAGTTAATTCCTATTTTTCTCAAACTGTCCCAAAAAATAGAAATGGAAGGAAAATTTTCCAACTCATTCTATGAGGCCAACATAACCTCAAAAAATTAAAAATAGAAATACCAGGGGTGCCTGCGTGGCTCAGTCAGTTAAGCGTCCAACTTCAGCTCAGGTCATGATCTCATTGTTGGTGGGTTCAAGCCCCATGTTGGGCTCTGCGCTGACAGCTCAGAGCCTGGAGTCTGCTTCTGGTTCTGTATCTCCCTCTCTCTCTGCCCCTCCCCCACTCGCACTCTGTCTTTCTCTGTCTCTTGAAAATAAATAAATGTTAAAAAAGCTATTTTAAAAACAGAAATACCATATGATCCAGTAATTCCACTATGGGGTATTAACCCAAAGAAAACAAAAACAGTAATTCAAAAATATATATGCAACCCTACGTTTTCTGTTGCATTATATACAACAGTCAAAATATGGAAGCAACATAATGTATCCATCAACAGATAAGGAAGATGTGGTAAAGATATATAATGGACTATTACTCAGCCATAAAAAGGAATTAAATCTTGCCATTTGCAACAACACGGATGGACCTAAAGTGTATTATGCTAAGTCAATAAGGCAGGAGGTTGGGGGGATGGGAGAAATAGGTGGAGGGGATTAAGAGATATAAACTTCCAGTTATAAAATAAATAAGTCACGGGGATGAGAAATACAGCATAGGGAATATAGTTAAAAGTATTGTAATAACATTTGTATGGTAACAGACGGTAATTACATTTACTATGGTAAGCATGGTATAATGTATAGAATGGTCAAAAACCACTATGTTATATACCCGAAACTAATATAACATTGTATGTCAACTATACTTGATAAAAAGTTTTAAAATAATAATAATTATTTTCAGGCAGGAAGACACACACATTCCAAGATAATGGGTTAGCTTTGGGAAAGACACAAAGGAAGTGAGTAAAATTGCAAAGGGGCTTCAATCACATCTGTAATACTGTATTAAATATTAAAGCAAAAGCAGAATTATATAAAAAAACCTATTCATTTGCTTATTCACTCACTCACATTTATGGAGACACTATGTATCAAACACTGGACTGTGACTACAGAAATGAACAGAAAAGAAAATCAAGGATTACAACACAGTGAAAGAGTCTTAAAATTTTATTACTGTCTGAAAGGCCACATTAATCGTTTTTTTTTTTTTTTTCTTAGTTTTGACAGGAATGAATAACCTAGAAAATTGGTATATTTAGCTTTATTAAGTCTGGAGTTACTTTTCATTACAAGGGATTCTAAGAAATGTGTGTGTGTGTGTGTGTGTGTGTGTGTGTGTGTGTGCGCGTTATACCTATATATATAAATACATACAAATATAAACATAAAAATAAATATATATAATGTGTTATAAGAAAAGCAGAGTTGCCTCTGCTTCCAAGAGGAGATGCAGTTAAGCTGAGCATTGACAGCAAGGTACTTCTACTCATCTAGATATCTCTGCTAATCATCAGATAGATTTAACTCCAAGTACATCAGAGGCACAATAAATATCTCAATGTGTTGCAAGATAATAAAAATAAAAATGAACTCAATGTATTACCTCTCTTCCTGTATTCTCTAAGTAGACTGTAAAGTCGGTCACCCAGTCATATAAGGTAGCTACTTAAGAACCATTCTAGGACCTTCCTCTCTCTCATCTGTGGTAATAATGGGTCCTGCTGATTTTACATCACAAGTACTTCTTGATTTTGCCCGTCATCACCCATTCCGACAATACTGTCCTGGTTTAGGTCCTAAATCTCTCCCACCTTGCTGGTCGCCAAAATGTCTTATCCTTAAATGCATCCTCCCAACTGCCACCAAGGACTGAAATCTTATCAGGTCACAACTCTGATACACCACTTCAAGAATCTCCTTCTTCTCTGACCACTGATGTAGTCCATGCTTCTAAGCACTGCATTCAGAGCCCTCCAAGGGCTCTCTGCCTGCCCCACAGTCTCACTGCTCACCACCCTCTGCCTCAGTCTTCAGGCTGCAGCAACGCCCAATGCCTCAAGTTTTCTTATAAGTCCATCTATGCACAGGCTGTCTTCACTGTCCTTTCTCTCCCCTTCTCTCTATTTACCTAGTAACCACTACATAGCATTTAAGATTCAACCCAGAAGTCAACTGCTCTAAAAATCTTCCCTGAAGTACCTCTCCCCACTGCCCATGCCACATAATCCAAATTAAATGTTTCTCTTTCACATTCCCATAATTTTCTGTGAATAACTTTATTACTGTTTCTACTTCACATATCTGTGCCTCTTCCTCCCCAACTAAAAAGCAAGCTCCCTGAGGGCAGGAACTATGCCTTATTCCTCAGCCTAGGAGCTAATATGGTGTCTGGAATGAATGAACAAATGAATCAATGAATGAACTGGAATCAATACATAACTGAATGGGGTGCCTGGGTGACTCGGTCAGTTGAGCGTCCAACTTTGGCTCAGGTCATGATCTCACGGTTCATGAGTTTAAGCCCCACATTGGGCTCTCTGCTGTTAACGTAGAGCCTGCTTTGGATCCTCTGTATCCCTCTCTCTGTCCCTCCCCGACTCGTGCACACATGCTCTCTCTCTCAAAATAAATAAACATTTAAAAAACATAAACGAATGTAAAAACTGTGACAACCTGAAACCAACAGGAGGGCTGCTCCTTACCCACAGGCAATTACGATGTAGTGGAAAAGACATATATTCAAAAAACATTTAAAAGGACTAACTCTTATTTATAATAAATAATAATATAAATTTACTGCATGTGTGTGTATTGACAGGATTCATTTTACAGCTGTGGTTTTAACTGGTAAGATTAATTGGGCTAATTGAAAGAATAACTCTCCCTTACCAGAATAAAGCCTGTTTGCAATGATGGGCAATTACAGATTCAGAAACCCAGCTTTTATAAACACATAGCACATCTACAGGGCTCTCTGCCTGGCACTTGAGCCGTGAAATGGCATTTTACAGACCAGTGAGCTTTACCATTGCCCTTGTTTCAAGTGACTCAACTGGGCTAGGAAAATGTTTTCACTCCCTTAGATTCACGCTTCCTCGTATAGAAATGGGAAAGAATATTACTGTGTACATTCTTCTTCCTTGTTACCGCATTTACTTGCACAGCACAACATGCTCCTCTGTGCGTCTTCCATTTCTGTATCCAGACCTGATTTCTCTTAGAGCAACAGATAAGCATTTTCAATGCCAATTCCTGTTCTTGTCTTTAAATTCAAGATATGAAAAATGGATTTCATCTTTTTGCACACATTACCTCAGAACTCCTTCCTGTATGTCTGAATTCTGCCACTTAGTGAGGCACGGCGCTCTGTCTCCTATGTGCCTGACAGTCCGCAGACCCTAACAACTGTTCTGCTGTAAATGTTTCCAAGGTCTGTCCCTTCTTTTTAATCCAACCCATGATCTGTCATTTGAGTCCTGGTCTTGAATCTCTAAAGTCTGGACAACTGCAAGTCTCCTAACCATTCTCTCTGCTGCCAATTTCTTTCCAACCTTTTCTGCTGGATTATTTTCCCAAATACACTACTCTCATCATGGTTTCTTGCTTATTCAGTCTTGACAGTCCAGTCCCTCAAGGAGCTCACTCCGGTCTTCTTTATGACCTTGTCTTTTATGCTCACTCACATCCCTGCCATCACCCTACTCTATTATAGTTACTTAATATTTAACTTGTGCCATCACTATTTGAAGGCACTCTTGTCAAATCCTTATAACAGCTCTATGATTCAGGCAAGATTAGCACCACTTATTTTTATTCTGAGGCAAAGAATGGTAAGAGACTGGTCCAAGGCCACACAGCAAATAAAGGGCAATCCTGAACCTAGGCGGTTTGGCTCCAGAGTCTGTGTTCTTAACCACTATGCTATAGTTTACTCACTGTCCCTTGAACATGTCAGGTTAGGCCCTGCCTCTATGACCATTAGCCAATGAAGTGTCCCTTTCTCCAGTACCACTCATACTTTTCTCCTTCTACAAGGCTCATGGAAGTTCCATTCCCTGAGCTCCCTGCCACCACCCCATCTGCCCTGAAGATCCCAGCTAGCAGTGTCCTTGCTCTTTTTTTTTTTTTTTTTTTGAGAGAGAGACAGAGAGAGTATGAGCAGAAGAGGGGCAGAGAGAGAGACAGTGAGAAAGAATCCCAAGCAGGCTCCATCCTGAACACAGAACCTGATGCAGAGCTTGAACCTACAACCATGAGACCATGACCTGAGCCAAAATCAAGAGTCAGACACTTAACCAACTGAGCCACCCAGGCACCCTTCTTGCTCCTCTCAACATCCACAACACCCCTGCCTGCATAATTTGTTTATCAACATCTTATATCCTTACAACCTTCCTAAGGCAATGATAAACTTTTTTTTAATGTTTGTTTATTTTTGGGAGACAGAGTGAGACAGAGTGCGAGCAGGGGAGGGACAGAGAGACACGGAGACACAGAATCTGAAGCAGGCTCCAGGCTCCGAGCTGTCAGCACAGAGCTCCACATGGGGCTCAAACCCACGAACTGCCAAGATCATGACCTGAGACAAAGTCAACGCTCAACCGACTGAGCCACCCAGGGGGCCCCCTGTAATGATAAACTTTTAAACAAAGAGGACAAACTATGTAATTCTCTCTACCCGCTATCAGAAAACAGCCTCACAAAGAGAAGGCAAAAAAAAAAAAAAAAAAAAAAAATTAACATTTAATCATGCAAAAGAAAAAAGGGAAGGTTCCAAATCACTTTCATTTTGCCTTTTTAAAGAGCAATATTGAGACGGATATTTTTAAAATGCGGATCAGGGTCAGGATTTCAAACAGTGGGAAAGTTACCAATTGAAAAATCTGAAAATCAGACCTCAAAGAGAGTGAAACCCTTTCATCTACCATATGCCTTTATTTTATCACATTATCTATGCATAAGCCCTAAAGTACTGAGTCATTGGGACATTTTTAGCAATAAAAGAGTGTAGTTAATTCTCCATCCATCAGTCATTGTAAAATGGGACATAATCCACCTGGCCCATGCCTCAAGGAGAAGGTACATGGGAAACTAGCTTATTTAACATGAGAAGCCATTCTTAAACATGAAACATGTGACTGTGTCTTCAACACATGTAATAAGCCCTAAGCTCACTTCTGTTCCTTGCTTGGGAAGAAAAGCCTTGTTTTCTGTTACTGCCCCATTTTAACCACTTTGGATAAGACAGAAATTCTCACACCTCCGTTTTGTTGCTGTGTTGCTAGCACACTGGCCCGCACACAAAGCTACACAAGCCCTGTTAATTACCAAGCCGCGAACATTTCCAAGGCATAGTTATTTCCCGTATGAATAAAGTGATGTTTCACTTCTTCAGACTGAATTTCTCACTACTTTAGCACAGTAATGGGCAACTTTTGTGCCATCAAGTGCCAAGCCCCTGGCCTCTGCTCACTTGGCTTAATGGGGAGAGGGAGGTGTAAGAAGGTGAGGTCTTCCAACAGGGAAGGCACCATGAAATGAGCCTTGTTTCCTTAATAATTCTGCAGAGAACTGCACTACTATGCAGGGAAAAACGATCTTCCATGGGTGGTACAGAGACCAAAACACTTCACATTTATTGAACCTGTCATGAAAATCATGTTTATGTAGAAAAAAATATACATCTCTTTAGAGATAGTAGTTTAAAGATGACAATCTACTTATTTGTAATAAAAACAACTATTTCTTTTAAGTTTTAATAGAGCTATTAAATAGGACCATTAAATTAGCCCCATTTCATAATCTATGAATCTAAGTCACAAAAATTTTAAGTGACTTAAACTGAATAATGAATGAGTCAATAAAGTGTCATCCTGAGAACATTAGAAAGAAGTTAGTTCTTGACTCAAGTTTTCCTTTTTAACTTTAATCTTGAGCAACTTCCATAAAATTTGGCTTCTTTGTGGCTAATCTCTACCCCATTGGGGACATGTTGGAAAATTAATTTTTATTCTTTTATATAAAGTACATTTCAGCACCACAAAACTCATCTAGAAATTTAAAGCCACTAGCTACTCTCCAAACGAACAGTGTATCTTATTAACTTTAGAATGGTTATTGATGAGTCATCTGAAGGTTTAGAACAACATACATTCAATACCTATTTGCTGAATTGCTAGTGTTTCAAATATTTGTCATATTTGTCATATATTGAAGTATTCTAAGAGGCAATACATTTTTAAAAAGCAAACAGATCCCTGACTTACTAAACATGAAATTTAAAGTCATCTCTTTTGGACTGCAGACTATAAACTGCAGATAAAGAATTTTAAAAAATGGAACCACACAATATTCATTAATTTAGGTAGGACACTTACCTCCTGTTGTTAGGGAAATCTTTGTGATATACCATTTGAATTTTTTTTTAAATGTTTATTTATTTTTGACAGCGAGAGAGAGAGAGAGAGAGAGAGAGCATGAGCAGGGGAGGGGCAGAGAGAGGGAGACACAGAATCCGAAGCAGGCTCCAGGCTCTGAGCTGTTGGCACAGAGACCAACGTGGGGCTCGAACTCACAGACTGTGAGATCATGACCTGAGCTGAAGTCGGATGCTCAACCGACTGAGCCACCCAGGTGCCCCATGTGATATACCATTTGAAAACATAAAGTAAAAATTCTCCACTCGAGGGGCGCCTGGGTGGCTCAGTCAGTTAAGTGTCTGACTTCGGTTTGAGGTCATGATCTCACGGTTTGTGAGTTTGAGCCTCGTGTCTGGCTCTGTGCTGACAGCTCAGAGCCTGGAGCCTGCTTCAGATTCTGTGTCTCCCTCTCTCTCTGCCCCTCCCCCAATTGTGCTCTTTCTCTCTCAAAATTAAACGTTAAAAATTTTGTTTAAATTCTCCACTCTAGAAAGATCTTAATCACATTATTTCCCAAGCAGGTGATTCAGGTTTGTATTATTTGGCAAATTAGTTAACGTAAGTTTTAAGCAATCTTATATAATTATAATATACACAATGTTGGTTATATGTAATATTAAAATAATTATATAAATATATAATATAAAATACTATATACTATAGTATACTATAGTATATAGTATTGTACTATACTATAATTATTTACTGTGTGCTTCAAAAATAGCTGACCTCACTAAAAGACACCTGTTTGTATAAATAGCTTTTGGAGAAAAAGCAGAGATTAAGAGCAAAAGAACCCATGGTAGTACAATGTATGAATTCTCTGAAATCAGATGTTACCTAACTGTATAAAAAAGTGGGGTATTTGATATTTTTGCTTTCTACTCCTGCTCAAAAAAGGCTGTTAACTCTAAACCAATACATTTTTTTAATGTTTTATTTTTTTATGTTTGAGACAGAGGGCACAAGTGGGGGAGGTACAGAGACAAGAAGGGGACAGAGGATCTGAAGCAGGCTCTGCACTGACAACATCGAGCCCTATGTGGAGCTCTAACCCATGGACTGCGAGATCATGACCTGAGCGGAAGTCCGACACTCAACTGAGCTGAGCCACCCAGGGGTCCCTACACCAATCCATTTTTAAAAAATAGTAGTGAAGGTTATAATGTATACATTAAACACCTGGCCAGACTGTACTCAGATAGGAATGAAATTCATCAGTTGCCTCTTTTGGTTCAAGTCAAATTATTCAACTAATAGTAAAATATTCTTATTACTGACATGCAATAGGTGAAAAAATACTGTATTATGTCAAACCTTACTTGGAAACTTAACACAAGTCAGTGGGGGGTAGGGGGATGATATCTCAAAAAAAAAAAAAACTCAAAAAATCTCAAAAAATAAACAGAGGTATTTAATGTCTTCTAAGGTAGGTTACTCTTACTAGATGTTGTGCTTTTGAATTGCTGAAAATATCATTCATTAGAAGAGCAAGTTTGGTGTTAGGAGATGAACTGCTCATCAAAGTATGAGAAAAACATAACCTGATGATTTCTTACCACCTTCATAGTATATCCTTGGTCCAAGCCACCAACATCTCTTGCTTGGCTTAACGGTAGTCACTGCTTATAGAGATGTAGCTTTGACTCTTGATAACAATACAGAGGCCAGAAAAAAACTAAGCCAGACCATGCTACTCCTTTGCTCAAAACCCTCCAATTTGAGCTCCCTTCTAATCAATGGTCATACAGAATCAGATTCCTGCTCCCTCTCTGAATTACCACTCTCCCTTTGCCCATTACATACAAGGCACACTGGCTTCCTTATGGTTTCTCTAAATGGCCAGCATTCTTCTCTGATTCAGGGCCTTTGTACTTTCTCTTCTCTCCTTCTGGAAATATTTTCCAGCTGTTTGCATGGCTTGCTCCTCACTTCCTGCCGGTTTTCTGTTCAAAGGCCATTTTATCAATGTGGCTCTCTCTCACTATCCTATATGAAGGGGCAACCTGCTACCCACAATCCAGCATTCCCTATACTCACTAACTGGTTTATCTTTCTCCATAGTGTTCATCCCCATTTAACATATTTTATATTCTTTTTATTGTTTTCTTATTTTCTGTCTCTTCAGACCTTAAGGCCAGGGACACTATTTTATTCATTGAAACACCTCTAGCATCTAGAACAGTCCCTGGCATATTGCTTAATATATCTTTGTTTAGAGAATCAATGACTCCAGTACCAAAATTATCATCTTCCCGCTAAAAGGAACCAGACTCCTTAAAAAAAACTGCTAAGTATAGAATTGGGGCAGAAAATAAACAAGGGAAGTCTAGAATATCTTCTCATATTAGCAAGGAAGGAAGCTATCAAAGACTACCAGAGTGGTATCAAAGGGACTTCAAAGAAGTAGATGAGACAGTTTGAGCATTAATAAAGATAATAACCATGGACTACAATACTTCAAATATGTTTAACCCCATGAGCTCACAATGATTTCTGAAATTAGAAAAAAAATAGCATTAATCATCTTTAGAGGATGCTAAGGAAACAATTACTTTAAAAAACAGTAAAATTTAATAAAGAAAAAGAACCAAACGTTAACAATTTATCAGTCTGTAACTGATACATTTCATTTATATGCCATTCATTCCCCTGCCATTTCTGAACCATTCTGAAGCAAATGCAACATCTATCACGTCATTGATAATATTTCAATATCATCCCTAAAAGAACACTCTTTTTAAAAACCTAACCATAGGGGCGCCTGGGTGGCGCAGTCGGTTAAGCGTCCGACTTCAGCCAGGTCACGATCTCGCCGTCCGTGAGTTCGAGCCCCGCGTCAGGCTCTGGGCTGATGGCTCAGAGCCTGGAGCCTGTTTCCAATTCTGTGTCTCCCTCTCTCTCTGCCCCTCCCCCGTACATGCTCTGTCTCTCTCTGTCCCAAAAATAAATAAACGTTGAAAAAAAAAAATAAAATTTAAAAAAAAAAATAAAAAAAAAAAAATAAAAACCTAACCATAATTCAATTATCACACCTAAAATAAAAATTTTGTTATCATCAAATAACCAATTTTCAATTTCTCCTGTTAATCCCTGTATTAGTTGTCTCTTGCTTATTATATATAACAGCTTGTTGGCTAAAAACAACACAAGTATATTGCTTTACAGTTTTCCCACATGGATGTTACTGAGCAAATCAAAGTGTTGTTAGGGCTGTTTCCAGGGGCGCCTGGGTGGCTCAGTTGGTTGAGCACCTGACTTCGGCTCAGGTCATGATCTTGCAGTCTGTGAGTTTAAGCCCCGCGTCAGGCTCTGTGCTGACAGCTCAGAACCTGGAGCCTCCTTCAGATTCTGTGTCTCCTTCTCTCTCTGCCCCCACCCCTCCACTCTCTGTCTCTGTCTCTCAAAAATAAGTAAACATTAAAAAAAAAAAAAAGTGTTGTCAGGGATGTTTCCTTCTGGAGGTTCTAGAGAAAATTCATTTTTTTTGCCTTTTCAAGCGTCTAGAGGCTGCCCAAATCCAGGGCTTCATGGCCCTCTTCTGCCACCTCAAAGCCAGCAACAAGCCTTGCATTACTTTATTCCCCTCTTTTCTGCTTTCCTCTTCCAGTTTTAAAGACCCTTGTGATTACACTGGGCTCCCTAGGATAATGCAGGATAGTAGTCCTATTTGAAGGTCAGCTGATAGTGACTGTAAGCCCTTCTGCATCCCTAGTTCACCAATGATATGCAATATAACAGATTCATAGGTTCTGGGTATTAAGGACATGGTCATCTTTCGACATTTGGGGGTGGGAGGTGGGGAGCATTATTTTGCCTACAACACACACCCCAACACAGTATTAACCAGGATCCAAATAAGGTCTGCTTATTTGGTTTGTCTTTTAAATTGCTTTTAATCTATAATCCCTTTCATTGTCTCATCCCTTTCAATATACATGTAGAAGAAACCACATCTCTAGTTATATATATATATATATATATATACATATATATATATGTATATATATATATATATACATATATATGTGTGTGTGTACTGAACTTTCCTTTCTATAGTAAAAACTTAAAGATTTTACACATACTAAACTGAATTATTTCATTTTTACATTATGAGGTATTATTATTACATTAAAAAACATTTTTTAACGTTTATTCATTTTTGAGAGACAGAGACAGAGTGCAAGCAGGGGACGACAGAGAGAGAGGGAGACAGAGAATCCAAAGCAGACTCCAGGATCCGAGCTGTCAGCACAGAGCCTGATGCGGGGCTCGAACTCACGAACCCTGAGATCATGACCTGAGCCAAAATCGGACACTTAACCGACTGAGCCACCCAGGCGCCCCTTGTTATTACTTTTTAATAGGCCAAGAATATAAAGGTCAGGAAGGATAAGTGACTTACCTAAGGACATATAGGGCAATAAAAGGAGGGAAATGTTTTTTTAACAACTACTACGTACCAAGTAATTTGCTAGGCTTTACCAACATGAGTGAGACAGACATAATTTCTGCCCTCATGAAGTTTAAAGAAGGTTACAGACCAGTAAACAGTCAATTGTTATAGTGGGATAAGTGCTAGAATGATGGAAAGATAATGAATGTAATTATAGATCTTCATTTAGTCGAGTGTATACTGAGAACGTAACACCGTGGCAGGCACTGTGTTATGCATGGGTACACAGGAGGGGACAAAACATGAATAATCCTAGGCCTCAAGGAGCTCATAGCTTTTTCTTTTTTCTTTCTTTTTTTTTTTTTTTTTTTTTTTTTAGCTGGAGGTGCCTGTGTTTCATCTCAGTACTGACAGTCTATTGAATATATGAACTCAGGAAAAAGATCTGAGCTAGAAGAATTGATTCAAGAGTCATTAGCATATTGATGACATTTGAGGCTGTGGGAGTTAATGAGATTGTTCAGGGAAAGTGAGCGTGAAAACAGAAGAGCTCCTAAGGGTAAGGCAAATAACATATGTACTCTGGGAACACAGCGGAAGGTAGGCGAAAAACCAGGAGACTGCATCACATAAGCCAAATGAGGAAAGTGGACCATTTGGGATCTAAAACCATTTTTGTCTGACTCCAAAACCTATGTACCCTATAGATTCATTCATCAAATATTTATTATGTGCCTACAGTGTCAAATTCTTTGCCAGTTACTGCCTTGACCTATGAAAAATATGAAGGCAGATCTCCTCAAATGTGGTCTAAACCTGGACGTTCTCATTTCTGGAGCAGTTTAGAAGGAGGGGATAGTGATAACTGAGATGATTAACTTCTGCTACTTTAATTTCCTTAATGAGCCTGCCAGAATAAATTTAGGAATAATGTACAAAAGCATTGTTTTTTATTTGCCCCAGTATGCCTAACAGCTTAGATTACCACTTTTAAGCCATTCATGTATTCTATAAAAAATGAGTTTCCAACAGAGATCTAACTTATTTTCCCTAAACCTAGCTGCCCATGCTTTTCAGCCATTGTAATTAGTGGCCGCAAAGTTCTTGAAATAAAACCTAGAAAATCTTGAAATAAAAGGCTAGATTCTTCATGTTCTGAGAAACATTGAAGAAGATTTATTTAACTGCTTCAGAAAGGAAAAATAAAATTATAGATCTAGTACATTTGCTAAAGAGAAACAGGTTTGAAGCAACTGAATGTTAAATTCACTTTTTGTTGTACAAACTCTAAATTGGTGTGGATATTTCACCTACTACATTTGAATTAAGATAAAGCAGCAGAGAATGTCATGGCAATAAATCTAGGAATAACCAGAAAAAAATATTTTTTAAATCTTGTAATATTTCATTGTTATTGAGTCTGAAATAAGGCTGCTATCAAGAATACTAATGTTCCCTCCCCAAAGAAAAAAGACAAATGTTTACAGCCCCAACGACACAGAAGTCATATGTGAGGTTTTATGGTGTGAAAAACAACTGGCTCGAATGCAAAGGGTATTCCAGTTATAAACACTGAGGCTAATGTTGTACTCATATAAATAACTGGGCCACATCAAAGTGACATTCTGGCACTCCTGGGGAGATAAAGTATTGTAATTCAACATCTCCGAGAATTTGTTCACAAAGGTATGGTAGAAATTTTACACATACTAAATCGGGTAGCAATGATGGCAACACGCTTGCATATGACCGTGCACAGCAAGTGCTTTCTTCTCTGCCCCTCCCCCAACCATATCAAACAGATGGCGGCCAAGAGAAGCAGAGAATCCGTGCATTTCATCTGTCAAGCTCCTTATGTTGGAAGCATAAGCAACAGTCTACTACTACTCTTCATTACCCAGGCATGAAATCATATCCAGTAGAAATAGAAAAGGTTTAAAATTAAGCCAAGATCTAGGATCAGAGCAAAGTACATTTTAGAGAGGCCTGTGCAAATTTTATTAAACGGAATCAAGGATTTTTTTATTCAATGATTAAAAGCAAAGTTGACAGATTAAACTATTATCGTTTCTCTAAGCAGTGGAGAATGCTGGTATGTATTCTTTATGCTGCCATAAAGAATTGGAACAGGTGCGCCCAAGGCCAAGTATCAAATATTTCCGCAACTTCAGGAGGTTAGTTTCTTCCATTAGCAACAGGCCTTTCAACTCTAAGAACCCAGATTAAACTGGATCTAGAGTGTCTTAATTAAAGTGAGTGTGGGGACTGGATTAGGTTCAGTTCTCTTCTTTCTTAATTTGTTGCATCACACATCATTAAAATTTGGGATATATGCAACTTGCCTTTTTCTCCCAACTAGCTGACCTTACACAGAAAACTTCCATTTGTTCAGAGTGACAAGTAAAAGAAACCCAGTGTGTACCTCACAGATAAAGATATGAGATCTTAAAATATCTGGTTTTGCCACCATTCAATTAAAAATCAACATTTCATTTATCGGTCATACAGAGTATTTTCTAAATAATTTCAGTATCACTGTTAAAATTTCTAATTTTACAATGGGAAGCTAAATCCTGCTCTAACTGTGGGTGGTCAATGTGTTTCACAGTAAAAAAGAGGCAGGGGAGGTGGGAGGGAGGGGGAGGAGAATAAAAAGAAACAAAAAAGAAAAACTCAGATAAATTATTAAAAACAAAAACAAAAATCTGAGGCATCATTCACAACCTCAGAAATACTCAAGAGGATCACCTCTGCATGAGGTGAACTCATACAGAATCTAAGCTAAGAATTTATTTCAAATATTAAATTTTTAAAATTTTGCTTATATTTCAATGAGAAAACTATAAAGGACATATATTAAAAAATTACTTATACTCATATTATACTTAGAGTTTTGACATATCTTATTTCCAAAGTAACATGAAACCCAAACAGGCTTGGCTTTTACCATTTTCCCACTAATTGTCACCCATTTATACAAGTGAGAAAGCAGCCTAGTCTCAGTCAGAAATAAAGGAGAAAGGTAGCTCAGGTTTGAGTTGCTCATATAAATAGAATTCTTTTAATGTAGGCAAAAAACCCCACAAAAAAACAAAAAACAAAAACAACAACAAAAAAAACAAAACCTGAAGCAGAAAGGGGACTAAAAGTTAACGAGCGTTCCTCATGTCAAATATCAACAATGTCTCTCATGATGAATACAAGTTACTGGAAAATTGAAAACTTGGGATACTCCTTACATTTCTTTTACTACTACTAATTCTCTAAGACAGCTCTCTCAATTAAAACCATTAAGTCACGATCTCACGGTCCGTGAGTTCGAGCCCCGCGTCGGGCTCTGTGCTGACTGCTCAGAGCCTGGAGCCTGTTTCCGATTCTGTGTCTCCCTCTCTCTCTGCCCCTCCCCCGTTCATGCTCTGTCTCTCTCTGTCCCAAAAATAAATAAACATTGAAAAAAAAAAAATTAAAAAAAAAAAAAAAAGCTTTTAAAAGCTATTTTATGCTGGAGGAAGCCATACATCTGGCGTAATGTTAAGATATACTCGGGCTCCTTGTTCTGCTAATTTCTAGCTCCATAAACACAGAAATGTGTTAAGTTTCCTCACCTGTAAAACAGCAACTACCTCAAAATGTGAGAGGCTTGAATGTGATGGTGTAAGTAAAATGTTTACTTAATTTTCTTGAATGTGTAAGAAATGCTTCACAAATATCAATTACACTCTGACATAAGATCTTACCTGTTTTTTTTTATTTTTTTTTTTTAACATTTATTTTTGAGACAGAGAGAGAGACAGAGCATGAACAGGGGAGGAGCAGAGAGAGGGAGACACAGAATCGGAAGCAGGCTCCAGGCTCTGAGCCATCAGCCCAGAGCCCCACACGGGGCTCGAACTCACGGACCGCGAGATCGCGAGATCGTGACCTGAGCTGAAGTCGGGACGCCCAACTGACTGAGCCACCCAGGCGCCCCAGATCTTACCTGTTTTAAAAAATAAGGTACCAACTCATTCAAAAACTACTTAGAGACCACACACAATGTTTTAGATCTAGGAACTCTTTGGGTATAGAAGATACACCCAAGAATAAGATGCTTGCCCCAAAGAGTTTTATCTTCTCTCAGGTGATGTTCACAAACAGGCAACAGAGTGCCTTCGGATTAGAGTTGTCAAGGGTGCTCACGACTCTGAGAAAAGTTTGCATCTATTGTACAGAATCATCAAGCATAATTTTTCTTATTCTTATGGTTTAACCCTAGGTTTGGCAATTTTTTTCTGTAACTGGCCAGAGAGTAAATATTTTAGGTTTTGTGGGATGTAAGGTTTATTTGGCAGCTACTCAATTATGCCATTGCAGCAGGGAAGGAGCCACAGACATCATGTAACAAATGTAAACAAATGAGCCTGGCAGTGCTCCAATAAAACTTTATTATAAAAACAGGTGGTAGGCCAGAGGTGACCAAGGTCATAGTTTGCCAACCTCTGGTTTAAACTGCATGCATCAATTAATGAGGAATAATAATTCTTCTTAAAAAATTTTTTTTAATGTTTATTTATTTTTGAGAGAGAGAGAGACAGACAGCATGAGTGGGGGAGGGGCAGAGAACGAGGGAGACACAGAATCCAAAGCTGGCTCCGAGCTGTCAGCACAGAGCCCGACGCGGGGCTCGAACCCACAAACTGTGAGATCATGACCCGAGCCGAAGTCCTACGCTTAACCGAGAAATAATTCTTAATGAAAATCATATATGAATAAATCCAGGTGTCTTCCCTTAGAAAAGATTTAATATTTTAATCTCAGGATGAAGGAAAAATGGGGAGAAAGAAGAGCTTTCACAACTGTGCTCTTGCGTCAGCACAGGAAAGCTTCCAACACAGAAATAAATTCCAGTTTACGGGGGGAAAAAAAGGCAGTTAATGGTTGTTACTTTTATTTTTTCCTGAGAATCGTGATTCTAAACCAAAATCTACATGTTATATAAAAAGACAAAGCATATTTTACATGCTTCACACCACAGCTTTGACAATGGACAGCTCCAGTCAGGCCTTTACGGCAAGTGGACTGTTTAGTTTAATGATGTCGAAATGCAGGGGAGCAGATGGCAGTAAAACATTATTAGAAGAGATGAAACATATGCAACTGGTAGCAGTTTACTTATTCATATAAAAATTTTTAAATGGAACCAATAAATCTATCCATCTTAGCTAAGCAAATCTAGTTATCTCGATTTATTACTGTAACGTAAAGCCTACAATGAAATTTGGGATGGTTGTAGAAACAGTAATTTCCTTTCTCACCCCTATCTTCTTTAGACTTCAAATAAAAGATAGAATTTATATCCACTTATAACTGAGATGCACATCATTCAATCTGTGATCTAATCAGATCTCATAAATATATCTGAGTCTTCCTTGAAAAAAAAAAAAAAAAAGAATACATCAGATCTCTCCAAAGCTCTGTCCATAATGAATAAATAAGCTTTTCTTTATTGCTAAAATGTAGCACACAATAGAGGGAGGGTATGATAAAGGGTCATTTAACTAGAATCTTAGATAAATTTTGAAAATGAAGTTTAGAAACAAAGAAAATGCTACTTGAAACAGTCCTTAGAAGTTGCTAGTCACCTGGTTTATCCTCCCAATGCAAACAATACTCCTTTCTGCACTATCCCATAGAGAGTTAGTCTTCCTTAAATATAGTCATTGATACTATCTTGTGATAACAAGAAAATACACTAGTCAAAATAACTAGGTCCAAATCACTATGGGGCTCTGAACAATTCCTTTGACTTCTTTCAGACTCTGTTACCTCATTGGTAAAATGATGCTCATTTAAAATTTTAATGACATTATCTTATTGCACACTCTGAGTGAAAAGATACTTAACTGAAAGTATTATAGAAAATAGTTATTGCTACTAATCAATGATATGCACAATTTTTCTGTTAAGCAAGGTTTTTTTGCTCCCTTCATGACTATTATATTCCTGAGTTCCAAGTGCCCGAATGGGGATGGTGAGTATTCCCCATGAAAGGATGTAACAGAAGCTAAAATTAACTAAATATTCATTTTGAAAAGTACATTTGTGTCTTTTTCCCTTTTGCATTTGACCAAAAGAAATTGACTGTGTCCCTAAAAGACCTTCAAATGATCCTAACTTTTCTATTTACAGCTTACTTAAACTATGCTTCTTCAAAACATAATTCATGTTTTCAAAAAGAAATCACCAATTTTGATAAATTTCATCGTAAGTTAAAAGCCCTTGCTTTTTGCCACATATACTAAAACTGTTTCGGAAAAAAAAAAGCAATCCACTAGTAAAAGGCTTATATACATATAATCTGATAACATTTGTTCAATAAGGAGAATCAGAGATTCCAAATGTCTAATATTAAATGATAGAATACTACTAGTGTATGGAGTATGTCACCATCAACTAAATGCCTTTCCTTTCCTCAGTTCTATAGAATGTCTGCCTCCATGGACACATTTAACAATAAAAGTAAAAAAAGAAATCCAGTAATTTCTTGCCAACATCAGGGAACATAAGAATAAACAGGGAGTTGTGTGTACATACAAAAAGACAGCACTGAGATGGTATCATTCCAGCAAGCTTCAAGCGCTGCTAATGAAAACAGCAAAAGGAAAAATTTCAGCACATCTAGATGATACTAACTACTGTAAAAGAAAACACAACAAAGCTTTTAATTTTCATTGGCTTTATGAAATAAGGCCAGTTTCCTACAGAAAACAGTGATTATAGTATTAGCCAATATTGTATAGCTAAATGATTTTCTGAATAAGAAATTATGTTATTTATTAAATACTTACAATAGTGTTAATACCTTGAAGTACCATCACAAACGCTCTTAAAAGCTACGTATTTTGGGGCACCTGGGTGGCTCAGTCAGTTGAGCGTCTGACTTCGGCTCAGGTCATGATTTCACGGTTCGTGAGTTCGAGTCCCGCATCTGGCTTGCTGCTGTAAGTGCAGAGCCTGCTTCAGACCCTCTATCTTCCTCTCTCTCTGCCCCTCCCCAGCTCATTCTTGCTCTCTCTTTCTCAAAAATAAATACACATTTTTTTAAAAAAGTTATATATTTTCGAAGTGGAAAAGAAGAAAAAAAACCTGTAATAAGTGGGAAAAAAATTTAAGCATATCTATGGACTTAAAGCTTTCTGAACTACATACAAATAACAACATGAGTACTAAATTTTTGACTGGTAGGGCTCTATAGGATTCTTCTTCTTTTGTCTTGTAAGAAAACCTTTTCCATCTCATAATGTTTATTTCCATGACAACACACATAGCACAAGTCCTTCCAGAAAGGCAAGCAGTGCAATGCCAAAGCTACCAACCTCATGATTGCAACTATAAAGAATTGAAAGAGAGTCAACATTTAGAAAATGATGGGGAAATCAATGTACTTGCCTAAGGAAATGCTGCAAAAATAGACTAGTTATGTTTAACTTATTTCTCAAGTACAAGATACAACCCAGATTTATATTTTGTAACTAGACACATTAAAAAAAAAACCCAAAAACTAGAGACATATTCAATCAATTTTCTGTGCCATAATCTGACTTACTCAAAGCCAAGTATAGTTTCTCTAAGCCAAATACAATCCCTACCAGTGTTTCAAAGTTGTTTTTTAAAATATTTATTTATTTATTTTTGAGAGAAAGAGAGGGAGGGAGGGAGGGAGGGTAGGGCAGAGACAGACAGACAGAGAGAATTCTAAGCAGTCTCTGTGCCGTCAGCATGGAGCCCAACACAAACTGTGAGACGATGACCTGAGTCGAAATCAAGAGTCGGATGCTTAACTGATTGAGCCACACAGGCACCTCCCCTACCAGTGTTTTAATACAGGATAAATGCTCTAAAGGGAATAAAGCTCCCTGAAGAGCAATGGTTAGAACTTGCCTCCCATCAGGTTAAAGTGTTAAACTGCATTCTCTTGCCCTTGGAATTCTCTTCATTCCCATTCCCACTGCCCAGGGTAATATTCATTATCAGCATCTCTATCCTGGATTATCTCAACAACCTCTTTAGTCACCAGGACTCCAATCTTAATCTCCACACTGAGGTCATAATGAGCTTTTAAACCCATTAACACTATTAATGATCTTTTAATGATTGCAAATCTGATGGTCACTTTCCAGTTTACAAATCTTTTAAGGGCTTCCTTTCTGCATCAATCCCCAGTCTTACTTTCAAAGCCCTTTTCTGACCAGACCCCCACTAGCCCATCCAACTTTCTTTCTGGCCACTATCTAGACTGAATGACTTGAGCCAAGTTCTCCGAGAGCTTCTGCAAACGTTGCTCCCTCTCCAACTTGGCCTCTTCCTAAAAATATTCAAGGGGCACTGCTATGTGATACGATTTTGCTTTAGGCATAAACATGAACACCTTATTCTTGCATAAAATATGACTCCACTATAAACTAATATAAACAAATATTGTATCTCAAGATTGTACCATTGGAACTTTACTGGTATCTTTCTTCCCTCTCCATTAAGACCTCCTTGTCTGATCTGGAACTTGTAATCTGACTTAACTGTTTGTTCCTTTTTTTGCTAATTTCTATTATTTACTGGTGCTTTGCATCCAAGTTAATTTGTCCACCTTGATAAAATGAACAACTATGCCTAATATTTCCTCTGCATTCCACTGCTTGGTTCCTTATAGGCCATATATTCCCATATTTTTTTAAGAAAACAGGGCTTCAGATCTATTACTAATTTTTTAGTTACTGGAAATAAATAATACAGTACTAGTTATAGTACTGTATACACACAACTCTAAAGTCTTAATGGCAGTTTAATGCTTCAAGGAGAGTGGAGTCCTCTGCTCCCTGGGCATATGTGTAGTTTTTAATGGCAGCTTTGGCAGACAGCACGTCCACCTTTGCTCAACGACTAGTGGGAATTTCAAGTCTGGTAGGAGGAAAGAACAACGTCCTGTGAATTCCTCAAAATATACGAAGAAGATGTTCAAAATAAGACAAACCGACCTATCCACCCACTCACCTACTCAGCCACTGACATTTACCAAAGGCCTAGGAACTGTGCTGGGTATTGTTTAGGTACTGTACAACAAAGAGTAGTAAGACTTGGTCCCTGTCCTTAAGGGGATCTAAAAACAGTGGTAAAAGACACATATGTAAACAATTACAATGAATATGATGGATGCTATAATAAAGCCATCATCAACATTTTGTAGGGACAGAGAGAAAGAATAGCCAATTATTCAGAGGGCTCAGGAAAGGTTCACAAAGGAGATAACATCTGGTCTCAAAGAGTGAAGAGAAATTTTTCAGGGGTAGAAGAGTGGAAAAGCATTTAAATAAAAGGAGCAGCTTTACCAAGTACAGAGGTGTGTGCCCAAGGAATGGTATGAACTCTTGAACTGTGTGACACGACTGCAGAGAACGTGAAGAACTGTATTACAAAATAGGCTGGAGAAGAAGGTTGTCACAAGGCAATAAAGGGACCATAAGCTCTGTTAAGAAGCCAAACATTTAATGTGTGGGAAGCAGGGAGCCCAAAACATTTTCAAGCAGAGAAGTCACAGAAGCAGAACTGTTCTGCTAGATGGTAACAGTGTAAGTTATTAATGCTGTCACTACCAGGAAGAGAGGGGTAAAAACTTAATCTTTCTTGAGTACCCGTCTATGTACCACAAACTTCAATATGTGTTATATCGTTTGTGTATGTATGTATACGTACATAACAACAATGTTATGGGGGACTCTTTTAGCCTCTTATTTTAACAGATAAAGAAACTGAAGGCTCAAATGCTCCATTTAGGGGACACCCCTGGCCTTCTGAATTTCATGCCCCACAGGGGAGGCATTCTTATTTTTCAGAGCCACTACCTGTCAGCAAAGTGGGTTCAAGGAACAACAGCCCTAATCTTAATGAATTAGACATTCTCATTTTGTATATAATTAAACTAAAGTTAGAAAACTGATGTGCTTCCAAAATCTAATGGCTCCTCATGACTTTAAGACTGGATTTGTGAAGAATATCTGACTATATTTGGTAAGATAGTAGTATTTTATATTTGCATCAAATGAACTAAACTTACCCAATATGGAATCCATAACCTACAGAGAGTCTAGGGAAAACATTACACAGCAAATTAGATCACCTACATAAACACGGGAACATATTTGTAAGTTAAACCATAAAATTTATGAAGGCTTGAAAATACCTATCTAACCACTTATTAATTATATTCAATGTGAAGATTTCAAGCATTACAAAATCTATTAGACATACAAATATAGTGAATTAAAATGTAAGTTTAAAAAAGTATAAATCCCCAATTCTGAAAACCAACAAGAAGAATGTCACCTTTTATGTATCTTCCTAGATCAAGTTAATATTTCCAAAGGGACTACTACATCTGAATTATGAAAGTATTAAAGGCACAGGGCAAGTAGGAAGCAGTATTTGCTAGCTTACATAAAACTCAAGCTTGGATTCTTACTTCTTTTGTGTCTTAACACTTTCATGCAGACTATGAACTCCTGAACACCCTGCATCCTAAAATAGTCAGGTCTTCGCCAGTCACGGACAAGTCTGTATATGTGTGGTGGTGTATGTTAAAATACATGCCTGAGAAAAAGAAGATGATCCGATCAAACTATAATGCTGTTACAAATACACCTAGTTACTCTTTATCAACTGGTACAGCATTACTAAGTTCTTGGGTAACACAAGCTATGTAACAACACAAATGAAAGGATCTAAGATTCAAAGTCAGAACTTCAGGGGAAGTAATGGAACCCTATGACAGATTCAGAACACACTAGTAGGTGTTAAAAATTCAATCAGCCCTTTCAATGCAGTTTGGGGAGGGCTATCATTTCCAAACTACATTACTCATCTGATATACAAAAGTATGTCTAATACTTATTTAAATAAATGGCTTCCAAGTGTTTTGACTACTAAAACATAGTAAGAAACACTGTGACCCAAAATACATGTTTGTATACTTACTTCCATGCATGTATAAACTAAAACCACATTTTCCTAACATGATACCTACCCTTACTACGTAAAATACTTAATATATTAAAATATTCTTATATCTTCTATTTTATTTCATTTATTTTAAATTATTTTTGAGAGAGAGAGTGAGTGTGTGTGCACATGCACACAAGCCAGGGAGAAGGGTAGAGGGAAAGAGAATCTCAGGCAGACCACACTCAGCGCAGAGCTGGAAAGCGGGGCTTGATCCCACGACCCTGGGATCACCACCCGAGCCAAAATCAAGAGTTTGGATGCTCAACTGACTGAGCCACCCAGGCACCCCTATTTTATTTCATTTTTTAATGAAAATACTGGCTATGATCCATTAAACCGATTTCATGATCAACCAAGCCAGTTATAGACTGCAATTTAGTAATTTTTATCTCATCCTTCTCACACAACTTTAGGAATTATGCTAAAACGACATCATTGATAAGAGTCACTATTTGAATGATGTTGGGGGGGGGATCTTTATCCCCCACATTAGAGCACAGCTATAAACTATCAAGAGAAAGAAGCCTGAAGTTCTGTGTGAGAGAAACCAATGCTTTATTCTGAGTCCACCTGCCAGCAACTGGCCTCTCCAGCTTTTGCCTCCCCTTCATTGTAGTTTTCACAATGTGAAACTACACAATGTGTAGTTTTCACAATGTAGTTTTCACAGGTGAACCGTGAAGAACATGAGAACCCCCAATGAGACAGCTCTCCCCTTGTAAATCAAATAACCTTTTCATTTGCATTAGAAAGCTCTTAAACTTATCAAAGAGTAAGAATAGATGCTGAGGTGTTTTTGTTCTGTTTTTCATGGTATACTATTAGGTAGAGTGGAATACAACAATGTGCATGGCTGGGCATTTTACATTTGTTTTACAATTTTTACAAAATAGTGTAAAATAAGTAACTTTTACATTGCATAGTACACATTAAATGCCACTTTGCAGCACCTAGAGCAAGATAAACAGCAAGAGTTCTGCAAATATTTTCTAATTTGAGCTAAGCATCACGATATAATTCAACTATGATTCACAATGGCAAAACATGTTTTCTTATTATAATATTAATGCTTTCTAACGTTATATAATGTGTAGTATCTTATACTGCTATAGTTTTGCTCAAATTAAATTCACTTGTATTTTCGTAAGAAGTACAGTATTTTAAATACTAACCATATGAATCATGATTATAGTTGTGTTATTTGACTGCTTTAACTGCAAATTACACTCAGAGAAGACAGGATTCTGTTGCCCTCTTGTGGTAATTTTGCTGTAGTGTATTCTCCAGGAGTTCCACCTCAATTGGGACTTTTTCTTTTCACTTTAAGAGAGTGGTTATTTTAACCACAGTTTCTGAATTTCCGAAAGCAGTACATATATTTTCTGCCCTCTGCAGTGCACAAAGTTAATGTTAGTTTCTACCTCATATAGTTTTTCCCTCACTTTTAGGAAACATTCTCCTGTTCCCTTCCAATTACTACACCAAAGAGATTTTTCTTAAAATTACTCTCTATATTCTAATGCACATACAAAATAATTGCAGCAAATATCCAGTCATAGATAAACTTCAAGTAAGTGGTAAATAAATAAAAATGTATGGGCTGGAGGCGCCTCGGTGGCTCAGTCGGTTGAGCATCTGACTTTGGCTCAGGTCATGATCTCGCGGTTCTGTAGTTCAAGCCCCACATCGGGCTGGCTGCTGTCAGCCTGTCAGTGCAGAGCCCGCTTCGAATCCTCTTTCCCTCTCTCTCTGCCCACCTCCACCCCCACTTGTGCTCTTTCAAAAATTAAAAAAAAAGACATTAAAAAATTAAAAAACAACAACAACAAACTATGGGGTTGAGATGTCAGCATTTTCCCCCAAGAGAAGAGGTCTTGCTAAATCAGTTAACAGTCTAGAAATTTCAGAAGCTAATGATATCAGACTGAATATTTTAAGTTTTTGAAAGTAAGAAGACAGTCATTTCTTTAAAATAGCCCAGACCATATGCAATGGCCTATTTGTTGTTTCCCCTCTGACAAAAAATTTTAGCTTATCCTTGCAAAATTAGTAACACATAATAATTCAAAACCATTCAAAATGACACTATGAAATAAATTTTAATATAATTAGTATTTGTCTAAAGATAATTTATTAATAATAAACAAAGTTAGTGTCTGATATGTTTAAACACTGGAAAATTACAAATCAAAAGACAGAATTCCTAAATTAACTAAAAAATCACTCTTACAACTGTAAAATGAGTCTTAAATAATAATAAATGATCAATCATTAAAGCAATTCTTAAAATATACATATATGTATTTAAAAGCAGACCCTTGTATACATTCAATCAATACTTTTCCCAACACTGATGAGGAAAGGCTAGAATTCAGTAGCAGTCTAGGTAAAAAGCACATTCTCTAAAGAAGGACTAGGGCATTCTAAGGCAAGGTAGCATGGCATGTGTCAGTAACTTGAGATGCTTTAGTAAGGCTACGGCACAGATTACAAATTTGAAGCAGTGGGAGACGACACTGAGAAGTTAGCAGGAGCCAAAGTGAAAGTGGACTTCCGTGGTAAGTTAAGGGATGGAGAAACACAGTAAAGCATCTGCAACAGGAGAGGAACATGGGCAAATCAGAGTTCTACAAAGGTATCTGCTGCAGTATGGAGGACAGACTGATGGGGTGAGAAGAAGACAGAGAAACTACTTACAAGCTGTTTGCAATGACAAAAGCTCGGACCAAGGCAATGGCTCTCACCACAGAGAGGAGAGAAGAAACTTGAGAAATACTAAGAAGTAAAATCATTAGGTGTTAGTTACTGTGAAAACGTGGGGGTAAGAGGTGGGAGGTCTCAAGATTACACTGGAGCTTTGGTGACTAGTGGATGTACCATTCCCAGGGTTAGGTAATAATATTTCTGGACATGCTGCATTTAAGGTGCCACATGGAAACAGCAAGTAGGTCAACAAATCTGAGGATATGGAGCTCAGGACTGAGAGGACCCTAAATTATCAGTGGCTAGGTTGTAAAAGGAATCTGGATGACAGATCATCCAGGGAGTGTAAAGAGTGAGAAGAGACGAAGGCTGAGGGTTTGGAACTAGAGGCACTTAAGTATATGATCCCATCTTCTTGTTAAGAGGAGTCCTTTAGTCCTGTAACTATCACTTTTATTCATTTTAGGAGAAACAGGGGATTATTTAGTCTGCCTTGATTTTACAGATCAGAAAACAGAGGGTCAAAGAAGTTAAGTGACTTTACTTAAAGCTATTGGTAGAAGTGATTGAAAATTCAGGTTTCCAGATAAAGCCCAGGTTGTTCCCTCTTATTATTCGAATGTTCTCTCTCTATAACAAAATGAGGGATAAAAACCACATGATCATCTCATTAGATGCAGAAAAAAATATTTGACAAAGTTCAACATCTGTTCATGATAAAAACTCTCCACAAAGTAGAATTATAGGGAATATACCTTCACATAATAAAGGCTGTTTATGACAAACCCAATGCTAACATCATATTCAATGGTGAAAAACAGCTTTTCCTCGAAGATCAAGAACAAGACAAGAATGTCCACTCTCCCCATTTTGATTCTACATAGTACATATCATAGTCCTAGTCACAGCAATCAGACAAGAAAAAGAGATAAAAGGCATCCAAATTGGGAAGGAGGAAGTAAAACTGTCACTATTTGCAGATGACATGATAGTATGTACAGAAAAGCCTAAAAACTCCACCAAAGAACTCTTAGAACTAATAAAAAAATTTAGTAAAGTTGCAGGATACAAAATTAATGCACAAAAATCTGTTGCACTTCTATACACTAATGAACTTCCAGAAAGAGAAATAAAGAAAATAATCCCATTTGCAACTGCACCAAAAATAATAAAATACCTAGAAATAAACTTAACCAAGAAGGTAAAAGAACTGTGAACTCTGAAAACTATAAACGCTGATGAAAGAAACTGAAGATTATACAAACAAATGGGAAGGTATTCTATATTCATGAACTGGGAGAGTTACTATTGTTAAAAATATCCATACTACTCAAACAATCTACAGATTCAATACAATCCCTATCAAAATCCAAATAGTATTTTTCACAAAACTAGACCAAACAATTCTAAAATTTGTATAGAAAAAGAGAAGACCCTGAATAGACAAAGCAATGTTGAGAAAAAGGAGCAAAGCTGTAGGTATCACAGTCCCAATTTTTTTAAGTTTATTTATTTATTTTTCAGAGCAGGGGAGGGGCAAAGAGAGAGGGAAAGAGAGAATCCCAAGCAGGCTCTGAACTGTCAGTGCAGAGACCAATGTGGGGCTCGATCCCATGAACCATGAGATCATGACCTGAGCTGAAATCAAGAGTCAATGGCTTAACTGATTGAGCCATCCACGTGCCCCATAGCCCCAGGTTTTAAAGTATACCACAAAGCTATAGTAGTCAAAACAGTATGGTACTGGCTGGCAAAAACACAGACACACAGATCAATGGATAATAGATACAGATCCCAGAATTAAACCCACGCTTATATGATCAATTAATCTACAACAAAGAAGGCAAGAACACACAATAGGGGGAAAGATAGTTTAATCTCTTCAATAAATATTCCTGGGAAAACTGGACAATTAAATGCAGAAAAATGAAAGGGGACCACTTTCTTATACCATACAGAAAAATAACTCAAAACAGATTAAAGATCTGTGAGACCTGTGGGGCACCTGGGTGTCTCAGTAGGTTAAGCATCTGACTTCAGCTCAGGTCATGATTTCACGGTTCATGGATTTGAGCTCCATGTTAGACTCTGTGCTGACAGCTTAGAGCCTGGAGTCTGCTTCAGATTCTGTTTCCCTCTCTCTCTCTGCCCCTCCCCCTGCTCAGGCTCTGTCTCTCAAAAAATAAAAAAAATGTTAAAAAAAAAATTAAAAAAAAAGAAAAAGATCTGTGAGATCCGAAACCCTAAAACTCCTTAAAAAACACAGGCAGTAATCTCTTTGACATCAGGCTTCACAACATTTTTCTAGTTACATCTTCTCTGGCAAGGAAAACACAAGCCAAAATAAACTATTGGGACTACACCAAAATCAAGGAAGGAAATCATTAATAAAATGAAAAGGCAACCTACTGAATGGGAGAGGATATTTGCAAATGATCTATCTAATAAGGTGTTAATATCTAAGATATATAAAGAATTTAAACAAGTCAACACCAAAAAACAAATAATCCGATAAAAAATGGGCAGAGGACTTCAATAAAAATTTTTCCAAGAAGACATACGGATGCCAAGAGACACATGAAAAGATGCTCAACATCACTAATCACCAGGCAAATGCAAATCAAAACCACAATGACATCTCACCTTCCACCTGTCAGAATGGCTAAAATCAAAAAGACAAGACATAACAAGTGTTGGCAAGGATATGGAGAATAGGGAACTCTTGTGCACTACTGGTGGGAATGCAATTTGGTTCAACCACGGTGGAAAAGAGTATGGACATTCCTCAAAAACCTAAAAATAGAAATATCATATGATCTAGTAATTCCACTACTGGGTATTTACCCAAAGAAAACAGAAATATTATTTCAAAAAAATATATGCAATCCCTTTGTTTACTGTAGCATTATTTATAATAACCAACATGTGAAAGCAGCCCAGGTGTCCATCAACAGATGAACGGATAAAAAAGACGTGGTGTGTATATATATATAATAGAACTCAGCCATAAAAAAGAATGAGATCCTGCCTTTTGGTAACAACATGGATGGACCTGGAGGGTTTTATGCTAAGTAAAATAAGTCAGAGAAAGACAAATACCATAGGATTTCACTTATGTGTGGAATTAAAAAAAAAAATGAATAAACAGATAAATAAACAAACAGAATCATAAATACAGAGAACTAAATGGTGGTTGCCAGAGGGTAAGGGCACTGAGGGGCTGGGTGAAATAGGTGAAAGGGACTAACAAGTACAAATTTCCAGTTATAAAATAAGTCACAGGGATAAAAAGTACAGCATAGGGTATCTATGGTCAATAATATGTTATATGGTGACAAACGGTAACTACATTTATTGTGGTGAGTACAGCATAATGTATAGACTGTCAAAACACTATGTGGTACAGCTGAAAATACATAACATTATATGTCAACTATACTTAAATTAATTAAAATTAAATAGAATTAAAATAAAATAAAATATGTGCTCTTTTTGGTACTGTAACCTTCTTGCAATTCTGCCTCATAAATCTTCAGAGGACAAGAAGGCAAAGATTCCTTCTTCAGTGGTTGATGACAATAAATGCTTCTGTTGTTATTTTGTATATATCATCAAAACTAAAATGCTGTATTTCCAAGGCTAAACTTCCATCAATACAGTTCGTTAGTAAGACCCCAAGTTTACAATTCACACATGTGTCTTGAGTAATCTGGGAAACAAAGAAATTGCTATAATTATGAGTAGCAAATGGCAATTCTATCAAACACACACACAGAACGTTTATGAGACACCTCAGAGGAAACTAGCTATAGCTATTCTATGCAGTCCTTTTTAAAGCTGAGATGGTCAAGAATGGGTTTCGCCAGTGAATTCTATCATACGTCCTAGAAGATATTTTCATAATTACACTTAAGAAAAACAAAAAGCAAGAGATTTCTTTGGCCCACCTGCTTGGTTTGGCTGTTGCCAGCTTGGAGATTTGATAACGTTGGTGGATCCTGGAGGTTTGAAGGCAGCAGCAGTTGTGAGACCAGCCACCCCTGGTCTAGTGGCCGCTGGGCTCTCCTGTCTCTCAGGCATGCTCCGAGCTGAAGCTACTGATGGGACCAATTGCTGAGGAGTCTCCTGGGTGTTGCTAGAAAGGAAACAAGGAAACGCTTTGGTGAAGTGATAGCAGTCTGACTTAGCAATGAGCCTTTCTTTTCTCAATCTATTAAATCTCTAAGGAAAATAAAAATATTAATGGATATTTTAAAAAAGAAAACCATGACTGAGGGACCATCTTTCTTTGAAACAAACAAAACAAAACAAGAAAGGAGGAAAGGAGTCAGATTACATTTGTTCACTACTTTGCAAATTCTCTTTAAAAGGTCTACCAGGAGAAATTAGGCTATTAAAACATTGTTACACCCAATCCCTTTGAAAAAGAAGCTATTTCTCTCTTCCTATTCTTATTTCAACATTTCAGAAGAGTCATCTGGATTAAAACAATTAATTAGTAAAGAATCCCTGATAATCTCTATGAAATGGCATAGATATCTCTTCCCCCTCCTTCTCACATTCTTCTGGAGTTTTATGAACTAAGTTTTCCTGACATCTTAACAGTCACTCTTTTCACTCACATACTCACTCACTTATTCATTCATTGAATAAACATTTAAGCACCTATTACATGCCAGACATTGTGCTCAGCACTGGCCACAGAGTGGTAAACAAGAGATAACATCCCCTGCTTAATAGAACATACAATGTTGTGTGTTCATAACACAGATAAACAAGACAAAACCGCCACTGTCCTCACTCAAAGTTATTTACTTGCTTAACAGGAGGCCTCATCTGTGCTGGTTCCAGTTTGAGTTAGAAGACCATATGGCTTTTTATTACCCTGTCATTTGTTATTTATAGTTACAGATTGTCATTTCAAAAAAAAATCATTTTAAGTAGCTCAAATTATAAAATATGTACTTTGGAATGATATAATACTATAGCAGTTCCTCTCAAGTGAAGTATCACAATAATAATTATCGTAACAACAATAAGAATACATTATACTAACTTCTGAACAAAAATCAAGGTACTGGTTGCTTAAATAATTCCATGCACAGAAACTCAAGTCCTTCCATAATTGAAACAAACAGCTGGAGGAATAGATCAATAAAGATAGGATACTAATTAATGGCCAGTGAAATAAGTGCCCTTAATTACACTGCTTCGGTTGAGATTATTTCAATGAAAAGAAATTTCAAATTCAATCATGACCACTCTACTACCATTCTAGGGGCTCCTGGGCACCTGGGGTGGTGTGGGTGACTTCAGTCGATTGAGCATCCAACTCTTCATTTCAGCTCAGGTCAAGATCACAAGGTTCATGAGATCGAGCCCTATAGCCTGCTTGGGATCCTCTCTCCCTCTTTCTCTCTGCCCCTTTCTCTCTCTCTCTCTCTCTTCCTCAATCTCTCTCTCTCTCCTTTTCTCTCAAAATAAATGAGTAAACTTAGAAAAAAAAAAAAAAGAATACCTAATTTTTCCAATGCTCTCGAATCTGGGATGAAAATTAACAAAGCAGACCTGAAACTGCCTAGTCTTAGGAAGGCCACTTGTAAGGTTGGCCTCTAATTGGCATTTGAGAACTTGGCCGGTAAACAGGTTCCTACGATCATATAAAACTTTTTTTCTAAAAGATAAGAGTAGCTCACTGTGCCTAAACTGTATAAACAACATGGTTTATGCTGAACACCTGCTTTCCTTCTGAGAGTCTGGACTTACAGTATAAACTAGGCACAGGGTGACAAAATAAGGAGCCTCAATAAAAAGTTTGTCTTGGGCGCCTGGGTGGCTCAGTCAGTTGAGCGTCTGACTTCAGCTCAGATCTGACTTCAGGTCATGATCTTATGGTTCATGGGTTCCAGACCCAAGTTGGGGTCTGTGCTGATGGCTCAGAGCCTGGAGCCTGCTTCAGATTCTGTGTCTCTCTCTCTCTCTGCCCCTGCCCTGCTTGCCCACACTCTGTCTCTCCCTGTCTTCCTCTCTCAAAAATAAACATCAAAAAAAAAGTTAAAAAAAAAAAAAGTTTGTCTTACATACTCAGTTTCTAATGAGCTTTTCCAGTAAACAACATTTTGCACGTTTTGTCACAGCTCACTGCTACAGGAAGGAACACATCCTGTGTGACCTCACTGAGAAAGGACTTTTGGAAACTTGAGTGTCTTTTCTTCTAGGCTTGATCCCATGTACCCTTTCCCCTTGCTGATTTTGCTTTGTATTCTTGTACCATAATAAATCTTAGTCATAAGTACAACTATATACCCAGTTCTGTAAGTCCTCTAGTGAATCATCAAATCTGGGGATGGTCCTGGGGTGCCTCTGACACTAAACAGTTTTGGAAAATCATACTAGAGCTAGTTTAACTTTCTTGAAATATCATTCCCTATTATTGTTCTCTCAAATTCAAGTGTAACAGAGCCATCACCTTCTTTGATTATTTTTTTCTTTGCTTATTTTTTTTTTTAATTTTTTTTTCAACGTTTATTTATTTTTGGGACAGAGAGAGACAGAGCATGAACGGGGGAGGGGCAGAGAGAGAGGGAGACACAGAATCAGAAACAGGTTCCAGGCTCTGAGCCATCAGCCCAGAGCCTGACGCGGGGCTCGAACTCCCGGACCGCGAGATCGTGACCTGGCTGAAGTCGGACGCTTAACCGACTGCGCCACCCAGGCGCCCCTCTTTGCTTATTTTTTAAAAAAAAAATTTTAATGTTTATTTTTGAGAGAGAGACAGAATTGAGTGGGGGAGGGGCAGAGAGAGGGAAACACAGAATCTGAGGCAGGCTCCAGGCTATGCGCTGTCAGCAGAGTCCAACGCGGTGCTCAAAATCACGAACCGTTGAAATAATGACCTGAGCCAAAGTCGGAGGCTCAACCGACTGAGCCACCCACGTGCCCCTAAGATGTTTAAATCTTAAACAATACTCTTTAGATACAAAGTGTGAGCAGGAAATTATAAAGACAGACCTTATAAAATTCTAGGGGCACCTGGGTGGCTTAGTCAGTTAAGCATCCAACTCATGATTTTGGCTTAGGTCATGATCTGATGGTTCATGAGTTCCAGGCTCTGTGCTGACAGTTCAGAGGCTGCTTGAGATTCTCTCTCTCTCCCTCTCTCTGTCCCTCCCCTGCTCACTCTCACTCTCTCTCAAAAACAAATAAATAAACGTTTTAAAAAGTTCTAAATTATAAGAAAGAAAGCTGTTCCATTTACGTTTAAATTCAGGACCGTCAGCAGAGCTCAACATTCCCAGGGGAAATAGATCTCTACTTAAAAAATTTAATGTAGTAATGAAAGAATATTAGGTTTTATTGAGACAATCATATATCTGAATAAATAATGCTTAGGCCCATAAAAAAGCTAACTTCTTTTTTCCTAATTTTTAGCATTAGCTACTACTTAAAGAAAATACATAAACAATAGGTATCGTTGTACTGAAGATTAAAGAGTTAATAAAGCCACTGGCTATATTATTTTATATTTGGGAACAAAATGTTATAATAATCACTAACAGAAAAATATTTTGAATTAATGACTAATTTATTAATACAGTGGCATGATTAGATTAGTATCTTATTTCTGAAATTATGACTCATATATTTTTTATAAATTTAAGTTGTTGAAGATATACCTATATTCTAAACAAAATTAAAATGCCTTCTAAAGGATTCTAATAAGCAAACCAGAATAAATCCATAAATACCTTTAGCTAATTCCACAGAAGCTAAGGATCAAATATAGTCATTTTTACTAGTCTGTCAAATAAATAAGCACTGAAATATTAAATGGAAATGACTTCCATCTCAAGAATACCAAAGTTTTTGTTTCATGTTACAAAAACTCAACACAGAAAAATACACTAACAGAGCAAAGGTTTCCTTACAAAACTGACCTGTTGAGAAAAAAGAAAAAGGAAGAAGAGTGAACTTTCAGTGCCTGGAACCTGATTTATTTTGAGTTTACATTCCTTTCCCACATTTGTTTAACTATTACAACAAATAAATTTCGGCTGCAGATTGACAACACTTGGAAATTTTGTTTATTTTCAACGGAAAAACTGTTCAAAAAATACTCCTGAGGTAAATTTTATTCTAATTATATATTTAATTTTTTTAAAAAACCCAACCATACATCACAGGTTTAATTATCAATGTTTAAACTAAACAGTTTTTGGCTAACGTGTTACCAAAAAATTAATATACTAGTAGACTCTGAAGTAGTAGGAAAGGAATATTTCTGGAAGGATCATCATCATTATAAGCATTCTTCTGTCAAAACTCTAAAAAAGGACCTAGACAAAGAGAGAAGCCATGAGCCTCCTTCCTTCCTGAATTGTGTTTGCAAGAAATTTTTTCCTAAACAAAATTTTTTACCTTAAGACTTTTTTGTATCAAAATTCAAAATGCTGAATATACTACAATAGAAAGAAACAAGTTTGGTGGTATACTATACTTTATTATAATTTTAGAGATTATTCTCTTAGAAAAGGAAAAATAAGAGACAAGACATGTGACTGTCCCAACTGCTTTTTTTTCTCACTTGAGTTCACTAAGGTCTCCTCAGAGAACCAAATGTTCCTGCTTTGTAGAATGCCAACTCACTTATCTTGTTGAAAATCATTTCCCTTCCCAAATACCTAAATATGTTTAGTTTGTGCCTATTGCATGGATAGTGTCAGTCAGCCCATTACTGCATGCACATCTTTTTTGCTTTTTAAACAAGAAGTTTATTTAAACAACGAAATGTTTTACTTGAAGGGAAAACTATCTAGGATTCACTTATTTCAGAGTAATCTATCTCTACTTAAAGACAGACTGCATGTAAAAGCTATGTATGAAAATGTTATAAAACTGTCCTTGTTTTTGCAACGGTAAATGAAAAAAAAACATTAAAATTCTTTCATCAGGCAAGGTTTGCAAGAATTTTAATGTTATTCTTTTATATTAAATAGTGGGTGCAAAATAACTTACTGGAATATAAAGATAAGGGCTGACTGAGCATGGCACTAATGAAGGGAATATTGTCTCATAACTAGTATTTTTCTCCATCTTATTTCCGTTTTCCCCATCCCATCTCCACTTGATATCAATCAAAACATATCACTGGTCACTTACTTTTTTAAAAATGCAATAGGTACTTTTCTGGAGAGAATATCTAGAACATTCCATTAAGTTCTCTAAGGGACTTTTTATTCTCAGTGTGGTCAGTAGCCTGTCTCTGTACAGACAGAGTTAGCTCTGATGATGAAAGATTTCTGCTCAATTAACACTCACAATTCCACAAATATAAAATTATTTGGGGAGGTTTTTTTTCCTTAGAGAAAAATGGACAATGATCTCTCTCCCTCTATTTAAACATCCTCCTAAAAAGTCATATAATTAAGTATATTGGAAACCTCCATAGCAGTGGATAGGCCCTAAACACATAATCAGTGGATGGCCCTAATCATATCAGGTTTTTACTAATTATAGTCATAGTTGTATACCCCATCATGAATTTTATGTTCCATCAGAAATGATTTTATACAGTTATTTCATTAAGATTACACCTTTAGTGAACACTTGGGATATTTTTATTTTTTATATTATGCCTAATAATTTTTGGCATCATGGTTAAGTTTAGTAAAAAAATTAATTTTGTGTTTCAGAATTTCCCAGATATGGTGAGATTGTTGTTTGCCCCAGTAAAAACTTCGTATTAAGTACTATAAGTAGTAGCCAATCAAAATGAATTGTTTTATTATTCTTTTTCATTTCTGCAAAAGGTATAAAGGTATATCTTACTAAACATTTGATTATTCTAGTATAGCTACATGCACGCAATAAAAGGGTTCCACTATAATTTAAATACTTGCAAAACTACTAATAATTTCATACCAACATCAAATGTGCTATTAAAAAATGTCACAAGGGGTTAAAAGGAAAGTTAATGACCATACAAAATAACACGCTTGTGCAGTAAGCATTGCACTGAATTTACAGTTAATTTAAAACTGAACACAAATCCGCTCTAGGACTTTCTCATCTGGCTTATTAATATAGTGGTTAAGTGTTAGAGAGAAAGCAGTATATTTCACAGCAAACCACCACTGTGATATGCGCTGCCACAGTACCTTGCTTCCTTAACATGGATAGAGCCAGTTGACTTCCTGGAGGCCTGGAGGTACGAAAAAGCTAAAGGCTTGGAAACAGGGCTGATGCTAAGTGCATCCAGGAGTGTGTGATATTTATCAGGACTGGAGAGCCTGGTGAGCATTCAGAAAGAGGTTTAAGACGAAAAATCACAGGACCAATAGCAAAAAGTAGTTTCAACAGTCTATGATTGGAAACATTTTCAGAAAGAGCTACAGACAGAAGCATTTTACAGACAGGCAGAAAAAACAAAGCAGTAGAAAGAGGATAAAAAGAAGGGCAAAGAGTATTCTATTATTTGACTCATTCATATGGAAATGACTAGATTTTCACCAAAGTTTAGATTGAGACAATCTTTTAGAAAGCATGTAAAGCTATAAAGACTACTAGACATTATGTAAAAACAGAATCTCACAAAAATAAAAAGTTACTGTTCTTTTTGGGGGAGGAGGGGTGTTAGAATAGTTTGACTTTAGATCACCCTCAAATACAATCAGTTTGTGGGAGAAGAGAATACCAATAGAAACTTAAAATATCTACTGATAGTTCATTCTGTTTCAGATTATGAAAAACCAAAAATTATACAAACCCCACAACATGCAACTGAGAAGTATCCTAGACAAATGGCAGTAATGGAAAGAGATGAACAGGTGATTTAAAGAAAAACCAGTAACAGGGGTGCCTGTGTGGCTCAGTCAGTTAAGCGTCCAACTCTTGGTTTCGGCTCAGGTCATGATCTCACGGTTTCATGGGTTCAAGCCCTGCCTTGGGCTCCGTGCTGACAGTGCAGAGCCTGCCTAGGATTCTCTCTCCCTCTCTCTCTGCCCCTCCCCCCACTTGTGCTGTCTCTGTCTCTCTCAAAATAAAAAAAATAAACTTAAAAAAAGAAAAACCAGTAAGAAACACTGTGGGAGAGGTCTATGATCCGGGTAAAACGTTCACAACACAATCAAGGTCTCACACAGAGCTGTGACTGTTTCAAATGGCTATGTCTTCTTTGAGGGGACCTGTAAGGCTGTGAAAAGTGTTGGAAATCACACAAGACACACCCTGCACATAAAGCTCTACCTGGTTTTTGCAGCAAGAACAGCAGACACAGTAGCAGCTGCGCTGCTCAGAGCCGCAGCACTGTATCTAGCAGGAGAAGAGAAGGTAGAAAAGTTTCGAAAACTTTCCAAAGAACTTGTTGCCACACTGCTTGTGTTGCTGCTTAAATTGATAGGTAGGGAAGGGAAAAAAAGAGGAGAGGAACAAAAAGGGAAAGTGAGAAGAGGTAGCATAATAAAGGTAAGATAGTAAACATTCTACATTAATAGACATTATAAAGGTACAATACAGAAGTGTAACAGAAGGTCAGGTCATTTATTTACTGTTGCTATGATTTCTCACGGAAATTAAAATTTGATATATAATCCTCCATAAAACTGATTTTTGAGACACAAATGCTTTTGAATGTATTTAACTTCTGACTCTAATCCTATTTAAAGTTAAATCAATATCATACATCACACATGTGAGGATTGATTTGTCAGCATCTAAGTAGAAAATAAATCTAAACATGATGTTTTGAATTTCTGTAAGCAGAGAAAGGAAGGTTATGTCGATTTCTCTAAAAAGCCTCTACGTAAAGAGCTTTACCTTAGAGATGATATACACCCAGAGCCTGACATTTTAATGAGACTGTGCTTTCAAGAGAAGCAGGTACAACCAGCTGCCTATTCAGAAGCAGCAATACATATTAAAAGGAATAAGAAATAACTTTAAAATATTGAGAATGAACCTCTTTGGGGAAGAAAAGCACCCCTGTAAAATAAACAGCACAGTTTAAGTGAATATGACTAAAACACCACTCTCCCTATACTCCTATTTTCAGTTAGCTCTGTCAAGACTCAAAAATGCTGGTATAAAATTTTATTTCCAGAACTCTTATGATTAAAATAATAATATTTTCCTTTGGTCTTTTAGAAAAGGTCAAACACCTGGACAGGAATTAACATTCCACCATTAGGGCTGTGATATTTTTCAAGTTGGTTATCAACTTGAAATTGAGAATTTCTTTTTTATTAAGTAAAAAGAAAATCTAAAATGCACAGCGTGAAACCTATGGTCTCTCCTCCTCCTTTATGCGTGCAAGTTATTAATAAACATTCTCACCATTCTATGATCACTTTTTTCACAAATGGTGACAGTGGCCACCTCCAACACAAAGCAAGTATGTGCCAAACTCAACTCAGGTTAATTTAAATGAGAGCTCAGGTGTCTGAAACTGTCTTTTCTCCTTGTCGGAAGGATTTGATAATCCATTATTCCTAGTTCCACTGGCTATAACTTTACAAACTGTTAGAAAGCAAATTAAAGAGCAGTGGCAAGCCATTTTTAAAAATTATACAGAGTTGTTTAAGTATAATGTTTTCCCAAGCCTATAATTTAACTGAACTGTAGCGCTGTTTTAGCAACTGTCGTGAATGGCTAGAAAAGAAAGAATGGGGCGAGAAAAGAGAAAAGAAAGATGCTATTAGTGTCAGAGTAGGGTAACATGAGTGTCATGCAATGTGGATGAATCAAGTTACCAAATGCCTCAATTGTGAATTTCTCGATTACTCTGCATCTTTCAGGCAATGGTTACTATTGGGGGGAAGTAATGGAGAATAATAAGAAACTTAAGTCTATTTAAAAAAGAAAAGGAAACTGTAATGAATTTCTTTCATGGCATTGTATCATAAATATTCATATAAAAGGACTTAGCATGAGTGCAGTCCTGTACAATCTTACAAGTAACCTCAATATCTTTAGAATACGTGTGGGCACCCAGAACATAAGATCTCTAGTGCTCCTATTTTAGAAGTGATGCTCTAATTCAGTAGACTTATAACAAACTCAAGGGAGCTGACTTTCCAAATCACAACGAATAAATAGAAGGCATAGACTCTAACTCTATATTTATGTTTGAATCTGAACAAAAGAGAGAGAGAAAAAGAGAGAGAAACATAAAATCAATGTAAAGTGGTGTTCCACAGCTGAGCGCCAAGCTTTCTTGTCTATATATTAATGATGTCAGTTCTGTAATCTACGATCACTTGTTCCCTTTTTAGTCCATTTTAGTATTTAATTGCATCATCAGCATTAAAATTTAGACATACCAAAAAGGAAAAAAAACTCTACCTAGTATATGTAGTCACTTTGGAGAGTGTGGCTACTTGGCTACCAATATGTAAAACCTGAGGTGCTGCAGGTCGGGGAGGTCCACTCCTAGGTAGGTCTTCCCAAGAACTGTCAAACCTAAGTTTTCAGAAGCAAAATAAGCAAGGCAAAGGAAATATTAAGGAAAAGTACAGACACTTATCATCTATCCACCTTTTAAGTACACTGGTTCCATTTGGGAAAAACTCCAGCTTTTGTTCTTTAACTTCATATCTGCAAAAAGTTAAAACCAAAACCAACACCCTCACCATCACCAAACAGAGGCTGTCCTCATCCCCCATTTTTTTTTAACATGGCTACCTCCGTGTGGGAGAAAGGTGGATGGGAATTCCCACACACCTAGTCCCAACACTGTGTATTATGTACTATGTAGGTATCCAATACAAAGTACAAAAGACTACGTACTTTGCATGCTTCAGGGAAGTTAGGCTCCACAAAATTAATTCAGTTGCCCAATATCATATACCTAGTAAGGGTCAGGTGGAATTTGAACCAGGTCTGTCTGTACTATTTCCACTACATAATTCTTTCCAGCATCTTGTGGGGTGGCTGTCTGAGCAGGGCACTGCAAGAAAGCAACTAAAAACATCCTATCAAGTCAGAATGCTGTGCTTCCAGATCTGGAATTACACAGATGTTTATCTCCATGGAAACAAAGTATTTTATCCAGTCACACAACAAATGCTTGCATGCAATTGTGTTGCTTTATTTTTTACTTTGTTTTTCTCCTGTCCATACCATTTTTTCTTCTGAATGCCAGAATTAAATTTTAGAAGAACTATCACCAGGTTAAAAAAAAAAAAAAATGAAAAATTCAGTGTGAGACTTGAAAGAAGAAAGCACAATTTGTAACACTTTGGGAAGAAAAAATAAATAGGAGAAATACAAAATTTCCCATTGTTTAAAAAAAAAAAAGAGCCTGTGAATAAAAAAATAGGGCAGTCGTGTTACATGGATTTTCAGAATAGAAAATGGAACACTAAGACAGAAATAGAAAGGGAGAGAAGTTATATTCCCACTTTTTATTTAGCATTGGTCATACCTTTACCAGAGTGTTGAAAAACAAGGTAGATAACTAATGAAAAATGTCACGGTAGAATTTAAGTATCATTTAAGAGACAGGAGTAGAAATGTTAAACAATAAGAACTGTAAATCCTATACCAGGGGTCAGCAAACCATGACTATCAGACCAAATAAATTAAGAGTGGTTTTCATATTTTAAAATGCTTTTTATAATTTTTTTAAAATTTATTATTTATTTTGAGAAAGAGAGAGAGCACACGAGTCGGGGAGAGGCAGAGAGAAAAAAATCCCAAGCAGGCTCCGCACTGTCAGCACAGAGCCCGATGTGGGGCTAAACTCCTGAACTGTGAGATCATGACCTGAGCCAAAATCAAAATGCTCAACTACCTGAGCCACCCAGGAGCCCCTAAATGGTTTTTCTTATTTTAATGAAAAGAAGGAGCGCCTGGGTGGCTCAGTCAGTTAAGCATCCAACTTCGGCTCAGGTCATGCATGATCTCACAGTTCACGTGTTTGAGACCCACGTGGGTCTCTGTGCTGACAGCTCAGAGCCTGGAGCCTGCTTCAGATTCTGTGTCTCCCTCTCTCTTTGCCCCTCCCCACTAGCACTCTGTCTCTCTCAAAATCATGAACATTAAGAACATTTCAAAAAACTGAAAAGAATAATAACATTCCATGATACATGAAAATTACATGAAATTCAAACTTCAGCTTTCAGATAGTTTTAATGAGCTTTAAATAAAGCTTTATGGAAAGCAGCCAGGTTCTCTCATTTACATATGTCCAGGGCTGCTTTTACACTACACACACAGGTTAGCAGCTGTGACAGGCCAGGTGGCTCACAAAACCTAACATATTTACTATCTATCTGGATCTTTACAAAAACAGTTTGCTGACCCCTGTCCTAGAGATAACATCTCTACACAGCTACCAGAGTAAACTTTTAACAACACAAATCTGACCCTGTCTGTCGCTGAGCAGCACTGCTCTAAAGACACCTGTGGTTTTGGGCTCCCTATTCTCCAGTAAGAGCTCTTCCTTTCTGCCCTGCTCCAAACCAACTGCTTTTTCCTCTCTTCCTGAGAAAGGCCAAGTTTCTCCCCACCTCTAGGCCTCTGCACAGTCTGCTACCACTCACTTTGTATACCTACCTCTCTACCATACCTTCACTGGGCTAATTCCTAAGCGCGCTGCTGGCCTCAGTTTAAATGTCGCCTTCTCAGGGAGGTCTCAATAATTCCCCAAATCACCTTAGGTTGCCCAGGTCCTATGCTTTCAAAATACCCTGTACTTTTTCTTCACAGAACTTGTTACTAATGAAATCATATAGTCTGTGGGGTTATTTGTTTAAATCTGGATTCCCTCATTAAATTAGAAGCCCCCTGAGGTTAGGGACCATTATGTTTACTGGTATAAGTGAAGTGCTTACCACAATGTAAACAATAAATATGTGCTGAATAAATGCATGAATGAAACTTACTGTTTTCAAATACAGAAGTCACTTACAATATACATATATTTCTTAGAAAAGACTTGTACCTTCTAAAGACTATACAGCAATCAGGTTAAACAGGTACTATAATACTGCCTAAGCAAGAAGGGTCACATCATCTAAGAAATTACTAGACCTCTAAAAGTATCTTTAAAAATGCCCTTTACAAGAAATTACTAGACCTCTAAAAGTATCTTTAAAAATGCCCTTTACAACATAAAGAACTATCAGTAGTCTAGAAGAAAAAGAGAAAACATAAAGAATTATCAATGTCTACATATGACTATATTAATGAGGACAGGTAAGAAAAGGGATAAGGTGGAGTTCGGTCTTCCAATACCTCCATGAAATGTGCTGATTGGAAAAATGAGTGCCAATTGAGAATAAACTTCACATAATTCATGAAATATCTTCTAAAGCCAGATTTCCAAGTTGCCAAACAAATGCACTTGGCAGGTTTCCCATGAGTTACGCACACCTATTTCTTTGCTTAGCCAACCTCTAAAACTACTAGACTTAAGAAAATCTTGAACTACCTCATTTAATATGGAACAGACATCAGTATCTACTTTAATTCTGCCATCCCCTAATATTTATTCCTGTTAGGATTGGGAGGAAGCTCTAATTCATGTCACCTCTGCAGCAGCCAAACTTCCTGCTTTGTCTGTTACTTGAGTTTTCATTTCTTACCAGAGAGAGGTATGAAGACTTAAATCCTTCCTAGGTATGTCTGAAGAGTTGGGCTTGCAGCCTTTTAGTCTGCTTTTCTTAGGAAAACTGAACAAAGAGCCATTTGTGCATTATCTTTCTCATCAATTGTCTTTCTTTGCATAGTTTCGACATTGTCTCTTTCCATGCTTTCTAATGGGGACCCATGCTAACAATTTGTCCAGGTGTGAGGCTGCTCATCTTACTAATTTACCATTCTGCAGGACCAGGGAATGGACCTCTCTTTCTTTGCCCCAGTCCTGACAACTACCCAAACGCAAGATCCTATGCTGTGTATTCCACCTCCTCCCTTTTTCTCAGGGGCTTCAATTGATATATTTCCTTTGCATTTTCCATCTCCCTCTCCACTGCATGCTTTGAGTCCCCATTCAAAACCACGATAGTACAGGGGCGCCTGGGTGGCTCAGTAAGAGTCCGACTTCAGCTTAGGTCATGATCTCGTGGTTCGTGAGTTTGAGCCCCGTGTCAGGCTCTGGGCTGGAGCCTGTTTCAGATTCTGTGTCTCCCTCTCTCTCTGCCCCTTACCTGCTTGTGCTCTGTGTGTGTGTGTGTCTCTCTCTCTCAAAAACAAATAAACATTAATTAAACACAATAACAAAAACAAAACACTGTAGTATCAATCCCAGTGCAACTCTTTCTGCCCATGGATCCTGTCCCTGTACTTTAATAAAATCGCCTTTTTGCAAAGGAAACAAAACACCAAAAGCCCAATTTTAAAATAATTTCTCCTAATAAAATAATAATAAAACACATGAACAACAAAACTACCTTTCCCTTCCATTTTCCTATTCCTATTAAAAGTCAAGCTGAATGATAGTTTCACTCCAGCAACTCTGTCTCCATTTCCTCACCTGCCTGTCACTCTTTAACCACCTCAAGTGGGCCTCATCCTCCAAGCTTTATAAAACCGTATTTTTGTCAAGGTAACTAATGATTTCTCTGTGGCTAAATTCAGTTGACAGTTTGTGTTCCTCGTTTTCTTTTTATTGTGGTAAAAAACACAACATAAAACTACCTTCTTAACCATTTTTAAGTGTACATGCAGTTCATTAGTCGTAAGTATATTCATTGTGAAATAGACCTTTAGAACATTTTTATCTTGCAAATCTTAAACTATAGCCATTGAACAACTCCTCTCCCCCCCCCCAACCCCCTGGCGACCACCACTCTACTTTCTGTTCTGTGAATCTTCTTTAATACCTCATATAGGTAGAATCGTACAGTTTTGTCTTTTTGAGTACATTCCTCATTTTACTTAGTCTTGGTATGAAACCCAGCTGACCACTCCTTCTCTTCTCCTGTCTTCTGTACCTCAATCGTACACACTTGCCTGTCTTTAGTACTATTTTACTGGCTATTCCTAGAAGCCCGACTCACTGTCTTCCTCTTTACCTCATCCCAACAATCTTTCTTGACTTTAGTGTTGTCACGTTGAATCACTGAATAACCTGACGGCTAAATTCTTTGGCTTCTTCACTTCATTGATAATTCTTCTAAGGCTAAATCTTAGGCCTGGAATATCTCAGCCTTGCACTCCAGAATTCATAGCCTCTATTTTTCATCAAAAAGAATAATACACCTAAAATCTGGATTTTAAGCACCTCTTTGTTTTGTAACTTCCTCCTCTACATCTTGAGTCTATTAGTTTCTTTACTATACTGAACTGACATTTACCATGGACTCTTACCAACTAAATTAATCTTTACCAAATTCACACAATCTTAGCAGCATTTCTCTATCCATCAACCCCTGCCCCTCAGTATTTCTACACTCTTGTCAGCACTTCCTCTAAAATATACACCCATCCAACTCTCTCACTCTCCATTAATACCTCCTTGGCCTAAGCTCCTATCATCTCTTGCCTGAACTAAGGGAATTCACATAACTAGTCTGCTATGTTCATTATTTCTCCCTCACAATCAATTTTACATAGTATTCAGAGTGATCTCTTTATGATTAAAATCCTATATTGGGCTTTCTGATTAACTGGGATAAGAATCTAAATCCCTTAACACAACTTACAAGGCAAAAAATGATCTGGTTTCTGACTACACTCAATCTCTCATCTCTCTCTCCTTTATTAACAATGCCCCGGGACACCTGGGTGGCTCAGTTGGTTGGGCTTCCGACTTTGCCTCAGGTCACTCAGGTCACGATCTCACTGTTTGTGAGTTCGAGCCCGTGTTGGGCTCTGTACTGACAAACTCAGAGACTGGAGCCTGCTCCAGATTCTGTGTCTCTCTCTCTCTGTCCCTCCCCCGCTTGTGCTTTGTGTGTGTGTGTGTGTGTGTGTGTGTGTGTCTCTCAAAAATAAACATTAAAACAAAACAAACAAACAAAATGCCCTAGTCACAGTGGATCTCTTTCAGTTCCTTAAACACACCATGCTGAATCCTGTCTCAGGGCCTTTGCACTTGCTATTCCCTCTGCCTACAGAGCCTATCTTCTCCATATTTGCATGGCTAACGCCTTCAGGTCATTCATGTTTCAACTCAAACGCCTTCATTTTCCCTAACTAGTGTCTAATGACTTCACTCCTCTCTTTCCCTCATTATACTTGTCATATTGTCCTATATTAATTCTTTATAGAATAACATCATAACATAAAACTTTATTATTTGCTTTTTTATTGCATGTCTGCTCCATTAGACTGTAACTCCATGACAGAACCTTGCCTCTGTTATAAACCAAGCATCTATAATAGGGAGTGGCACACAGTAAGTACTTCACAAACACTTGCTGGATTTATTTATTATATGTGTATGTAATAAACATTAGCTGGGATCACTAAAGCCTGAGACTAAGTGAGAATGTTTGGGAAAGAAGAAGACACAGCTGTAGATTTAGGTTAAGGAAAAGTCCATATTATCAGGTGAAATCAATCACTCATATCTGCCTCATATCTGGACAGCTTAATTGTCCCAGGATTTTTCAATTGACTTTCTTGGGATTACCTACATAATTGTCAGACATTAATCCCAAGGATTAAATATGATATGACAGGTGAGATGGTGAGATTTTACAAGTATAGAATCAAACTATTGCTTGCTTTATAATTTTAAGAGCCATATGACATGACTAACTTTTATAGGGTTTATTTTCTTCTAAAATCCCTAATATTTTTATTTGTTTTTGCTAACCTTATCCATCCCCTATCACAAATTCTCTCCCAGAAGAGCAAAATTATTTCGTCTAAACTGCACATAACCATATTAAGTTTCTTGTTCTTTTTTCTACTACATTTGGTCCATTTTCTGGTTAAGGTATAAGTGAGCCATACCTCTCGACGTCATGATACCCACAAATTTAGGCAGCAAGCTGTATAAGTCCTCATTCAAGTCCTCATGCTTTAAAACAATACCCTTGATTCAATTCCTTCAACTATTATCAATCTAAAAATTTGATAATCATTAACCTCATTAAATTCAGTGGTACCTTAAAAAGCCTTTCTTTCATGACTTGTTAAAATTAACATTTCCCGCAATTTATTGAAAATGTGTTAAGTTGGCTGTGATTTGTTTCTTGAGGACTTAATTCTGGGTCTTGGCAATTCTGTCCTTTTCTGAGTGCTCACTAGCAAGGCTTTACAGATGTCTTCTAGGACAGGAGGAGTTAAGATGGTGGAGAGGTATGGGGAATGGGATTTCCCTAGTCCCTCAAACCTGGCTGTATTGAGGTCAGCTTGGAACCCCAGGAAATCTATCTGTGGAGGGAGATGGCTTGGTGGCACAGAGGTGCATGTATGCGAATTGGGGAGATAAAACGGCACAGGCACAGAGGGGAGGGATCCTCTTCTGTGGAGAGACAAAAGGGAGAGAAAGAGAAGCTGTAGGTCATGGTATTGAGTTAGGCCAAGGGAAGAACTTCTCCAGACCATGGAATGGGGAATGAGAAATACAGAGAGTTGCAGACTCTACTTTGCAAACAGCCTTAGGAGCCAAAGATGGGGAGTTTTCAAAAGCGCCTGACTGCCATGTGCGTGCGCCTGTGGGGGAGGGGAGCCAGCACCTGGAAGCCAGCCCCTGGGGTGCTGTAGTGATCTCAGGGGAGCACTGGGAGAGAACAGTCCCCTCCCTCAAGTACTGTGGGAAGAGGGTTTATTGCCCACACCAAGGGCAGAAGACCCTGCAGGCACCAGCGATATCAGCAGGGTGGAATGGCGCTACTCCAGAACTGGGTCCCGGTGGTGTGCGATTCTTTAAGACATTGTTGTTTGAATCCCAGCCGAGTGCCTACAAGATGCGGGGGAGACTGTGAAGCAGGGCAAGCCAGCCGCCTGTGCTGCTCTGTGAGGGCTGCCGGAAGAGTGTGGTTTGAGACACCTGGTCTGGGGAGGAGAGACGGGGGTGTTGCCATTTTTCCCCCCATCACCAACATGGTGGCACTTCAGGGAACAGGACAGCAGCCCCCAGTGGGGGCGGGACCTGATTACACCAACCCCACCCCTCCGTGCCCGGTAACTGCTTATCTACTGGAGCGGGATTGACACTGAGTGACCCAAAGGCCTCTCTTCCAGACCAGCACAGTCCCAGGCACCAACAGACAGCTGTCCTGCAGTTTTGTAGGTTAGTCTGCTGTTCTTTTGTTTTCCTTTCTTTCCTTCCTTTTTCTCCTCTTTTTCTTTCTACCCTCTTCATTTTTTCCTTTGGAATCAGGCTCATGGTTTCTGATTTGAGTTTTGGTCAATTCTAATTATATGTGCGTATTTATGTTCTTTCTATCTCTGCTTTGTTTCTTTGTTTAATCAGGCGTTTTCACTCTATTATTTTTACACCTTTTCTATATCTCTTTCTTCTTTATTTTCCTTTCTCTCTCTCTGGATTAAGACACATAGTTCCTTTGATCCTCTGCTTCGTCTTTTTGTTTTTGTTTTTGTCCCTTTCATTTCTCTCTTTGTAGGGGATCAGGTTCCCTGCCTTTTCCTTTTTTCCTGGGTTACTTCAACAAACAAATCAAAGCACACCTGGTGTGGAAGGCATAAACAATCCACCACTACGAGTAAGGAGAAGCTCTGTACAAGAATGACCAGTGGGATAGAGCAGTCATATACACAACAACAGAGTGCACACAACACACTCCAACAACGCTTCCTGAAGAGCCAGGCCCTCTTTAATATAGGAGTGTTCTTAGGTGCAGGACACATAACAAGCTATTAAAACATGTAAAAGACAGAAACCCAGCCAAAATGATGAAATGGAAGAATTCTCCTCAGAAGAAATTCCAGGAAAAAAATGACAGCCAGAGAATTGCTCAAAAGAGACACAAACAATATATCTGAACAAGACTTCGGAATAACAGTCATAAAACTAATAGCTGGGCTTGAAAAAAGCACAGAAGACAACAGAGGATCTGTTGCTGCAGAGATCAAAGACCTAAGAAATAGTCACGACGAATTAAGAAATGCTATAAATGAGATGCAAAATAAACTAGATGCAGTGACAGCAAGGATGAAAGAACCAGAGAAGCGAAATAGGTGAAACAGAAGATAAGATTATGGGAAATGATGAAGCTGAAAAAAAGAGCGAAAGGAAATTACTAGATCACAAGGGGAGCATTACGGACCTAAGTGATACAATAAAACAAAACAATATCCATATCACAGGAGTTCTAGAAGAAGAGAGAGAAAGGGGCAGAAGGTTTATTTGAAAAAATTATAGCTGAGAACTTCCCTAATCTGGGGAAGGAACCAGGTGTCCAAGTCCAAGAGGCACAGAGAATTCCCTTCAAAATCAACAAAAACAGGTCAACACCACAACATATCATAGTGAAACTGGCACACTACAAAGATAGGGAGAGAATTCTGAAAGCAGTTGGGACAAACAGCCCTTAACCTACAAGGGTAGACATATAAAGGTAGTAGCAGACACTTTTCCTGAAACTTGGCAGGCCAGAAGGGAATGGCAGGAAATATTCAATGTGCTGAACAGGAAAAATATGCAGCAAAGCTGTCGTTCAGAATATAAGGAGAGATAAAGACTTTCTCAGGCCAACAAAAACTAACACAGTTCATGACCACTAAAGCAGCCCTGCAAGATATCCTAAGGGGGTCTCTGTGTGTGGAATGCTGCAAAGACTACAAAGGACCAGAGACTAACACAAGAACAAAACCTACAGACAACACAATGACACTAAATCCGTATCTTCGAATAATCACTCTGAATGTAAATGGACTAAATGCTCCACTCAACAGACACAGGGTATCAGAATGGATAAAAAAACAAGATCCATCTATATGCTGCCTACAAGAGACTCATTTTATACCTGAGGACACCTGCAGATTGAAAGTGAGGGGATGGGGAACCATCTATCATGCTACCGGATGGCAAAAGAAAGCCAGAGTAGCCATACTTGTATCAGACAAATTAGATTTTAAAACAAAGACTGTAACAAAAGACGAAGAAAGGCATTATATCATGATTGAGAGATCTATGCATCAAGAAGAGCTAACAATTGGGGCACCTGGCTAGCTCATTCGGTTAAGCATCTGACTTCGGCTCAGGTCATGATCCCACAGTCTGTGAGTTCGAGCCCCATGTCAGGCTCTGCACTGACAGCTCAGAGCCTGGAGCCTGTCTTGGATTCTAGGTCTCCCTCTCTCTCTGCCCCTCCCCCACTCGTACTCTGTCGCTCTTGCTCTCAGAAATAAATAAAACATTAAAAAAAAGGAAGAGCTAACAATTGTAAATGTTTACACCCACAACATGTAACACCCAAATATATAAATCATTAATAACAAACATAAACGAATGTACAGATAATTGTACCATGATTGTAGGGGACTTTAATATTCTACTTATAGCAATGGACAGATCCTCTAGGTAGAAAATCAGTAAGGAAACAATGGCTCTGAAAGACCCATTGGACCAGATGGACTTAACAGATATATTCAGAACTTTTCATCCAAAAGCAGCAGAATACACATTCTTCTCGAGTACACATGGAACATTCTCCAAAATAGATCACATACTGGGTCACAAATCAGCCTTCAACAAGTACAAGAGATCGAGATCATACCATGCATATTTTCAGATCACAATGCTACGGAACTTGAAATCAACCACAAGAAAAAATTTGGAAAGCCCCCAAATACATGGAGGTAAAAGAACATCCTACTAAAGAATGAACAGGTCAACGAGAAAATTAAAGAAGAAATTAAAAAATATATAGAAGCAAATGAAAATGAATATACGACAGTCCAAACCGTTTGGGATGCAGCAAAGGAAGTCCTAAGAGGAAAACACATTGCAATTCAGGTCTATCTCAAGAAGCAAGAAAGGTCCCAAATACACATCCTAATCTTGCACCTAAAGGAGCTATAAAGGCAGCAGCAAAGAAAGCCCAAATCCAGCAGAAAAAGAGAAATAATACAGACTAGAGCAGAAATAAATAATATAGAATCAAAAAAAAAAAAGAACACATTAATAAATCTAAGAGCTGGTTTTTTTAAAAAATAAACAAAATTCATAAACCTCTAGCCAGACTGCTCAAAAAGAAAAGAGAGAGAACCCAAATAGGTATGAAGAATGAAAGAGGAGAGATCACAACAAACACTACAGAAATACAATTATTTGAGAATACTATGAAAAATAATATGTCAACAAACTGGACAATCTGGAAGAAATGGACAAATTCCTAGACACACTACCAAAACTCTAACAGGAAGAAATAGAAAATTTGAACAGACATATAACCAGTGAAGAAATTGAATTGGTCATCAAATATCTCCTGGCAAATAAGAGTCCTGGGCCAGACGCCTTCCCAGGGGAATTCTACCAGACATTTAATAGTTAATACCTATTCTCCTGTTCCAAAAACAGAAACAGAAGGAAAGCTTCCAGACTCATTCTATAAAGCCAGCGTTACCTTGATTCCCAAACCAGACAAAGACCCCACTAAAAAGGAGAATTACAGGCCATTATTCCTGGTGAACATGGATGTAAAATTCTCAAGAAGATACTAGCAAATTGAATTCAACAGTATATTAAAAGAATTATTCACCATGATCAAGTGGAATTCATTGCTGAGCTATAGGGCTGGCTCATTATTTGCAAATCAATCAAGGTGATACATCACACTAATAGAAGAAAGGATAAGAACCATATGATCCTGTCAATAGATGCAGAAAAAGCATTTGACAAAATACAGCATCCTTTCTTAATAAAAACTCTAAAGAAAGTCGGGATAGAAGGAACATATGTTAACGTCATAAAAGCCATATATGAAAGAACACAACTAATAATCACCCTCAATGGGGAAAAACTGAGAGCTTTCTCCCTCAGATCAGGAACACTACAGGGATCTCCACTCTCACCACTGCTGTTTAACATACTATTGGAAGTCCTAGCCTCAGCAATTAGACAACAAAACAAAATAAAAGGCACCCAAATTAGCAAAGAAGAAGTCAAACTTTCACTCTTCACAGAGGACATGATACTGTACATGGAAAACCTGAAAGACTCCACCAAAAAACTGCCCGACTTAGCCCGACTTTAGCAAAGTCGCAGGATAAAAAAATCAATGCACAGAAATTGGTTGCATTTCTAGACACCAAATAATGAAGCAGCAGAAAGAGGTATCAAGGAATCAATCCCATTTACAATTGCATCAAGAACCATAAAATACCTATGAATAAACCTAACCAAAGAGGTAAAAGATCTGAACGCTGAAAACTATAGAAAGCTTATGAAAGAAATTGAAGAAGACACAAAGAAATGGAAAAACATTCCATGCTCATGGATCAGAGGGACAAATATGTTAAAATGTTGATACTACCCAAAGCAATCTACACATTCAATGCAATCCTAATCAAAATAGCACCAGCATTCTTCCCAGAGCTAGAAGAAAAGACCCTGAATGGCCAAAGTATGTTGAAAAAGAAAATCAAAGCTGGAGGCATCACAATCCCGGACTTTAGCCTATATCACAAAGCTACAATCATCAAGGCAGTATGGTACTGGCACAAAAACAGACACATAGACCAATGGAATAGAACAGAGAACCCAGAAATGGACCCAAAAATATATGGCGAACTAATCTCTGACAAAGCAGAAAAGAACATCCGATGGGAAAAAAGTCTCTTTTGCAAATGGTCCTGGGAGAACTGGACAGCAACATGCAGAAGAATGAAACTGGACCACTTTTCTTACAGCATACACAAAAATAAATTCAAAATGGATGAAAGACTAACTGTGAGACAGGAAACCATCAAAATCCTACAGGAGAAAAAGGCAGCAACCTCTCTGACCTCGGCTGCAGCAGCTTGTAACTCAACACAAATCTGAAGGCAAGGGAAACAAAAGCAAAAATGAACTACTGGGGAACATCTGTGTGGCTCAGTTGGTTGAGTATCTGACTTCAGCTCAGGTCATGATCTCACAGTTCATGGGTTCAAGCCCTGTGTTGGGCTCTGTGCTAACAGCTCAGAGCCTGGAGCCTGCTTAAGATTCTGTGTCTCCCTCTCTCTGTCCCTCCCCCACTCACTCTCTCTGTCTCTCTCAAAAATAAATTAACATTAAAAAAAAAAAAAAGAACTATTGGGACCTCATTGAAATAAAAAACTTCTGCACAGCAAAGGAAACAATTAACAAAACTAAAAGGGAACCGACAGAATGGGAGAAGATATTTGCAAATGACATATTGGATAAAGGGTTAGTATTAAAAATCTATAAAGAACAAACTCAACACACAAAAAACAAATAATCCAGTGAAGAAATGGGCAGAGGACGTGAATAGACACTTTTCCAAAGACGACATCCAGCTGCCAGACAGACACATGAAAAGATGCTCAACATCTTCATCATCAGGGAAATACAAATCAAAACCACATTGAGATACCACCTCACAGTGGTCATAGTGCCTAAAATTAACAACTCAGGAAACAACAGATGTTGGTAAGGATGTGAAGAAAGAGGAACCCTCTTGCACTGTTGGTGGAAATGCAAACTGGTGCAGCCACTCTGGAAAAACAGTATGGAGTTTCCTCAAAAAATTAAAAATAGAATTTACCCTATGACCAGGCAATTGCACTACTAGGAATTTATCCAAAGGACACCGGAGTTCTACTGATCCAAAGTGGCACATGCACCTCAATGTTTATAGCAGCGCTATCAACAATAGCCAGATTATGCAAAGGTCCAAATATCTATCCACTGATGAATGGATAAAGATGAGGTGGTATATATACACAATGGAAAGCTACTCAGCAATGAAAAAGAATGAAATCTTGCCATTTGCAACAACGTGGTTATTATGCTAAGTGAAGTAAGTCAGTCAGGGAAAGACAGATACCCTATGATTTCACGCATATGGGATTTGGGTCATTTTAACAAAGACCACAGGGGAAGGGAAGGAAAAATAAGGTACAAACAGAGAGGGAGACAAACCATAAGAGACTCTTAAAAACAAGAACAGAGGGTTGATGGGGGTGGGGAATAGGGATGATGGGCATTGAGAAGGGTACTTGTTGGGATAAGCACTGGGTATTGTACGTAAGTGAGGAATCTTGAGAATCTAAAAAAAAAAAAAGCCTCCCAGATTTTTTTCCATGTGACCTCAAGTTCAAACTAGTTTATAATTCCGAAGTTTTTTTCTTTTTTGAAAATCAGTACTACATTTACCTGTTCAAGTCTTCTATTTTCTTTACGACTCTCCAGGACTTATTTTTATGCATATAGCATTACTCAGCAAATCTCACCTGTAAGTTGTCTCAATACTTGAGTGATAAATCATTGAGAAAAACAAGACTACCAAGAGCTCACCTAGAATCCCTTTCTTTTTTTTTTTAATGTTATTTATTTTGAGAGACAGAAAGAGAGAGCAGGGGAGGGGCAGAGAGAAGAGAGAGAGAATTCCAAGCAGGCTCCGTGCTGTCAGTGCAGAGCCCAACATGGGGCTCGAACTCACGAACAGTAAGATCATGACCTGAGCAGAAATCAAGAGTTGGACGCTCAACCAACTGAACTACCCATATGCCTCTAGAATCCCTTACTACCTGAAACTTTAATTCCCTCCGGAATGTAAATAAACCTAAACTTTTTTTCAGTATTTATCTCTGATTTTTGTTTGTTTGTTTGTATCTTTTGACAATGGGCATTTGTTAATTTACAGAAACCCTAGAAAACATCACTTTTTTATCTCTTGAATTAATGTCTGGCTGTTTTAAATTTATATTTAAATAATTTATTTCTACTTCTATTTATACTGTATTTATATTTAAATGGTATTTGTGTGTGTGAATGTACATTTTCTTAACATGCATGAGGTACTGTTTCACTATCTCTGCTAACAGATTTACCGATTTTCATAAGAAACCTTAGATTCCATTGCGGTAAACAAAGGATAACTTCGTGGCAAGTCTGTTTAAAAGCGTTACTTCTCATGGCACCTGGGTAGTTCAGTCAGTTAAGTGTCTGGCTCTTGAGGCTCATGTCTTGGTTTCATGGTTCATGAAATTGAGCCCCTCGTCAGGTTCTGTGCCAGCTGACACCACAGAGCATGCTTGGGATTCCCTCTCTCTCTCTCTCTCTCTCTCTCTCTCTCTCTCTGCCTCTGCCCCACTTATTTTCTGTCTCTCTGTCTCAAAGTAAATAAATAAAAACATTTAATAAAAAAATAAATAAAAGCTTTACTTCTCATTAATATCTTTCAGAAACTCATTCTCAATAGTTTTTAAAAACTTTTTTAATGTTTATTTATTTTTGAGAGAGACAGACAGAACGTGAGTGGGGGAAGGGCAGTGAGAGAGGGAGATACAGAATATGAAGCAGGCTCCAGGTTCTGAGCTGTCAGCACAGAGCCCAATGAGGAGCTCAAACTCGTGAACCACAAGATCATGACCTGAGCCGAAGTCAGACGCTTAACTGACTGAACCATCCAAGCACCCCGTCAACAGTTTTTTCTTATGAATTACTAGGATATTGGGAAAAAGAATAAAGTACATGAAAAGATAAATATGTACTTCTAACTCAAAAAATTGCACAGATTTCATCCTAGTTTTAACACGCTCTATTCAAAGAAATAAATGCAGACTCTTCATGAGTAATTAATTAGGTGTGACTGGAAGATGAATACCTATCACAAAGTTGGCCAAGCAGCAGGATTCAACATACATCTGTTCGTGGTCATAGAGAAAAATGAAAGGAGAGACATAGTTGAGACTGCTTTTAAGATTTAATTTGAAATCAGAGTTCTTTAATTTGACTAAGAAATGGAAAATTAAGACGTCTAAATATCCATACCTATGTTTTATACATTATGTTATACATTATTTCAATTTTCTTTTATAAAATCATACTATCATAAAAAATACAACTTCACATAAGGATAGAAAATTGTGGTCTTCTGGATCTTGCAACATGACTAAAATATGTAAAATTGAATAGCGACCAAGGAGAGACAATTAAGCCTTCCATCATGGATGAAGACAGCCTATTATCAAAGTATCAAATTAATTTAAGTTGTGACATTTTTTGAAATTAAAAAGTAAACTGCAGGAGGAGCCTTCAATAGTACTGACTTTTAGTCGAGAAGTTACGTTCCTTTTACTTTTCGAGTTTAATTCAATAAAATAATTTTGTTGTATAATCTCCTTCTCTAAAAGTGAAGCAGAAAGATTTATCCAAATAGCATTGTTAGAGAAGTATTGGTGGGCTGATAAAACTTCTAAGGAACTTAATGCATTCAATTCTATCCAGAATGTAAATAAACCACAACTTTTTCAGTATTTACCTCTGGATTTGGATGATTTTTGTTTGCTCGTTTATATCTTTCAACAACGAACATATGGACTATGAAAGAATTTTTGTGTATTACAAATACTGATTTTTATTTCTTTAAAAACTTTATAAGTGGTAGTCTTCCCAAATTATTTTGGAAAACGTACACAAGTATTTCCATAATTAAACAGAGAAATGAACAATTTGTGTGTGAAAATACATAGAGTAGACAGAAACTATTGTTTCTTGCTTCAGTGATCTTAGATTACCAGTCTCACAAGGAACTGAAGTGTAGTAATTACTTATATTCAATAGGTGGCGACCTTTACATTATACAGCAGTCACCAAACCAGCATTTGCATAGGACAGTATAATCCACCAGTAGAAAATGAAGAGAGAAATTACAAATGTTCCATATTTTGCAATAGACAAAAATTAGTGTTTGGCTACTCATTTTTTTAAACCTATGGACTATTTTCTAGGTTGATGAACATACTTTGCAGTAATGTATATGATGGTCTCAGCTAAAAGATTTTATCTGGCTGTTATTATTTTTATTTTCTAAAATTAGACTCTGTTGTGGAAGCCTTTGCGTTGTGTATTTTTGAGCAAATCCACCTGTTAATTCTTACACTTCATAAAAATATGTGGGGGGGCGCCTGGGTGGCGCAGTCGGTTAAGCGTCCGACTTCAGCCAGGTCACGATCTCGCGGTCCGTGAGTTCGAGCCCCGCATCAGGCTCTGGGCTGATGGCTCGGAGCCTGGAGCCTGTTTCCGATTCTGTGTCTCCCTCTCTCTCTGCCCCTCCCCCGTTCATGCTCTGTCTCTCTCTGTCCCAAAAATAAATAAACGTTGAAAAAAAAAAAAATTTAAAAAAAATATGTGGGAATATGAGAACTAGGGAATGATTCCTGATTTCTTTGCATAGGTTATGAAGAATAATAGTATTAGATAATTTACTGAAATGACATGTGTCTTAAAAAGGATATGTAACAGAGGTGCCTGGGTGGTTCAGTCAGTTAAGCATCTGACCCTTGGTTTCTTTCGGCTCAGGTCATGATGTCAGGGTCTGTGGGTTGGAGCCCCGCATGAGCCTCTATGATGACAGTGAGGAACCTGCCTGGGATTCTCTCTCTCTCCCCCTCTCACTCTACCCCTCCTCTGCTCGCACTCTCTCTCTCTCTCTCAAAAATGAATAAACCTTGGGTGGGGGGGGGGGGAGGATATGTTCCAGGAGTCCAGTATATTTGTGAAAGAGCAACTGAAGGAAGACAAGGCTCAGGTCAGCAAACTGTGTTTCTTCACTAATCTAGTTTATGTGGGTTATAGGAACATCTGTGCACAAACTAAAATTTTTTAAAAAGCTGCTGTAAAAAGAGTATGTTTGGAAATAATTATGAATTTTTTTGCTATATTTTCAACGAATGTACAAAGATAGGTTTCTATCCAAGAAGTAACTTAATATCTGTTCTGATGACCTTTAGCTAGAAAGCATATGGATATGACTTAGTGCTATGGGACAGCTTACACATAACAGGATTCTCCCCCTAGTACTGTTTCAGCTTTGTGAAATGTAACCAGTGACTGGAGTTTGGACTATTTTCCTTCCAAAGGGAGAGGCAGTTACTCCTCCCTCCTTCTGAGTCTCTGAAAATTAGAAATCTATATCACACATTATTCTTAACCATAATATATGAAAAATCAGAACCTACCATCACTTAAGCAAGGGAGATAAAAGAATGGTAAAAGTATGTGTTGATCATGATAATTTTATACATCTTTCTGCTAACTAAAATGCTATTTTTTATTTCTTTTTATAGACCTATATAAGCATGAACATCTTAAAACTACTTATTAGATAAATATTTTACTATATAGTAGAAACCAAAAAAATGGGGGGATCAAGAAAATCACCCTTTAACTTAAGATAAACTGTATGGTGCCTGACACAATGATGTATTTTAGGTATATATGTTTTTTTAAAGTTATCTTCCAATGAAATTTTCTATGGCCTCCCATAATTCTCTACTATGGTAAGCCACATATTATTAAGAGTTTTCCACTTATTAATATGTTGCTAATAATAGAGCTGCTGCTTCTTTTCAGTTGATGTTGTAGACTAGACTCTCAACTTCAAACTTCTTCATTTCCTTAGGAATGATAAAATTCTGTCTATTGGTTTTTCCAGTCATATGACTAAGCATTTCATATATGCATTTCTAAAATGAGTCATGTATTGTCTTATCACAGGAGTCACTGAACTGTTCATGCTGAAACAGATCAAAAACACAAAGGAAGAGGGATTAAGAAACAAATGTTCATTTAATTTTAAAAAGTACCTTCCACAACATTTATCAAACAGATAACGCCAGGGGAAAGCATCCACTCTTGCCAATCAGACTGCCCAAGGTAGAATTCTTTCAAGCAATTTAGTTTTGATTCCACTTTACCTACAATACAGATATCAATGTCTTGATTTTTTATAAAAATCTGATTTATATTCAGTTAAAAGTTATGTATACCACGCTGTTAACGATTTCCCTAAAATTCAAGAATTAGGAAATTGGAGAATATGCATTTATGTTAGGAACCATTCGTTAGTGCTAACTTGTGCCAAATATGGTGGGGACACTATAACTCTTGTGTTCAAAGAGCTTATATTCCAGTTAGGTATACAGGGCATGGAGACAAACAGCTGTTACCCAAAACAGAAAAGACACTACAACAGAGATAACAACAATCCTTCAAACCACATCCAAGTCAGTGACCCTACTTAAGAATAACCTTTTTTTTAAGATGCTAATCTGTCAAATCAGTATTAGTATAGAAATGCAGCTGGTATGTATTATGGACTGAATTGTTCCCCCCCTCCCAAATTCGTATGTTGAAGCCCAAACCCTCCATTGTGACAGTAGTTTGATACAGGGCCTTTAAGAAGGTACTTAAGGTTAAAGGAGGTCTTAACAGTGGGGTCCTAATCTGAGAAGACTAGTATCATTATAGAAAAAGGAGACACCAGAGCTCGCTGTCTGTGTGTCCACAGAAAAAAGGCCATGTGAGGACACAGTGAGAAGGTGGTCACCTGCAAGCCAGATAGAAGAGCCTCACCAGAAATCTACCCTGGTGGCACCTTCGTCTTGGACTTCTAATTTCTAAAATTGTTAGAAAATAAATTTCTGTCATTTAAGTTACCTACTCTGTGCTATCTTGTTGTGGCAGCCTGAGCTAATCCAGTATATTTCTAACTTAAGAATTAATTTGCCAGACATGAATCTTACAATCCTAACACCTACTTTCAAATTGCATATGTATATTTTCTGTATTTGTATACTTATATATTTATATTTATATATACATTTATGTTAAGTATCTATTTATATATTGAATGTATAGATCTTACACAGTCACAGTTACATCCAGAAAGATATACCATGCCTACCGGAATGACTTTTCCTTCCAATTTTTATTATTATACTAAGACTCTTGTCTTCAAAGAGCTCGTAGTCTAGCTGAAGATTTATGACACACAGACAAATACCCGTAATACAAATTAGGAACAGAGTGGTAGAAATTAAAGAGTATATTACTTCAGAAAGAAGATTACTGTCACTATGGAGAGTGGAGGTGGTACACTGTGGGTGAGTTTGTGTGGCTGGAATTATAGGAAGGAATAAGAAAATCTTGGGAGAGAGAGGAACTGCCCTCAGCCCGGTCATTCTCACTGGCACACCACAGGCATTTGGGGAAGGACCACACTTCATTCGGTGAAATTATTCAGAGCATTACACAGTCCCCCACTAGCATCCTCCTGATCTTGGAAGATCTGTACTATCCCCCTACACGTTCCCAAAGGCAACTCAGCAGGAATATCTCCCTCAGGAGAAAACAGAAGGTAAACTTTTAAGGGTGTGAAGAAAAGAGCAGAGGTATTCAAATAAAATGTATTAAGTAATTGATTATTAAATGCCTAATATATTTTATTCTAAAATGTTACACATGGAAAATTATAACATACAAAATTGTTATTTTATTAAGTGTTGCTTGCCAGTTACAAGAGTTTATTACATTTACTCAGAGTTCATCCTAACTTTCTACTTTGAAGCTTTTCATTGATTCATATAGCCTTGACTATATTTGACTTCTAAACAGCCTCACCTATTCATTATTTCCAGAATGCTTCTGATGTAATCACCAAATAAACATCCTTCACTCAAGGCAAAGAACTTTACCCTGGTTTTTTTTGTTGTTGTTTATTTATTTTGAGAGAGAACATGCACAAGCTGGGGGAGAGGCAGAGAGAGAGAGAGAGTCCCAAGCAGGCTCCGTGTTGTCAGTGCAGAGAGCCCAATGTGGGCCTCGATTCCATGAACCCTAAGATCATGACTTGAGCTGAAATTGAGTCAGACACTTAACCGACTGAGCCACCCAGTCGCCCCAATGTATCTCTTTTTGATTTCCATACACCTTGCAGGCTGCCCTAACCTGATCTTTCACTTTAATGATTTCCCTAAATGCTGTTTGTGATCCGGGTTGAAAATTCAAGGGATTAGAAGCAACAAAGACAAAAAGAATGAAGGGAAGATGAGAATAAGAAGTGAGAAGAACCCATGCAAGTCGGGTCCAAATTGGGATTTACAATCTAGAATGACCCTTCCAGGTTGTCCCTACCTGCGACCAGGCTTTTCACTCCCCCATTCCTTCCAGGCAGCTCACTGCATGTATGCAGCTCATGAAGCTGTGGCTTTGGACAAAGGGGCATCTGCAGCTGAGGTGACATGTGAAGGGGCTGATGAATGAAGGCTATCTGCCCCCTACACACACACACATGGACACACACAGACACACAGACACACAGACACACACACACACACACACACACACACACACACACACATAGCAGCAGCAGCAGCAGCAGCAGCAGCGGTTATCAAGTCCTCTACTGAAGCAGTATCTGGAAGGGCTTCATAGAGTCCACCACTGACTCGAACTTCCTATTTTGAAGTGGAAACTCAGGGGTAGAAACTAGTGAGCTACAAATCGGGAGTCTCAGATTCAGAATTTATCATTCCTTGCTTCCTACTATCCTGGAGTACTGACGTCTATTTTGGAAAGAATGAGCAAGGAATTACTTGGTTTAAGTAATTTTCTTGAATAGGTAAACAAAAAGGAATGAGTTCAAACAATTCTTGGTAAGTTTTATAGACAGAACTAAACTGTCAAATTCATCACTAAACTATGAATAAAGTATTACATGTCTAATTTCTTTTTTTTTTTTTAAGGTTATTTTTTTTTTCAAAAAATTTTTAATGTTTTTTATTTATTTTTGAGACAGAGAGAGACAGAGCATGAACAGGGGAGGGGCAGAGAGAGAGAGAGACACAGAACTGGAAGCAGGCTCCAGGCTCTGAGCCATCAGCCCAGAGCCCGATGCGGGGCTCGAACTCACAGACCCTGAGATCGTGACCTGAGCCGAAGTCGGATGTTCAACCGACTGAGCCACCCAGGCGCCCCATTAAAGGTTATTTTTGAGAGAGAGAGAGAGTGTGCGCACAAGCAAGCAGGGGAGGGGCAGACAGACAGACAGAGAGAGAATCCCAATCTGTGCTAACAGCACAGAGCCTGATGCGGAGCTCAATCTCACAAACTCCAAGATCATGACTTGAGCTGAAACCAAGAGTTGGACACTTAACTGACTGAGCCACCCAGGTGCCCCGATATATGTCTAATTTCTGTATGTTGGAAGTTTTGTTTTTTAGTGCCTTTATGTGTGTTTTATAGCTGTTCCCTACAAATATGTTACCAACATATACTATAAGAATGCCTCCTTTTCGTAAGTCTTCGGTGGGTCTAATGGGAAAAGCATTAAATTGATACCTATGCTGAGAGCAGCACGAATAAGTGAATGTACTTTATTTAGCTTTGATAAACCTTTGACATACCACCTTGGTTCTTTATTTTTAAATCTGTCTTGAAAGTAGTTAGAAGACAACCTCCCATTCCATATGCTGTGGACAGTATGGAGAATGTAGGTTATACGCATATGTATGACATTTTTATATCATGCTTCCGGTCACATACCACATTTTGGCTACACTGTCCTTTCCGTTCTGTGTAATTGCCACTCTCCCGCTCGCCTCAGGGTTTCCACACTCGTTTCGTCTGCCTTGAACGGTGACCCCAAGTCATCACATGGCTGACTCTTTTTCCTCTCTCAGGTGATGGCATTAACGTCATCTCCTCAGAGATCCACACAACCCAAGTAATCCCTCCCTAAGCCAAATTTCCTTTATACGAATTTATCTTAGTAACACAATTATCTCAGATCACTTTATTTATATATTTATCTGTTACTCATTATTTAATCCCTAGTTCATATCAGTGCCTGGCATTTAAGTATTCAGTAATTATTTGTGTGAAATAACTCAGGCAATAAATGAATATTTGTGATTTATATGATTTTAAATACACATCGGAAGTGCGACAATTATGAACTTTTTCATTTGGGGTAATCAATTCACCCAAATTTCTGAATAAATCTGAATAAAAGATGGGATGACTACTCTCTATCTTAATATCATAATTTTTATTAAATAAGCTCTCTACAATATTTTTATCTGTCTTCCAAAAGGGCATAATGATGTGCAAAATGAGTATTTTTCCGTTTCCACAAACAATATATTTTTCAAGGGAACAAAAATATTCACTCTGTGGGTAACATTCCATCTTATAACTGGTAAAACCTTGTAAAAATGTTGAAAATTCTTAACTTTCAAATTGTACATTAAAAACAAGCCTATGATAAAGAAACTCTGTATCAGAGAGACAAACAAAAACAAGCTATAAATTAGGTCACCAGACTTACAATAATATTTTTGCAAGGAGCTTTTACAATATTTGGCTAGCTTTTAAGCTAGGAATATAAGATGTCCCAGAAGATTAACTGAACACAGGAATTCAACCTCTGATGGGGTCAAATGGAATGTCTTTTGTGATCCTGACTGAACACTCACACTCATACTCAAATACAGATCCTTCACTTATCTAAGTGTGTGCTTTCAATGAGACATTACTTTTTTTTTTAATTAGGAAGGTATTAAATTCTTATTTCCAATTGTACTTATTTCAAGGTATAAAGTTCTATACATGCTCTCCTGTCTTTATTAGGAAGAAATTCTTTTATTTACTTAAAACTCTCATCTAGTTGCTCTCTCTCTCAACTCTGTAGTTGGAAATTTGGCTCCTGGTGGGAAATACCTTGTTTATTCCACCATTTATTTTCATGAGAATTTGATTCCACCTACTTCCAAATATCATCTTTTGAGATGAATGAGAAGTATTAGGTATAAGAAAGCCTGGTCTAAGAAGGTCTATTTCCGTACAGAGGCCAGAGACATAGTAATAATGGATTGATGTCAGGACCATAAAATCACAAGCAGTATCTGAAGAAGAACTGCTACAGTAAAAGAAAGACACCTTAGCATATTATGAAGTACAATGGAAATGAGCACAGGTAAATCTTAGAATTATTTTTAAGTACACTTGGTGTGCTAAATTTTAAATAGTAATCACTAACTGAAATTAATGTTAGTTTCTCCAAATTATCAGGCAGTTGACCTAGTCTATGATGATATCAAAGCAAAACAAAAAAACAAAAAAACAAAAACCTGGAAAAATAAAAATGCCCTGAATGGGGGTGCCTGTCTGGCTCCATGGGTATACAGCATGCAACTCTTGATAACAGGGTTGTGAGTTCAAGTCCCACATTGGGTATAGAGCTTACTTATAACTAATCTTCTTGTTACTCATGTAAGACATTATGTTAAGTAACATGACAATTCAGATACAAAAAAAAAAAAAATACAGGGCTTTATCATATTCCACACTCATTTTAGCAGCCTTGCAAAATTAAAAATGTTTTCCTAATGAAATGTCAAGAGAATTATTTATTTTATGTAAGTAGTAGTGTAACAAGTCTTAGATGACATGATTACTAGCTTCAGGGAAACAGAAAACAATTACAAAGCTAAGTTAAAGGCAACTTTATTACAGTACTTTTCCAAACTTCAAAATGCATTTATTATTGAATGTATAACTAATATATAATACATTATATTACAAAACAGAAAGCATTTCTGATCAGATGTTAGCTTGCATGTATTGCCCAAAACATAGTTTCCTAGGAACAGCAGGAACACACAGTTGTTTATTTATCACTCAGTAAAATACTTCTCTGATGTCACATAAAGAATCATTTATAACTTATTTTATGTTCATTTAAAAACAAAGCAAAATTATCTTTTCTATTTCTTACTAGTTAATGCCTAGAAGTTGTTTATACCCTAAAAACATCCACCAGTTTAGAAATATTTCCTTTGGTAACAAGGAGGATTTTTGAAACTAACCAAACCAAAAGAACACTCTATTTCCCCATTGCAAGTAGGGGCAGAATTCTCTGCTTTCCTGTAATAGGAGCCAAATTTGGGCCTCCTCCTCTTCGGAGCCATCCTGAGTACCTGCTTTAAAAAAAAATACCCAAATCTACAACAAACTATTCTAATACAGTCTTCTCTGTTTTCTCTTATCTCCTCACATTTGCTTAGGAGTAATTTACAACCCACGTTGAACATCATGTAATAATGAATTTAAAAGTAATCTTAGGAAATGTAGTATTTTCCAAATTAGACAAGGACATTATTTGCTCATCTGTCTCTGCTTCACACAACCAACCAAATTCAACTTACAGAAAGAATTCCTTTTCCAAGGTCACTACCCTAGTAACAATGGACACTGATGGAAATCCACCGAACAGATCCAGTCCCTTAATTTGCTCTCTTGGTTTAACATTTGTGAGCTACTGATTAGCACAAAACAAATTCATCTTCCTCTTTTTCACAACAGCAAGAAATGGTTAGAAAAGTATAGAAAAGGTTTCTATTTTTTTTTTTTTGTAAGGCAAATTTAATACAGATTTTGCTATGAGGTTGGAAAAAAAGAAAAACTGAATGAAAAGTTATGTGCTGGCTGCTTGGGGCAGGGGGCAAGACTCATAAATCACTGTACGTTAAGAGCACGTGCTGAAACTTCATGGTGCCAGTCACGTAATTTTGTGTATTTGGGACTAAAGACGTGAAGGGGTATCTTTTCCCTGTGGAAATAAAAGAAGAAAAGAAAAGAAGAGAAGTGATAGAAGAGTCATAAGAAAGAGAAAGAAAAAGTTTCTACACTTAGATCATCATGCAGAAAACATGCTTTATAAAAGCTTAATTTCATATAGCTGTTTTATTTAATAGCAAAGATTTTAAGAGTAGAACATTTTTATAAATGCAGACATTAATCTATAGAGCCCTCCTGGAAACATCCATTTTTATGCCCAAAATGAAATTACTACAAGACAACACATAAAACTCATTCACAGAGATCTGTAGTGTTAGCAAAGCATCCCCAAATATACTCCTCTGCCCACTTATTTCTATACTAAAGGAAATTATCCTTACACATGAAATCCAGAAATATCTACTAATTTAAAAATCCGTAAGTTTTCTAAGTCCCACATTTAAGTCCCATACAAGACACCGAAGTTAAATGCTTAGCTTCTAGCTGCAAACACAAAACGCCATACCATTACACTTGAAACTATGAAAAAACAAATTGAGACCATTCAGGAAAGGAAAGCATTCAATTTACCAAAAAAACGGACAACTTACTTTGCCTTCTTTGTATTTTCAGTTTCCGTTTCTTTCACTGAAATATAACAAGCAACATCCAATATTAATTTACTTTTTTAACTTGAAAAATCATTTAAGCAATTACCTGTACCCATCAATACCAAATGGTCAAGTTGCACAGAGCCACTAAAAAACATTCGCAATCATGCTGTCACTGGCTATACTACAGTCATTGCTGCTACTACTGCAACACTTTTCACCGTGACCTTCCTGGGCTGGATTCTTATTTACATCTCCCATATTATGCATGGCATAGTTTAAGTGTAAACTGCCTCAGGAAAATTACCGTTTTCCAATAATTGCCCATCTGTCTAAATGCTATTCTCTATGGCAGAGACCATTCACCTATCAGAATCCCTAGGTATTCACTTACGATGTTCAGTCCCAGTGATTTGGGCGAGGATTCGGAAAGAGCGAGACTGAGTTGTTCCAGTCCTCGGACGCCAGTCTTCAGTGTCCTCCATCAGTCTCTTCTTGCTGGCATCACTGTGAGTCGGTATGTGATAAAACTCCGTATTGCGCTCCACGATGTGTTTTCTTGGTGGACTAAGGTTAAGAGGGAAGGAAAGAATTAAACACTTTTAAATTCTGTTAAGGATAAAATATCCTCTGCCAAATAATTTGTAATTAATACATTCAATATCAATGTTCTTTTTTATATCTTATGCTTTTCCAAGGGCACTCAGCCTCAATTTTCTTAAAAAAGCATCCTTCTAAACTAGAGTAGACCTGCTTTATCTTTAACTAGTTAAAAAAAAAAAAGGTATTCACATGTTAACATAATATTCAAGAGAAGGGTTACCGTTTAGGTGGAGTTTTCCTTTTAATTGACAGAAGAAGGCAGCAGAAGAGAGATTCCATGCATAAAGAAAAGGAAAAGAATAAGAAAATAAGGAAAATAATGAGAACTGAATAGTCCACAGTAGTTAAAAAATTTTTTGAAATTACTTGTATTGTTCTTATATCTATCTTATGCCTAACAAAACACAGATATGGACTGTATTCATTCACAACCACCGTTAAATATCAATAGGTTGCCAAAATGTATTGGTTTTTACAAAATTAAATGAAAAATCTTCACCAGGCCCAGGAACTAAGAATGGTTTAGTACAGGCTAAGACAGCAATTCCAAAATTTCCAATTTTGAAAAGGGTCAGAACTGTTACTTTCTACAGTTTTCTCATTCCTGTGTATAGATAACCCTCATCCTGAATAAAGTTGTGTGTGGGGTCAGCGCAGAGAATAAGAAGTGTAGTATATCAGAAACCAATGAAATATTTATCAATACACCAAGATGTAAATCTTGGCTCTGTGACTTTTTTAGATATGTGATTCTGGACAAGTGAATCTCACTGAGCTTATTTTTTTTCCTTTATCAGATAAGAATATCACACACAGAGTAGCACTGTTCTGAGCATTAAATGAAATAATAAATGTGAAAGGGATTTTGTACACTACAGAGCTCAAGAACTTTGAGTTTGTTAAGAACATTCATTTTTCTATGAACAAAGCATAAATATTAAGGAATTTATAATATATATTAACATCCTAACCTAAGATCTACTGAAGGTAATGAACACTACGTCCTCTTCCTCTACCCACCCCCCGCCCCCAAATATGACAAATGCAAACCTTTGGAGTCTATGAGTATCATTTCAGGAGAGAAAAAGGAGCCCAAGTCTCGACTAGCAGACTAAGATTTGAGAAGAGAAAGGGCTCAGAGTGTCAGATGTGGGTGGCAACATCTGCTGGGTGTAACTCACTGCTCAAAAATCACAGTACTGTCAGAATGCCACTTGACTGTTGTCATTTGAATAGTCACACTATCAAAACTGTCTCAGTACACTGAAAGAATTTCTGCCCGGTGAAGAACATGATAAGATTAATATGAACAATGGCTTTAGAAACAGATAATAGTTTCAAGCACTACATTCTTCACTTAGTGTGTGTTTTGTGCAAGTCATTTAACTTCTCTAAATCTCAATTTTACTCATCTGAGAAAGGGGGATTGTATCCTTAAAGAGTTGTTTTGAGGAATGAATAAGTAGACAGTGTATGTCAAGTGCTTTCCAAAGTACCTAATGCATAGGAACGATCACATAATGTGTTTTCTTTCAGGATTAGTAAAAACATCATTTCCAATGCATATTCTAAGACTATGGGTCATCCGCTTACATAAAAAAACAGAATCAATAATATTTACACATAAAATCAGTAACATTTATAGTTTATGGTAGAATTCTAAGATTCTGTAAGTGAAATATCTAATATTTTACTAATTACTAATTTACGTTTACTTTGTTTTAAACAAAACCTAATCCTTTTTAAAACAGAATTTTAAAAAATTAGAATAGGCAAAGAGCACTTCATAAACACACTGTATTTGGAAGATATAATTTCCTAAACAGACAACAATTTATCTCATGCAATTACATGAAAAATTTTATGTTTAGCTATGAAACTTACAGTTTAAACTTCTCTATAATTAGTTAGTGAATGTAGTTTACTCTTAAGTGGTGTCAGTTTCCAGTATAAAACTCTTTTATTTTCTACAAAAGATTTGGTCTATAAAAATACAAAACAATAGTGTCAAGCTAAGAATAAGTACACTAAGAATAATAAAATGACACCACTTAAGAACACTTCTTAGCCATGACATACTTGCAGGAAGCATGGTACACCTTAGACTCTGATATTCACCACGGCTTAAGGCCTTGTGTTAAGTGATACGAAGTTTCTAAACTCTACACTCTGATAACTATGATTAAAGGAAAGAGTAATCTCGATTTTATTTTTTAAAATATAGTTGGGATAGAACATAAATTTAACTATCAAGAGCAAATAATTTATTTCAAAATGTAGATATTCACAATTAGCAAGTTTACATTCAAATTAAAAAAAAAAAATTAACGAGGAAAGCCCAAACGAGGTCACTAACTCCAGCATACACTGTCTACAATACTTATTTCCCTGAAGCTTCGCCTTACTAAGTTTTTTCCACTGAAGAAGTGGAAAACACACCCACTGATTTATATGAAGTTCTCTAGCAGGAGAAACATGTTTCCTATGCTCCTTATAACATATGTGAAAATTCTTGCAAAAAGACATTAATAAAGTTTGCTGGTAGTATTAAACTAAAAGCAGGATGGAAAGTTACAGAGAGACAATGATGAAAATTACAAAAAGGAACCACTGATTAGGTACTTACACGGTGCCAGGGTTACTGAAGGAGGAGTAATACATACAAAAAAGATGTGACAGAGTAGATAAGACATTGATGTTCCCAGGATAAAGGAAAATAGACACAGATGAAGCAAAGAAAAAAAGAAAAGAAAGAGAAAAGAAAAAAGATGAGAAGAAAACAAAAAGGAAATAATGAAATTTAAAACAATTAATTTACATGAAGATATTACACAAACATCATGCTTCAAAATAAACATGTAAACACAGACAAAAATGAACACATGTTAGTCAAAATTCTGTTACACTGTTAACAGAGAAAGATCCACTGTTTAAAAATATCTCTAGGTTTATATAAATTCTTTTTAGCAGGAATCCGAATTCCTATTATGTTCCTAACAAAAGGCAGAGAATAAAATAATTATTAGATGTCATATGTAGAAACAGAACATTTTAGAATCACTTAAAATCAGAGCAGAATAAGAGAAAGTCTTTCACTCACATAATATATGAAGTATATATTAATAGCAAATACAAACTTCTAACAAAAATTATCCTGAATCATTAAAATAAAAACTCAAAAAGCCAAAAAAAAGAAAGAAAAGGAAAAGAATCACTATATTTTATACCTGAAACTAACATAACACTGTATGTTAACTAACTGGAATTAAAATAAAAACCTAAAAGCCAAAGAGTTATCCTGAATCGTGTATTATAAAGAAATAATATGCTAGCCTATTTGATGTTTTCTCTTATTTTTAAAAAATGTGATTATAGGGGCACCTGGGTAAGCTCAGTCAGTTAATCGTCTGACTTCAGCTTAGGTCATGATCTCCCTGTTCGTGAAATTGAGCCCCGCATCAGGCTCTATGCTGACAGCTCAGAGCCTGGAGCCTCCTTCAGATTCTCTGTCTCCCTCTCTCTCTGCCCCTTCCTTGCCCATGCTCTCTCTCTCCCTCTCTCTCTCTCTCTCTCTCAAATATATAAACATTAAAAAAATTTTTTTAATAAAAATGCGATTATAATAGAAAATATAGGCAGCATACTGGATCACCCAATTTTCATAATCTCCTCTGTCATTACCACCACTCTTACTGACAAGCAAATCCCAGTAAGTTCAGAACAGATTTGTAGGAACCATACTTTTGTATTATCAGTTACCTACCTATTGCTCAGAAAGGCATGTCTGATATGATATAGTAAAGGCACTACATTAATAACATCTGAAGAAGAAAAACCTCAAAACATAATTCATTCACACAGCCTATTAACCATACAATCATTAAAAACAAGTATATTTCTATTCTATTATGAAGACTGAAGTATAAACTCTACATAGTTTTCGAAAACACTGGAATCAATCCTTCTGCCATGTAGTCAGAGTAACTAGTAATTCATTTTGAACATAGTGACAAAAACTGCCTACCAGTTTTAATACCAACACTGGCAGTTAGCTGTATTTGCTACAGATATATCAAAGTCAGCTTCATAAACTCAACAGAGGGCTGAGTTTCACTGAATAGGGGTGGGATGCCAGAGGTAAGCTGATCTCAATATTTACAGATACTTACTCTTCTCTAGCCACAATGCAAAGCATTCTTTCCTCTGCATTACTATTTTAAATAGCAGGTAAGTAGTTTTTCAAAATAACCTCCCCTGAACTGAATTTTAGACATATATTTAAACCTTTTAAAGTTTAGGGGAAAAGTTTTATATAACATGAAGTTGGGAGAGAAACATTCTATGGTGTAGTGAGTTGTGGCAGGTATAGACTTGACTGGTTTCAACCTAAAGATGCCAATTTGTATATGTCGAAT